>NW_017728907.1:28931311-28949608 GCF_001723895.1 Crocodylus porosus | reverse complement strand
TTCTCTCGCGCATCCATTGTCAACGGCTCTGCCCTGCCCCGTAGGGGTCCAATGTTACCCCGAGACTTCTTCTTGCTACCTATATACTTGAAGGACTTTTTGTTATCCTTAATCCCAGAAGCTAATCTAATCTCCAGTGCTGCTTTAGCCTTCCTTACCAAATCCCTACAAGCTCGGGTCAGAGAGGTATACTCCTCCTTTGTCCCTGCCCCCTGCTTCCACTGCCAGTACGCTTTTTTCTTTGCCCTCAGGCCAGCTTGGATATCCGCGCTCAGCCATGAAGGTTTCTTAGATCCTTTTCCCACCTTCCTGCACAGTGGAACTGTGTCCTGCTGCGCCCCAAGGATAGCCTCCTATCCTTGGGGCTTATTCAGTGGGCTTAAACCCACTTAAATCAGTGGGCTTATTCATGTGGATAAAATTTAGCACTGTGTGTGTGTATTTGCAAGATCATGGCTTCACATCAGAGGCAAGAAACAATTGTAGCAGCTTACTTGTGGATATCTTACATATCTGTATGCTCTCATAATTTAAGTTTTATCATATGCTCTAAGCACTTTTATTGTATTAGACAACAAGCTACTTTGGGGCAGGGCAATTTGGGTACTTTTGCTCCACAAGCCACCTAGCATATTTGGGATCTATATAAATAATCATACCTATTCAGCCAACCAAGACTAGGAAAATCTTGCTTAGCAGAAGTTGTGACATCAATCGCAGCTCTCCTTTCTTCCAGAGGTGAACACTGGGTAGACAAGAGGACTACCTTAATAATAATCATATACAGTAGCAGCAAAAGTTTCCACAAGGAGAGCTAAACTTGTGGTGAAAGTAGTAACTTAGCACTTGGAAGACCTGGGTTCAATTCCCTTCTCTGCCAAAGATTTCTTCTATGACTGGGTGAACCAATGGGTGTCTCTCTTCAAGACTATTTGTCATCCATTATATGAAAATAGCACTTTCTCAAAACATAAGGATGGTGAGGTACCCACAGTATATAAAGAGATGGGGATTGAAGCAAGGTATGTTGAAATGCTAATTTTGAACTCTGTAATATTAAGAGGTCTAAAGAATTTTGTCAAGAGCCGGAAACTCTTGTTGGACTCAACCATCCCACATGTTTTCTTTGTCACATTAAAGGCATTGACCAATGCACTGACCAGTGACTAACTGAAACAGTTACTTAAAAAAATTAAAGGCCAACCTAGGCATTGGCAACGTGAAGAAGCGAAAAGAAAACTTGGAGTCATAGTGGACTCCAAGATGAACATGAGTCATCAGTGTGATGAAATCATCAGCAAAGCTAACTGCACTTTATTATGCATCAGCAGATGCATGACAAATAGAACCATGGAGGTGATATTTCTCCTCTGTGTGGCATTGGTGAGACCGCAGTTGGAGTACTACATCCAGTTTTGGGCACTGTACTTCAAGAAGGATGTTGATAGACTTGAGAAGGTCCAGAGGAGAGCTGCTCATATGGTTAGGAGCTTACAGGACAAGCCCTATGAGGACAGACTGAGGGACTTGGACCTATTCAGCCTCCACAAGAGAAGGCTGAGAGGTGATCTTGTGGCCGCCTACAAATTCATTACAGGGGTGCAGCAAGGGATCAGAGATGCTCTGTTCACTAGGGCACCTCTTGGGGTAACAAGGAACAATGGTCACAAACTGACAAAGAGCAGATTTAGGCTGCATATCAGGAAAAACTTCTTCACAGTAAAGGTGGCCAAAATTTTCAATGGGCTTCCAAGGGAGGTGGTGCTCTCTCCTACCTTGGGGCTCTTTAAGAGAAGGCTGGGTAGGCATCTGGCTAGGGCCATCTGACCCCAGCACTCTTTCCTGCCTAGGCAGGGGGTCAGACTCGATGATCCATTGAGGTCCCTTCCAACCCTAGTATCTATGAATGCCTAAAAACCAGCTATATCCAACAATTTTCCTCTGCTCCCTGTTTAATTGACAAAGAAGAACTGGGTCAGAATCTTCAATCAAAATTATTTGCTGCAACTCAAAATTATCACAAGAAAATATGTTTAACAGTATTTTCTGATTACGAAGACAATCTAGAAAAAATATGTAGCTTTGTATAAGTTCAAACTGAGGTAAAGTTTTCCGTTTGTTGAACTAAATTCAAACATTCCATTTTACAACAATTCAACATTAATCTGCATCTGTCTCTGGGCAGGGATGACTTATAAGGAGCTTTATACTCTCATTCTTTCCTGTGAGACCGTGGTTCTCAACTTTTTTAGATTCGAGGCTCACCTTGGAAAATGCCACCTTTTATTGCTCACTGTTTTTGGACTTCTGAAAAATAACAGAGCAGTTTTTCTGTTGCAAGGAACTCAGAAAGACCATAACTACTGATTTCTACTTTAAATGTCTGGGTTTACCTTGCGAATCATATTTCAAACCTAAAAGTGCTAATATTGTGTGGCACCCCACAGCACCCTTGAAAGAATCTCAAGGCACCCTGACTAAAAATCATTACCATAAGGTCTAGCCACTGATAGAAAGAAACTATATTCCATACTGCACTGCAGTCTGACCTCTGACTGATCTGCATGATTAATTCTGGAAGATGTAGTTTGATGAGAGAACCTGGCCAACTGGGAGAAATGAGGACATGAGACACCAATTTATAGAATATTCCTGAAGCACTCCTGAGCCCCATGGCTATACATGGTTCATTGCACAACACACCAACATGGGATGTTTCAGAAATGTTTCACTTCAGTGCTTTAAACCAAATAAAATCTTTTTGTGCACTATTTGCTTAGTGAAAAATCTCCAGTGTCCACTTTCTGTCCTAGTCTAATATGATAAAGGGCTTAGTCTGTCTGATCAAGTGTGCATGCATCGCCAAGATAGGGTTACCATACATCCATGTCCTCTTTTTTAAGCCCTCTGACCTCAGTTGGGGCAGGTTTTTTAAAATCTGGCGAAACGTCCAGGACTTTCTTTTGGTCCGCTGGTGGGAGCAAGGGGAGGGCAGTCGGAGGCAGCAGGGAGCACACACATACCTGCCTGCAGCAGCGCAGACCCATGCAATGTTCCCTGTTGCCTCTGATCACATCCCCCTGCTTCCACCCATGGCCAGGCAGGCAACACAGGGGCCCATGCTCTGCTCGCAGGGGCTGAGCAGCCAGGAGACACTGAGGGGGCAAAAGGGGAGTGTTAGGGAGGGGGCCATGGCCAGATTGCCTGGTGCAGTGCAGCAGCCCCATCCCAGGGCATGGGGTACCATGGTGTGGCAGCACCAGGGGGCTGTCTGTAAGGAGTGAGGGGCACCATCAGGACCCAGGGAAGCAGGGTACTGCAGTTTGGTGAGTGAGGGGCACTAGCAGGGCTGGGGTCAGTGGGTTGGGAGTGAGGGGCAGCAGCAGGGCTGGGGGGGTATGGTTTGGCAGTGAGGGGCAACAGAATGGGCAGGGGCAGAACCACCCTTTGGGGCCGGCCATGTAAACGCTCCTTTGAAATCCATCATTCATGACAGGCAATTAGTTTTGGAATAAAAAAGAAGCATCAAAATTCTGACATTTCCTGAACAGTAGAAATTTCAGTCTTTGACCAATTTAGCTGAGTTGAGCTCGAATCATATTTGTGCTCATCAAGATGCTTGGGCTTTCTTTAGGCATTTGCACAAAAATGTACTCTGTTTACCGTATGTACTCAAACTGAAGTTGACCCAGAATTTAAGACAACCTTCCAATAATTAAACTTTATATATGGCAAATGTATAATTTTAAAAATAATTTTCCAGGTATAGAATCTAATGATTGGAAAGCTGTCTTAAATGCATCCCCCTCCCACTGCTACAGTAGGGAAAATAGTGGCTTGGGCAGTCAGGTGGCCCCCTTATCCCCTTCCCCCTCAACTACTTCTCCCTGCAGCCTTCCTGCCTCCTCCCCCCGCCACAGGCACTCTCCCATCCCCAGCTCCCCACAGCCTCTGCCCCTTCCCCCCTCCCCACAATCTCTGCCCCTTCCCCCCCTGCTCCCTGCAGTCTCTGCCTCTTTCTGTTCCCTCCCAGAGAAGTGTGAGCTCAGCCCTGGCTGGGCCATGCAACCATGTGAGTGCCACTGACTGTCCAGGCAGGGGACAGAGTTTCCATGTGCTCTGTGCCCAGAAGGGAATCCAGTATGAGACAGAGCCAAGCTGTGCCTGACAGCAAGTAGGGGAAAGGGACAGAGGGTGGGGCAGAAGCTGCAGAAAGCAAGTCAAGAGCAGCATTCCCTGTAAGTTACGCGGCATGCATGGCTGTGCAGGCGCACTCCTGCCACGCTGCTAGGTGTGCCTGCGTGGCCGTGCATGCCACACAGCTTAGGGGGAATGCTGGTTGAGAGTGAGGCAGGAGACTGCTGTGGGTCTGACTCTGGCCCCGACTTGGGCTTAGGACCAGTGTCAGAGCTTCAGCAGCCACCTCCTCATTCCCCTTTGTATGTAGTTTTAAGATAAGAGTCTTTTTCTTCTATGCTGTGGGGTGGGGGGGAAGGTATCAAGGGACTTTTTCTCCTAAGCCGATGTTGCAGGGCTTGTCTTAGATTCAAGTAAATACTGTACATATATAACCAAATTCTGCACTCATCTGGTAACTGAATGAATACTAGGCCAGGCATTGATGGTTACATTCCAAATCCACCATTTCCAGGAGTCTCCTTAGTACATTTTGTAACTACAACATACAGTAACAACCTGTAATCCAACTGCTTGTAAACCTACCAGAACTTCCTTCCCTACAGTCAGCATGGATGTGTAGGCTTCCAAATACACTTTGTGACACTCCTTTACAACCTCCAGCCCTTTCACTGTAATATCCTTAGCGTCTCCCAGCCCCAGTCCAATCAGATAAAGCATTTTAATTGGGGCAGCAGGTGAGATGCCAGCTCCAGGGTGTGAATTTTGTAACCTGCTACAAAAAGGAAACAGATATTAGATGGGGGCAGATCACTGTGGATCAATCTACATCTCTGGAAAACATGACGGGACTCTTTTCCTGCCAAAAATACTGCTCCACTGGGCAGATGGCATCCCTAGCACCTTCTGAAAGAGAGCAGCTTCAATGCCCGTGCTTTACCTAGGGAAGCAAACCAGCCCCTCCCCGCCCCCACCCCAGTGCTATCCCTGTTTTCCTCTCTCCCCATAATAATCCAACAGCCCACCTTAGGGCTGCAATGGAGCTGCAGCTTTATCTTCCTAAATAAAAGTGTGTGCGTGTGTGTACACATGCACATACAGACACATGGACACAAGCATGCACACATAAATATATACATATATGTTCATATACACACACGCACATATACATATATACATAAAAAATAGAGAGAGAGATGCACATTTCTCTTTCTCTCTCTCTCTATTCTTGTGTAGGTTGCAGGTTATATGTATACTACATGCAGTATATCAAATTTTATGCCATACAACTGAAGTATATGAACTATTATTGATTTACGATATCTAGGCAGGTATTTTACATGCAGCATGTCTGTATATATATGTGTATGCATGCACATGTATACACACACATATATACGCACACACACGTGTTCATGCCTGTGTCTACATGTCTATATGTGCATGTGTGTACGTGTGTATATAAATATTATATATTTCATGCACGTTATATAGCATGTAATATACATTATGTATATATGAAACACACACGTATAACGTCCATTACACACGATCTATAGCATCCTATCTGGTACAAAGTATTATGCATATAACATGGATGTTTATCTAAGGCATGTTTTATATCTCTTTCTCTATATATAAAACATACTATTATATAAAAAGCGCGTGTACCGCCCCCGAGGTGTGTATAACCCCTCCCGCCCCGCTGCCCCCGCCCGCATGGCGGGAGGGCAGGGCAGGGCAGGGCAGGGTAGCCCCCCGAACCGAGCCCGGTCGCCACCCCCGACCCCTCAGGCCGCCCGGGTCCCGCACGAACCGTGGTCCCGCCGGGCCGGTGAGAACCTGCCGCTTTGCGACGTTTTGCGACAAGGGCCGAGGGCAGGAGCCGGGCCGGGCCGGGCCGGGCACAAGCTCCGCTACCGAGGGGGTCGTGCCGGCGGATGGTGCCGCGGCTGCGCGGGTGGGCGCGGAGCCTCATGGCCTCCCGCGTGCGGGGCGGGCTCGCGCTGCCGCTCTCCAACGGCCTCAGCATCCCTGTGCTGGGCCTGGGTAAGTGTCACCCTGGCGCGCTCAGCTCTGGCCCCCAGAGCCGCTTGGGCGCAGCGCCTTGTCTGGGACTCCTTTCGTCTCCTCTCTTCTCCTCTCTCAGTGCCGCTGAGGGCCATCGGGCATCAAAGAGTTCGTACCAGTTGCCAAACGGGGCGTCACTGGCCCGGGGCTGTGGTCAGGGCCTAAAAGTGCTCCCCAGTGTGGCCCTAAGGGCCCGGCTACACGTTCAAATGGAAGGCGGGTAGAAACCAGGTGGAGCACTGGTACATGTTTCAAAGCCCTAAGTTTGTAGCTTGTCAGCCCTTTTGATAACTGGAGGGTCATTATCGTGGGATTAATTATTTTGCACGTGTGGCTAGTCTGAATTCATGCCGTGATTCACTAACTGGTGGCACGGAGCAAAGGCCTAATAAACGTTATGTGGAAGCAAAACAAAATTGTTTGCCTTGAGAGCACAACAGCATTTCAGACTTGGGTAGATTTTTCCTTTCCAGTTGTACAAGCACCGAGGTCAGTGATACTCAGTAATGGAGCTGCGGCACCCTGGGGTGCCCTGAGATCCTTTCAAGAGAGCTGCCAGGTGCCACTCAGTGTTAGTGCTGGTAGTTGTGCAAATATTTTTCATACAATAAACTAGAGATTTCCAATAGGCATCTACAGTGTTAGAAACATGGCAACTAGGTATGGTCTGCTCATGGTCTTTGCAACAAGAAAAGCTTCTCTCTTACCTTTTCATAGTAAAAAAACTGAGTGAAAATGAAGAGCTGACATTTGCCAAGTGGGACCGTAAGCCTCACAAAGGTTGAGAAGCACTGACCTGGTTGGTTTGTGCTGGCCACTGTACTGAATAACAAGTACATAAAATACAGTTGGAGCTCACTGCAAAAGTCTCCTTAATGGAGAGAAAATGAAGATATTTTATCTTCACATTTGAGCCCAGACAATCTTTGAATTTTTGCTAAGTCCTTCTCTTAACTGTTTTTTTTCTCTAGTTTCAACAAATTTATTTGAAGCATTATTGCCAGTTTTTATAACAGAGTTGCAGGTTTTACATTGTTAGGTGTTTTTTAAGGCCCGGCTGTGGAAATCAGGAGTTCGGACGGGAATCTCAGTTTTCATGTAGAAAAAAGCAAACAAAAAAAATGCTTCTCCTAATTGTAGAAAACAGTCTTGAAAAGGTGACCCTAAGCACTGGAAAACAGAAAGAAACACAGCTTTACAATCTCATGATAGTTCTGGGCCTGACTCGATATATTAAGACTTAAGTTTGATAATACTGTTAAAAGGCATCAAAGTTTTGATGTGCACTAAACATGTTACTGTTTAGAAACACATATGCTATGGTACCTAGGGATTCCTGTAAAAGAGAGATTAAATGTATATGCCTTGAATGGGGGGTATAGTTAGCATCACTGTTTTGTTAGCAGTCATTTTGACCTCTTGTCTCTTGCACTAGCACAGTGACATCACTCTGGTGCAGTGCTCTGGGCAGATCATGTGCTTGTTCTCCCACAAGCGCTGCAAATGGGTGTTTACTTCTCAAGGCGGTTGGAAAAGAGGTAGCAGGCAAGCCTCTGTGCAGAACACTCCTTGGTTGTTTTCCTTTTAAGTTTTCATGCTTTTTCAGGAGAAAAAGATAAAAGAGTGTTTCCTCCACCTCATCCCCCACCCTCTTTTTAAAGTACTTATCCCTCCCTTTTTTCAGTGGAGAAATAAGACAGGATGGGAAAGCAAAGTAAGAGAAAGTTAGAATTTTTATACCAAAACAATTGTTTTCCCCCCTAAGGTTTTAATTCCTTTTTTTTTTAAAAAAAAAGATGGAAAAAATTCCTTGAGAAATAGCCAGTCCTGATGTTTAGCATTTCTTTTAGAACAGTTAAAAAATCTGGTCCACATTTCTGTAGGGCAACGCAAACTCTACCAATATCTATGATTAAGAGAAAATATTGCCATAAGATTTTGAAGTTCTGTTCTGTAAGACAGTTGGATATTTCATGCTAGTCAGTTTTAAAAAAATCAAGATGACATTGTCCTTTCAGCCCACCCTATTTCAAATCTCTGTCTCATCACCATTTCTTTTTGGCCCAGTTTTTACCAATTGTCTTTAACTTGCTTTCACATCCCAGATAGAGTTTGGTTTTGTTATGAGTACTACTCCCACACAGGATCATGAAGAGTTGCAGGGAAGAAAAGTAATGTTCACTGTTGCATATGTGACAGGGAGACAGAGACCTGAGTTATGTATGTAGGGAGATCAAAGGTCCAGTCCTTCAAAGATTTGTACGCATGAGTAAAATTAATTACATGTAAATTTGTAGGTTTGCAAGGAGGGGTTCTGAAAGTGGAACAATATTCTTTACTGAGTTGAAATTAAGCTGAAATTAAGCTAAAATTATTGGCTATTTGGACAATTCTTGGAAACAATAAAGTGTCTCCCCAGTTTAAAAAAGGTAGTTTCTTTTATTTGCTCAAAATAGTTCAATGTAATTTATGAGTTGTGAGACCAGAAGGTCCACAGTAAACTGTGTTATTTACAGGGACTGGGTTGTAAAATAGCATTCTGGCACGTGTATAAAATATTCATGAGTCACGTCCCTAAAAGTCATGAGGTTGGTATAAAAGTCATGAGGCTGCTATAAAACAAGGTACTTGATAAATTTGGGGGAGTTTTGTTTGCATTCTTGTTTTGAGCTTATCTCCACAACCAAAAAACTGAGAGTTTCATTTAACAAATAATAGTCAGAGTTGGACCATTTAAAAAAAATACCAAAAATTATGCATGAGCAACATTACAAGTTGTGCTTAAAAAGAGTTTTTGGCCTGATACAAACACTGTTGTGTGAATCCTTGCTGGTAAAGATCCATTTGCAGAAATGTGGCCACGGGCAAAGTTTCCATTGATGTCAGTGAGAGTTTGGTTTGGGCTCTCTGTACATCTGGGTATCAAATGCCATTTGCTGCCCTGCTTTTTACTCTTTCAGAGCTTACTTTTTCCTGTAGTAAGCTGCTGCTTTATTTTTGAGTATTTTTCACTCACTGGTAATACTTGGCAGGGTTATGACTATACTTCTTATTCATGCAGTGGGCTAAACTCCACTAGTTTATTCATGGGCATATTGATAAGTGAGAACATTTGATTTTTATAATAACAATTATAAACAAAATTATATATTTCATGAAAAACAATCCCATTATATGCCTCAAAATATGCGAATGGTAAAGACAAGCTATTTTTTTATCAATAATAAAATTAAATATGGTCATGTGCAAAGTATTGATTTTACAGTAAAAAGTCCTGTGGAAGAACTCACAAAACCTTTGAGTGAATTTTATTTACCTAAAAGTTGAAAAAAAAAGTGGAAACATAAGAGCCGACAGTAGCTGTCTCAGTCAAATCTGGTTCCTAGTGAATCAAAAAAACCTGCTGTTTGAAAACAAGCATGGCTTAGCATACAGACTAACCATAATGTACTCCTGCTATGCTTCTTCAGGCGTGAGAATTTGTGTAAGAAAGGTTTTTTCTTTTTTTTTATTGGTGAAGTAGAGCAAAGCAGGTATTCTTTCCACTAGCTCTTTGAGAATTGGAAAAAGGAATTTTCTTGTTCACTGAACTGCAGTTGAAATATCTTAGGGGGAAAAAAGATTGTCTTGGATCAGGACATTCTTTCTGGCTGTCTGTGGGACACATCAAGTTGCACTCCTACTCCCAGTTGGCACCATTGATGATTTGGCACAGTCCAGTTATTAAATGGATATGTAACCTCAACTATTCTCTCCTACCTAAAGGTGACCCAACCAAGTCTGCACAGCAACAGGTGAGAAGAGGTGGTGCATAAATCTACTTGGCTACTGCTCTGCCTATGCACAGTTTGGGATAAAGAGAGACCTTTGATCTTTAGAATGTCCCAAAAACACTAACTTTCCCAGACTGGAGGATGGGGAAATGTGGGCTAGGATAGGCACACAGCCAAGTTATTACACAAAGAGGGAGCATATCCTCACAGGGACTATTGGACTTCTGAAGTTATAGCAGATGTTGTGTAGTGGTTCCACTGAAATTCTGCAGTCAGGAGGATTTCTTCCCTTATCACTCAAAATGCAGAACTGAAATCTTACTTCTGTTCACTAATTTGGGGGGGGGTGTATCTTGCAGTTAATTAAACCTGAGCTCTTGCATCTTGCAAGGGAAACTATTTAATTTGGCAATTTTGATGAAAGTTTTAGACTTTTTCATATATAATTTGAATATTTTTTTCTTTCCTTTATGAACTTTCCAAAAGCTTTTCTCATTTGGACCTCCAAAACTGGAAGCCAAGAGAGAGTTAAGTCAAAGGCCTGTGTTCTACAACTTGCAGGAGACAGGAAATTGGAACAGAAAAGAGAGAAAAATCTTGTTCTAGCAAGAAGAGAATAGATTCACATTTATAGAAACTCTTCTAGTCTGAAACATATAAAACAGTGTTTCCCAACCCTGTGGCATATGCACCCCTGGGGGTACGCAAGACACAGGCAGGGGGTTGCCCCGCCTGCCCAGCAGGATGGAGGCATCTTTGTCTGTTCAGGTTAGAAGTTCCAGCTGCTGCCCCTCCCACCATATCCAGTCCTCCGGGGCTTTCACTCCACAGCGTCAGTATGCAGGGGGACAGGAAAGGGGGCCCTACACAGGCTTCTTTGCTTCAGGCCATGGTCTGTGAGTATAATATGGGACTCGGCTCACAGTGGCAAAACCGGAAGTGCTAAGGTGGGACTTCCGGTTTTGCTTTTGTTGCGTTGATCAGCGGGTGGTACGTAAGGTACCAAAGGTTGAGAACCACTGATATAAAAGATATATAGCCCCAAAGCACAGTGTGGGAACAAACTTTGGCAAAAATCCCCATCCATTCCTCAGCTGGAAGTAGCAAAGGAGCTATGGTTTTATTAGGCAGTTGTCAGTATAGTCTGTTAATTTTCATACTTTGCCTGTGTATGTTTTTTTTTTTTACTTCTGGTTTGGAGGGGCTTGGTAAATTTGTCAAGGTCAGATGATGAGCGAGAGACAGCAGGTGATGAAAGAGTACCATCTTTAACTGGTCATTGCTTTTGCTTTTTACATTAGAATGTATTTAACCTTTCAAAGAGGCAAGGATTTTTCATTATATCTTTTACTTGACACACTAGGTAGTTGAGAGAGCTGTTGGACAAACTTTTGAACATCAAGTGCCCTTCCTTGGGTCTCCTTAACATTTCAGCAAATATTAGCCTGAGGAAATCTGATTAGAAGGAACTGAAGCTAAGAGAGGCTTTTTCTGTAAAAGGTTTATATTTAACTAGTACATTGTTTAAAATGAACAAAACTTACTGATTTTGACCCCAGTCCTTCATGCAAGTGCAAAAATTCATTGCACAGGTTCATGGCAATATCTTGACTTGGTCTGCTTTTAAAAGCATTCAGTGTGCTGTTTCTTTCCTTCCTGCAATCTATTTTACCTTAACAATGGATGATTTTTAAATTTTTGGTGACTAATGAGGTGAGCGTAATTGCTCCTCATATTATTAGCAAGGTGCCATTTTTATTAAAAGAACTAGATTCTCAGATGGAGTAAAACAGAGCTGTCTTACTTCTGGGCAATTAGAGGCCACATGCTTGCAGACCACTCCAGGGCGAGCAACAGACGCCTCCCAAGCTGCATGCCACCACTGCTGCATTGTGCAGCCATGTCCTCCCCCACACTGCACCACATGTCCATGGCTTCCCTACCACTGCTGCACTGTGTACCCATGCATCCCCAAGCTCCCCTGCACTATGCTGCACTGCTCCACTCCCTGGGGCAGGAACAGGCAGTGGAAGTCAGAGGAGGGAGGGGGAGTCCAGATATTCCAGCTGCAATTGCAAGGGGGTGGAGAGGGGTGTCTAGTAGCCATCATGTAACCTCTCAGGAGCCACCAACTGGACAGCCTGGCATAAAGTACTGTAACTCTGTGGAAGTAAATTAAGCAGTATCCAGCTCACACCAGGGGTCTCCAAGAACAGTTTATGCTGTTTGTAATGTTTGAGTGCCTTTGCTCTAGCTGAGAAGTTTATATGTTTTTGTTCACCTTGATTTAATTAAGGAAAATCTTGTCATTTTCTCTGAAGCAAAACCTTAAAAAGTAGTCAGTAGCATTTTATTTAGTGCTCTTTTGGCTTTCAGAGCACTTTAAAAGTGTAACACATGTCACTTTATCTTGAAGCAGTACAATCTCATTCTAGTCAGTAGACTCCATCACTTCCTGTACTTTATGAGAACATTAACATCCTTGTGAAAGTAGAAAAAGATTCAGTACAATAAAACAGTGAACACGGCTGGACAAAATCCTGTAAGGTTTTTTTTGGTAACTAAAACAAATCTTAGAAGGCTCTTTCAAGGTCATTCACTGCATTGTTAGATTAAGCGTGACATCACTCTTTGTTGGGATGCTTTGTGGGATGCAGAAGATGTAATAAATGAAGTCTCCTGGTGGTAAAAAGTATTGTTTTTCTGTAACCTTAGCAAGACTCTTCTCTAAACCTTTTATCCTGCACACAGCCTAGAACCAAGCACAGCTATGCATGGGCATATGCACCATATGTTCTTCTAAAAACGGTAATGTAATTTCTGTATTGTAAAAAGTCCCCAAAGCTCTGAATCGGGGAGTTATGGGGAAAGCTTTTAAGTTTGTTCAGCATGCTTTATTGTGAAGCTGAAGGTATGGTAAATCTATTGATACAATTACTGTGTTTCCACTTCAAGAAATCTAAAAAAAAAAAGGTTGGTGGGGAGGGAACTTTAATTTTTTTAGGGACATGATCCTGGAATGCAAATGGTTTTTGTTAAATAACGGATGATTGTCTTCCAGCAGGTGTCAATGCTACTAAAAACACATTTTCTCTGAGAGAACATTTAAGATTAATAGTGGTTTTTAATCAGTCAGTGGCAGTAACTAGAATTAGCAGAGGTTTAAAACAAAAAGGTCACTAATCATTTAAGATATCATCAGTACATAAAATTAATTGCATCCATATATTTTTGCTGCCATGCAGAGTACCATATAATTAGGTTCATATACCTACGGTAACCTATCCATATGCCACATACCCAGTGCTTAGTAGTAGTAGTAATAGTAGTAATTATGTTTACTGTGGTAGTGCTTAAAGACAAAACAAAAATAGAGCCCCACTGTGCTAAGCACTCTTCCTGGAATAACATAAAATCTTTGCCCCAAAGGGCTTGTAACCTAATAGACAAGACAGAAGTGGGGTGAAAGATGATATTCAAGACACTGTCCAAGTGAATAATGTGATGGCTACCAATGTCATATAGCAGTGTTAACTTACTTTTCTCAGTCGCTGTGTACCAAGGTGCCCTTTATTAGAGATGCACCAATATATTGGTCCATATCATATTGGCACCGATAAAAGGAAAATTGATGTTATAGGCAGTCGGCTTTTTTTTGGCCAATGTGACTGATAATTCTAATATTATAAAAGCCTTAATCTGTCTGTCTGTCTGTCCATAACACTTTATTCATGCTCTGATTGGCTGACAAACAGAGCACAAATGCTCCCTGCAGGTGGCAACAATGGAGCAGAGGGCAGGGGAAGACCATCAGAGCTGGTCTCGCCCCCCCCTTGCTCCTTGGAGGTGAAGGTGGCAGCTTGCGAGGGAGTGGGGTCGAGATGCCGTGGTGGATGGGGGGAGGAGCAGGCCTGATGCGGGTTGGGGGAGGAACAGGTGCGCTGTAGCAGTGGGGGTGGAGCCCGACACAGGGGGGAAAGCTGGGTGGCCACAGACTGGGAGGGCACAGGAGGCCCATCCTGCCACAGCAGCGGCTGGGGGAGGGGAGCACCCCTGCATCAGCCCTGAGCTCACTCCTCCTGTCCCCCTGCCAGTGCCAGGTCGGCCTGGGCCCGCTGTGTGTGGGGTGAGGGCGGACTTTCCGTTAAGGCCTTTTTACAGTGTGGGGCTAGGCCAGCACTTCACTCAGGGTGGGCAGGAAAGGGGAGGGCAGTGGCAGTGCTGGGAAAGGGGTATGGGGTTGCTATGGCAAATTTGGGGGGGCTGTAGCCCTCTCTCCAGTGCTGCTGCTGCCTGCCTCACCGCCACCTGCCCCGAGCACAGCCCTGGCCCAGCTCCCCTGCCAGGAAGAGGCTGCACACGTGCTCCACATGCATCACCCAGGGATGCATGCAGCAACGGGAGCCGACCCCCTCCCCATCCCCCAGATGAGCCACCCATGGCTTCGTCCCGCATCCTGCCCCTACCTCAGCCCCACTCCCTCCCTTATCATGGAAACCTTGATCTGTCCCCCACACACACCCCTTCCCCAGTGCAGACGTACCAGCCGGACACTGCTCTGCTAGGCTGCATATTGTCAGTCGGATCAGTATTGGCCAATATGGCTGGTTAACAATTGGCCATCTGTATCAGCCAAAAAAAATCTTAATCAGTGCACCCCTACCCTTCATATATATTATGTGCATAGGGGAGTCCTCTGCTTTAGGGATACTGAGATTCAGGTTGAATTTTTGGAGTTCAGACAAGGAGATGGAAGCTATATGAAAAGGGAAGAAAAAGGGCTAAAAGGGATGGAATGGCTGGTATAGAAGCAGGTGAAGATGAGGTATAAAAATAATGAGAGATAGGTAAGGACAGGTGTTTGGCTGCCTCTCCTACCAAATAGAGTTTCCAGCTGTTTTTTTTCTCAAGCTTAGGTGGAAGGAGAGATGGGAAGTACTACCTAGATTCATGCTTCCCTGAGAGGAGCTGCTTCCTCTGCACATGTCTGCAGGTAGGCATGAATGTCACGTGCCTCCCAATGATGTGGGGGCACGGTGACTGCCCGCAAGCAGCAGAAACAGGGGCATGGCAATGGCGAGTGGGGAGTGTCCACAGGCAGCCGTGGCAGTGTTGGGGGAGGTGGGGGTGGTGAGCACTGACTGGCAATTGGCGACCGCCTGCAGAAACCACCAGCGGTGTCAGCAACAGGGGAAGAGTGGCAAGTGGCAACCGCCCACAGGCACCGCTGGCAGCATCAGCCAATCTCAGGAGGTGCACCGCCAATCTCAGGGGATGCACATATACTCGTGTGCACCCCCTATATGTCACCCATGCATGTAGGATTTGCTGACTGTAAGGTATGCCCAACTAATATTCCTGTTGTAACTTCTAACTTTTACATGTTCTAACTTTAGTGTGTTTCTATGCAACCTTAATTACAGTTGTAATTAGACAGATAACTAAAAAAAGGGGCCCTTATTCTATGTAATTGATTAGTCTAATTCAGATAAGTCTTATCTGTTTACTTAGATGATAAAAAACAAGTTTGTACAATTTCTATTGACTGCAGTTTTCAAGGTTAGGACATGGCATCACTTTGCATCATGGCAATGTAATATTTCCTGTATTAGTCTCTATTCTCTTCATAAACACATTTAATTTTTCTGGAGAAAAAACAAAAAAGCAGAAACAACTTTTTCAGCTTGATACCTTGATTTTTTCCCCCTGAGAAGTTACAAATAATTCAGAACCTATTGATATGTACAGTTTGTAGTTTAAATACATATAGTTTTTCAACACACATTACCCTGTACAAATTCACACTAAGCTGAATCTATATATATAGTTATATTGTCCAGTTTTTACCTTTTGAAAGTTAGTTTTAGAATTGCTTGCAGTCCTTTCTAACCTGGAATAGTATAAGAAAAGTTCTGATTCCTTTCCATTTGGAATCAGTGGTATTTTTGCCTTTGATTTCAGTGGTGGCAGGATTGGGCCCTAACTTTATATCATCCATAAATGTTTCCATGTTGCCTTTCATGCCTCTTTTAGATATTCAAGACATTTATGAGACAGTCGTAGTTGTATCAAGCCCTGTGGCACTCCCCGTTATTAATCTTATTCCCTAATGAGAAGCAGCCATTTATTCCTCCTCTTTGTTTTCTACCTCAACCAGTTTTTTTTTAGTCTGACAGGACTTAACTTCTTACCCATGGTTACCAAGTTTCCTTAATGGCCTCTTGTGGTGAACAAAATGCCATGCCAATAAATCTTTCTCTGTCTCATTCATCCACCAGCTCAGTAGCTCTGACCTTGAGAAGTTGTACTTGAACATTGAGAGCCTCAAGATATTTTACTTCACACATATATGCAAAACATGGCCACTTGCCAAGCAGCTGTATATTTGCACTCAGTGAAAATAAGCATCCTGTTCTAACATGACCTGTTCCTTTAATTTTTCTTCTCTAACTTCATCTGATTGCAGATTGGTGCTTGGTTATCTTACTTTAAAATGAGTGAAAATGCTGGGCATCTGTTTGCTTATGTACGAGCATAAAGAAGGGTCATAAAAGATACAATATTTTTTAGTAGAAGCTGCTTCCTTTTTTTCTCCACCTCAAAAATAACCCTATCAAGGCTTTCTTGGACGGTTTTGCTAAAGAGCTGGAGAGTAGAATTGAGAGCTTCCCCAGCCCTTAGTTGAAAAGATGAAGTAACGTTAAACTTTTCCTTAAATATCTTCTCTCTTTGATCATTTTTTAAAACTTTAAGTTAAAGTAATAGTTTTGGTAAGTAGAAACACAAAACCTTTTAATTGAATCTTATATATCTCATAAAAATGGACATATACAATTTTTCTTTCCTTCACTGAAGGTCATGTTTAATTCTCTAGTTTTAGAACCAGAAGGCTTAGAAAAGAGCTTGTACCTGATAAGCAGGGATCTGGGTTTTCCATTTGCCGTGGAAAAATGTGGATTTACTCCTTTAAAGGAGAAAATCCAGGAAACAGCAGGTTTTCCCTTGCAGGCTGTCAGAGTTCCAGCCTGCAAGAGGCTGCTTGTGGCTGGGGAGACCCATATGCATGTGCATGCACACATGCACATAGCAGCCAGGCATTGTGGAGAGCAGCGCCTGCAGCTTCCTCCAAGTAAGTCTTTGGGGTTGGGGGAGGGGCACATGCCCAGATTTCTGCACCCACAGCGAGGCATGGGGCTGTAGCTGGTCCAGACCAGCTCCAGGGAGGAACCACCTCCTCAGCCCAATGGGTGGGACCTGGTGCAAGAGGAAGCGCTGCACCACCACAGTCACCAGTGAATCTTGGTGCATAACCTGTGTCCCCCTACCCCTCTTATGCATGGCCTGTGTCCCCCTCACCCCTGCATGCATGGCCTGTGCCCAACCTGCCCCCCCAAAGAAATTGCCTGTGCCCTCAGCCCCCACACACCCACCCTCTTCCTCACACACTAGGAGGCTGGGGTTGGGGTCAGCGGGTCAGGAGCGAGGGGCCCATGAGGGCCAGGGGGCTGTGTGTTGAGAATGAGAAGCACTGGGAGGGTTCAGGGAGATGTGGGTTGTTAATGAGGGACACTGGTAGGGAGGGGGCTGTGGCTGGGAACAAGGGCCACTGGCAGAATGCAGGAGGCTGGGTCAGAAGTGAGAGGCACTGGCAGGGGACCGTGGGCCAGGAGTGAAGGGCATCGGCAGGGCCAGGGGGCTGTGGCTTGGAAATGAGGGGCAACTGCAGGGGTAGGGCACCAGCATATCAGGGCTGCTCAGCACCACAAAGCAGGGTGGGGACAGCTGCAGCTGGACTTGCATCCTGATGAGGAAAGAGGGCAGAGGGAGCTCTGGTTTTCCATGATAAAACCAAAATCAGATGCCAAAATATAGGTATTTAAATTTTATTTTATTATAGTGAGTGAGGCACTTGTAAGCTTCCAAATTGCTTTAAAATTATAAATATATCAATTAAACATTGTGTTCAAGTGATACTTATATATGTAGTGGTGTTTCATTTTAATTGCAGAAAAACATGAATTTGGGGTTGTTTAACCAGAAGATATGCAGTGATATTTTAATCAGAATTTCTGGGGGGTTTTAGCAGAGAAAACCAGGATACCTGTTTATAAGGCAGAATCACATGTTTAAAGTACCAACCAATTTGTATTACCCCTGTATCATAGAATCAATGAGTCGGAAGGGATCTAGACAGATCATAGAGTCCGACCCCCTGCCATGGGCAGGAAGGAGCACTGGGGCCGGCAGGGGTCATAAGACCCCAGCCAGGTGCCTATCCAGTCTCCTCTTGAAGATTTCCAGGGAAGGTGAGAGCACC
>NW_017728907.1:28918727-28930686 GCF_001723895.1 Crocodylus porosus | reverse complement strand
TCCACCGGCACCCCCTTGTGACCGTGTATTCGTGAATGCCGCAGTCCCTCAGCTTGCCTACCAGAATTGGGTGGGACGCTGTGTCAAATGCCTTCTGGAAGTCCAAGAAGATGACATTGACTTCCTCCTTCCCATCTAAGCTCTTTCTTACCTGGTCATAGAAAGAGACCAGGTTAGTCAGGCAGAATCGGCCTTGCACGAACCCATGCTGGTTACCCCTCGATATCACTTGCCCTGCAGGGCTCTCACAAATGTGGCCCTTGATAATTTTTTCAAAGACCTTCCCCAGGATAGAAGTGAGGCTGACTGGCTTGTAGTTGCCAGGCTTTTCCTTCCTCCCCTTCTTGAAAAGAGGGACCACATTGGCCCTTTTCCAGTTTTCAGGGACTTGGCCTGAGCTCCAGGAGTCCTCGAACAGCCGTGCCAATGGCTCCGCAATGACACCAGCCAATTCCTTCAGCACCCGCGGATGAAGGTCATCCGGGCCCGCTGACTTGGACGCATCTAAGCCCTCCAGGTAGTCCTTAACTTGGTCTGAACTAAGAGTCGGGGGACTCACATCCTTCCCAGGCCTTTACACTATCACCCAAGAGCACCCCATTGTCAGCGGACAGGAACATGGAGGCAAAGAACTTGTTGAAGAGTTCTGCCTTCTCTCACGCGTCCATCACCAGCTACCCTGCCCTCCCTCGTAGGGGTCCAATGTTACCCCTAGACTTCTTGAAAAGAGCAATGCCTTCTTGCAGCAGAAAATTACCTTTGATCAACCAGCATATTCAAAATGATGGTTCTCTTTATAGTTTTCCAATTTCAAGAAAATTGAATGCAGCGGTGGGGGAAAAACATCATATAAGCTCTGTAACAAGTGTCATGGTATGAGAATTTGGATATACATTTAAACCACTCAAGGAAATTACTTTGAAGTGGTTACAACAAAAGTTTGAAATTACCTTGTGCTAGACTGTCCTCTCTGAGCAGGTTTGTCCTCTTCACAAGAGAATCAAAGAGTGGGCGAGTCCACTTGGAACTTTGCCATGCACTTGTGGCAAGCATCTGGCTCTAAGGAGAAAATATACAAGGGGATTTACATTATAAAAGAAATGGATGGTCTAAATAACTTTACTGTGTTAATTTTAACCTAGAATTTCTATACTAATATGTCTAGCTCAAATGAATCCTTGATTGCATGCATCCATAGTCCCATACTTCTTGTTCTGAGGAAAAGTATTTGTAAAGGAAATCTAGGAAGTCGTTCTAGAATTTGCTTGGCCAAGGTCAGCCCTTAGCTGAATTTCCATTTGGATTAGAGTTGTGGTGTCAGCACTGCCACCTGGTGGGGCAGGATAGTGGGGAGTACAATACAGGCAGTCCTTGGACTTACAACACAATTGTTCCTGAAAACAGCGCCTTAAGTCGAAACATTGTAACTCGGATCTGATTTTTCCATAGGAAACAATGTTATAAATGGGGGATTGGTTCCTGAACCAAGGCCTGATACCCTGTTTTCACAAAAAATAACCCAGCATTTTGTACTCATTTTATGGATGAGTAATATAGCTACATTAATGCATTTATAGGCAGTCCTCGGACTTACGACACAATTGGTTCCTGAAAAACACGTCTTAAGTCGAAACGTAACTCAAAACCAATTTTCTCATAAGAAACAATGTTATAAATGGGGGATTGGTTCCTGAACCAAGGCCTGATACTCTGTTTTCACCAAAAATACCCCAGAATTTTGTACTCTATCAATTATAGACTAGTAATATGGCTACATTAATGTATTTATTGTAAATAGCAATCATATTGATTTGGAAGGATTTCTTTGAGGTGACTTTGCTGGACTTTTTGAAAGGCTCTTGGTTGGACTTTTTGAAGGGTTCTTGGCTGGAGTCTTCTCAGGAGTCTTGGCTGCAGGCTTTTCTGGAGTCTTGTCTGCTTTCTTAAGGAAAGTGTCCAAGGAAGTTTGGATAGATGTTCTCCAGGGAGACGAGTGATGCAGTGAACTTGTTCGGTGGTGTGACATCACATTGGATCAAGCATTGTAAAGTCGAAACTGTCATTGTAAAGTTGAAACAGGGTATCAATTTATAAACGTAAGTGCAAAATTTAACATGAAACGTTGTAAGTCGAGGACTGCCTGTATATTGTAAATAGCAATCATATTGATTTAGAAGGACTTCTTTGAGATGACTTGGCTGGTCTTTTTGAAGTGCTCTTGGATGGGCTTTTTGAGGGTTCTTGGCTGGATTCTTCTCAGGAGTCTCGGCTGCAGGTTTTTCTGGAGTCTCGTCTGCTTTCTTAAAGGAAGTGTCCAAGCAAGTTTGGACAGATGTTCTCCAGGGGGATGGGTGACACAGTGACTTGTTCACTGTCATGGCGCCACATCAGATCAAGTGTTGTAAAGTCAAAACTGACTTCAGAAAGTTGAAACGGGTTGTCAGTTTAGAAACATTATAAGCGTGAAGGATTGTAACACGAAATGATGTAAGTCAGAGACTGCCTGTATAGAAGTACTTTTTGTTAGTATTTTGAGGAGGTTTGAACAATATAAAAAGCTACTTCCTTTCACAGTAACAGTCATGCTCCCCCATGGCATTGTTTGCCTTACGAAGATCCTTTCCTAGTTGCAAGAAGTTTTTTCAATGGTCTCTATTCTTGATCACCTCAAAAAAAAACCCTTTTTTAAGAGCAGAAAGTTAGCTTGTCTACTGTCGTAGTAACTTATGCTTATACTTCTTGTTTACGTCACAGCACAAATAGTGTCATTATATATATTCATACAGCAGGAGCAAAGTAACAGTTCTGCATCCTTATCTAGTACCAGCGTGATCATTGATTTAAAAAAAATAGGAGCAATAAGTAGTATGGCTGTGCAAAACTTCAGTCACTGATTCAATTCGGTGGAGATTCGGCCCAATTCGGCAGCCAAAACGCCAAATCTGATTCAAATCAGGAGACCTTTTAATCTCTCCAAATTGATTTGGAGAGATTGAATGATTCGGACATAGACACAGCTTTAAATGTTTTTCTACATACCTCAAGGTACCAGGTGGCTCGTGAACGCTGAGGTGGTGGGCTGGATGGAGCATCCCACAGAAGTGTGTGTGTGGGGGGGGGGGGTCCCCAGTGCGGTTGGTAGCAGACCCAGAAGTGGACCAGAAGCATTTTGTGGGCCCCCCCCATGCCACCTGGCTTGGTGACTGGTGTCTCCTGGGTCTGGGGGGGCACATGGGGTCCCCCTGCAGCCGATCACTGAGCTGGAGGACCGTGGGGGGGTCCCCACGTGTTTCCAGGTCCACCAGTGAGGATGCGGGAGGGCCCCCCCATGCTCCTGTGGGACAGCATTCATGAGTCGCACGTGGTACCTCAAGGTATGTAGAAAAAACATTTAAAGTTGTATCTGTGGCAGAAACCAAGTGAAAATATATAAAGCAGCTTCCAGATGGGCACTAGGGTAGTGAAAGTTATTTAGGTAGCAACTCTGAAATCAACAACGAAGCAAACTCAAATATGTTTAATTTTTGCCTATCACTGTGTTTTAATACCATAGAAAGGTGGCTTAGAACTGTGTTTAAAATATGCTTTTATTCCCTCTCCTTCACCTTTCATGTATCACATTTGGATCATCAACCCTTCACTTCTTTCTTTGCCAGAGGTCCTTGGCAAGGTTTTTGAAAGAACTGAATAGTGATATCACATGAGCTTGTAACCTAAGATGCAGGAGTCCCTTGTACCCCTGACTATGGGTGAGGGGGTGCTAATTCCTAGCCTTTCTTTAGGTCCTGTAATGTTTTTGCCAAGGACCACCAGTAAGGAGGGTGATATAAAGACCTGATTATCTGGAATAGAAGAAAAGAGGAAAAAAAAGGTTACTTGCAAATCATCTTTGAGGTAGCCTTTATACATCATAAAGAAACAGAAGAGAGTCGACCTTTTTTTTCCTGCCATTCATATTTTAAAAAATTTCAGAAGTTTGTTCAGTCCCGTATAATGTATGAGAGGAAGTTGTTTGCTTTCATACATGTTACACTGTATAGGAAATATTGATCGGAAGTATGAAAGACTGGAAATAATGTAGTTGTTTTTGAAACTAGGGGAATGGATCTTTTAATTTATTATGTGAAATTAAAAATAAAGTACGTTTGAAAAAGAATATCTTATTGTTGGTTTTAGATCCCATCTCCAATAAACACTTGGGCTGAGGCACACCTTTGTATGTATATGAACTCCAGAGAGTGCCTGAAGAATTGTGTATGCATTACGAACCCACCCCTGCTGCCTCCACTTTTAGGATATGGGCCTTAAGCCTTGGATAAGCTTGACGCGTCACTATGAGGAATCCCAAGTGTTTCATGGACACTACTGACATGTTGAATCAGGGGCTTAATCAGCAATAACATTCAAGTGATGCAATGATGATAGTTACTGTAGATATATTTTATGCATGTTAATTAGATAAATATATTTATCATTGTAGATTTAACTCTTTGTAGTAAAATATTTAAATGTTTGTTTCTAATTAATGACTGTAGTACATTTAATCGCTTACATTGGTTGCATATTCTTTGAATATTATCATCCATCTCCTAGTGGCATAGCCAAGAATAGAGAGGTAGTTAGCTATGTTGGTCTATAAGTCAGGCAGAAGGCAAGGTAGATGCTGTCACAGCATCTGATGAAGTGAGCTTGAGTTCACAAAAGCTTATACTCACTATATGCTTATTTAGTTAGTCTATAGGGTGCATAACCATAAATGGCATATTGAGCATCTATACAAATATAAAATCTGTAGCCTATACCGTAATAGAGTATCTGAGACAAAACAGTTCATTTCTTTTCTGAATATGCGTCCTCAAAATATAAATTATCTTTTTTGTTCCATCAGAGTTGCTTTGTTCATTTGTATGAAACTTATAAAAACAAATGTTACAGACCCAAAATTCTGTCACTTGTTTCCAAACGTCTTATGTGTATCAATACAAAGTTTTTTTTTCCTTACTTGGTAACAGCTAGCATGATCTCCATCAGAGTCATGATGGTTGATTTATTAAACAAAAACGGAATGATATTTTTGTTTTACTTGCTTTTAATTTATACCCTTTGCTGTCTGCTGTACGTATCACCCTTACCAGTTATGAAGTTAAAGTTCCATCAAGGTACAATAAGCACTGAAAGTAATTTAAATTGAGTTAATAAAAGGAACAGAATGAAAATCATTTAAAACTGGTTCACACCAGCAATTCTTCGTGCACTATTAACTGCTAAGATTTAGTCACAAAACATTATTCTGAGGAGAAAAGGTTTAGTGAACCCTAGAAATTGGATTTGATTTATGCCAGAAAATCTGCCTTTTCACTGCTTGAGATTTCTATGGAAGAAAGCCACAGTCTTTTACCAAATGGTTTCTAAGGAAACATCTTATAGCAGAGCATCTGAAAACAATTTGGTTGTTAATGAGAAATAGTTCTCATGATGGTGGGAAAGTGTTGAGTGAAAGAAAAGGCTTCAAGAATTGGCAGTCTGTCCATAAAGGCATTTAAATAAATGTGTGCTGCAGTTCAGCATATGAAATTTCTACATGGATTACACATTCATAGTCTGCCTTTCCAGTGTCCAGGTCTGATTTCAGAGCTGATTTTCCGTGTAGTGAAACTGTTTAAAGAGATTATGAGCAATAAAAAGAAATATGTGGATATGAAAGCGGATACTTTAAATAGTTTGCATATCAGCGCTCATGTTTCCCTGCAGTAAATGTCTTTGAACTCTGGGCCATATTTGACAGCTAGAGGTGCATGTGTGAGTTGATGGTTGCAGAGGTGTAGCAGCACTTTGAGTGCTTGTAGCATGGGTCTCTGTTGTTGCTGTGAGAAGCATTCTTGAAAACAGTTCTCTGTTTTAGAGGTCCTGATGAAGTAATTGTGATTTGGTGTGGAGGGCATAGCCGTAAATACTGTGTATGACATCTGAGCGCCCTGACCCGTCCAGCCATCATTTGAGGGTGTGGAGTCCTTTTGTTGGCAGTAGCTCTTCACTCTTTCCCCATTCCTTTCAGGAGGTGTAAACACCAGTTTTTTTTGCTTTCCCCAGCATGGATGCACAATTAATGCGACGTCTCTTCTTGCGTCCTGTACTGAGACAGTTAGCATCTCATGCTGTGGTTTACTTCTCAGTGACTGAGTGGAGTTCAAGTGGACCAGCTCTGTATTCTTTTATTCCTTCTCACATGGATCTAAGGAAGAAAAGATAGGTGCAAAACTTCCTTCCGTTAATCAAGTCAGTGAAATCTATGCAGTTCTCACTGAGGTGAAGGAAAATCAAGATGCATTCCCTGGTGGCTTTTTATATACTGAATGTTACCAACATTCAGTTAGAACAGGATGAAAATATCACATCCCTAGCTGACATATCTATATTGGCAAGTCTGTTTCTCCTGTGTTTCCTCTCCATTTCTCTTCCCCCTGCCCTCAACAGAAAACACTTATAGCAGCCAGAGATGCCTCTGCTGACATGGTGGGCAAAAGAATTATTTTTGCCCATCCTCCAGTAGTGGATTTTGTCAATATATTTGTACTACTAAAAGTGTTGTGGTGTAAACTAGCTAAAATTTTTAATTGTCCTGCCTAACAGATATTTTTCCATAAACAGGCTTAGCTATAAAAGGATAGAGAGAGTCTTTAGGGCCCAGGTTCTTCCAAAAAACCACAGTGATGCTTTGAAAATGATGTTGAAAATTTTTTTGTTAAACTATTTTCAATGCTACTTTGGAGAAGACCATTGTAAATAACAGTTTAATGCCTGAGGGTTAAATCCCATTGCAGATCAGGAGGCCAGTATTTCCCCACTAGCAGGGACAGAAAACAGGAACCGGGATAGTGGCAAGTTTTTTTGAAAGTTTTGTCTCTTTCTACTCACCAACTAAAAGGGAGATGCATTTTGAATATGAACACAGCTGTGTGTGGGTGGGAGGAGGGGTTTTGCAGCTTCTCAGGCTGTAACAAGGTACAAGGTAAAGTCCAGATGAGGAGCTGCACATAAACATTGACATCTGTGCTGCTTTTCAGATTAAGTAGGCCAAAGCTACCAAGAAGGCAAACAATGTAGGGGTAGGGGGAATTGGTTGTCTTTGCTTGGAATGTTGCTGAAAAAGATGCTGTTTTTTTCAATTTTATTGCCAAAAATCTATCCCCTGTGGATTTTTCCTTATCCTAAGCAGAATAATGTAAATCTTCACTGTAGTTTGTGCAAACGCATAACTGTATCTAAATGATGCAGTTCTGGCAGTCTGCATTGACTAAAAACTAATGTTTGTGGCACTTCTCCTTTTCTCTTTTCTGTCTTTGTCCAGTTTGCTTTCTCTCTTTTTTTCTCTTTTGTTGTCCGTACCCCTCTTCCTTATTTCTCTTCTTCCACCTACCTCCAGCTTCTGACTTCTCAGACTTCCTCCTCTCTCCTGCCCCTTTCATTCTGCCAGTGATACCATCTTTACAAGCCTTTTGCATCCGCTTCTCCCACAACACTCTCTGTCCCTTTTTCTACATAGCTTTCTGTAGGTGGAATACACTCCCAATCTGGGCCTACCAAACCAATGGTTTGTCTTCATTCAAACCCTGCCTTAAGATTGATATCAGTTTTGTTTAATTCCTCTCTAAGATTAATAGCCACAAGAAATCAACAATAATAATAATAACAAAAAATTGTAAGTGGCTATTTGAGAAGTGTCCTTGCTTAATGCAAAGTAACTGCACAATCTTATTGTAACTTTTGTCTTTCCTCTTCTCACTCCCCAATTATGACTTATTGCTGTGCAACCCATGCAGTCAAACCCAGATAATTTCACCCCGGAACGACAGACCTGTGATACTGAGTGAAGCTGACAATAATTGGAGTTGTACACCAGGTGGCGGCATACAATGAAGAAGCAATTCACAAGAGGATGGTACGCAGTGACACCATTTTATTTCTGAATGTACATTTTGCACCAGGTGTCGGCAAAACACGTGCAGGAAAAGTGCAGCACTTTCGGAGTAACACAGTAAAAATATACTACCCAGTAAAAACTTATGCACTCTGTACCATTAAAATATGAGAGAAATTGTGCATGTACCTCGCATAGCAAATCTACAGGACAAGCCAGTGTTACAATTATAACAAAATATTTCCTACAGGCAGGCAACAGGGAGAAGCAGTGATACTGCAAGGGGGTGGGTGAGAGTTTTGGTGACTTCGGGGGTGGTGGCAGTACAGGCTGCGTTGGAAGCAGCTCATGCTCAGAGCTAAGCTCCATCAAAGAGATCCTCGCTTCAGAACTTTGTCACCACATTTTAGACCTGTAAAAAAGGAATTCCCTGCTCAGGAAGAAAATGGAGATTCTGCTGCATTTTCTATATAGTTCTGGTACTCCAGTATTTATATGACTATACTTTTGTAAGTAAACAAATGTATCTCTTCAGCAGCCACTGGCCATTATCTTTGAAAACTCATGTCAAATGGGAGAGGTCCTGGATGATTGGAAGAGTGCAAATATACTGCCTACCTGTAAGAAAGGAAAGAAGGAGGATCCGAGGAACTACAGATTGGTCAGGTGCACCTCAATCCCTGGAAAAACCATGGAGCAGGTCCTCAAGGAATCTATTTCTAAGCATTTGGAGAAAAAGGTGATTAGGACCAGTCAGCATGGATTCACCAAGGGCAAGTCATGCCTGACCAACCTGATTGCCTTCTATGACTAGCTCTGTGGTTGCAGGGAGAGCAGTGGACAATGATATATCTTGACTTCAGCAAGGCTTATTATATAGTCTCCCACAACATTCTTGCAAGCTAAGGAAGTATTGGTTGGGTGAATGGACTGTACCCCAGATGTGGCCTCTGGCCAGATCATCAGGCTCAAAGGGGCAATAATCAATGGCTTGATGTCTAGTTGGCAGCCAGTATCAAGTGGAGTTCCCCAGCAAGTTTCCAGATGAGAACATTGCTTCAAGCTAGAGGGAGTGGTAGATATGCTGAAGAATAAGACTAGGATTTTGAAGATGCATCTGCGTTTGACATTTACTTCACATTAGCCTTATAGCCCTGCTCAGTAGCATGTCACAGCAAAACCCGTGCTAATAGCCTACTGCTCAGTGTTATTAGGCTTATACGCAGTAAGCCTCACTAGCTGTGTGCTAGTGCTACTGCACCATAACTTTAGGTACTGGGCATTTAGTTTGTACTTTATTAAGGAAGTACTAAACTAAATGCACAGTATCTAAGGTGCATTAATGAACGTGTAGATCCACCCAGAGAAACATAGACAAATTGGAGGATTGAACCAAAAGAAATTTTGTGAGGTTCAATAAGGACAAGTGCAAAGTCCTGCAGTTAGGAGGGAAAAATCCCATGCACCAGTACAGGCTGGGGACCAACAGGCTAAGCAGCAGCTCTGTAGAACAGAACCTGGGGGTTATAGGAGACAATAAGCTGAATATGAGTCAACAGTGTGCCTTTGTTGCATAGAAGGCTAACAGCGTAGTGGGCTGCATTAGTAGGAATGTTGCCAGCAGATTGAGGGAAATGATTATTCCCTTATATTCAGTGCTCGTGAGGCCACAACCGGAGTATTGTGTCCAGTTTTGGGTCCCCCACTACAGAACAGATATGGGCATGTTGGAGAGAGTTCAGCAAAGGGCAGTGAAAATGGGTAGAGGGCTGAGGAACATGACTTCAGTGTAGAGGCTGAGGGAACGGGGCTTATTTAGTCTGGAGAAGAGAAGACCGAGAGGGGATTTAATAGTAACCTTCAACAACCTGGAAGGTGGTTACAAAAAGGATGGAGCTAGGCTGTTTTCAGTGATGACAGATAACAGAACAAGCAGCAATGGTCTCCAGTTGTAGCAAGAGGAGTTTAAGTTAGATACTATATTAGGAAAAACTCTTATCACTAGGAGGGTAGTAAAGCACTGGAACAGGTTACACAGAGAGGTTGTGGATTCTCCATCTTTGGAGGTTTTTAAGACCCAGGTAGACAATGCCTTGGCTGGGATGATATAGTTGGGGATGGTCCTGCTTTGAGCAGGGGCTGGACTAGATGGTCTCCTGAGGTCCCTTCCAAACCATTTTCTATGATTCTGTGATTGGCCAGAGCATTGGCTAAATCATGCTTTGGTCTGGTTAATGGTTTGTTTCAGCTGCAATATAGAGATTGAGGTATGTGACAATTATACAATAGAGCTGGTTTGAAAATGGGATGGAAAGTATATGAAATATCAAAAATTTGTGTTCCCATTCTTTTGCTGGATGTTTTCTAGCAGTTTTCCTACAGCCCTGTCAACTCCATGGTTTGAACGTTTATAGTAAGGTTGAGAGTAACTCACAGGTGGGCAAAATACGACCCGTGGGCTAGCACTTTCATCTGGTCTGCAGCTCCCCCCAATGAATTGTTCCCCACTCAGCCTTTCCACCTATGAGGGTGGAAGTAAGGCACCCATATGTACACCTTCCTGGACATCCAGTTCACTCAGGGCAGCAGGTAGGGAAGCGGTGGGGCTGGTGCCAGGCCTGGGTGGGGTGGTGGAGTTGCAGTTTGGCTGAAGTGCTGAGCCCATGCCCAAGAGGGTGGTGGGAGTGCGGAGCTCGGCTGAGCAGGGTGTGGGTGTTAGGGAAGGTGGTGGGTGTCGGGACCCCCCCCACATACACACCCTTCCACATGGTGCACAGTTCTCACTAGCAGCAGCAGCTGTATGGGGGCTCAGGATACTTATGCCAAGCACAGGTGCTGCTGCTCAGCAGGGCACAGCTCTGGCCAGCACTGTATGTGGGGCAAGGAGCACAGCCTGCCCCTCCACTCCACTGTGTGCCACATGCCTGCAGCTCCTGCACTCGCACTAGGGGAAGCCCCACGCTGGAGCCAAATGCCTTCCCTGCTCCCTTGTTGCAGAGATCTACAGACTTTGCTGGGAGTGGAAGGAGTCCTGCTCTCTGCTTCCCCCTGGAATCTAGCATAGGGCTTCCCCAGTGCAAGTGCAGGAGGTGCAGGCACACCATGCTGAGCCCCTGTGATAGAGGTGTCTGGGCAGGCTGTGCTCCTCACCCCCCCCCCGCATGCAGCACTGGCTGGAGTTGCAGCCTACCAGGTGTCATTGTTAGGCACAAGCACCCTGAGCCTCTCCGCCCCTTCCCCCCCGTTGCTGCTGCCAGAAGCAGGGGCTGCACACCATGTGGGGAAATGTGTGGGGGGTCCCCATACCCCCCAGCCTCCCTCACAAACCCACGCCCTACCCCCACAACCCCCATTGACATATAGACATATCCCAACATACCCTATGCCCTCACACACAGCCATACCCCCTCACATCCCCCACACGCCCTACACCTCATCATACACACACACCCATCCATCCCACCATACACACAATATAAAAGAGTGAGACTTTATTTTTGAGTTATTATGCAATCCCTTCTGTAGACAGTACACAAATCATGACAGATATTTTTTGTAATAAAATTAACATGTTATAGCAGGTGTTTGACTTCTAGTGTATGATTTGGGGGTTTTTTTCTGATTCTAAGATGGCAAACCCCTCTCCCAAAAAGAGTATTTGGGGGGCAGGCGAGAGAAGAGATTTCCAGTGACAAAGTTCAGGGGCTAGGGGGCAGGACTTCAGGTCCTAAGATGGTGACCAGGGGGCAGGGCAACTGTTGAGGAGTGGGGCTACCCGTGCAGCCCTCAACAGCTCACCAAAACTTGTTAAGCAGCCCTCCACCCAAAATTATTGCTTACTAGGGCTGTGTGAAGCTTCGGGTGCTGATTCGATTCAAAGAAGATTCGGCCCGATTCAGTAGCTAAATCACCAAATTGGAATCGAATTAGGGGACCAATAAAAAGGTCTGAATTGATTCAAAATGCTCTGAATCAATTCAGAAAAGATTCACAGAGCTTCGATGATTTAGGCAGTCCCTGCCTGCTGCAACAGAGAGCTGG
>NW_017728907.1:28901959-28918586 GCF_001723895.1 Crocodylus porosus | reverse complement strand
CTGCCCCACGCTGCATGAGGGGCCCTGTATGAGCCCCCTGCCCCCCGCCTGATCTCCCAGCGCCCCCACCCTGCATGACCCAGCTCCGGCCCTTTAAAAAAAAAAGCAAAAAAAAAACCCCCAGGGCTCACCAGTCCCTGCAGTGGCCTCAGGGCTTTGGGAGGCTCATAGAAGAGCCTCCCATGTGGCAGGGGGCAGCAGGATCGCCCCCCACCGGGCAAGAACTGGTGAGTCTGGGGTTTGGGTTTTTGTTTTGTTTTTCCTTAAAGGGCCAGAGCTGGGGTGGGCAGGGCAGCTATGGAGGGGCTAGGACAGCGGGGGGGGACTAGGGGTCTTGTGCAGAGCCCCCCCATGCAGTCTGGGGCAGTGGGAGGCAGCAGGGATTGCTCCCACACCCAGCAGCACCCAGTGGGTCGGGGTTCTTTTTTTCAAAGTGCCAGGAGCTGGGGCCTGCGAGCCAGACATTGCCGGGGCTGGGGGAGTGTGGCGGGGATGGGCCTGGGTGGTTCGGAGATTCAGCAGCAGCAGAGTGTCTGAATCAGATTTGGATGACTCGATTTGGGACTGATTCAAATCACTGAATTGAATCACTGTCCCCCGAATCAGCTGATCCAAATCTGAAGTGAATGCTAGCCGCTTCGCACAGGCCTATTGCCCACCCCTGGAGTAACTGCAGCTTGCCTCATTGTGTGTATGTTGGATACTGTTCTTGGACTACCGGCTCTGTGGAACCCCATTTGAAATGGCTTGCCAATATGACATTGATTCATTTAAAGTTTCTTTTTGCTTGTGTTTATTCAGTCAATTGTGTGTCCACCTAACAGTAATTTTGTCAGTAATGTATATAGGTAGATTAGAGGATCAGAAATACAATGGCAATAAAAGAGGCTTGGGGGTGAAGAAGGGGACCAATTGGCTGTTCTCACAGGTTATAATTTCAAATGCTTTTGTATCTATTCATTTCCTTTTGAAAAATCAAAGGGCAAAGCTTTGCCTTCAGAATTTGCTGTGCTGGGAAGGGAGCTTTATAACTAAGAACAAATTAGTTCCTAATGCTACCAAAAGAAATGAGTCTAAAGCTAGGTGTGTTCCAAAAACATTAAGAAGTCTAGATTATCAAATTAAAACAAAAACAAGAAGTTTCTAGTTCAAGTTAGCTTGCTATCCTTAAATCACCACAGAGTTCTTCTGATTTACAGCACATATGGTACAATAACAATGTGGGAAGCCCACAGTTTCTAGAATCTCAAGAATAAGTGGTATTATTAACTCTGAAAGTCCTGGTATTCATGATTTCATTTGTTCATATAAGTACTGTTTAATTATTTAAATGTACTGTAGCAAGGCTACTGTAGTTTATTTTAATATACCAATATTCAGAGAATTCCTATCCATATTTCTGTTAATTTCCTCTCGAAATATTAATGCTCACTATCATTAGGAAAAGAACAATCATAGCAAAGTCTTAAATCACTTCAGCATAAAGGGGTTAAAAAACTAAAGTTTTTTTGTCCTAAATATTCTTACTAGAATCCATTGTGCATGAAGAGGGTATGAGCCCATTTGCAAGACCTCTAAATGAACTCTATTCATTCTGTATTTGGAAATGTCTATTCAGCCACAGTCACAATAGTTTCAACCTAATTTTTTGGCTCCAATATCAGCTTATTAAAAGTGAAGAGATCATTTTGAAAAAATACAGTAAATTTCTATGACAGTTATATAATCTGAAGACAGGGTAGATATGTACCTTTGTAGACTAACTAAATAAGTTTGGACGGATAGATGGATGGACGTGAGATTAAAACCAGTTTAAAAGAATATTCTAATTTAATAAAAGGCTTAATCTGTCTATCTGTCTGGCCATAACACTCTTGGAGCACTCTGGTTACTAAAACAACCAGTCAGAATGATCCAAGAGCATTCCAGACAGGAGGTGGTGGAGTGCCACCATGATGACAGGGACAGAGTGGGGAGCCAAGGCCAGCAGTGCTGGCCTCACCCCACTCCCCTGCTCCCTGGAGGTGGTGGCGGTATGGGGTGCTGGCTGAGGGGGATGGAGGGGACAGTGGAGCAATCTTCCCCACCTCTCCCCCTGCTCGTGGGAGGCAGTGGTGGAGCTCCATTCCCTCCTCCCACCCCCTGTCATTCCTGACAGGCAGTTGGCTAGTACCTACATAATTACACTAAAAGATGTTAAGTGTTAAACTGAGCAGAGAGAGGTAATTAGCCATACTAGTTTGAAGTCATTCAGAATGTTTGTAGTCTAAGGGGGGTGGTATAAATTAGTCTGTAATGGTGTATAGTAAATGCTTTTAACATCTTTTAGTGTCATTATGTAAGTATATTCTTTTAAATTGGTTTTAATGTTGTAGCAGGGTGGCCTCTTCATTTGGTCTCCTCTGGCCACCTGCCTGTCTCTAGGGTAACCTCTCACCTCGCCATGCCTTGATAGAAGACTGAGAGGTCTTGTTCCCCCTCTATGCGGCACTGGTCAGACCTCAGCTGGAGTACTGTGTCCGGTTTTGGGCGCCGCAGTTCAAGAAGAACATGGAGAACCTGGAGAAGGTCCAGAGGAGGCCACTTGTATGGTTGAGGGCCTCCATGGCCAGCCCTATGAGGAGAGGCTAAGGGACCTGAATCTCTTCCATCTCTGCAAGAGGAGACTGAGGGGGGAACTTGTGGCTGCCTACAACCTTATCAGGGGCCACCAGCAGGGACTCGGGGAAAGTCTGTTCACCAGGGCCCCCCTTGGAGTCACCAGGAACAATGGCCACAAGCTGAGGGAGGATAGGTTTAGGTTAGATATTAGGAAGAACTACTTCACGGTAAGGGTGGCCAGAGCCTGGAACAGGCTTCCCAGGGAGGTGGTGTTCTCACCTTCCCTGATAGGCACCACCTCTTCAAGATGAGACTGGATAGGCACCTGGCTGGGGTCTTATGACCCCTGCCGGCCCCAGTGCTCCTTCCTGCCCATGACAGGGGGTCGGACTAAATGATCTGTCTAGGTCCCTTCCAACTCATTGATTCTATGATTCTATGAAAAAATTAAAAGTTGTTACTAAGATGGGAGGCTACCCATTTTCTTGCCCTCCTGATCCGGGCCCTGCCTTACAGCTCACCTAGGGTCTGGGCTCCCCCTGTCTGATCTTAGTACCACCAGGGATGGGGGACGAGGTTAGGAAGTGCTCCATACTTGCCTTTCACGAGGGAGGTAACTGGCCTGGCATTTTCTAGGGGCTCCCACATCACCAAGAGCCCCACCAGGCCAACCTTCCCTGGCAGGGTGCAGTTTCAGGTCTTACCTAGGACGAGGAGCTTCCAAACCATCCTTGTAGCTCCTGGCTGTACCTCCAGAATGTTCTACGCCACAACGGAGCAGGATGGTGTTGCTCCCTCGGCTGCAAGCACCCAACTGCTGGCCCTGGTTGGCTGGCCTGCGTTTGAAAATGGACACTTTCATCAGGCACCTGGCAGCTGCCTACTCCAGCCCTTAAAGTGGCAGGCACCCAAAAGGTGCCCTGCCACAAATATTATATTTATTTTCTGTTTAATTCAATTGATTTATCATATTCATGTTGCGTTTCTTAGTAGTTTTAATATGAAGCATTTGTGTCATCAAATATATAAATGTAATTTGTTTACTTCATTATGAAAAAACACCAGTATTTATTTCTGGAATTTCCACAACAGTCTCCAGATCATACTTAGTTTAGTTTTTCTTTTCCCTTCTTCTTTTTCATCTTTTTTGTCTTTTTTCTTCTAAAATATTAAAACGTTGTTTGATATTTGGAAAAATGGAAGACCAGCTATGTCCTTCTGAAAGAGCAAGACTAAAGTGTTATCATCCCCACATTAGCCCCAAGTCTCATCTCACTGGGCACTCTGCATGTTCATTAATGTACCATAATTACAACATATTAGGTTTAGTACCTGTACATCGCTACTAACTTAATGCACTGTAATTGGTGCTACTGCATATCAGCAGAAATGAACACTTTTTTGTGATGCTTAATGTTCATTGGACTACTCTACTGCACATTAGCTCGTTAGCACAGTTTTGCCAGCTGTGCTGCTGAGCAGTAGAATCAAGTCTGATAGGCATTAAGTGCCTTGTGTAGATGCACCCACTTATACTGTAAGTCAGGCCACGCCCTACTGTGGCCAAAGGAGTTAGTGAGCAAAAATGGGCTCAAATGAGACCTAATGCCGTTTTGTTTAAACATGAGTTGGTGTAGTGAGAGATTTTGATGTAGTGGTGATTAAGTTTACAGTAACAAGAGTTTCATTGAAGGACTCTTGACAGGAAAAATAGCTATAAAGTGGGTGTGAACTGAAATGTCACTTTCCTCATACTCAGACATGAGTATGAGGAAGGTGACATTTATCTTATTTTACCTGACATTTTACTTTATTTTACAACCCTCCTGTTAATAACTTTTTCTGCCAATTTTCCCTCATTCTTCTTTCCCTTTTGGTGTGCAAAATACATATTATGTACATCCAATTAATATTTTGGCAGTGTGCAGATTAAGCTGCTTTATTACTTGAACTTTGTGTTTATTGTCCAACTCTTTTATAACTTATACCACTTTATCAGTCACCTGTGAACTGAACCAGAAGATTTATATATGAATTGCACATACTTAAATTTGTAGTATTGCAGTGCAGTACTGACTTGGGACTCCAGGAAGATTAACAAAGCAAGGTCCTCAGGATATGGTCTCTACCCAGCAGATTGCTGAATCAAGCCCATTCTTTTGAAGAAATGGTATACGGGTGTTTTCATTTTTTGTTGTTAATTTTTTCGTTGTGTAAATCTTTATACTCTGCTCACTTATAGAGAATAAATGAGGCACCAGGAGATTTACTTATAACTAGAGGTACACCAATACATCGGTCCCATATTGGATCAGCGCTGAGATAAGGAAAATTGACAGTATCATCAATCGGGTTTTTTTGGCTGATGCAGCCAATAATGTCACCACAAAATGCCCCCATGCATGTGCAGAGCCACAGCGCAGCACGCAGGTGGCCAGGAGTGCAGCCCATTAGCGTCCAGCTAGTAAGTCTGTTCTGGGGGAAGGGGCAAGGGAGGAGGGAAGGGGATGGGGGGCAGATTGAGGCCCCTGTGGTGAGGGGGAGAGTGGGGTAGGGGCAGGGGCTGGTACTGCACAGCCAGGGGAGGGCACAGGAAGGAGCCGCGAGTGGCTTGTCTGGGGGGCACGCTATGGGGGCTGCTTCTGCCACTTCATGCACCCCAGGAGGGGATGGGGGGTATGCCCCCAGATCTGCATGTGGGGTAAGGCTGGGCTGCTGCTGCAGGCTAGGGCTGGGGCTGCACCTGGCTCTTCCCAGTGAGGGGGCAGGCTGGCACTGGGAGAGGGGACTGGGGGGGCTACCATGAATTTTGGGGTGGCTGCAACCTCCCCATAACCCTTCTCCCAGTGCCACTGCTGCCCGCCCTGAGCATAGCTGGTCCAGCCCCCACTGGGTAGAGCCTGGTGTTGCCCCAACTCCAGCCCACAGAGGCAGCCTGCCCTGCCCCACGCGCAGATCCAGGAGCACACACCCCCCATGCCCTCCCAGGTTGTGTGCAGCAGCAGGAGCTGGCCCTCGAACAAACCACTGGCAGCTCTGTCCATTCCGCACCCTGCCCCGGCTGTGCAGTGCCTGCCCCTATCCCCGCCCCGTTCCCTCCACCACGCAGGCCTCGATCTGCCCCACCCCCATGGCCCTTCCCTCCCCGCGCCCCTTCTCCCACAACAGACTTACCAGCTGGACACTGCTCTCCAAGCTTCCAGGCTGCATATTGGCTATCAGATAGGTATCGGCAGATATGGCTCCTTAAAAATTGGCCATCAGTATCGGCCCAAAAAATCTCAGTGCACCCCTACTTATAATGTAGATACTTTGTCTTGGGAGTAGTGATGACAGATCACATGTTTCTCGATGACTATGGAGGTATGAGTTCAAATACTGCTCCAGAGTTGAGCCAAAGGCTCTTTCCAGCTATATGTGGGTGTCTAGTCACTCAAGCATTCAGAGAGAGCCATATGAGATGCTAACCACATTGCTTCCTTGTGTGCTGTTTGCAAGAGAAACTAGTGTTCCTTAAAAACATTAGCAAGTCACTAGGCTCAAGAGGATCTGTGACTTTTTGGTGCATCTGGTTTATCCTTTTCTAGTGATGCTGCTTTTACAAGTAACTAATTATACTTGTGCCAACTTGTACATCATGAATGCCTTTAGGCCTGATTCTGATCTCAGTTTTCATAGTTTACAACTACTGACACTCCAGTGACTGTAAGCAAATTATTCCTGCTTTGCACTGATATAGGTGGGATCAGACTTAGACCCCCTTTATTTTCTAAGTATCTGAATTTTTATGAGTTCACATTCCCTGATTTTCTGTTTCTTTTCTGTATGATGCAAGGACGGAATATAGATTGTTATTATGACCATAAACAAAAATTGAAAACCAAAAATATTAACAAAATTTTGTAAAGTGTATCATTTATAAATGACATTAAGACATCATACAGCATTAAGAAATGACAGTTAACTTCTGTGATCTTCCACTTAGGTACATCCCATGTTGGGGGCTATTCCCATGAAGCTGTAGTATATGCACTACAAAAATGTGGCATTCGTCATATTGATACAGCAAAAAGATATGGCTGTGAATCCCTTCTTCAGAATGCCATCAAAGAAAGTGGTGTGAAACGGGAAGATCTCTGGATAACTACCAAACTCTGGCATAGTGACTATGGCTATGAAAAGACAAAACAAGCCTGCTTGGAATCATGCAGAAGACTTGGTGTTGAGTACCTTGGTAAGATGTTTTTAATATTGTTAATTTACTATGCCTTCCACATGAGAGAGAAACTACAGAGGTCAAATTCTGTTCTTGTGACATGTTTACACAATGGAGCCCAACCTTTTGGACCCATGGGCTGGAGCAGTATGCAGGGATTAGTTTGTGGGCCAAATCACCTGCAGGGTCAGTGCATAAAGTTGTTCCATGTGTGCAACTGCGCATGCTGGCCTGACTCCATGCACTGGACTGGACTGTGTGCTGGTCTGACCCTCTACGCTGGATCCAGCCACTTGCTGGCTGGACTCTGTGCACTGGGGAGTGGCAGTTGTTATTGCCACCACTTTCCTGTCACCAAATTTCTGGGCCTGTGAGGAGCCTTGCAGGCCAGATGACATGGCTCCATGGGCACTTGTGGTTGAATACCACTGTGTTTGCAGATCTCTTGTCCCATTTGATCTTTATGTAATTCACAGGTTTGTAACTGAGAGCACAGAATGTGACTCTACAGTTTTAACTGTTGCAGAATCTTTTAAAAATGAGTTAAACTGCTTTTTGCAAAATTATATTTAAGTGTAACATTGATCTGGAGATCAGCTATCAAAACAGGTCAAGTGCATGGTTAAGGAAACATGACTTCAAAACATTTAAAATAAATTCACAAATACCTGGTTTCTTGTATATTGCGTTATAGCTAATTAATAAAATTTCAAATTCAAAATATGGGAGTCATCCTGGATAATGTTATCTTTTACATGTTCTCTACTATTATTAACACATTATCTTTTTAGCAGGTTACTTTGTTTTTGTCTACTGCCATGGACTTGGGTAAAACTTTTAAAAGCTCCTACATGACTTAGAATTGATGGCCCAATTGATTTTCAAAGGGACTTGGGCACATTTAAAAATGTTTTCTTTGTGGTCTATGTATAATATGTACAAGACTGCTAAAATAGCTGTCACCAGAACTCACAGGTTAGTATATGATGCAAAAAGCTGAAGTAGTAATATTTTCTCTCTTGTGACAGAAGTAGAGAGATGTGAAAGACAAAAATATTGAGATGTAATTATTTCAATCTCTCTTCCAAATTGGAAAGAGAGAAGTTAAAAAAGTGGGGAGAAAAATGAAAATAGCATTATCTAAAATTATCGTGTTGGAAAAATGTAGATCAAAATGTTAGTAGTGATCTCCCAAAACAGAATAAATGTAACAGTCAAACTTTATCTATAATAGCACTGAAAATCTTCCCTTTGTTCCTTCTTCTGTCCTATTATTATCACTGATAAATTAACTGGAATGCAAAAATGAGCAACTTTTGTAAAAATAAGAAGATGGGTTTTGCAGAATAGCTTACTGGTTGTGGTTGGGTACAGGGTTCATTTGAATATGTTGGAAAGTAAACAAAAATATTCTAGCAATTTGTCAGAACCAGGATGGTATTTGCACTAAAATGTGCCATTTGTCTGCGGGTACATGTTCTGTGTTCACTCTGTGAATGTGTCCATTTATCACTTCCTGCACCATTACAGACTAACGTCAAATGTGTTAAAAACATTTCCATATTTCTGTCAAGTGCAAATACAGATCATTGGTGGGGAGGATGCTTTCATAAGCAAAAAGCTGCAATCCATGACTTTGTCCTCTGTCCAAATTAAGAAGTAACATGTTTCCTCTTCACTGCTCACCATTTAGTTCATCTGTTTTGTGTTTGCCTTTTTTTATTCTTGCTGTAGCACTGGGGTTGAATGCTGATGAGAGAAAAATTGATCCAACTCCAGGAAATAATTTTTGGGTCATTTCTTTGACTATTGTAATCTGCTTTATCCTTTGTGAATAGTAGTTTAAGCACCTGTACAAACAAATAAGCTGCATAGACATGATGGTTGATTTAGGCATATTTGCACTGAAAAAATTAATTTCAGGGAACAGAAGTGCTCTAATTGCTGTTGCTATGTATGTCCTGAAATGGTGTGGGGAGTGGAGGGGAGGATGAGAGAGAGAGAAGCAAGTCAGCAATCACACCCTTGTTTTGGTTAGATGTGTTCCAGTCTGAGTCTTCTGCCTTACAACACCATTGACATATCTGAGTTACTAGTGACTTTCACCAATATAAGTTAGTTCAGGATTAGATCTTTAAGTTTTATGGGCTAACATGTGCCATTTAGCTACAGTATTGCAGTGAGAGCAGTAGAAAGCTGTATCTTGCAGAGGTGGATCCTGGGGGATCCCTTCCCCCTTCTGCCACTCAGGTTGATCTGGGTGCAGAGAGAACCCCAGAACCATTCATTCATGCCTTGCTCCAGCCTCAGGCTCTGGCTGGGAGCAGGCACTGGAAGAAGGAACTTGTGCACTGCCACTGTCACCCTGACTGATGCAGGCACCAGGGGATCCCCACATCTTCTCTCACCTGTGCTGCAGGGAGTTGGGTGCACAGGGAGCAGGCTCAGCCAGGGACAGTGGTAATGGCATGCAGGTTCCTCCCCTAGCACCTGCTTCCAGCCAGCGGACAGACGCTGGGGGGAGTGGGAGACGACAGCCGGGGAGCCAGTGCTGAAAGGAGGATCTATATGCCGCTGTTGCTGTTCCTATTGGAGCCTTGCTCCCTGCATGGTTGTTCTCTGCGGCATGGACAGGAGCAAGTCAGAAGCAGCTGAGCCCTGCACCCTCCCACCTCCAGATCAGCCAGGGACAGCAGCAGTGGAATTGGAGGAGTGTGGCTCCCTTACCTTTGTGTACCTGCTCAGCTCCCTGGTGTCCTGTGCTGACCTGGGGGCTCCAGCCATATGTCCACATTTCCCCTTGGTCTGAGGGGCAGTGTGCTGCATCCCCCTTTAGGAAATCCTAGATGCTCCCATGATACCTTTTCAGAGGCTTTTAAGAGTAATTATACATCAAAGAGGCAAGATGACTTCCAGGGTCCCTGGGTAGACATGGGAATACACAAACTATTACACAACTACAAGGGGTGCAGCATATTTCCCCTTATTTGCCAACCAACTTTGTTGTTGGGACTCTGGAACCACTATCTCCTGCTGTATCCCAACCCTCCATTCTACATCTCAGGCTTGATGTACTCCCTGGGAGAAAAAATAAGGATGGCAATTTAATTTAAATTAAATAATGGTACTTGATGTACTCCCAGCCCTGTTGCCCTCCCCCCAGGGGCCTCCATAGCCCAGAAGACAGTACCCAGCACAAGGCAGTGGAGCAAGGTAGGGAGGTGTGGTGCTGTGGCTGCTGCCACCAGAACCCCCACGCCAGCCATGCTGCCATGCCAAGGTGCCCCTTGCCCACCTGACAGCAGCCAGGGGGGCATAATGCAACACTGCTGCTGCCCCTGCTGCTTGTAGTTGGGCACAGGTCACCTCACCATGATGATAGGGCTACCAGCAATGGTGGTGTCATTAGTGGTAGCACTGAGCCTCTCCGCCAAAGCTCCAAGTGGAAGGACAGCAGGACAAGGAGCCCCAAGCCTCCATTCTCCCCGCCCTCCTCCTCCCCCTGCCCCCCCGCACCTCCCAGGCTCTACTCAGCTCTGCTTCGGCTGTGACCCCCATGAGGGAACCAGCATATCAGGGCTGCTTGCTGCCACAAAGCAAATGGGGGGACAGCTGGAGCTGGCCCCACGTCCTGGTGAGCAATGGGAGCAGGAGGAGCTCTGATTTTCTATGATAAAAAAAACAAAATCAAATGCCAAAATATGTATGTATTTAGAATTTATTTTATTATAATGATTGAGGCATGGTAGGCTTCCAAATTGCTTTAAAATTGTAAATATATCAAGAAAACATTGTGTTCAACTAATACTTATATGTATGGTGGTGTCTCATTTTATTTCTTGAAAAATGCAGATTCAGGGGTTTTTAATCAGAGAATTTTTTAAATCAGAGAATATGCTAGGATCCCTGACTTTATGACATACTAACAGTGTTGGTGCATGGCTAATGAGAAATATACATGGCTGATACAATAAAATTGCAGATCTGTAAATATTACAGCATACTTACAACATATATTTTTACTGTAGAACAAATCTGACTTCATTTTTTTCACAGTAGAAAAGACACTAAAGCCTGAGGAGCTTAAATTGTCTTTAGCAGGGGTCAGCAACTACAGCCTGAGCTTGATCTGGCCTGTGAAGAGATTTGATCTGGTCCATGAAGGTTTGATCTGATCTTCAATGGCAGTCAGCAGCAGGCCATGGCAGGCTGCAGTGGGGAGAAATAGGTGGCACATGGCAAGCAGGGCACAAGAATAGAGGCTCCCCGATGAGTCTACTCTGTCCTTCTGCAGCCATCACTTTTTTTGCTGGTGATTGGTGTCACCAGCATGAGCATGAGACTGCCCATCAGGTTTGGGAAATATTGGCCCAGTGTGACTTTTAGGCTAGGGATAGAAGTTACACATAAACTGGTTTAAGTGATCACAGAACATAAGTTCAGTGTACATAAACCAATTTCCAAATAGCCGAATCTGGTTTAAGATAAATCTGGTTGAATGTACTATCAGACCCTGGCTGCGGTTCCGCCATGCAAGAGGGGACAGAGTGGGAAATAAACCCCCTCTCTACCCCCTTCGCCATGCCGGATGGCATCTGGCCACACCTCCACTCCTGCCACTGGAACAGCGAAGGGGTCCCAGACAGGGGATGCTGTACCCCAGCCAGGGAGATCCTGTCTGGGATCTGTGCCACTGGGACGGGGTTGGGGGGGGCAGGACAGGGGGACTAAATCCCCCTCCGTCCCCTTGTTTACTTTTAGCTGCTGACGGGGCTGGCCACGCTCCTCTGCCGCTCAAGTGGCAAGGGCAGGTGGGCAGGCATTGGGCCAGGGAGCAGGGTCTGGCCACGCTCCTTCCCCACCACACACCCCAAAAAGCCTGGCAAGGGCTGCATTCTCCTCCCCCTCAAGGTACATCCCGGGTGGGATCCCTGCAGGCCAGGGTTGGGGTTTAAACCTCTCCCCAAACATACTCAGGCCTGCTAGGGCCTGACCACGCCCCCTCCCTCAGCTCAGCTTCCCCCTACCCTGCCACTGTGGAAGGAAAGGGAGGGCTCACTCTATCACCTCCCAGCTTCTGGCCCAAGCCACTGCAGGCATGTGTCTGCATTTCCAGAATCAAAAGTGAATGTTTAGTCACTCGCAAATTAGTTCAATCTGTGCAGGTTAGACTAACCTGCAAAGATTAAATCAATTCAGGCTCTGACTTTTTGAATGTCTGTACTTAGCCATAGTGGCAAGCAGCAGCTGGGGGACAGACAGAGAAATGGCCAAATTACAAGTGACTGTCCACCTTTGGGCCAAGCTATGTTACTTTGGTCTGCTCTTTGTCAAAGGTTGCCAACTTCTCAAATAGAGAGATCTGTTGCTTTCATGCAGGGCCACATCGATTTCATTTAAGTTTCAGGGGGGCTTTGTGGTCCACCCATTCAGAATAAATTTCAGAATGGGGAACTACAGTAATAGTAACTGGTAAGAAATTATGTGAGATAGCAACATAGAAGAATGAGAACTCTTGCTTCTAATATAAACCAGATGACGCTTTAAAACAGAAAGTTCCTAAAATTTTGTTACCAAGTCTTTCCAGTGAGCATTTAGAGGCAAATGGCATTAAAAGAGCAATGCTCTTTAGTTTTATTTTAATTAGTGGATTATATATCCATGAGAAGCTGGAAATGTGCATTATTTGTGGGCAGTGGTTAAAACAGCTATTCCCCAACTTGCATTTTCTAAATGTGATCCTCTGTCTTTCCATTTAAGATTATTGTTTGGCATCCTCAGTAAACCAGTATGAAATAGTGCAAATCTTTTAGGTTTGGCAGATGAAGAATATGCTTCTTGGCTTTTGGGCACATCCCCTAGAATAATTTCTTCTTGTATCTGCTTTGTGGGATACTGCATTCATATCCTATGCCTTTTTTCCTTATGTCTGTTTCTCAAACCTCTCAGATTCTTGTTAGCTGTACCTTTTTATTGTGCTGAGGATTTGAATGGAATTGTAAACTTTGTTTCAACCGTACCAGCTATGAAACAAACAGTTACTGACAATTTACAACTAATTTTGATCACTGAGGCTTCTTTTTGGTGAATTATTTGCAACTAATTTCCTACAAGAGAAATTATCTTAAGTAGTAAAGCCTGATTCTTGTAATCTTTAAGGGAGAAAATAAAACAAATAAAATTGTGTGCATCTATATATGTGTGTGTATGTATATGGTAGTGGGTGTGTATATTTAGATACGTATAGGCTAGGGACAGAAGTTACACATAAACCAGCTTAAGTGATCAGAAACTGGTTTAAACCTGTGAGAATAGAAGTTCAGTACACATAAACCAGTTTCAAAATGGCTGAAACTGGTTTAAGATAAACCTGGTTTAATGTAGTATCAGACTTAACTGATTTAGGTCAAATTGTTTATGAAACTTCTGTCCCAGACCCTTTCCTGTTTCAAGTTAAATCAGAGTCCCCCAGCATCCCAGCATTTTGTAGCCCCGGGCTGTGATGTCTGTTTGTCCTAGCCACCAGTGGAGGGTTCAGGATTGAGAGTGTGGTTGGGGGTAGAAAGGTAAGAAAGGTTAACAAACACACAACTACACATAAATAATAAGGCTACAATGACAGGCAATAATAATTTGCATTGGCAACTTATTAGCAGTCCCCTCTGATGCCTGATGTATGACAAGTTTCTCTTCTGCAAAGTTCAGCCAAGTCAGGCGTCCCCAATCAGCGCTGTCCAAGGGGTAGCAGGAAGGACACTGGTATTCAGTCCTTGGACTCCACGAGATCCATGGGCCCACTGAAACTAGGTCAGCAGCTAACCCCAAATTAGTAGCTTCTTTCACAGAGCTGCATCTCCCCTCTAAATGATTTCCGGATGTGCAGCCAATTTATAACTTCTGAGCTATGCTGATAACTTACAGCTATACAGATTCCTCCACTGCAGACTTTCCTTAGGACTGACCAATAGCAGTACAAGCTTTTGCATTCTTCTGATAAGGTTAATTTTAACTGTGCCACAAAGCTTACTACTACTTCTATAAGGCTTTGCTAAATTTACTAGGCCTCACTATATACAAGGCCTCATTACTCTTTAACTTTAATTAGGCTCTTAGCGGCAACAAACAGCTTATAATACATGAACAAATGATAAGAAACACCTGGTCTAATCTTCATAGCATTCAGCAAGCACCTTAGACACAATTTCAGCTGTAACACTGTTCCGGAGCTCAGAGCTGGCCCTGCCCCTCTGCTCCCTAGCTGGAGCAGTGGCAGCTAGGGCTGGCTCACTTTCCCCCTCTGGCAAACCCCTGTTGTGGTCTGGAGCCAGGGTAGGGAGTTAAACTTCCCTTCCCCTGAGTACGGAGCTGCCCTGGCTGTGACTGTGGACTACAAATCCCAGAGGCACCTGGAAGTAGAAAGAGGAAGTGATGAGCAGCCCTGGAGAGTCTTGCTGCTGTGAGCCTGGACTGCAACTCCCAGAGACCTCAGAGTCAGCAGGAAGAGGAAGTGAACACACAGCCCATGCTGGCTATGTGCCTGGGCTGTGCTCTAGTGCCCCCTGGCGTCTGGCTTGTGCCACTGCAGTCATGTGGCTGCATTTTCTGAATCAGAAATGAATGTCTGTTCATTTGCTTATTGGTTCAATCTTTGCAGCTTAGACTAACCTGCAGAGATGAACTCAATTCAGCTTTAGGCTTTTTGACTGTCTGTACTTAGTCATGTAGTGTGCATGAAATGAAATGATAAGACTTGGTTTTAAAAGGTGTTGAGCACTCGTAGCATCTTTTAACCCCAAATTATTGCAACATATATTTCCTGCGGAGGCACTGATAATGATCACATGCTCACTCTGACTAATAAGAATCAAGAAGTATAACTATGAAATAGATTGCACGGAGTGAAATTGGACAGGCAATTCCAGCAGTCTGAAAAGGTGTAGTATGCACTTACCTACATTTCCAGCTCAACTGTATTGACTCAAACATAGAAGATGGAGGCCTGTGGCACAAGACCTCACCAGTCCACATCCCTTTGAAGTAATTAGCATTGCCATAGCAGTTCATGTGCTCAGGGGTCATATTTAGTGCAGAACATAGGGAATTAATTAATCTCTTGTAGTCAGATTCTGATCCTTGTGGAGTCAGTGGAAGTTTTGCCACTGACTAAACTGAGGCCAGGATTTTGCTTTTTTACTTGTGTCTTCTGATTTGGGATTAAGTTTACCCAGGGAGAGGAAGAGCTTACATAGCTGATTTCTGTAAGGCAGCATAATGGTGCAAAGTCTTGTTTCCTTCACGATCCTGTAAATTCCCACATATGAATGGCCACAATCTATTTTGTAATGTTTATATCTCAATGTCTTAGAAACATCAGTATGCACAACCCTTCATGTGCTTCTTTCTCAGCCTCTGGGTACCATCAGTGTTTTGCTTTTAAGGTTGCAATGATTGCAGTCTCTGAGAATAAAATGACTAATGTGCAGAGAGGATTTAAGTGACCAGTGTAGCCTTGTTCAGGTCCCAATAGGGTGAATTTGGTTTAGAATTTGCAAACTGAGCAATTCTGCAGTACAACTGATTTGTGAAAAAGCTACACTTATCTTGAGTTCACACTTGGTTTCATCTGAAATAAATACAATAGCACAATTATAGAGGCATTGTGTTTAGAAACACAACCTTTCTAAAATAAAAAGTTCATGAAAGGCAACTAATCATGTTAGTATTCAGAGAACTAAGACACTAGTACAGGGAATGGTAATATAGTGCATTTGTGAGATCTAGAAGGCCAGAGGTCTTATAGTTCTCAAAGATGTAAAAGTCATTCTTCTCTGAGTACTGAAACTTCTGGGGCTAAATACAAAGCATCTTTGTATGTGAAAACCTGCAGAGAAACTATTTCTATGAACATTTGCAAACTGTGCTATATAGCTGGATATTCAGGCTTTTGCAAAAGTAAAGTTTAGTAAAACACTGTTGAAACTAGTGTTTTTATTGAGCATTCTTGACATAAGTTGTTTTTTGCATTGCTTACCATTCCTGATGATTCTGAATTGAGAACGTAGTAGCAATTGCCAGTATGTAGTTTCCCATTCTTCAGTTGAATCAAGAAATTACTCTAACTGTACAAGTAATGTGTCCCTGTAGTGTGACATTTGCTTTCTCTGATTATATCTCTGTAAATATATGTGTAATTTTAGATCAAAATGAATATGCAGTAGGGCTGTGCGAAGCTTCAGTCCCTGATTTGATTCAGCAGAGATTCGGCAGCCGAATCGCCAAATCCGAATTGGATCAGAGGACCCTTTAATCTCTCTGAATCAAATCGGAAACCTCCGAATCAGTTCGGAAAGATTCAGACATAGAGACAGTTTAAATGTTTTTTCTACATATCTCTAGGTAGCAGGGGCTCATGATTGCTGTGATGCTAGGGTGCATGGAGTGTCCCACAGAAGCACGGAGGGCTCCCCAGCATGCTAGGCAGCAGACCCAGAAGTGGACCAGAAGCACTTCTGGTCAGTTCTGCACAGTTCTGCTGCGCATCTCAGATATAAGCTAAACCCTGTGCAGTGAATACACACTGATAATGTCATCATATTGTGCACACAGAGCAGGATGAATACATCAAACTTATTTTACATGTCCCTCTAAATCAGTATTTGAACCTGCCCATCTAGGTGCAAAAGGCTAGTACACCAACTCAACTTGCTACCTATCCTCAACACGCAGTGTTTAGGTTTAACTTAAAAAAAACAAGGTAGGGAAGTCCTGTTGCTACAAACAGTAAGTGTAAGAGATTGTTGTGGTGTAGCC
>NW_017728907.1:28900117-28901859 GCF_001723895.1 Crocodylus porosus | reverse complement strand
AGAAATGTATTGGTTTTTCATTGGTGCTCAGGGACCCTAGATACCATTTTCAAAAGTGCCTCAACATCCAGGTTAAGAATCATTGCTTTAGTCCATGTCCTGAGTCTTGCCTTTTTCTTCTCTCCAGTTTCCATCCTGGTTCCTGCTTGCCCAAACTCCTGCTTTCCCCCTTGCCTACTTCCTCTGAATTCCCTAACTCCAGTGCTTTTGGACTGACTCACATCCAGGTTTCAGTCCTACTGTATCTAACTTTTGCTCTGGACTGCTCACGCTGCAGTCCCTGCCACCCACCCCTGATAAGTCAATGGGTGAACGTTCTTTGATTTCAAAGAAGGCAATTGTGTGTTTGTTATGTGTTTATTTGTAGAGGCCCAAGCATGTAAGGCTCATATCCATGACTGGGAACCATATGTGCACCCACATCAAAGCCACCACAAATATTAATTAGTAAAATGCTTGCAGAATTGTGGCCTAAGATAGTATCTGATGATACTAAGAAAGAATGGAAGTTCAGTTATTGGTCATTTACTAATAGTTACAAGCATTCTGATACAGGTGGATTAGAAATCCTTTTGTTAGTATTAAGGAATGACACATACCAGTAACTCACCTTGTTGAACCTTTGTGGTTTAAGTCCATAGAGGGTCTGTCATTTATATAAACAAATCTGATTGCTTTTCCCTTTTAGATCTTTACTTGGTACACTGGCCAGATGCCCAAGTTCCTGGTAAAAGCAGTCGGGAGGTCAGAGCTGAAACCTGGAGAGCCATGGAGGAGCTGTATGCAACAGGTGGGATGACCTTAAACATTACAATGTTAGCTGACAGAAATGTGACTTCCAGGAATCCAATCATGTTGTTACATTGTGGGATATTTAAAAAAGCCCATGGAATAGGATACCCAAATTCTTTTGGCTTTCGATGGGACTTAGGTGCCTAACTCCTTTGGGCACCTTTGAAATTGCAGCCATGATCTGGTTAACAAACTAAACAGTTTTCTGCTGCCTGGAAATAATATATGGCCCTTTTGTACTCTTGAAAAGTTATTGGTGTTGTGTATGATTTCTTGAGATTGTCTGTAAATTTTATAGAGTCCAAAGAAATGCACAGATCATTAGAGGACACTTTATGCTAGACTATATCTGTTTTAAATTCACAGACATCCCATCTAGTTTTGCTTTTTTTTTTTTTAATTTTATTATGAGGAGCTGGTTTCTCTTTTATTATGTAGAGTGCTACTTTTTAGGTATCTGTGGTTTGTGGTTTAAACAGGTCAACATAGGCAGATTGCTGGGCAAGGACCAGAAATTGAGAGAGAGTTTTCTGGTTAAAGGATTTTGAAACTATCCTTTTGAAGAAGTTCCAAATCTTCTCTCAGACCCTTATGATAATTCTCAGCTCTCATTCTACATCCAGTAATCATCTGTTGACATTAAGTGGTAGTTTTCTGTAGCTAGAAAGATTAGAAAAACAGTCTACTTTTTCTAATCTTAAAATTTTCATGCAGATTTAGGATTGAATCATAGAATCAATGGGTCAGAAGGGACCTAGACAGATCATCTAGTCCAATCCCCTGCCATGGGCAGGAAGAAGCACTGGGGGTGGCAGGGGTTATAAGACCCCAGCCAGGTGCTTATCCAGTCTCCTCTTGAAGATCTCCAGGGAAGGTGAGAGCACCCCCTCTTTGGGAAGCCTGTTCCAGGCTCTGGCCACCCTTACAGTGAAGTGGTTCTTCCTAATATC
>NW_017728907.1:28889230-28900017 GCF_001723895.1 Crocodylus porosus | reverse complement strand
TGGCCCTCCTCTGGACCCTCTCCAGGTTCTCCACATCCTTCTTGAAGTGCGTCTCCCAGAACTGGACGCAGTACTCCAGCTGCGGCCTGACCAGCGCCGCATAGAGGGGGAGCAAGACCTGTCTGGACCTGTTAGTGATGCCTCTGTTGATGCAGGACAGGGTGTGGTTGGCTCTGCCTATTGCTTCGTCGCACTGGCGACTCATATTCATCCTGGAGTCAATCCTGACTCCAAGATCCCTCTCTGCCTGTGCGCTGCTGAGAGGTTCAGCCTCTCTTTCTTGAAAGTTGGATTTAATTTATGCAACATTCTTAGGACTGATATTCTGTTTCTGCTATGATCCTGTTTTCAAGTAATAAGTGTGTATGTTATTTACAATTCGATGGGAAAATTCCTGTTCAGTATTAAGGCTAGAGAGTAGGATGGAAAAGACTTTCAGGATCACACAAGCTATCTCCTAATCTGTCCTACATCAGAAGGTCATGAAATGGCTATTAATGGAAGAGTCACAAGAAACTGAAAAATTCATTATGAAGTAAAGAAACCCTCATGTGATGCCCCCTGTTGGTGTTGTGAGTATTCCCCCCACTCCTTGGGCCAGGCCCCAACTTTTCTGCCACGTCTTGATGGATCCAGTTCTGAAAGGAGGGGTTCAGTGGTGTTCTTTCTCTGGCCCAGAGATGGCAATACTCATCAGCCAGCCGCCACCCAGTTTGATTGATAGCTGTCTGAAAAGCCATCGCAGCACCAGCTTGCGTGGCTTCTATCCCATCTCTGCCTCCCTCCCAGGTAAGTTTCCTCTGGTGTTGGAGTCCCCCTTTAGGAGTGTCAGGGCCAGACCCCAGTGCTTCCAGTTCTGGGAGTGTCCCCAGCTGCCACAGACCTTCCCTTTAAGCTGCCTTGTGAAGACTCAGTGTTTTGTCAGTCTTCTGGTACCAACTGGTGTTACCTCTGGTGTGCTTGCAACGCTTCTTCTGCTGGGTTTTCTTGGCCAGTACACCTGGAGAGGAGATCAGCAACGAGGTTGTCCTTGCTAGGACAATGTACTATTGCAAACTTGAAGGGCTGTAGGGTCAACATGCAGGTTGTCCGTGTGTTATCTATGTGGGACTTTGTTAACCATTGCAATGGGGTGTGGTCCGTGACTACGGTAAACTCCCGACCTAGTAGATAATATCTAAAATATTCAATTGCCCAAGGTAGCGCTAAGCACTCTTTTTCGATCATCGCATACCTGCCCTCCACTGAGTTGAGCTTACAGCTAGCGAACACTACAGGGTGCTCCTCTCCTCCCCGTTGTTGTAGCAGCATGGCTCCTAATGCCTTGTTCAAGGCATTGGTCTGCAAAATAAAAGGTGCTGCAAAATCAGGGGTGTGTACCACTACATTTTAATACAGTGTCTCCCTCAATTTTTCTAAACTCTCAGACATTTCGGGGGTCCACTGTGGGGCTTTTGTGGATCTTCCCTACAATGCATCCGTTAAGGGAGCAACCAGCTCAGCAATGTGTGGTATGAATCTGCAATGGTAGTTGATGAGCAGTTGTTGTTGGCTGCATGGTTCTTGAAAGGTATTTGGTCTCATGGCCAGCAAGCTTGTACTTCTTGGGGTTAGCGGCATCCCAGCCACTCTTAGCTCCCCTAGAAGACTTTTAGTGTGTGAAGGTGCCATGGCCAATCCGTCATGTAGACAATTATATTGTCAATATAAGCGGCCACGTGTGGGGCCATCAGTCTTTGAAAAGTGGCTGCTGTCCCATTAAGCCCCAATGGCATGTGTAGGAATTCAAATAAACCCCGCAGCATTCCAAACACTGTCTTGGCACAATCTAAGGATTTCATGGGGATTTGCCAGTACCCTTAGGTAGGTCTGTTATTGATATAAATTTCGCTTCCCTTATTTTCCCCATGAGATGGGCCATGTAGGGTATAGGGAAGGTGTCAAAGGTTGCTAGCACATTTAATTTTCAGTAATCGATGCATAGGTGGAGCGACCCATCGGGTTTGGCGATGGGCACTATGGGGCTGTACCAGGGACTCTGGGATAGGCGGATGATACCCTGCTTCTGCATCTTGGCTGTCTCCTGGCAGACCTCTTCTTGCAACTGTTGCAGGATAGGTCGCCACCTTTCCCTGACCAGTGCCCCAGTAGGGTTCGAATCTTGTACTCCACACCTCTAGCTTGACCAGGGGTCTCCTGGAACATGTCTTGAAATGCCTTTACCAACCTAGCCAACTCTCATTGTTGTTCTACAGTTAATTCTTCTCTGAACTGGGCTTGTGCTTCTGGTATCTTGCTGGCTCTTAACTCCAAACAAGAGGGTCCCAGCTCCGCATCCTCTTCCTTGTGCAGTTCCATTCACCCCTGTGGCATCTTCCTTTCTTTACAAAGTTTGATGTGGCATATTTGGCACTCCCATCGGAGTCCAGGTTTGGAGACCTCGTAATCTACTGGCCCCACCTGCCTGACCACCTTGAAGGGTCCTTGCCACTTTGTGAATTATTTACTTGAGGATGTGGGAACTAGTACAATGTCCCCAGGTTGGAACACTCTTGCCCTTGTCCTGAGGTCGTATTGGGCCTTCTGCCTCAATTGGGCTTCTCTTAGGTTCTGACTGGCATTTGTTGTGTTCTTGACAGCCTCTCTTGTATTTCCTGTCTGTAACTTTCTGCAGGTACCCTCAGCCCCACCGGTCTCTCCCACTCTTCCCTGATCATACCCAGCAGATCCCTTCTGTTGTGCCCATATACTAACTGGAAGGGCGAGAAGTGAGTTGATTTTTGTGGCGCATCCCACAGTGCAAACAACAGGGGCATTAACACCTTGTCCCACTTGTGCGGGTCCTCCTGGGCATACCTCCTAAGCATCCTCTTGATCGTTCTGTTCAACCTCTCAACTAACCTGTTGGATTGGGGCTGGTATACGGAGGTCTTCGTGTGTGTAATGCCTAAGATTTTGCACAGGGCCCTCATTACTCCCACCATTAAATTGGGTCCCTAGTTGGTGAGGATCTCATGGGGTATCCCCACTCAGGCTATCTATTTTAATAACTCCTCAGCTACCTGGGTGGCCTTTATCGACCTGAGTGGCACCGCTTCAGGGAACCTTGTGGCATAGTCCAGGAGGGCCAGTCTGAACTGGTACCCTGTATGGGACTTCAGAAGCAGTCCCACAATGTCCAATGTTACCCAAGAGAATGGTGTTTCAGTGACGGGCATTGACTGTAAAGGGGCTTTAGGAGGCCCCTGCTCTTGAGCTCTTCAGCACTCTGGACAGGCCACCACCCACTACATCGTCATGTAAGTGGGGCCAGAAGAAGTCGCAGACGATCCGTGCCTTTGTCTTGCTGCACCCCAGGTGCCCTCCCAGCGGGGTACCATGCACCAGCCACCAAATTTGATGGTGAAACACCATCGCTTATATTGACAACTCAGTAACACTACCTGGCACCTCTCTGCCTTGGTCCCTTGGCCCTTCTGGACCCAATATAAAAGACCCCCCTTTACCTCATAGTGGACCTTTCTCATCGACGTTCCTTATTGGGGGTCCTCATCCACCAGTTACTGTAGCTCCGGGTCCTCCTGCTGGGCCTGCAGGAACTGGTCAGCAGTGGCCACTTGATCCAGGTTTATACCGGCCTCAGCCTCGGCCCCCCTTTGGGGATGTGCTTCCCTGGCCCAGCCTTCGCCTTTCCGCAGACATTTCCTCTCCTTCTGTGGCCCTAGCCCACTCCAAAACAGTGTAGATAGGGTCCAACTCACAGCTTATCGTCTTCCAGGCCAACAATGGAGCCAGCCTTACCCTCAGCTCACCTTGGAACTCAATCACCCTAAAGGGGAAATAATAGCTCTCAAAGCACATTTCTCCACCTAGGATGCACATCATGACAAGGGGGCCAGCTGTCTTCACCCTAGTTTTCAGTGCCAGGTCCATGCAGAGTAACGACTATTAACACCTCATGTCTAAGGTCACCAGCACCAATTAATCCCCAATCCTTGCTGTCACTACCAGGCGTTCCCATCTTCCCTCTTGCATTATGGACCCAAAACCACAGTCCATGGGTTCACCATGGTCTATTTCCTACAACCTATCCCTTGGGAACATTGCAGGTGCTGCTCCGCAGTTCAGATCACTCAGACCCATACCACACTCTCAGGCCACATGACTGACCTTGCTGCAGCAGTAGCACATTATGCCTTTTGATGTTCCTTTCTGGGGTCCCGCCTTCTTTTCTTCCTCCTGTATGTGATTTATGGCTGTGGAATGTAACCCCCAGCCACGCTCATTCTCTGAGACAGTGAAGGCCTCTGCTAAGCGGAGTGCCTCTTCATAGCTCTGTGGCTGATGCCATCTCACCCATGTTTGTATCTTGTGTTCCAAGTCCCACAAGAACTGCTGGAGAAGGATTTGGTCTATTACTCCCTCCCGATCAAACCTGTTCATCGGGAGCCACTTGTTCAGGACATCCTTCAGGTACTGCAGGAGGCTATGGGGCCTCTTGACCTCCTTCGCCTTTAGTGCCCTAAAGGCTAATCTATAGCTCTCAGGTGATATTTCAAGCCGGTAAAGGATGGTGGCTTTTACCGTATCATAATTATGGGCCTCCTCTCTTGACAGTGTCCGGTATGCTGCTTGGGCCTTATTGACCACTAGGGCCCCTAGTTGATGGGCCCATTGTGAGCAATCAAGCCCGGTTTGCACGGCCGTCCACTCAAATGCCTCTATATAGGCGTCCGGGTCATCATCTCTCGTCATCCGGGACATGTTAAACAGAGCCGCATTCCTTTGAATTCAGTCTTGCTGGCATGGCCGTAGCTGCTGGCTCCATGGTGGCCTCTGCTGGGTTGGGATCACTGATTCTCTATTGATGATTCCCAGCCAGTGCACCACTATGATGCCCCCTGTTGGTGTTGTGAGTATTCTCCCTGCTCCTCGGGCCAGATCCCAACTCTGCTGCCACGTCTTGATGGATCTGATTCTGAAAGGAGGGGTTCAGTGGTGTTGCTACCCTGGCCTGGGGACAGCAATACTCATGGGGTCAATGTGGGTGGTGCTGGGGCTCCGCTTCCCCTACACCGCAGTCCACTCGCCAACCATGAAGGCCGTTGCATTGCCGCTCCAATCCATGGCTCCGTACTCTTATGGCCTCTCAGTAGGCCACTGCTCCACCAATCGCCGTGTGTGCTGCAGGCTTCCAGGGCCACCTGCCACTTGACCATGATCCATAGCCTGGGTTTGGTCCTGTGTCAGACCTGGGCCTGTCAGGCTCTTTGCAGGCTAAAAGATGGTCGGGCCTTTCCATGGCCACTGGGCAGTTCTGTGTAAAGGCATCCTGACTGGCCCTCTCACGATGTTTCCCGCTTGCTCCCGGCAGAGCGGCATTGCAGGGGAGGGAAGGAACCCGCACTGCTGGGTTGCAGCCCAGCAAGCTCGGTGTCCTACCTCCCAGCTGCCCCCCACACCCGGCTTCTGCGAGGGTTTTTAAACTCCCCGTGTGGCGGCTGTGGCTGACATCATCAGCCAGCCACCGCTCAGTTTGTTTGATACCTGTCTGAAAAGCCAGAGCAGTGCTGGCTTGTGCATCTTCCATCCCATCCCTGCCTCCTTCTCAGGTAAGTTCCCTCTAGTGTTGGGGTCCCGGGGTCCTCCTTCAGGAGCATCGGGGCCAGACCGCAGTGCTTCCAGTCCTGAGGAGTGGCTCCAGCCACCATACCTCACTTGCCAGATGTCTTTAAACTTCAAGTATTCTCTGTCAACTGCTTGAAATGTACACAGATAAAGAATACGGATTCATCATTGAATATAAAGAAGTTGCAAAATGTTTTATTTAAGAGATTACTGACCTAGAAAGCTTGAAAAACTCTGCCCTACACTAATATTTAACACATCTATGACTTTTGTCTTCTAACAGAGTATTCTGTAGTCTATTTACCATGTCGTCAAAAACTATTTTCTTATATCTGACCAGTGCTTATATTTTGTTACGCAGTCCTCAGCTTCTGTAAATTAACTCTCTTCTCCCTTTTGTTCTGTATTACTCCTGCCCCATTTTCTTTAAGACTATTTTTGCACTCTTCTCAGCAAATTTATTTCTACCCAGATTGTTTAAACTCTTTAAAATTAAATTTTACCTCAAATCCTTCCTCAGTTCAATTAGCCTGCTCCTCTAGATCATCCTGTAATTCAGTCTAGTCCTCAAAATCCTAAAAACACTTATTTCTACCTATATGTTTTAAGGGATGTAGAACCCTGGGTGCCCTGTGATCATGTGCTATTGAACTAATATGCGAATATTAACTATTATAGAGATTTAAATATAGTGACTCCAGTGAAACTTGATAAATATTTTATTTGCACAATTAACCATTAACCTCTCAGCTGAAGATTAAATGTTTGTTGCATACCTTCCTTTGATTTACTTTAACTTTTTTGCTTAGTGCAGCAATTTCTAAGTTAATGTGGCTCTTTTTGATCATTCTCCGGAAGATGGAACACCTGTCACTGCTGGTTTACAGGTTGAACTGTTAGTTTTAAAATGTCTGCTTATTATGGCATTTAAATATGGAATTTGGTCAGGTTCTCAGCTTCAAAAATATTCATTTGCTAAGGAAAAATAATAGCCATATATTGAACCAGTGAATTGCATCTCTTCTCTGTGTTTACCTTTCCTGATTTAACTGAGCTCAATGTATCTGCTTTCTTTATTAATAAGTATAGTAAGGTGCATTTATTAATTCCTGTGTAATCACTGGTATTTTGACTTTAACACATTAATTTTATTAAATATGTAATTGAAACTGAAAGCTCTACATTGCAAGAATTGCTTGTCTCAAAGAAAGCAACATTCTTATATCAATTGGTAAAGGAAAGGCTTAAACCAAGGGTGGGCAGTTATTTCAGGCTGAGGGCTGCTTACTGAGTTTTGGCAGGCCATCGAGGGGTGCATGATAGGTAGCTTGGGGCAGATAAATATTAATTTTCTAAATTTTTTAGGGGCCTCACTGGCCGGATAGAATGGCCTGCCAGGCCACACCCAGCCCGTAGGCCACATTTTGCCTACCCCTAGCTTTAAACAGTGATGTAACTAGAGCAGGGGAATGACTGCCTTGGTCACCAATGGGTACGGGGAAGGGCAAAGAAAACAGCTGTGTGCAGTAGCCAACTCAGGTGCCTGGCTGCATCCTTACACTGCTGGATTTAGGTTATTTGCCTTCCTGGTGTTATTTAACAGAAAGCTCCTTCAGGGTAGAAATGACTGTCATAGTTTTCTGGAATGTAGTGAGAAAAAAGTTTAATTTCTTTTACAGAAAGACAATGTTGGGTTAGGGTAAGAATAATGCTTATCCTCCTCCTAGGACAGTGGTTCCCAACCTTTTCTTTTTCTGTGACCTGCTGCTGGGAGCAGAGTGTGGTGACAGCAGTGGGGACAGGGGAACTTCTGGCATGGGGCGTGGCTCATCTTTTGTGTGCGTTGCTGCCAACATTCCCCCCATGACCCTCATTTGGGTTGCAACCCGGGTTGGGAACTGCTGTCCTAGGGAGATGTGAGAAATAGTTATTTAGGGCAGGATTTTCAGAAGCTCTCAACATTACCCTAACTTCTTAACCTATTGATATTACTTCATCTTTGCTTTCAGTGGGTGTGCCGGCAGGTTCCAGCCAAACATGTTTGAAAAGCCCACCCTTAACATTTTGTTTAAATTTAAATGCAAAATAAACAATAAATAGATAAATAAATGTTAGTCCTGCAAAATTCTCCTAATTTGGAGCAAGTTACATTTTTGAATGGAAGATTGAAATGTAATCAGTATTTTTATTGTACTCTCTCATCACTTCAGAGGAAGAATGAATAGATGTTTTACATCTGGACTAGTAGGTTTTCACGATTGTTTTCCAAGGCTGTGCCAAATCTACTTACTTTCATGCAGAAATACCTAAAAATATTTTAGATGATGTAGCTGATATTTGTTCAAAGTGATGCTAGGCTGAAGTTTAATCAAGGGTCCCTTTAAAGCTGAATCCTACATAAGAATGTTTCAGTTTTATTTCTACAGGATGAAAATGGACGTTCCCCCCCAGAAATACCTCAGATATAACACAGATGCAGGAATGTTCATTCTTTCCTTCAGCACTGACCTGGCCATGTTATCCTTTGCCTATAGTGACTAGTGAGATTCTAATATAAATAATGGTTAGCCTGAGCCAATGAAAATATTCAATGACAGGAATAGTTGTAGCTTTCATTAATGTACTGTAGAGAATATATAGCTTTTCTTTAGGCCAGTTATGTTTTTATTGTTTTCCCCTTTCTTTTAAATCTGAATCTTTCTTTCTTTTTTTATAAATTGGACCTTATTTTGTTGTTGTTGTTGTTGTTGTTTTGCATGATTGGGCCCTGATCTTCAGAGGTATGTGAGGGTTGCAAAACTAGACTTCTAGATATCTTGCTACATAATGGCATGCCCCCAGGCTCCCCATACCTTGCCTGGACAGGACTGCAGACCTGAAGTTGGGGATATTCAGAAACTAGTTGCACTGGAGAGCCAACCAAGCTAACCAGGAATAAGATGAAAAGGAAAGGGCCGGAGAAAGAGAAGGAGACAACTCTTTAGAACCTAGTGGCTAGGCACTCATGTGGGAATACTAAGGTTCAAACTCTCGCTGCAATGCATGTTTAAGTAGCTATACAAACTTCAATGGCTCCAACAGGAGAAACTGAGCAGGAGCCACCAAAATACATAGTAGGTTAGGGCACTCACCAGAGATACGGCTTCAAGTCCCTGCTGCATTACAGACAGAACACGGGCCTAAACTCAGATCTTCTGCACTCCAGGTAAGTATCATCCCCATTTGCTCCAGTACCCTCCTCATTCTCTCTCTGTCTTTTATGTGTGATGGTTTCAGCTTAAGTGCACTCTGAATGCAAAAGGCAGAAGGGAGAGAAGTCTAGTTTGAGAATCTTGCTTCAGGGTTTCTCTGGCTGCAACTTGAGCTAGGGATCTGAGAAACTTGTGGTGTGTGGTATTATCTGTTAGGAAGCTGTTTTCATCTGTGGGCTTAGAGCACAGGAAAACAATGGTGTCTTTAGGATATCAGTGGTGCCCAAATGGTGGACTTTTAAATGTCAAAGTACTTTTTACAACCTGGACTATGGTATTTTATTATTCTGTGTTGGGACACTGACAATTTTGGTGGGGGACCATTGTTTCAATGAATATTACATTACTCCTTAAATTGAAATAGTATTTTGCGTGTGGTATAGTTTTAAACTACGCAAAAATAAAAGCAGTAATTGGGATATGTATAGTAATTTGTGGAAGGTTCTTCTTCAATGGGAAGATATTTTAGGTAAGAATCTCTGTTACAATTTTATATCACTTGTTCAGGGCTAAATTATACCTGCTAAGCACTTGGAACTTCCATGTGTGTAGGAGGGTGGGGGAGAGGGGTTGTGACTATGCCATGTGCAGTATCTTTTGCAGTGACAATAGACATCTCATTGAAATTGTACTGATTCCCATTGACTTCATTTGACCTCTGCACACATGTAAGGAGTAAGGGACCAGCTATGCCGGGGTGGGCAAAATACGGCCTGTGGGCTGTATCCAGCCTGCCAGCCCATTCTATCCAGCCCAGGTCTGACACGGGGGTTGGGAGCAAGGGGATGCATGGGACCCAGCGTCGGTGGGGCCCAGAGCGGGGTGGCTCCCCTCTCTCCATGTGGGGGCAGGCCAGCCCAGCTCCATAATGCCCAGCCAGCTGCACCCTGGGCTCCTGCCAATCTGCTCTGGGCCCAACTAATGCTGGCCCTGGGGCACTGCCTGGCTGTTGCTGGTTCCCAATCCCCCTGTCCGGCCCTGGGGGCAGCATGAGGGGTGCCTGGGGCTGCTGGGGGTGGTACAACCCAGCGAGGACGTGGCTGGGAGAGGTGGTGCAGAACTTGCATCCTGCACCTGAGGCTTGGGGTGGCAAAGGCCCAGCTGCTCCCCCCACAGGAGGTTCTGGTGGGTGCTGCTGCCCAGTGGGGAAGTCCTGGGCCCACCCACCCCACAGAGGCCTAGTGGCAGCTCTCTCCCCAGCCCCAGGATGGGCAGGGAGGCTGCACCAGGAGCGAAGGAGATCCAGGGCCACTTTTCTGCTCCAGAAGCTCCTGCAGCTGCAAGAAGCCCAGGTCCCCGGGAAGCTCCTGGCCAGCCCCAGGGGCAAGGTAGCTGGTCTCCCAAGGCTGCTGGGGGTGGCACAACCTGGCAGGGTCCTTGCTCAGGGCACAGGAAGCTTGGGGAGGCTGCAGGAGCTTTCGGAGCAAGAAGACAGCCGCAGCTCCACTCCAGCTCCTGGTGCAGCCTCCCCACCTGTCCTGGGGTTGGGGGGCGAGCTGCTGCCAGGCCTCTGTGGGGTGACAGGAGGGGGTGTGGGCCTTTCCCTCGAGGCAGTGGCAACCTCCAGGCTGCCTGTCGGGGGGACAGTCAGGCCTTTGCTGCCCCAAGCCTCTGGTGCTCAGTGCAACTTCTGCACCACCTTCCTGGGCTTCCTGCATCCTGGGTCACATCGTCACCAGCTCGTGCCATGCCTAGTGGCTCTGGGAGCCACTTGCACTGCCCCTTGAGCCTGACAGGCCCTTCCCTGGCAGCCCCCAGCCTCCTGGCAGCAGCAGGAGCAGCCAGAGTGCAAACATGGCCATGAGGCTTTGGGCAGCAAGGGCCTGGCTGGCTGCCCCCTTGCAACCCTTCTTACAAACCCCATAGCCACACCCTCCTCCAGACACACTCGCATATCCCACAGATACC
>NW_017728907.1:28882239-28889105 GCF_001723895.1 Crocodylus porosus | reverse complement strand
CCCCCCTTATACCCCTGCGCACCCCACACACTATACAAGAGTAAGACTGCATTTTGAGTTATTATACAATCACTTCTACATATAAAGCACAAACACACACATATCAGGACAAAAATATTTTTTTTTATTGAATTAAAATATAATATTATGGGTATTTGATTTTTAGTACATAATTTTGTTTTTTTCTGGTTCTAAGATAGCAAACCCTCTTCAAAGGAGTACTTCCAGGGGCAAGGGGAGGGACTTCCAGTGGCAAGGGTCAGGTCAGGGGTGGGTCATCTGGTCCCAAAATAGCGACCAGGGGGCAGGGCACCTGTCAGGTGGTGGGGTTACCCATGTGGCCCTCAACAGATTGCCAAAACTTGCTAAGCAGCCCTCACACAAAATAATAGCCCACCCCTGAGCTATGCAGATCCAGATGCAGTATTGGGCCTGTAGATTACAATCTCTGCTCCATGATCTTGTTTTATTAAGTTGTGTTGTCCCTCCCTTTCTGTCCTAGCCATCAAAGCAGAACAGGCAGAGAGTACATTGCCTTGTCCTAGGAGATGGTGCACTAAGTACACTTACCTCATAATCATGGAGCTCCAGGTACTTATCCAGGCATAATTAGCCCTGAGTGTGTGACACATTGTAATAGAGAAAAGTTGCTACTATATGAAGTCTACCTAAATTATCATCTATGAAAGCTTTTTACTTATTTGTCCCTGCCCCTGAATCACACTCAAAGTTTGGTGTAGTCATTTGAAAAAGAGAATGTATAATCTGAAACAGTTACTAGAATAACTGTTTTAAAGAGAAAATTATTTATGTAAAAGCCTAAGTTTATAAAAAAGTATTGTACTGATAAGAAAGTAAAATAATACAGTTTAAAAAATATATGAAGTTCTAAGTTTCTAAAGTTGTAGAAGGTATTGGAGTACGCAGTTGTTTGCGAAAAAGTATACACTAATAGACTTAAGGACTGTAAGGTAATAGCAAGGCGTACAGCAGAAGTAAGCTATTGCTTATAAAAGCTTATGCATCTCTAATTTAGTTAGCCTACAAGATGCAAATCTACTCTGCCTTCTACCCTTAAGTTAATCATTTTTTGGTTCTTGACTATTTCATGGAGCTTCCTTAATATTCTTGTCATAGATGTTTTGTATGAATTATAAAATTAGAAGCATTACATCCTAGCTACAGGTGACATACTTATCAACAAAACATAATAGTTTCAGGATGATCAAAGAAAGAGAGACACATAACAGACTTTATGTCATCATTTAAAAATCCCCACTGTGGCTTACCACAATGCTTTATTTAAAGCATCTTCTCTTGGCATTTCTTAAAAAGAAATTTGAGGTTAATTTTTTTTTCTAAAAACCATAGTTCTTGCATATACAGGTTGAAAAATAAAACCATTAATCTTAGTATTACTGTCGCAAATGTGGTTGAGCTCACCATGTTTGGCATTTGCTAGATTACAGTGTTGGGTCCCCATCTACCAGACCCACCATGCTTTAGGCCTCTGGTGCATGAACAGGGTCCAGATGCTGTTCCAGTTTGGGCTCTCTTTGCACACACTTGGACTGCTGACAGATGTGGAAAAAAAAATCAAAATGGTACTTTACTTTCAGCTTGGTGCGCCCCTGTACCAAGTGCAGCACATGCCCAGAAGAGGAACCCAGCTCGCCAAGCATCTGTATAGATTGCATGCTTCATTGGGCTTTTTGGTGCTTTTATCCAATAGCTGATTCAGTAGCAAATAACTAAATAGCTTTCATAGATGATTCAATCAGTTATTAGATAAAAGTGCCAAAAAACTCTACTACAGTGCATGATCTGTATAGACACTGGGGAGCCAGGTCAAACTGAGGTGGATCTTCTTCTGGTAAAGCACGTTTTTGGTTTGGTTTGGTTTGGTTTGGTTTTCCATGCCTGTCAGCGGCCTTGGAGACTAGATCCTCTGGTGAAAGCTGGAATCCATGGTACATCTGCCCTGCCCTTGTTCCTTGGAATCCATGGTCTATCTACTCTGACCCATCAGACTTCCTTCTGACTTAAATATAGCTTCTTCCAGAACTCCAGCTATGATGTTTTTAGCTATGGTTTCTGTTCAGGGAGCATATGGTAGTATAAGAGAAACACAAGTGCACAGACAGAAATACAAGTTGTTTTGCACAGGGTCTCTGAATGCATCATTGTTCTTCACTTAACAGGATGATAAATACACAGAATACGTAAATCTAGACAAAAATAATAAACCATATTTGCATCTCCCTGCCTCAGTTACCTTGCCAGTCTTCAGCTTTATTGGATCAGAGCCCTGAAGCCTGATTTTGAGGTTTGAGTGCCCACAGCTTGATTAAAACACAATCAGTGCTTACTGGTGCTGAGCACCTTTAAGAAACCTTGACCCAATTTTGAAAATGTTTACAAATGTGAAGTGTTTGCCATACTTCCCAGATAGAAGGTAAGATGCCATTTTCTTAAAGTGATGTGAGCCCCAGAAAACCAGGAATGACCATATTTCAGGACCCTGGTCCAGTGTTCCTGTCACTTTTGTGAAATGAATGCATTTTTCAGGTTCTGTTAACCCTGCAGATACAGCCACCTGAATTAGCTTCTGGACTGTTCAGCCAATGGCTACTAAGTATAAGTGTACCTCGAGAACCACCTTTTCATCAGCCTCAGAACATCTCACCTTCCTTTCATGTACATAGGCGTCAAACAACCAAATAGTTTTGCAGACTGACTTTTAATCAGACTGAGTAGTCCACAGCCTTGCAATATTCTGCTGGTTTTTGAAAGATTTTAATGATCTCATTTTATATCTTCTAGGTGAAAAATATTATATTAAAAGTAAAACCATTAAAAAAAAAAGTCAGATTCCATGAATCAGAATCCAGAGAGTCTAGAATCTGAAAGGGGTAAAATTTATAATAATGATGAAATTCACTTCTTACAGTAGCATTCTTATCTGCCACATTCAGCTGTAAATTGTCAACAGAAAAACTTTTAAAGAAATTAAAAATATATGTTGCTACTGTAAATTTATATTAGAGGTGTACCAATATATTGGTAGCTTATCAGATTGGCACCAAAAAAAGGAAAATTAACATCAGCAATCAGCTTTTTTTGGCTGGTGTAGCCAATAATGTCACCAATAAATGCTGTGTGCATGGAATACGGCCCAGCAGCTTGGAGAGCAGTGTCCAGCCGGTAGGTCTGTGGGGGGAAGAGGTGCGGGGGGGCAGATTGAGGCCCCCATGGTGAGGGAGGGAATGGGGCAGAGCTGTGAGCGGCTTCTCCAGGGAATGCAGTGGGGGATAGCTCTCTGCCACTACGTGAACCCCCAGGGAGGCGTGTGCCCCCCTGTATTTGTATGCGGGGTAAGGGTGGGCTGCCCACTGTGGGCTTGGGGCCAGGGGCTGTGCTGACCTTCCTGGTGGGGGTCTGGGCTGGAGTTGCACTCAGGGCAAGCAGGACCAGGACAGGTGAAAGGGGTGCTGGGAAGGGGGGCTGAAGTGAATTTTGGGGTGTCTGTAGCCCACCCCATAGACCCCCCCAGTGCTGCCACTGCCCAACCCGAGCACAGCCCCAGGAGCCGTCCTTCTCCCCCCACACATTGTCTGGATGAGCTAGTCACGGCTCTACCCTGCTCTCAGCGGAGTCACATTTACAGCCCTGGTTGGGCAGTACCTGCCCCTACCCCACTCCCTCCCTCACCATGGGGCCTCAAGTTGCCACCCCTATACTCCTTCCCTCCCCCAATGCCCTTTTCCCCCCACAGACTTACCAGCAGGGAGCTGCCCTCCATCCTGCCAGGCTGCATAACAGCTATCAGATCGGGATCAGCTGATATGGCTGGGTTAATTAATAATCAGCCGTCGGTATTGACCAAAAAAATCTGTATTGCTGCACCCCTAATTTATATAAAAAAATGATTTTTTTTTTCTATATCCTTGTGTCATCTTTATGAATTCTGTACTGCAGCTTTTGGTATCTGACAATATATAGACTAAATGCAATATAACCCATCATTCCCTATAACTTCAACATATTTAAAATGTTGGGTGTTATCTGATAAGCAGATGTAAAATTTTTGCTCTACTTATTTATTCTATAATACGATATGCTAATCTCTGAAGCACTGAAAATAGTCTAATTTGGTGCAGCTATTTCTTATTGGTCTCAGGGAGAGTACTTGTCTGACACACTATTTGTAACTTGAATGGTAAAGTATGTTAAGCATCACAATCCAAAAGGCAGATGGCTAAACTGCATCTGTCTGTCCCTCAGTTGTGCTTGCTGTTCAGATTGTCAGCAAAGTGAACTCATGCACAAGTTTGTGAGTGAGTATTATGTTACCTGCACTTCAAAATCTGGCTTTACAAATTAAGTAACTTTTTAAGATAACTGATGATAACAGTGCCATAACACTTTATGTAGCAGTTTTCATCTTGGAAGTAATAGTATCCTCATTTTGCAGATGGGGAAACTGAGACAGTAACTTTAAATAACTCCTGAAAAGTGACATAGCAAGGAAATTGCAGAGCTGGATATAAAATCCAGATTTCCTGAGCCCCCAGTCTGGTGTAGATTGTACGAGTGTGGAAAGGATCACTGCTATTGCATTCCAGAAGAATGGCTTTTGGAAAAAAAGCATAATTTTTTGTGTCAATGAGACCTCTATTTAAAAAGATTGACTTTTCCTGTTGCAACAGCTTAAATCAACTAGGGTTCCCCTCAGTATCAGCCCTATGGTTTAATTTTTGCGGGCTGGTGGTTGGGCATTCTAGTTTGTGGATTTATCTTCTGTGACTCATCAGAATACAGGCTTGCCTGCCTATGAAACACATTCCGAGATACACGTATTGAGTCAAACATTCCCGTGTCTGTTGGCATCATTTTTATTGGTGGACTTGGTTGTTACCAGGTGGAAATGGTGTATCCAACTATGCTTAAACATGAACTGTCTGTGTTTGTGCACCCTGTTTATGAGTTCAAGGCTTTCTCCATTATTAGCAAAGTGACCCTTTTCCATGTGTGGTAGTTGTCTATGAGAACAAGCACAGTCCTAACCTCTGATCCTGACAACACCTTTGTATACACAGGTGCAAGATGAATTGTTCGTCTAGCTAAATGGAGAAAGAGAACCCACAGCCAAGCTGGGAACATTGAAGATGCTGTGGTCACTCTGGGCCTTCCACTAAGACTCAATGTCATTTTATTACATAACTTTTTACTTAGTGTTTTTAGTAAAAAGAGGCTGTTTGTTCATGTAGTCATGTGTGCGTTACAAAGTCCTTTGACACCCTATCACCACCTCTCTCAATACACTTTTGAGCAACACCATGTCTCAGCAGTGATAGTTGTAGGAAGAAGTTGGGGGCTTATCCCTGATGCCAATCATAAGAAGGCAGGAATCACTTTCTGAAGGAAAACAAAGATCTATCATTTTTTGACTAGAGGATGTATTAAGTTTGCAGGAATGGACAGAAATGTGATGGCTACATGAGCTGTCCATGCTAGCAAAAGCAGGACAGCTGTTGTTGGAGTGCATTGTTACATGTTCAGTAATGTAATGTGCGCAACAGAGGGAGATGCTGGGTCCATTACTGTCCTGAGTATAGACTCAGGCTTATAGCTTTGTTGACACATTATCGGTTAACACAGAGAAATTTTTTTTAAGAAACAAAATTATCTTTTAAAATTCATTTTTTAAATGTTCGCCTTCTCCCCATATTTTGTCTCCAGACAACGTCATAGACAAGCGGAAGCCACTTAGCAGTACCTGCTTATAGCAGAGGTCATAGGAGACCAATCATATTTGCCTACTTTTGATAGAGAGGTAATTTTTCACCCTTATAGGAGAACACTTTTCCCCTGTTGTTAATAGACCAGCAGTGCTGTCATTTCTCATTCACATAATGCAGAGGTGGGGAAAATACAGCCTGCAGGCCGGATGTGGCCCACCAGGCCATTCTATCTGGTCCACGGGGCCCCTAAACAATTTAGAAAATTAATATTTATCTGCCCCTGGCTGCCTGTCATGCAGCCCTTGATGGCTTGCCAAAACTCAGTAAGCGACCCTCTGCCCAAAATAATTGCCCGCCCCTGAAATGTCTGTCAGCTTACAAGAATCCTGCAGTGGAATGAGTAAAATTAATACAGCTCCTTTGTGTAGACAACAAGGTCTGAGGTAATGTAGTCCATGCATTTAAATTCATCCTGCACACTTTTATTGCAAGAGCATAATGAATTGATTATTTTCAAAGGCTATTTTAATATCTCCAAAATATTTAATTAAAAAATGGGTATATCATTATAAAATGTGCATGAATGTGTATGAAATTTTACTTGAACAGCCAGTCACTAAAACCAAGTGCCTAGCTAACTTTGGTGACAACCCAGGAGCTTTTTCACATTCATTTCAGCACAAGCTAACCATAAAAACTGTGAAACTGTTTTTTTTCCGACAGAAACATATGATCAGACAAATTTTCATGCAGGTTAAAATACCGGTGGTTTGGTAGGATGTTAGATGCACCACACCCTGTTAGTTGATCAGATAAAACTGCAGAATGATCTTGTGCAAGAAGAAAGCAACTACAGTCATTAAACTGGAAATAAGCCTTTAATAGTCTGTAATATGAGCACAACTCTTACAAACTCATTTTAAAAAGAGCTGACATATAATTTATACTGCAGTTCTGATCTGGAATTGTGGTCATAGATCAGATAAATCATCTACACTAACAGAAATACAAACTCCCATTTATTGTGGTTTGCAATCATAATTTTTTGTAATATGTTTTATGAGAATAGAAATGCAGAAATTAGCCCTCAGAGCTCTCTGTTTAATGATTTATTATAGTATC
>NW_017728907.1:28859080-28882139 GCF_001723895.1 Crocodylus porosus | reverse complement strand
TTATATATTACAGTAGTGCCTAGAGATCCCAACAGAGACATGGACCTCACTGTGCTATCCAGTGTAGAAATACATGAAAAGAAAGACCTGGCCCTGAAGAACTTTCAGTCTTAATAGATGAGGCAAAGAAATATCACAGAGGGAAAGGTGGTTTTCCGTTCAACACTTGAGAAACTTGAGCATGAAAATCCATATCCTGAGCAATCCTAAACTAGTATGGATTTTACTGACATCAGTGGGCCTGCTCTGACACCAGCTAAGGAACTGGCTCAGATTGCTTAAGAAATGTGCCCAAGCTCACATGGAAAGTATATAGCAGAAGTAAGAGCTGAACCCAACTCTGAGTCTTCAGACAATATTTGGACCTTCAGAACAGATGCAGTTATGTTGCCTGTACATTAACTGGGTCAAAGGTGCAATGAGGGAATTGACAGTGATGCCAGTAAGATCATAGGAGGATAATGTTTGGAAACAAAATGCATTGAAATAGAAAATTAAGCAGAATTGGAGTTTCTTGTGATTCTGTAGAGACTCATTTAGGCTTAGCTGTAGAATCTGTATTATCCATCCACAAATCAGCCAAAGCTGCTCTTTCCATAAGTATTTGGGATTTCAACTGTGTGATTGTGCTGAGTATAGTGGAATGTCACTGATACATCATGGCTTTGTGAAAGTTGAGAGACAAGACTAATCTGAGCTTCAAAATTCTGCTGTGCTGATTTAATTGTGATCAGAGTCTGTCCCAATATACCTAACTGGGATTACATGCTGCAATGATTTTGGCAGAATATAAACATAACTTGTAATTTGCTGCAGTTATTATTGTTCCCCCTGTTTGGCAATAAGAAAGACAGCGCTATCACTATATCCTCAGCTGAAGTTACCCCTACACAGAGATACGGTTTCTGTGCTGGGGCTCATAAGTAAACTAGTCAAACTAAGTATAATTCAAGATAATATTCTTTGCCCTTATTTGTAGCACGTCTAAACTTAGAATACAAGCATAGTTCACAGATCTCTGCTAAATAAGTGTCTGAGAGGCAGCAAAAGCCTACAAGGCAGATCAGACATAGTGAGAATGCCTGCACCTAGGTTTGTACTCCTGTAGCAGCTGTAAAAGGACCCCTGACTTCTATCAAACTGTTTCTGCTTTTCCATGCTTTTTCTTCTTGCTGTTCTTTTATTCTTTTTCTGTAATTTACCTTCAGATGCAAAGTTTTTCTTCACATACAGGTAGAAGAATGTGTATAAAAAGAGGCATTGGATACCGAAATGTTTATCGGAAGGCATCCTACTAAGGTTGAGTTTTAGGGGGATTTTGCAAAAGAAGGAGCTTGCATGACAGCTGTTGGATCTCTCAGACAGAAGGAAGCATGTGAAGGGAATATGTCTGGTAGTCTGTCTCTCACAGGGTGGCATATGTCGGTGGGGGAGGAAGGTGGGGAACTGTTGAATAGGAGTACATGGGAGAGTTGTCTCTACATGGTAAGCTATAGACCAGTGGCTCATCCCATATATGTTCTAGAACTATGAGCAGGGATCCGTGTTTTTTGTTTCCCATGGAAAATGGGGTAAACCACAGTTTTTGCCTTTTACCAGAGAAACCCGTGGATTTTGCCATTTTGCAATAAGCTCCCTGTCGGCTGGCAGAGTTCCAGCCTGCAGGGAGCTGGGAGGGAGCAGGCAGAAGGTGGAAAGACAGAGGGCGCTGCATGCATGCAGGGGGAGATGGGGAGGGAGCTGGGCAGGGCTGGAGTTTGGGGCCCAGGGCCACAATATGCAGCTGTAGGGCCCCAGTGAGGAGCAGGACGGGCTGCAGGTGGCTTGTCTGGGGAATGGGGAGAGCCGGCTCCCCGCTGCCACGTGCACTCCCAGGGGGCAAAGGGGACCCATGCCCCCCAGATCTGTACCTAGGGCAGGTGCAGGCTGCAGGCTCGAGCTCCTGCCCTGCTTCCCTCCCCCAGGGCCTCCCCAGTGTGGCGGGTGCAACTTGGCGCGGCTGGGAACAGTGGTGCCACGCAGGGATTCCTCACCACTGTGAGCTGCCCCCCACCCGCCACACACACACCATACACATATCTCCAACTGCTTTGAGGGGTGCAGTCCCGTGCACAAGAGGCACATCACTGGGGCAGCAGGGGGGTGAGCAGCAGTGAGGTTTTCTGCATGGTTCCTCCAGTCCCTGCCACGTCGGGTCATGGCAGGGGGACAAAGGGGGCAGCAGGGTAGCCTGGCCACGCCTCCCTCAGCTCCATGTTGTGGAAGGGAGAGCTGCTATAGCGACCCCCAGCTTCTAGCCTGAGCCACTGCAGGCATGTGCCTGTATTTCTGGGATGTCTGGTTACAAAACTGATTTAGCCTAGCCATTACACTAACCTGCAAGGATTGAATCAATTCAGGCTCAGGCTTTTTGAATGTCTGTCCCTAGCCCTCATGTGTACAAGTTGCACAGAATTTGGTGTTGCGGTCTGCATGTTCCTCTTTAATCAGAGCACACTTATGGCAGCTGGTCTCTTGTGGAAAGTGTATTGGTTTCTGTTTATATTTTGTTTTGTGTGCCAGAGTCAACATAAGAGAATAGGTACTATGTACAGAGGGACTTTTGACCCATTCTGATGGACTGAAGCACAGTGGAGAGAGTTGGCACCACAAAATTAGCATCTGGTTCTGTCACAATAAATTGCCTAAGTGATTACAAAAACTTTTTGATCTGAACTTTGTTCAGTTAATGTTTCAGAAGGATTTAAAGGGTCTGATAAAAGCCAGTAGCAGTGTTACAGAAAGATAAGGCATTCTATTGTACTAAAACAATGTTACGGTACCAGCACTGTGTATTTATAGATTATTGTGGTAAGATTCACAGAGCCCATCATGCTCGCTATAATTTTGATCTTTGCAAGGAGTTTCTTCTCAAACGTTTTCTGTTAAGTAAGGGGAAAGCACTCCATCCACATTGTAGGCTGTCATAAAAACTATGTTAAGCTCCATATTATGAGACAGTCCATTAGTTTGATGCATTGCTTCACAGCAGATGGCATCAATGCAGTCTAGCAAAATTATTGGTCCATACGCTAGAGGTATTTTTGATGGGTGAGTAAAATGTTAATTAGTTTTTTCATTATCATCAGTTATCATTTTGAAGGGCAGTATGTTTTATGTCACGTTTTTTAAAGTTTCAGGACAATTTGCCAGATTGGTTTCATGTTTTTATTCCACTATTGTGTATTCATAAGTATAAGCAGTATTATTATTAAATTCTCCTCTAAGCCACTGAAATCTTGCTGCCGAGGAATAGGACAAAGCCTTCAATGGCCCAAGTCAAATGGGGAGTCACATTTTCTATGCAAATGATCTAATGCCCCTGGCAGATTTCCAAGACTGCCGTAACATACAGGCAAGACCACTGATTTCCTCTTTTAAGTGAGAAAATGGCCTACCCTATCTAAGCATAGCTCTGTGACATTTTAGATACTGCACTTTAGATGTGTGGTTTTAGATTGCGTCGTCTAGCTGTATCTAACTCTAGCAGCTTCTAAATCTATTCAAAACAAAGCAGTCGGGCTTTAGCATTTACTAAACTGGTCAAATTAAAGCCTAGGGTAGGCCAAGACTTTAAATCCATGTGTTAACATCATATTGAATATGCTGGATTGAAAATCCCACTTAGTATCAATTCAGACACAGTCATGTTAGGCTAGTACTAAATTGAAAAAAGAATTAGCTTTTTTCCTAGTCTAGATAAGGCCTGAGAACATACTACATAGTGGTTTACATTAGAAAGCTTAGCTGGGTTAGAGTTTGGGGGGGGTTGTTTTGTTTGAAGAGCAGCCTTTGGAAGCTTGTAGGGGGAATCATTTCTTGACAATATTGCCCCCTCAAATCAAAGCACACAGTGTTCTGTTACTGTATATGGTGTTTGTGAATGTTGGATTCTTAGCATTTGTTATCTTTTATAGAAGAGAAAGCATGGAAGGGTATGTTTATTTAAAAAAAAAATCATTAGATTTTTAAATAGATAAAAGATTAAGTATGGATATTTACATAAGTAAATTTACTATAATTAATGTTTAAATCTTAATGATCTCTAGTTATAGGGAAATAAGTTTATTTAATTGTTTGGTTGTTTGGGTTTTTTTAATATGACTTCAATCCTCAGTTTCCTTCAGCTAGAACCACTTGCCTGTCTCCACCAATTCAGTTGTAGCCAAGGGCCAGATGGGCCTGTAATCTAAGGTACAGTAATCGGTAATTCAAAACTAATTTATGCTGGCCTCTAATGATGACACCGGCAAAGGTTAACTATACATAAAGGTATACATTGTACCTCACCCTGCAATGCTCCTGCCCCAGGCCCTACCATGACTTTTTCCCTATGTCAGGATAGCATGGTGTAGAGATGGCTGTGCCAACTGGATATTGCCTTATGCCAAAAGGGTCTCCTGCTGTTTGTTAAGGGTAGTTTTCTAGTTGTGTTGTGACATTTTAGCAGAGGGTAGAAACTGGAAGTGAAGCTTATAATCTGACTCCATATATTTTGAAAAGAACTAATAGTTATCAAATATAGCAGATGTTTCCTGGTATTATAATGTATGTTTTGGGTATTCAGATTGTACCTTGGCACCTTTCTTGATATAACATATTTTTTCACATGCCACATGCCCCCAGATAAGATATGCACCTTGTTTTCAGGATTGCAGAATGAAGAACATTTTTCCAGAGTTATCACTGCATAGTGCAGGAATAGCTCACTCTCCCTCACTTTAATGTTCAATCAAAAGCTGTAATCCTAGCTGCTACTGAAGACTAGTCTCCATGGGTGGATCTATGATATTGTAAACAGCTAAAAACATTCTCCAAGGCTGTGAAATGGGAGAACAGAGACCAGGAGTAGCTAAAAGTTGCCAAAAGAAAGATTACCTCTATTAGTGGAATATTAAGGCCATTAAAAAGGAAAAACAATTGTTAACACCTTTGAGTGAAGCACAGTGGATCTAGTTAGTTAACTCCCTCAGCTGCTAGTGGGACATTACCAAAGGGAATTACCCACTCTTTATTTCCTGTTTCATAATTTCCTATTTGTCTCTTTATTCTTGAACAAAGACATAGAGATATAACTACTGTAATTTCCTTAAGACATCATGTCTTTGCAGGATTTTGAATAGTGCTGGTGATAGCTATGGAGCTTAATTAGCTGATTGGAGGCAACTCCTGCCTTCCTGGTTGAAACACGGGAGACATCAGTATTTGTTTATATGTCAAATCATAATGAAAAGTCAGAACTTTTAATTTACTACAATATGAAAATTCAGAAATACTTTTTTACAGAAATATTGAAATTACCGTATTGAAATGTTTCACTTTAATGCAGTTGGAATATGGTTTTGAAAGGGCCAGAAAGTGTAATTTATATTTTATTGTTTTGTTATTTACAGTATGTTAAAACTTACAATATAAAAGTCAAAGCATGTTAACTTTTATGTTAGATTGATTTGACTTCTAGGTTATTATATCATAAAGTTTAAATCAAATGCTCTAGATAATATATTGATTATCACAAAATCTTTTCAGAGTCACCATAGAGATATTGGATGCCATTGCTTAAGCATTTTCTGATGTTATACTTCTGTCAAAAAAAATGTCTACCCTTCTTGCCCACTTTGAAGTATTTTGCAGTACAGGCTAAATTACTACTTTAAAATACATTTGTGCAACTTTATTGACTTTTGAGGGAAAGGTAGCCCAAAGCATAACTTAAGACAACACTTAAACAGAAGATTTTTGATTGGAGACCTACGAAGAATTTCCTGGCAATTAAATTGATGAGTTCTGTGGAAGGGAAGTTGTAGACTTCTAATCAACTGAAGTATAAGAAACATGATGGGACAAAACAATTGAAAATATACTGTAAAAAAAATCCTGGGAGCTCGTTGTGGGAATGAACTAAAACATCTAGTAAGATTTTTTCCTTCTATGATATCTGATGCTGAGTTTTATTGTGTTATTGCTTCAGATAAAGGCTTTCATTCTCCAAGAGAAACAACAAAAGGAACATTTTAAAATCATTTCCTCACAGTAGTGGATAATATTTTGATGTCTTTTGTGTTAAAATTGCAAATGCTTTTCAGACTTCTGTAGCATAATGATTTATTAGTCTTGGTGCTGCAGGATTTGTGTCACCAGAGGTCTAAAGCTAAGGTTTGACCCCCTTCTGGCAGATTAAATACAAATTATGCAAACTGCTATGGTGTGGGTCAAAACCTAATTAATGTTACATGTCTTAAGCAGATGATAATTTCCGTAAATGTGAGCAGTTTGACAGCCAAGTTGTTAAAGGCTTTTTACCCACTCTAAAATTTTGCAGTAGACACCACAGTAGAAAAATAATAGCATATTACTAGAGTTTTCCTGCTGTATACGTGTCTACATGTCTTGGCTAAAGATGTAAGAGCAACATCATAGTGGAACTGTTTGTGTGGTTATTATTATCAACATTGCCAAATGCAAAGCCCACTTTACACTTTGTGATGTTTGCAACTTGTTTATAATATTTAGCACCAGAATGTAGCCTCACCTAGAAAATTTCTGCAGAAAAGTACTGTATGTAATTAGAGTTACTTTAACAAGTTAAGAAATGAATATGCTAATTCTGAATTATTCATGATTACTCAAAACCTTAACATTAAAGAATGCTAGTTAATATTCTGCAAGTGGATTAAGTCTATTTCATATTTAAAATATGTGTGTTTTTAATGAGATATTTACATAGTAAATTTTCCTCATGCATTTCCTGTACTTTTATTTTTAGTCTGAATCAAGGTAAATAATTCCCTTAATGCATCCATGAATCCTGTCTGCATTAATGGCAACTATATATCTGCACTGAGTGGAAATACACCTCTTAGGGCTTGATTACATGGCTGATCCACATGCAGAACTGCCACTGAAGTTGACACAACAATAACTCCATACATGGATTGGCTGCAAAATCAGGCCCTAAATTATTCCCATAATGCCAGTTGCCTGGAATTGCCTGATTAAGTATTTTTGGAAGAACCAAAATAGCTTTTAGTTTATGTTCTGTCTTTCTCTTGTTTACAAAAAAGAAGGTAGTGCTCAGGAGAGTGTTCCAGCAATAACTGGAGTGCTTTCTTCGTTCATAGGGCAGGCACATTCAGCATAGTGGCCATCTGAGCGTACCCAGGTTACCCTGGCAATCTTCCTGACCTGGAAGAGAAAGGAGAATTCACCATCTCTGCTCATTCAATCCCTAGATCTTCTACTTAGCTGCCAGTGAATATGCTATCCTAACCCATAAAAACTGAACTAAGACTGCAATTCACTTCAAAAGCTGGCAGATAGTTTTGGTTTTTAGTCACCGTTGACCTAAGCTTGGTGGATCTCCCATCCTTCCCCAATTCTGTTTTTATAAGTAGAATTGGATCACTTTGGGAAAAGTCATTGTTTCCATGTTTTTAATATAATTTCTTTTATAACCTTCTGAGCTGGTTATTTTCTTTTCCTTCAATTAAAATCAGTAAATAAATACATCTAATAAATCAATTAATGGATCCCAAAGTTCCTAAAGAGAAATACATATATTAAAGATCTGGATAGTTCAAGAGACTGGTAAAAGAGACAGAGCTTTTCTCCTGGATGGTCAAGTTAGCTCCACTTGAATAACAGAATACTAACCTCTGCCTGATAGCCATTTGGTGACCTGTTTGAAATGAGCCTGGTGGTTTTCACACCATACCTATCACAACTGGCATCTTTTACTAACAGTGTCAACAGGGGCACCAGCTCTCTGAATTGCCTACCTCAGGGTTGAGGCAGAGGTGGGCAGAGCTGGGTCAGGAAGCAGGCTGTCTCATTTCTGTGATTAAAAAGAGCATGTCTGACTCCTGGGCTGTCAGTTAGCTCTGAATTTAGTCATGTTCACACATTCATTATTTATTCTTTATAAATGCATTAAACTAAACATGGGCAAAATGGTAAATTTTTGATGATCTGTGTGTTAACCAAAGTAAAGAAAATCAATGTTAAGAAAGAAACTCCATCCTATGCTTTGTTTTTTCTGACTTTTGGGAAGCACTGAATTATGTATACTTTTTATATTGAAGTTTACATAACTCTTGTTCATAGTAAAATAATCTATCTTAAATGTCAGTAGGGGCAGTTTGTTAGGACGGTGTGTCCTCGTGTTTTATTACTCATACCCAACTAGTCTTTTGCAAATGTTCCACTTTTCTTTGCTTTTGGCAAGCTGCTCCGAACACCATTTCCTTCTTTTCATTCTGATGAAGTACAATTGTTCTTTGCTTATACGATGTTGGCCTTTCCCAGAATTTAGCCTGGAGTTTTTATACACTGGGGAGCCTCCAATGTGTTTAGATTATAAAACGGCTTCCTTATGTGACTCTGACAGAACCATGCTTGCAGATAATGCTGTCAAGTTAGATTTCAGTATTTGTGTTCCTGTAAATATGTACAGTAGTTTATTATACAGAAATAAAGTGTTTGCCATCATTTTGTCCACTCACAAGTGATATTTGCAGGTCATTCCCCAAAATAGTTAGAATTCTCAGCACTTTCTTCTCTCCTAGAATGTCATATGTACTTTTCCCCCTCCTTCAATTAGGGATGTGTCGGTCAATTGGCGTAAGCAACTTTCTCATAAATCATCTTGAACAACTAAAAGAAGACTGTGAAGTAACCCCTCATGTTAATCAGGTGAGTGCTTACACAGTACATTTAAGACATTTCTTTTTAGAATAACCCCATCTTCTCCACCTCATCTCTGAAAAACACCTTGAGTTAGGCCAAGAAAATTCAGTTGATTATTTTTTAAAAAGGTCCCTGTGAGGCCAGTTGTCTGCTTACCAGACGTTTTGTGGCCAATATCATGTGGCTAGAAGGCCACAAGCCCAATTTTAGTTGATGGCAGCTTACCACTGAACCTTGCCACTACCATAGTGAATGAGCTTCTTCAGGGTCTTCAGTATTTAAGAACTGCATTTTAAAATGTTGTTCCCTTAGCCAACACTGAAAAACGAGCCAAAGTGTGAAGTTGTCACATTTAAAGTTTCTGTGGTTTGAAACTTTACTGTTTCTACTTGCATTTTGTATTATAGATTAGAGTCTGCTATCTTGGTTCCATCCTTATTTCATATGTGATATAATTCACTTAAATGGACTGCTTGTACACCTGAGTAAGTGTGACAGAAACTGGTCTTATATGGCCAGGAAATATCTAACACAGATGAAGACTTTCAGACCTGCACAAATATTTTAAATATGACCATAGGTCTTAAATGAAACCAGAAAAGAAAGTGTATGCTTTAAAGATACAGTTAAAGATGATGATGTGGGAGAGAAGAGAGTGTTTTAAATTGTTAAGAACCAAATAATTTTCTTTAAAAAGTGATAAAATGTTCAGACTGGAGAAAGTAGAAATGGCAGACCACATCATAGTTGTTTCTGTTTTTAGGGCTTTAAGTCTCCCACTACTATCTTCACATGGGGATATTTGCCATGCCCTAAGAGCTACCATAATTAAATATTATTAACTCTGACTACTCTACTTTATGAAAATAAGAAAAAGAAAACATAAGCAATAAACCATTAGGTTTGTAATTATAAACTCGCATATGTGTCTCTGAGAAGAACTTTTCACAGAGATTGTTCTTTTGAGAGTGGTCCAGGCTCTCCTGAAGCTGGGCACACTCTTCCCTATATAAGTCAAGAGCAAAGCATGTTATTTTAAATAATAATGAGTCCTATTTAGTGTGTTATAGATAATGACAACATAATAAGTGGGCAAAGAAATTTGTTTTAAGTAGGTGAGTTCCATTTAGTGTATTATAGATAACACACTTTTGTGTTAGCATATGACTCCTCTCCAAGAATATGTGGCCTAAACCCTTTTAGCATTTAGCAAGATAAGCTGCTACTATCTTAAAGTACAGTATTGTTTCAATATGCCATTAAAAATCATTACAAAACTAATTATAATTCTTTGGCAGTGCTGTGGCAAAATCTCCCTTACTCTTGATGTCAAAGTTGTGCTGATGTAATTTTGTGCCAGAAGCGGTGCCGTGCAAAAAGATTGATGCTTCTTGTTTCCGTATAGTGACATCTTTTGTGGGGATGCTTCTTGCTGCTGCTTGCTTGCTTGCTTGCAAAAAATGAGAGAAAAATATTGACACAAGGAAGCCATTGAAACTGAGAGAAAGTAGCAGTGTGTGCTGCTAGCTTCAGTCAGAGAGTTTTATACTTAATCTGCTTTCAGTGTTTCACTGGAGATACAAGGCACACCTCTTTTAAAACTTGTCTAAATAGCATAGAGCTTATTTAAATATTAGCTGCTGTCACTGTTTAATTCACTCAACACCATGTATGGTCCTGGTTACATCCTCAGGTCACATGACAACAGGATAGTAACTGTCTGTGCTTGGGGACCAAGATCTCAGAATATTTTTTGTGTTTAGAGTTTTAATAATCTCGTATCCTCAATCCATTTTCTTTAATTCTATGAGGAATGAATAGAAAATGAAATTGTGGTTCAGAGATGCTTACATTTTATACAAAAATAATTTAGCTTTAACATGTATTCTGTTTAAATTGATATGATTTTCAAAGAGAGTGATAAGCTCTGCCCTTAAAGAAGGCAAAGTAAGTCATCATGAGGGAATTGACCCTTGTCTTTCTGAGAATGGGAAGTTGTTTAAGCACTGCTAGGTAACTAATAAAGTCCACAAATTAACATAAACATTCTGTATTTAAATGTTTGCTTACTTTAATAACCAGTGAAATACTGAATGACACTGCTAAATTTATGTATAAATCATCTTTACTACTTATATTAGCTTGTATTTGAATACAAAACTTTTACAAATAGATATCTCAAAGAATTTATGCAGTTTTTTTAACAGTTGGGAACTAAACAAAGGCTTTGTGCAAAATGTTCCCCAACTATACATGTTTTCCTTAAAGTTCTAGAAACACTTCAGAATGTTTGTAAAAGGAAACAGTTTTCAACAAGGAAAATCTTAGACTTTTTTGTAGAACCGTATAACTGAAGTTTCTCCTACGGGTGTATATCTCACATGGCACATTCCAGTAGAGATGCATGTGTCAAAAGCACATAAGCTCAGAGACGTTTTTGCTCTAGCAGTACCCATAGAGGAAAGAATATGTTCACATTCCTTAACAAAAAGAAAACAAAACTGGATCTTTGGGAAAACCCTCCTCTTAAATATTTGCTTTTAGCTGGGAAGATTGCAGTCTATAGCAGCTCCACCAACAATTCATGCTTAAAATCTCCTGTCAGATTCTCTATACAGAACCTAAAATAATAAGCACCAATGTTCAAATGTTTAATTCTGATACCACATAAATTAATCAAAGAGAACATTACAATGAACCAGAAGCTATAAAACTGTAGCGTCTACAGTTGGGACATAGAAGTGATAAGTACAGATTTATGGGAGAGGGAGAAATGTACTCTCTTTGTGCCTTCTTGTTCCTGTCCTTTAATAAGAGAAAGTAGAAATTTCCCAGGAGTTTGTTTAATTAACCTGAACACTGTAATTAAGTGAGCGGCTAGAAACAAGTATAAATTATTATGCTCTAAATGCTACATATTAGACCTATATCTATTAGTATTTCTTAAAATACAAAATGGACATGATAAGTTTGTATCAGGCTAAGAATAGAGAAAACAGTTTAATGAATGTTCATGTTTTCATTAGTATTGAGTTTTACACCCTACTTCACACAAGTTTAGCACATTAGGAAATTATTACTTCCTATACAGTGTGGTCTCAGCTGTAACAGAAACTCAACCTCCTGGCCCAAAATTGAATTTTAAATAGGAACATAATCGTCAAGATTGCCCACTCTGGAAAATTCACAGAAGAATGCCACAGGAACTAAGAAAACTAGTTTGCCCTCAAATGTTGAAACTTCTGTGGCCCCTGGAGTGGAGTGAAGAGGGGTAAGACTTTCCTGCCAACTGTTTATCTGGTTTAGACAGGTGGAAGACGCTGTAGACCAGTGGGGGCACTTGTCTATTGGCTGCAGTGTCTTCTTTCCATGGCATACAGAAGCCTTGATGACTTTGGTTTCCCATGTGGCTGACTAATAGCAGTTGCGAAGGGGTCAGTGGGATTCCATACAACTGCAAATGCCTTGATAAAAACCCTGCCAGATATACACAAAACAATCCAAGGACTTGGAGAACAGTGGACCTTACTTCATCATCATATGATTGATAATCTTTGCCTGAAAAGGATCTGCACTAAAATAGCATGGGTGGTACAGATCAGGAAGTAGGTGTTGTTAGTAGAAGGGAAGGTTACATATTGGTCATGCAGCCTGTGTCCCTCTAGCTAGTACTGTTGTGGCCTCACCTTCCAAAGTACTAAAAATTTTCCATAAATGTTTGAAAAAAAAGTACTGATTTCTTACAAAATATTTTACAAAGATGTTACCTGCTCTTGTCTGCCTCACAGCAAAGTATCACAGGAATTCCCAGAAATCACCTTAGCAAAATTTTGGATCCAATGTTTATCATTTCCAGAGCAGAAGCAACCTTATCTCTATATCAGTTTGGAAGGTGACATAACAGCATGTTGGACTTGATATAAAAATGTTTGGAAAACCTTAGAACTGTGCAACTCTGCAGCCTTAAAAGACTAAGAGCTCAATTCTGTTTAAAGTTACGTTGGTATAAATAGGGAAGAAAACTTCTGAAATCAGTAGAGTTATTTCAGATTTGCTTTTACATGTTTAATTCATTAAAACTACCTAGTAAGACTCTTACCTAACTATCCAATTCTTATTTTCTTTTAATTTTATTATAGCACTCATTAAGCAATATACCATTTAGGTAGTGTTCCTGAAGGTTTATCAAGTTCCAAATTTCACAAAATAGGAATATTTTTTACATGATGCCCTGGCCATTAATAAGGTTTTAAAATCTATTATAAAAATATATCTACATTTCAAGCAAGCACCTGTCTCTAAAATGTTCAGTGGTCATGTTGTATAGTCAGATACTTAGCAAATACATAGATACCCTTTGGTTTTTGTTAAACAGTATTTTGAAAGGAACTGCTGGCTCATTCTTTTTCTTCCCCACAGTTCTGTGCAACAAACAATGGAAATATTTCCTTTTCTGTTCAGATGTGAGTAAATGAATATGTGAGTGACCTAAACACTGACCATACAAATATAAACATTTAATACAAAGGCCATTCAAAGGTCAAGAAACATCAAAGGTTGAAGACATGGATGTGTCTGTTGCTTGAACCTTGTCACCAGTCCACCCAGTAATTTAGATCATAGCAGTTTTAGGATGACTCAGCCCAGCCTTCGAGGGGTACAGTTTTACTTAGCATGTATTGAATGAATGCCAACTTATTGTTCCCAACTATTGTTGTCTGAAAAGACAACATGTACTAAAGATGAGAAGCAGGAAATGTTCGTTTTTCCTTTTTATGGTGGAAGAAATTTTCCAGATTCCATGTGTTGCTGTAATTGTTCTAAAGAGGTTTTTTCCTCAAAATACGCAAGAGTTAGATCATTGAAACAGTGGTGCTGGCTATTTGGTTTGGAGTTGTGTCACATGATTATACTGTATCTACTTAAAAGAAAACTCCACAGTCATTTGGATTTGAGCACAGGGAAATTTAATTGTACAGTGCAGAACATGCACAGTGTTCCAAGATACCATTTTTTATGGAGGTGAACTTATACAGTTCAGATACAGTTTAAGTTTGGGTAAGTGCTAAAAAAGTTTGGCTGCTTTTCCAAACTTGAAACTTTTGAAGATTCATTTTCCAGACCATCAAATGACATGCATCTTCTACTTCCATTGTACGACTATACCTCAGTATCTGCATTCTCTTTCATTCCATATCATTTTTTGGTAATTTGTGATCTTTCTTTCCACCAATGGCATCCAGCATACATAGTCACATAACTTCTGGCTACCAGCTCCTTTCTCTCCCTATGACACTGCCTTAACTCCTAATTCACGGTTCTCCCATGTACTGTCAATTCCAGTGCATTTTGCCCAGGCCAAGTACTCTATTTTGATCAGAGAAGTCATATACACAGGCCTAGTACTCTATTTTAATCAGAAATGTCTTTATTCCCCTCAACTATGCATCACAAAAATGTGGAAACAAGGAAGAAAGGAACGGAAGGCAAGAATGGCTAAGGCACCAATACACATGATGAGGTCTGGGGCTGGGTTATACTAAGTAACCACCTGTACTCCTCAGAAACATTCTGCGGTCTTTGTGCTAATGAACAGAAGTGCAAGTCCGTCAGTAGAAGTGGCAAGTCAGCTGCTTTATATAGCTTGCTCCCAAGAGAAAGAGCCTTAACGTATGCAGCAAATCGCTGCCTAAGTTCCTGCAAGAGGTTTCTGCATTAATTCCCTCTCCATTTCTTCCAAAGATATGGACAGCTATACACAAATCTTCCAGAAATAATGTTACTTCATTCCTGCTGATTTTATTGTAGTGTAAAAAACAAAGTTCAAAAATACCTTTACTGTATTTTCGTTTAAGTACACACTGACATAAAAGCTTTTCTTAGGGTTTTTTCCCCCCTCTACATTCATAAAAGGTTGAATATCACCCTTTCCAAAGACCCCAGGAGCTGCTGGATTACTGTAGAAGCAGAAACATTGTCTTTGAAGGATACTGCCCTTTAGCCAAAGGTGAAGCTCTTACTCATCCTAAAGTAATTCAACTGGCAAAGAAGTATGGCAAAACCCCTGCACAGATCTGTATACGCTGGAGCATACAGGTAAGTGTGGTGAGCAGTACAATGGTGACCACCATGATGCATACATGTAAAGGAATAATGTGCTGTTATCCTTGTTATGCTTGATCTACTGCACCAGGGACAAACTTCTCATTATTTGATAACGGGAATGTAATATGCTAATCATGGCAATATTTTTAATACAGATATAATCTGATTTCAGCAGAGTAAAATACCAATAAAAAAGATATTTGCAAACTAAAAGCTACCATGGGTGAGCTGTATTGCTTGCTTTCTATCTCCCAACATATAGCACTAGCCGTTAAATACAAATGAATGTTTTAAATTGAACTGAAAACTAAAAAAAAAAAATTAGAATGTTATACACTATATAATTATCATTATAAACAGTGGTATATAGATATGAAAGTGATATTTGTAGAGTAAAATCAAGGCTGAGGAAGGAATCTTATTTACATTGTTGCTCTAAGAAATGTTTGGAAAACATTCTGGTTTCCTTTTAAATTACTGTTATGTTTAATGATGAGCAGTATTACCTTTTTCAGAATGGGGTTGTCACTATTCCAAAATCTACAAAAGTGGAAAGGATACAGGAAAACTGTGAGGTAAGATCTTGTTACTGATCTTGTATGACTAATGACCAAATTATTGTTGATTAAATACTTTGGGTCTGACTCTCCACTTTATTTACATCAGTTTCATGTCAGAGCAACATCACTAAAATTGGTGAATTATTGCAAAATAAATTTTGTAATACAGTAGCAAATAATCCCTTTAATAGCCAGACCTGTAAGAAACCAATTGAGATGTATAAAAGTGAACAGTGTGTTACTTATTGAGATTAAGAAGTTTACTGAAGGCATAAAGTTTTGTGTTTAGTTTTCATTATTATTTTTATTTACTACATGGATTGTGACAGCACACAAGGGCCACAGCCAACATCAGGGTTCTTTTGTACTGGACGCATAGGAAGACAATGGAAGGAATTCAGTGCTGTACTGAGAGCTACCTATACACCAAGGCAAAGCGAATGCAAGGGGCTGTAAATGACAGGAAGCCCTCTGGAAGTTAGCAAACTGGCAGAACAAGCCTCTGTACCTCCCTGCCTCACATTTACATGCAAGAGAAGAGGTCTTAGGAAAGAAGAGATAGATGAGTTGGAAGGTGGAAGAGAAATGGCATCATCTCAGCTTGTGACTTCATTGTGCCTTTTTCCATAGGGTGTCTTCTGGCTGGTTGTTCCTCCTCTCCTATGTCAGTATTCAACTGAGATGTAGGCTGAAGTCGGTGGTGGCTCTGAATATGTTCGTTCTCAGGAACCATTTTCAATAATATATGGCCATGCATTTCTAGAGCTCATGGTGTGTTTTCAGGAATAAGTTCCATCTCTGCCACTAAGGATGTCTTTACCAGGGATTGGTTAGCAGGAAGCAATATGGACTTTACCAGAGTAAGGGACTCCCACTGCCCTTTAGTTAAGCACTTTGTGACCTTGTGTGTATGTGAATTAGTTATGTGCATCTCTGGTAATATTTGACTGAACAGCATTCTATCAACAATTTTAAAAACAGACTTTCTCTTCTTTTTTTCTTCTCTTTCTTTAGTATCTTCTTTTATTCCATACCTTGGCCCCAGGTCCCACTATATAACTGTTCTGTGCTCCTTTCAGTGGATGTACTGAAAAAGTCACATACCGTCAAAGTCCATTGGTTGGTATTCAGTTTCAATTTAGGTAGCCTGAAGGCTGAGTCTGTGACTACAGTGAGGCATTCCAGCAGCCAGTTATTGTTGGACTGTATAGGAGAAGAGAAGTTTGCTTGGCAGCAGTTCAGGCTCCCCTGGGTCTTTCTGCCGCGTGAGATGTACCTTAGACAAACATAGGAAAAATTAAGTCTGCACAGACACTTTGCTAAGAGAACGCTACCATCAACTGAGTTGTAAGAATAGCCAACCTCCCTGTGGCTGTAGAAGACCAGTACATGGGATATAAGTGGCTACTCTCAGGCTACACTGAATGCTGAGGACTGCAGTAAATGCCATTATACTCTGTTTTAGTTGAGTACACTGGGTGCTCTTCTGTAAAGAGACTCAATGGACATACATAGTTTGGATTTGACACAAAGACTTTGGTTTGCTGGCTAAATGAAAGTACGAGGACTTCTTAGTGATTCTTTGTGGTTGGCTGAAGTCCTGTGGTGAGGTGCTGTTAACCTCTAAACCTAGCTTCTGAAAATAGCAAAGAAGTGATGAGCTCTGGCTTTCAAAGGAATAGCAATTAGATTTTTCTTATATCCTTCCTGAGGACAATATGGAGAGCTGTCAGAAGTAGCTTTGTCATGACTTTTGCCTTACCTTTCTGGCATTAGGCCAGGGTTCTGGGAGCTAGTGTGGCAGAGCCCATAAGTGAAAATAGCAAGCACAATAAGAAGGAAATGGACTGGGTCCTGTCAGCTCTAGCTTAATATAATTCTATTACTTCATGACAAAAAAGGATGGTCTGTAGGGCAGAAAACATAGAAAATCTTTCTACAAAATTAAATACATGTAAATAAGCTTAATCAATAGAACAGTTTCTAGCTTTTTCTCTGTGTCCACTGCATTAACCTCGTGTGCATTCCCATAGGTATTTGATTTTACATTAGCAGAAGATGATGTTGCCATTCTAAATGGAATGCATGATGGGCGACATGTTTCCTGGGACCCAACCCCTATTGTGTAGCTTGTAAGGTTTGAGCTTTTCTTGTGTTGATGATCTATTACTTGCGTAGTTGATTTAAGCTTGAGCAATCTCACTGTAAGAATCAAATTGTAAGCTTGATGGCTCACAGTTATTATCACTGATTGATTTCAAATCTGTAACATCTGATTACATGTATATGAAACGCTCCTTTAGGATAACATACTGATAAAGAAATATACATTTTTTGTCTGAAATATTTATCTCAATAAATTTGTGACTTGTGTTGCATTTGGTGCTTCTGTTATTTGGATTTAAATCCATTTAAATCCTCTTATTAACATCAGGTTGTTTGCTAGGCAGATGATGATAGTGTACATGGGAGAAAACACTGGGTATGAAAAATGCTGCTGCTACTACTGATACTACAATTATTACTATTATTTATTAGGGTAGTGCTTAGAAAATTCACAGTCACAGGCCATTGTACAAATGCATAACAAAAAATGATCCTGGCCTCAAAAGAGTTTACACATAAAACAATAATATGGATCCAGAAAAAGACAACAGAAGCCCTTCCAAAAGTCCACATACATTTAAATTACTCAGAGGACTGACATTAAAACAGAAGAACAGTAACAGCCAGGCACAGACTCTGATAGAAAATAAGCAGATGTATATAGAGACCATTAGGTTAGGGTATGCATCTCTTTATGCATGTGGTCCTCCAATGGAGCACGTGCTTCTGTGGGACAAACCAGATTCAGCACATAATGAAATTAAACCAAAAATATATGTAGGCTCTCTCGAATTTTTGCACAAAAGGACAGATATCATGATATCCTCACCCTCCCTGAGCCAGATCCCTCTGGCTTAATGGAAAACAGCTCAAAAAATTAGATTGGGAATTAACAGAAAATTCCCAGATATCAGGGGAGTATTTATGGAAAAGATGCTATGATGGGACCAGAAGTTCTGTTACACTATTCAGTGTGCATGACTTGGAGTCATGCATCTGTGGCCCCCAAGTTGGAGAGTAAAGTAACTCCTGTAGTGTGGAAGACATCTGGTAATTTCTTGCCTAGGTCTTTTGCTGGTCATCAGGTGGGAATTTTCCCCCTCTTACAAATACTTCTGGTTTCTGTAGGACTTGAAAAGGGTTTCTCCTTCCTTTGAGGCATGAGAACATTGATCACTGCTAAGCCTGGGAGTTTTTGAGTGGGGGTGCAGTAATACTTTCAAAACCCAGGCATTCCTGGCTAGATCATCTTGCTCTTCCACTCAGGGTCATACTCATCATCATATTTGTGCTCAGATAAGGATTTTTCTCCTGGGTCTGACTGATAAGGACTTCGGGAATTTTTGCTTTCCTTTGTGGCATGGGTGATGGGTTTTTTTCATAGCATAGCATCTTCTGAGCATGTTAACCAAGTCTTTCCCTGTTGTTCAAGCTGCAGGCATAGGCAGTGCCCTTCTCTTCCCTGCTTTTACCTGTGGCACATTTTTGGTCTGTTGGATATTGTTCCTTGTAGTAATAGGCAAGGGTTCGAGGTAACAATTTAGAGGATTCCTTTGCTTACCACTTGCCTGTGAATGCAGGAGACTGGAGTTGATGGTCCCAGTCCTGTGTTCCTATGTTTCTTTCTGTACAAGCTTGAACATCTTCACGGTCAGTCAAGCTAATGCAAAGTGTAGGAGTAAGGGATCAGCCTGCGTTATAACAAAGCCTTGAGATTTGACCCTGCATGATTTTTGCTGTGCTTAACTTGCTGTCACACATCAGTTAATTGTGAATGTCCAGGGTTTTTTTCCTTTATTTTTTCAGTGGTTTGTAACTGAAATTTAACACAGTAGATGCTTTTGATTTTAACTAGCTAATCCACTGAACAAAAATAGATTGATCTAACTCTGCATGATTACCGGTTTCATTCCTATTACAAAATCTTGTGTGTTTCGTTGCAGCTTTTGATAAGAATTAGTTTAACTTTGGTGCATTAGTCCGAGAAATCTCGTTAACAGAATATATTGATCTTCTGATTTAATGATAAAAAGCATGAAGACATGTTTTACAGATATATTTTGAGAAATAAATGAGCAGGTTTTTTACCAGCAGAGCATTCAGCTTGTAGTCATGTTGGTTTGGTATTTTTGGAGTTCCTGTGTCTAGAAAGGTATGGAAAATGTGACTATGATTTATATTGTGTTTCGACTTCCTGAGGCCATTTTCCCACTGCTGTTCTGTTTTAGTCATATCATGAAACAAAGCTCCTCAATTTTTATCAAGAACCAGCTTAGCAGCAAGCCATGTACTCTAGCTGTTCATTGTTGTTTGTCCTTGAAGTTTCATTTCTACAGAATTTAACTACGATACAGACAGATTTCTCCCCTTGGGAACTGTTCCTTCAGAACCGCTGGCTGGTTCTGCAGACATTCCAGAGAAAATACTTATATGCTGAGCTCCGAACTTGCAGCAGGGTTTTCCAAGATGGTCAAGGAAATAGACTGTCTCAAAATCTGCTCTTACTTCCATGCAATTCTGTATTCTAAGATAGATTTGTGCCTTCATACCAAAGATAAGTGGTCAGCTTTTAAAAATAGCCTTTAATTTGGGGTGCCCCTTATATTGACTGCCCACGCATCTGATTTTAGAGTGGCTGAGTCGCACTCACTTCATTAGCATGGTGCTCTGAAAAGCATGCTGCATCTATGCAAAACATAGGCATCCCAAATTAGAAGGCAGTTTTGGAAATTTGAGCCCCTACGCATTTGTTAAGTATGACAGGAATGATTTCACTGGCAAAAGGACCATGAAAGAGCTCTTTTTTGCAAGGAGGTACAAATAAGTTTTTCTGCCTATGCCTAATGCACCTTCTGAAAAATAATTTTTCAGAATAAGCAAGTGTACTGACACTCATTAAACATGTTAAGATTTATCAGTAAGACAAAGCACATTGTAGAGGAGTAGGCTACTTATCCACTTTTTTAGGCTTTGAGTACATTGTGAGGCATAGAAAGAGAACCACCCAAGGGAACTGGCAGCCTCCTGATATATACCCTGAGATGTTCTTTGCCACTAGAGAATAGTTCAGAAACAGCAGAAGATATTGGTGCTTCACTTTGAAGAAGCAACTATCATATCAAAATATTACCTTTTTCTCAATCACAATGACACAGAAAAAAATAGGGACCAACTCATCAGGTATTTACTTCGTCATAACATTTCCATGGGTGGTGTATTGTCTGAGTAATGACTGGGGAGCTTATTTCTGGCTAGAACAGGATAGATTTTCTTCACTCATTCTCAACTGTTTTTTTCACGCTGTCAAACCTGTAGAACTGCACCAGTTCTTCATTGCAGTGATGGCTTCAGAAATAACCTCTCTTCCTGCTTCATTGCTGTAGCTTACTGTTTCCTTAGTTGAGGCAGGTCTGATCCTGGCTTTGCATCTTCTCCTGGTGAGATTAAAGTTGAGACCAGAGAAAGCACCATGGGCATCCCCTCCATGACTATATTCTGGTACAGCAGGGTAATGGAAAGAAGTTCCTCTGCATAGGAGAACACGTGTTTGGGCAGAGCAAATAACAGCTATGATTAAGATTTACCATCCCTAGAAAAATTAGAGGGAAAAAATATTTTTCTCTGTTTTTCAGTATGTTTACTTTTGGAATTGAAATGTTTTATGATGGTCAGTTTCACCATTTTCCCTATGGAATTATAATTCACCCCTATTTGTCTGCATCTAACATGGTGCCAGGGAGTAGAATATATGTGTGTGTGTGTGCGTATATATGTATGTATAAAATTTGCAGATGTTGATAGGAAGGTGGGTAACCCCAGGTGTAACACTTGTAACTATATTTATGTTGTTTAAAAAGGTATCAAGGCTACATCTTTGTATTCATCCAGGATAGTCATATCATCTGATCATAAAATCAGGATCATAGGAAAATAGGCCTTGAAGGGATGTCACAAGATCACATCTAGTCCAGCCCCCTGCTCAAGGCAGCAGCATCCCTTACTAAATCATCCCAACCAAGTGTCTGTCTAATCTGCTCTTGAAAACTTTTAAGGATGGAGATTCCACAGCTTCTCTAGGTAGTCGGTTTCAATATTTGACTACCCTCATAGTCAGAAAGTTCCTCCTAATCTCCAACCTAAATTTCTCCTGCTGTAACTCAAAGCCATTAGTCCTAGTCCTGTCCCCTATAGCCACAGGGAAGAGCCCATCTCCATCCTCTCTGTAATTGTCTGTCAGTTGCCATATTTTCTCACATACAATACATGCCTTTCCCCCTGAAATCAGCCTCCAAAAATTGGGCTGTGTGTTTTAAGTGGGAAAGCTGATTTTTTGCCCATGATAGAAGCCCCCTGCTTTAATTCCTGCTTCACGGTCCAACAGCTCCTGTATAACTCTTCAGGCAGCTGAGGGAGTCAATGGCCTATTAATGGGCCTTTGAATTAATTCTTTACTTCACAGGTGTTAAAAGATTCTCTCTCCTTTTTACTGGTCTTGACCTTCCACAAATGCAGCTAAACTTTCTTAGAGAAATATTGCTGTTTGCTAGGGCTTCTGGTTTCTTTCTGTTTCACAGCTTGAACTCTTTTCAAGATCAGAGCTCTACCTATGGAGGACCAGTATTGAGCAGCAACTAGAGCAGGGGTCTGCAACCCCCAGCACGTGTGCCAACTGTGGCACACAAGGCCATTTTGCTTGGCACACCAGTGCCAGCCTGGGCTCTAAGCAGCTGCTGCCAGCCACGGAGCTCAGGCTGCTTCCAGCAGGTGGCTGGGTGGCTGCAAGCGCTGCTGCAAGCAGACCATGCTCCATGGGCCGGCTGCTGCTGGGAGGCTGCAAACAGCTGCTCTGGGTACGTCAGCATTCTGGCACCTTCCAAGGTAGACGTTGTGGTTTTTTCGGCACTCCACCCAAAATACGTTGCCTACCCCTGTACTAGAGTTTTAGCTGAGCAAGAAAGGGAGGGTGAGTCAGCTTAAAGATTAGGTTTTGTCCCCACTCTTTGCAGACAAAAACAAGATTTCTATTGTATTTGGGGCATGTTATATGTGTGAAAATACAGTATTTGGAGATTCATGGATTCCCCATCATTCGTCACTTCTCCAGACTAAATAATCTTAGTTCTTTCTGATAATAAACCGTGCATTCTACATCTAAATAAGGCACAATATTAAATCTTTGTAGTATTTGCAACCCATGTTTACCATGCTCAGGTGTCAGTATTGAATAGAAATAACATGACTGTGGAAGACTTATAGCTAGCACACTTCCCTGTAATGAACAGTTTCTAAAAGTTACAGTTGGTCTCCGATTTTTATTTTCCGAGTAACTTGAGACACAGTTATCATTAGTTTTAAAGCCTGTTTCCAGGGTTTTGCTCATTTTTTCCAGGCAGTTTTTCTACTAACAGGTAATTGACCTAGAGCTACAGAATAGTATCATTTTGAAGATTAACTGTGTTCCAAGTGCACAGTAGTTTGAGTAATAAATATTTAAATAAATGCTGACACTGAACTGAGCTGTGTTATCTTCCTTGCAGGTGTGATGTGATAGGCATTTTTGTACA
>NW_017728907.1:28844546-28859069 GCF_001723895.1 Crocodylus porosus | reverse complement strand
GATTAAGATTTACCATCCCTAGAAAAATTAGAGGGAAAAAATATTTTTCTCTGTTTTTCAGTATGTTTACTTTTGGAATTGAAATGTTTTATGATGGTCAGTTTCACCATTTTCCCTATGGAATTATAATTCACCCCTATTTGTCTGCATCTAACATGGTGCCAGGGAGTAGAATATATGTGTGTGTGTGTGCGTATATATGTATGTATAAAATTTGCAGATGTTGATAGGAAGGTGGGTAACCCCAGGTGTAACACTTGTAACTATATTTATGTTGTTTAAAAAGGTATCAAGGCTACATCTTTGTATTCATCCAGGATAGTCATATCATCTGATCATAAAATCAGGATCATAGGAAAATAGGCCTTGAAGGGATGTCACAAGATCACATCTAGTCCAGCCCCCTGCTCAAGGCAGCAGCATCCCTTACTAAATCATCCCAACCAAGTGTCTGTCTAATCTGCTCTTGAAAACTTTTAAGGATGGAGATTCCACAGCTTCTCTAGGTAGTCGGTTTCAATATTTGACTACCCTCATAGTCAGAAAGTTCCTCCTAATCTCCAACCTAAATTTCTCCTGCTGTAACTCAAAGCCATTAGTCCTAGTCCTGTCCCCTATAGCCACAGGGAAGAGCCCATCTCCATCCTCTCTGTAATTGTCTGTCAGTTGCCATATTTTCTCACATACAATACATGCCTTTCCCCCTGAAATCAGCCTCCAAAAATTGGGCTGTGTGTTTTAAGTGGGAAAGCTGATTTTTTGCCCATGATAGAAGCCCCCTGCTTTAATTCCTGCTTCACGGTCCAACAGCTCCTGTATAACTCTTCAGGCAGCTGAGGGAGTCAATGGCCTATTAATGGGCCTTTGAATTAATTCTTTACTTCACAGGTGTTAAAAGATTCTCTCTCCTTTTTACTGGTCTTGACCTTCCACAAATGCAGCTAAACTTTCTTAGAGAAATATTGCTGTTTGCTAGGGCTTCTGGTTTCTTTCTGTTTCACAGCTTGAACTCTTTTCAAGATCAGAGCTCTACCTATGGAGGACCAGTATTGAGCAGCAACTAGAGCAGGGGTCTGCAACCCCCAGCACGTGTGCCAACTGTGGCACACAAGGCCATTTTGCTTGGCACACCAGTGCCAGCCTGGGCTCTAAGCAGCTGCTGCCAGCCACGGAGCTCAGGCTGCTTCCAGCAGGTGGCTGGGTGGCTGCAAGCGCTGCTGCAAGCAGACCATGCTCCATGGGCCGGCTGCTGCTGGGAGGCTGCAAACAGCTGCTCTGGGTACGTCAGCATTCTGGCACCTTCCAAGGTAGACGTTGTGGTTTTTTCGGCACTCCACCCAAAATACGTTGCCTACCCCTGTACTAGAGTTTTAGCTGAGCAAGAAAGGGAGGGTGAGTCAGCTTAAAGATTAGGTTTTGTCCCCACTCTTTGCAGACAAAAACAAGATTTCTATTGTATTTGGGGCATGTTATATGTGTGAAAATACAGTATTTGGAGATTCATGGATTCCCCATCATTCGTCACTTCTCCAGACTAAATAATCTTAGTTCTTTCTGATAATAAACCGTGCATTCTACATCTAAATAAGGCACAATATTAAATCTTTGTAGTATTTGCAACCCATGTTTACCATGCTCAGGTGTCAGTATTGAATAGAAATAACATGACTGTGGAAGACTTATAGCTAGCACACTTCCCTGTAATGAACAGTTTCTAAAAGTTACAGTTGGTCTCCGATTTTTATTTTCCGAGTAACTTGAGACACAGTTATCATTAGTTTTAAAGCCTGTTTCCAGGGTTTTGCTCATTTTTTCCAGGCAGTTTTTCTACTAACAGGTAATTGACCTAGAGCTACAGAATAGTATCATTTTGAAGATTAACTGTGTTCCAAGTGCACAGTAGTTTGAGTAATAAATATTTAAATAAATGCTGACACTGAACTGAGCTGTGTTATCTTCCTTGCAGGTGTGATGTGATAGGCATTTTTGTACATTGTGCCATCGTTAATCGCCAACCATTGTTTCCTACTGGAAGTATTAACTTGCCCTGATATCATAAAAATTTAATCCTTTTATCTTCAAACCCTTTGAAATATAATGTATGTTATCATTGTAGCTTGCTTTCCTTTGTGAATTGTTTTGTCAATCTTTTATACTGAGTTAGTTAATCCAATTTAGGTTCATTAGAACAAATCCTATTTAGTTCTTTTGGCTTCAGTTGAGTTGTACCAGGAAAGAATTTGACTTACTGGATTCATATTTCACATTTATCTTTAAGTGATCTTACTCTGTTTAAAAAGAAAACTGTTTTCTCTTACTGTAAAGTGGTTTTCATCCTTTCCCAGAGTGGTAACTCCTCGTGGACAGATTTAAACCAGTACCTAAAATACAGTTAACATCATTTTCTTAGATCTTTAAATTATGAAATGGTAGGATGGGAAGGGAAGGCGAGAATGCCTTTGGTTAGTTTAGGCCCTGCTTGACAGTATTGCTAGCAGGGTGGATTTGATTTACATCAAATAATTTAAATTATGATTTAAATCATTGTTCAGGAAGCTTCAATTTAATCATTGTTTTCTACAACAAGTGCATTCTTGTTGTTTGATATCCTGTATTCATTTAACTTCTTAAAACTTTGCACTTTTAGAGAGAGGTAAGAGCTTGAATCTGTGTACCCAAACTTGCAGAGAGACAATAGGGCTAATGGGTAAGTAATCAGGTCTTTTATCACTCATCTCCATATAGTGCTGTTAACAAGGATGTTATCTCTGGAGACACAAATCCACAGTTTGAGAACTAAGACTAAGCATCACAGAGACACTTAATGGGATCTTCTAGACTGAGCACTGAGTCCCATTGGGTAGAGTGATTTTCCTTAATCTTTACTAAAATATAAAGAAGCCTCTGGGAACCCCATAAGATTAATATAATCCACGGCCTGTTGTGACCTATTTATAAAACTTTTCTAAAAAGGTTACATGAATATATGGTCTCAGATAGTATTCAGTTAGAAGTTATAGACCCTATTCCATTATGATATCTTTGATCTTTAATATATCTTAAATTAAAACTTCATATAGGTTTTTTTAAAAAAGCATTATAACAAAAAATACGATTAAATAAAAAAACTCATTTAAATACAAAGTCTGATTTTTTTTAATTTAAAAAAATAATAATTTTTACCCACCCTGGTTGTTAGGGTATGAGTAGTGGTATTTGTTGATAGAAGCAGAAGCGTACTGCACTCAATAGATAAGAAAACAAAAAGACTTTAAAAGCGCCAGAGGTATGAAAACTGAAAGCCTCACTCCATTTCTTGCTTCTGCTTTATACAATGCCCAGGAGGGCACTGGCAGAGGATGTTTGGTGCAGATTTTCTCAAAATGCATGCCTAGAGTGAACATTCAGAGTGCTACGCACAGTGGATTCTGGTGCCGAAACCCCTCATCCCATCCATTCGAGCTCCAAAGAGTAAACTCTCTGATCTTTGACACAGGTTAAGGCTTGGAAATGTATGGTGCGTTATCACTGTATCTCACAACTTTGTGAGAAGGATGTGGAATAAAGTTGAAGGTGTCTGTGTTATTTACATTATGAGCTATTGAGGCACGCCTTTTTTAGTGTGGGGTAAATAGCACCCGATTTGAAATAATAAGTAATCAAGACTTGCATCTACAATCAGCCCTCTTTGCTACAACACTCTGATCATTAACAGAATGGAAACTGGTTTTAAACAATAAATAGGAAAAGAAAAAATATAAACAGTCAAGTGGAAGGGCGAGGCTTTCTCTGAGGGCCGCCGAGGCAATAAGTTTCCTGTCTGACTTTTCGAGAGTGGCTAGGGTTCTTATTATTCTTGTGCCTCTATGCTTTCTCAACTGCATCTTTTATATTATGTGGGTTAAAGGCTTCTGTGACCCTTTAGTTGGGAAACTGTGACAGTGGCTGTGGTGGTGGTGTCAACTACACACAAAAGGCATTTCTGACTGCACAACAGAAGAGATTGCACAAAATCCGCTTCTGTTGCATCTTTCTTCACAGTCTAAACTTGAAAAAAACAACACTATTTTTGTGAACAACACACATGTAATAACCAGGCTGCCAGAATTCAAAAACCTTCCCAGTCCAGCAGTCTGAAACGTGTACTTGACCTTGTGTACCAACAGATTTCCTTTTAAAGCTGCAGTGCAACATTGTTTTGACAGGAAAGCTAATGATATTAACCCTTTGCTTTTAAAGCAAATCACTAGGATGGAGTTGCTGTCACTGATGTTAAGGGAGTCTAGGTATATCTCCTCCCTCCCTGCCCAATGCTTTGAAGATTTGGCTTGAACTTAATCCTTGAACAGTTTTCTTAACTTCCCTTGAGATTTCAAATGCTTCTAAAAGGGATTTTGAATGACTGGCATTCAGCTAGCCCATGTAATAATATATGATATAAGCAACATGTCTTTACCAGCCACCTTTATTCAGTGGCCACTTATCTATTCTCGGCAACACAGGGGATTAATCACTACTACAGCCAGGCAGTGAAAGAATACACTAAAGGCTCTCCAATGAACCAGAGCAGACGGGTTCCAACTGGTCAGGACATTGAGCGTGTTCAGGCCTCGTTGAAATAAAAGCCAGGATAGACCCTCAAATGAATTTGAATTAAAACTTCTACCACATCCGGGAGTTATATAACATATACCCACTAGTGCTGACATCAGATGGAAACTGCTATGCCTGGACTGGACAGGGCCACTTTGGCCCTAAACAGACTCACAGAGATCCGCTTTTATCATATCTCAGTTCCTCATGTAAATAACCCCTCAATTTTTTACAGCTTTAATATGATGTTGCTGTAGATCAGTGTGGTTCTCAATCTTTTTAGACTCAAGACACCTCTCATTTAAACTCAAGCCATGCCCTGGAAAATGCCGTCTCTTAGCTTTCTCTTGTTTCTGGCCTACAAAACAATAGTAGAGAAATTCTTCTGTTTCGTTCAACTCACAAGACCACAACAGGTTGGCATGTTTTTAACATTATGGATTCCTATTTGAAATCTCCAGGCTTATCTTATGAGTTGCGGGAGTTTTTGCACAATTAACAGTGCTAATATTATGCATCACCCTTAACAGAATCCCAAGGTGACATGGTACCCCAGTTCAGAATCACTGTCCTAGATAGTTCCCTGGCTTAACCTATATTAGTGCAGCCAGTCTACTTAAAGTGATCTTTAATGTCATTATTTAGAGGTGAGCTAGCCAAGACTGAAACAAATTCAGAAGCTGCATGACCAAATATTTTTATCTATATCAGCTGTAATCCAGTCCCTAAATGGCTAGATTTTTATCCTCCTCCAATTAGGAAAGACTTTTGTGTCTCTCTAGCTGGGACTTCCAGCTTCTGAGGATGTGCAGGCTCAAATACATTATCTAGCTATGAAATGGATTTGTTTTAGGAAAGTGGAGTTGTTTGGTTTTGGTCCCACCCCACGTTTTGAGTCAAGCTTTTACAGTGTCATGGTAGAAGGGTGGGGTGTTTTTCTATGACCTATCTATTCCCTAGTAGTTAGTTCTCCATGGCTTGGACTCATCCTATAAAAAGAAATTAAGTCTACAGCTGTCAAGCTGAGTTTCTGGAAAGTAATTCAGAGGGCTGCATAGTAAAGTTGGTGAAAGATCACTCAATGAAGTGTAAGTGTAGAGGTCATGTTCTTTAGCATAAATTGCCTTCTCTGGCATAGAACCAGTATGTTGCCATTTGTTCATTCATTCTTTCATCTTTTCTTTTTCCTTCCTTCGTTCCTTCCTTCCTTCTTTAACTTGGTTAGTGACATGACAAGCAGGCTTTTTGTGAACTTGTCAGACATAACCTATCATAGACACCCAATATCCATCTTTGGAAGATGATTATCATAATCAGCTTATCCCTTTCAGAACATTGTCAATGTAACATTCCCGTAATTTCTTAGATTTTCTGGTTGTAGAACATTGCCTGAATGTCTTGCATTGGCAGACGAAAAATTAGATGGAAAATATCTTTCTAATGGTTTGTTATGAGCATTATGTTATCCAGTTACACCATTAGAGCATTTCTGCTATAATCTGATAAGTGCAAATAAGAAGGACAGAATGATGCACTATGGTAAAATTTCTTATATAATTTTGAGCTCAAGTGGTTTAAGGTAAAATTACTTCATGCCACTGATTGAACTCTCTCCAATACTTTTTTCATATTCTCTTCGTGTTACTTTTCTGTTTTCTTCTTTCTAGTGTATTGTCACTTATAAACTTAGAGCTGTACCTGTAGTTCAGACACTAATGTCTGTTCATTCTTCCTGCTTGGAAATAAGTTTCTCCTAATGTCACCCTTCCCTTACAGTTTTGTAAAAAATAATTTGTATTCAGTGGAAATGCAAATTGTTAATTCAGGTTTTGCAATAATCAGTGTAATGTGTGTATCAATAACACTTCAAATTAGTCTCCATGAAATTAATGCTGAATCAGGCTAAACCACGCCTAAATTATTAGGATGAGTATTGAAATATTAACTAAGTTCACCATGATTAGTATTAGAATATTTAACAATGAAATCAAACCTGATTTTGCTAAGTCATAATATATTAACGATAAATCTGTCTTCATGTGCTTTAGCCTGGGGCTGTCCATCTGATGGCCCATGGGCTGCATGCGGCCTGCGAGTGGGTAAGTTGCAGTCCCCAGGCCTCCTGCCCAGCTGCTACTCCCCTCATCGCTCCAGCTTCTGCTGCCTGCCCCCATTCCAGGGAGCAGGGCAATGCAGCACTGTTCAGCCAGGGGAGCCAAGGGTGAACCTGGAGCCATGCTGGGCATACAAGGCAGCAGTGGAGGCAAGGGTGCACAGTGCAACAGTAGGGGGGTGCACAGGCATGTGGTGCAGCAATGGTGGGGACACCCATGTGGTGCAGCAGAGGGGAGGGGGTGTCATGTGTCATGCAGCAATTTAGAAGTTGGACAGATGTACTTTAGCCCATGAGAGTTCTTACTGCTTTATTTTCCCCCAAACTAGGTTTTTGATTTTAGTCTGAAGGAAGAAGATATGGAATCATTAAACTCTATGAACATCAATAAGAAACTGATTCATCTAACCTATCCATTGTGGAAAGGATAGCTTCAGACCTATGGCTCTACACTGCAACAGTCATGTAATGGAAATACTAATGCATTTGAACTTCACTATGCTGCTTCCCATGTGAATTTTTCTCTAGTACTCTCAGAGCTCTTACCAATGGATTATGTTTAATATTGTGTTCACAAAATGAATAAAAAGCTGTTTGGTTCTCCCTTTTTTCACTTTTTCTCACACCACAATTGTTTCTTAATAACCACTTTCTGCCCTCCATATCTTTCTGGCGTACTCTTATATGGTTTATGAGTATGGTTGTTTGAGTTATCTCACTCAGCCTCCCAGTATTCAAGCTGCTACTGCCTGTGATCCCGTTTGTAAGGTCTGATCCTGGATGCATTTGGAGTGTTCTCACTACTGTTCTAACTACGAGCTGTTATCGTGGATCCCCCAAATTTAGCTCGGTTCTCACTCACTCTTCTTGCTGAGGTAACAGCCATCAGAAATGCTACCTTATTGGAGAGATGAAAAAGTAAATTGATGCCGTCAGTTTAAATAACAGATATGTTAAAGATTAAGGACCAAATTTAGGTTCCATTATAGAACTCAGATCTTGATACAGTGGAAAACCTTGGTGGGGAAGATGGGCAAAATGGCTTTCAGAAGGCAGGGTAGATATACACCTTTATAGACTAAGATGTATGTATGTATGTCCATACTGTATTTACTCAAGTATAAGATGACCCTGAATATAAGATGATGTCCAGTAATCTGCTGAAAATACTCTGAATTCCACCTCAGCTAGAAGATGGCCCTCCTGATGATCTTTCCCAACCCTATGCCTCTGAGGCTGAGACTTTATCATTGCCTTAAAGTCCAGAGGGCTTCTAGCCTTTTATTTACATGGGATTAAACCCTTTTGAAAGTTTCCATACTTGTTTATAGCTGTGGTGAGTGGCTCCCCATTTGGTACCATCTGTGTCACCAGGAGGAGGAAGCTCAATGTAGGGAACTCTGCAACTGTCAAGCCTATACTTGTCCCTGGTTACCTCACACCTCTGGACAAATTTGTCTGGGCATCTGTTGATTCCCTAAGATGCCTTCAAGGAGCGATGACCCATCTTGGCAGTTCTCTCTAGTGTCCCCTTGTGGATTCTTTCTTCTGAACCTATGGCTCCAATCTCCTTCCCTGTGCTCTCCATTGTCCCAAGTATATCTGTAGCTGTCCTCTGATATTGGAAAGGGCTTTGGCTTTGGGGAAGGAGCCTAAAATCCATCTCCCATCTTACATCAGAACTGTAAATATGGTGGCCCAGTGGTGCCCAACCTTTTTTGTCCAGTGGGAAGGATTGGCAGTGCCCCATCCATCCACGGGTCAGATCCAGCTGATATTCTCACTCAGGCACCATGGGTGCCATCTGACTGCAGGGTGGAGTGGAGTGAGGGACAGGCTAGCCCTGACCCAGCCATCCTGGAAGAGAAGGGGGCAAGGCCTGGCCCAACCTAGCCCCGTGAGGGAGAAGGGAGCATGACCCAGGCCCTGATCCAGAAGCAGAGAAGGGCATGGGGGAGTGGGGCATAGTTTGGCTCTGACTGGCAGTGCAGATACTGGGGTTTGGGAATTTAGCAGGGGGGACGGTAGTCTTATTAATGGCCATTGCTGGAAAATTTCCAGACCTGTAGGGAGCCCCAGAGGTTGAGTATCCCTTTTGTAGCATAATACATAGCCCACCCTCTAGTAACAGGGAGGGACTCCAGGATTTGGTGAAGTCAAAAACCCATCTATCCACCTAGACCTAGGATTGCATTAGATGCCCCAGCTGGGGATGAGCCATCCTGGTTACCAATGATGGGCTTCTACCTTGACTGGTAGTCCCAACAAAGCTATAAAACCAACAGTGATGACCTATCTGCTCAACAAATCTGATGAGCTTGCAGATTGCTCTGAACCCAGCACCTTGCCTTGACTCTGGTCCCTACTTTTGTTCACTATTCCTGCACTCCTGGTATTGGTGTTCAGCTTGACTTGCTCCTGACTGTGACTCCCAGTTCCTGATACTGACTTCTTGACCTTGACCTGCTCCTGACCACATCTGGATTCTGGTTGGACTACCAGCTCCAAACTGTCTTGACATGTGGGTCTGGAGTCAGGTTCCTGACCACAAACCTAACTGCTAGGCCCAGCTGCCTGTTGCCCTCTTGTGATAGTAGCCATAGGCAAAAGTTTGAAAGGCACAGCAATTTGTCCCCAGAGACTGTCAGGCTAGATCTCAGATTGTACTTAATTGTGTCATGGGACTGCCAAGGTGGAGTCACCATTTGCTTTGGTCCACTGCACTTGAGGCTATGTCTGTAGCCTTCTTGCATGGGGTTTGTCTAACAGACATCTGTAAGACAGCAGTGTGAAGTACAATCCAAGGCTTTGCTAAGCATTGTGCAGTGAGGGAGATTTCATGGGGTGATGCTGCTGAGCACATCTTTTTTACACCTAGGTAATTCCAAGACTTACCTCCAAATGATGGTGAATTATGCTTTGGAGTCCCCTACATAGGAAAATGTGTGTGGACAGTTACTCTAATCAAAAAGGAGATTACTGAAATTCTTCAAGATGCATTGTCCACACTCACAGTCACCCTTCTTTTTCTTCTTCCTTAAGTCATATCAATAGGAGCTCTGCAGTTGAGAAGAAACTGAGGAGTAGGATGCATACATTGAATATATCCCCTCAGTCCTGAGCATTGAGGATGAAGGGCAAGAATGGAGTATAGGACTATAGGAAAGCAGGGCTGGAAGGAACCTCACAAGGTCATCTAGTCCAGCTCCCTACACAAGGCAGGATCATTCCTGACTATACCACTCCAGCTAGGTGTCCACCTAACCTGCTTTTGAAAATTTCCAAGGATGGGAATTCCAGTTTCTCCAGGTAGCTTGTTCCAATATTTGATTGCTCCTGGAAAGTTGCTTTTGGACTATTTTGTATTTGTTGTATGGACAATACATCCTTGTTTCTCCTTATCTTGAAACTGTAAAAGGGGGAAAAGAGCAGAGCTGGCCTTAGGGGTGGGTGACATGAGTGACTGCCCAGGGTGCTGTGGTCAGGGTGGGGGGCACACATGCACACACATGTGAGCAGTCCACACACACAGCTGTGCTCTTTCCCATCCCTGGCTGATCCCTGCCCCAGGCAGGAGGAGCAGTGCTCAGCCCAGCCTGCCCCAACCCAGTCGCTGCTGAGGAGGAGCTGGGCTGGGCAGTGTAGGCAGCAGCAGTGGTGCCTTCCTGCTCTTCTGCTTGGCACACCATGCTGCTCTACCTCCCTGCCAGACTGCCCCCTACCTTTGCCTGCAGCAGCACCTTTGGGGAGGAAGGGGGTACCAGGGGGTGCCAAAATACAACTTTGCCCAAGGCACCATTTTCCCTAGGGCCAGCTCTGGATAGGAGTTCCCTCTTTTATTAACTAGAAAGGACTGCAGTGCTGGTATAAAGAATTCAGTAGACAAAACAACAAAAGTAATAGGGAAAATCCATATTCAGGTAACTATCTGCAGGCCCTATGAAAGCCAGTGTTTCATCCAGAGCTGGGAAGAAATTTATGACCATTTCCAGGGGCAGGTCCAGAGAGGATGCAGTGGTGTGACACACCCTGCTTTCAGTCAACCATGCTGTGGAAGCAGCAGCAGGGGACATTTTTTAAGTCCTTGAAACAAGTAAGAATCCCACCCCCTCTCCCCCTTTCATCTTTATGCTCAGCAGTACCCCCTGTCTCCCCCACACACCGCTACTGCTGTCTCTAGTTGCCCCCAAGGTAGGGGCAAGGGGGGTTGCTCCAGAGTCACTCCTGTTCACACCAGCCAGGCTCCATGCAAAGCCAGGCTCAGCCAGAGACAGCAGCATCAAGAGATGGGTCCTTCCTTCCTGCCCAGTCCCCACCCCACCCCTGTGTTCCCTGCCATCCGGACAGCAGGCACAGAGGAAGGGAACCCGCCTGCTACTGCTGCTGCTGTCTCTAGCCAAGATTGGGTCCATGTGCTGCCTGGATGCAGTTGGGCAGGAGTAGCTATGGAGCCTTCCCACTGCCCTTACGTCAGCTGGAGACAGTAGAAGAGCAGCAGCAGCAGGGAGGGGAGGGAACATGCCACTGAGCAGAGAGGAGAAGGGAGGGGGGAAGGAAGAGTCTTAACTGCTTGAGGGACTTAAAAAAGTCCCATGCTGCAGCTCCAGCAGTGTGGTCTGCCCACCTTGGTTTTGGGGGGAGGCTGGGAGCTGGGGGTGTAGCCACCCCTGCAATGCAGGTTGCTGCTCCCACACCTTGTTTTCTGAAATCTGGGATCCATTTCCCATTTGATTTTTAAAAAACTGGTTCTGAGGGATGACAGTCCTCAATCAGTACATAACCTTTGTGCCATCAGCATTTTTGCAGTTTTATTTAGCTATCAAAGATAGGGGTAATTTTCCTGGGCTATCTTCTGAAATCTACGTGATGATAGGAGTTGCATTCAAACTAATGCTTTTAAATTGTACTGTAGCTTTATATTGACCCTGGGTGGGTATTCATTTAATGTTTTTAAATTCCAGATTAACTGGAGTCAATAATAAAAGTGAAAGAAAGAAGTCACAGTATAGCTATGGAAAAGATGTTTATATTAACTACAACACTCAACTGGATAATAGGCAGAAGGCAAGGTAAACTTGTACCTTATAGACTAACTAATTCAGAGGTGCATCATTCAGCTGGATGATACCAGCTGTAAGTCAGGACCCACTCGGGGTGTGTCTACGCATGCAATTAATGCAACGGAATATACTTCAGCTCAATATGGACCAGAGTAAACTAATCCTGATCTCACCCTACACGTGTGTTTAAGCACAGTAATTTACCATGCTGCTGGATAACACTTGTACCTGACAGGACTATCTGGCAGCACAGTAAATCAGTCTACTACACCCTCATTGCCTGTACAGGTAAACTGTGATGATTTACTGAGCAATAAATTAGTCTGCTGTGCAGTAAAGTGTCTCTGTAGACATGCCCTGGTTGACTTAATCTTGAAACCTCTGTATCCTTTTGTAGACCCCTGAGTCATCCAGCCCCTCAAATAAAGCATGTTACTTTCATGCTTTGCCCCTGAGTAAAGTTGTATGACAATTGTTTCCCAAAGAGAAGAGCACAATTAAAAAAATAAAACATCAGTGAACTCAGCTCTACTGAGTTGTTTTCATAAACTAGCTAAATAAGGGGTGGGAACAAAATATGTAGCCTGTATATACAAGACAGTTAGAGGGGGGTGCACGTGTCAACCTCAACATGATTTATTTTTTGTGCTGTCTTTCAGTTATAGCAGAACCGTTGATTTTTTTTCCTTCCAGCCTAACCAAACGACACCTTTCCCAATTGCATTCTACACAAGTACATTTCTGTTTGCTGCAGCACTGGCTGAGTCATTTAGAGAGAGGTGTGGAGCAATCGAAAATACCTATCAACACCATTAAACCAAGATGTAGAAAGGAAGGCTGCTTCAGAAAGCAACTAATACGGTCAACGGAATCCTGTATAATAGTGTGATATAAAAGAGTTCATTAATCAAGCATGTATTTGTGATGTTCATTTGCACAAAAAGTGCAAGAATTCCTATTCTCTACCATGCAATTTTCTCTGTATAGCATGCATCTATCATAGCAGACTACTATACTGTGGCAATTGCAAGTACATTTTTTCTACTGATCATAATAAGCATGGATTTAAAATGGCTAGCACCTTTCAAAGTAGGAATGATTCAAAGTTATCCCCATCTTCAGAGTATTACAAACATGAATTAAGCCTCCAATACCCATCAAAAAGTCCACAAAGTACTGGTAAGTAGCGTTTTTCACAGATGAGAAAACTGACCCACACTGAGGTTAGATGAAACACCAAAGGCCAAGCGAAGTCAGTGTCAGAGAAGATTATATTCTCTCTTCCGAAAATGCGATCATTCCACTAGTCCATGTGATACTTGGAGCTAAGGGCGTTAGCAAAAAAGGACCGTTTCCTTAAGCATGTCTGCACTGCTGAAGATGTTTTTAGATAAATCAATGAGACTTCTCTTCAAGTCTCATAACATCCACAGGAGGTAGCAGGGCACACCCAATTTCATTGCTTTTGGGCATTGTCTCTCGGTCACACTGATTTCTTTACCTCTTAACCCCACCTAGTATATAAAATGGGAAGGAGTCAGAAGAGTCACTTGAATTTCCTTTCTCATCTGTGACATCCTAGATTGGAACCAGTGCACTTCTCAAAGGTAGGTGTCTGGGAGTAAATGGAGGTGAGGGGGAATCGCTGTAGGAGCAGAAATAATAGAACAGTTCAATAAAAGCAGGGATGCATCCTCCGATAACCCTGAACCGAGGATGGCCGATGCCAGGGAAGCTCTGGCGGAATGGATTTCCCTAACCATGCCCGATCCATAGGGAGCTCTGTTTGCAAAGGAGACAGGATGCCAGAAAGGGATGGTCCAGCTCTCCCGGCAGGGTGTGATGCATGGAGTCATGTTTGTGACCCCCAAGTCGTAGATCCGAGTGGCGGGTGTCCGCTTATCCCATCCGTGCCTCTGGGCGTTGCTGTCTGTCCTGTGGGGCCAGGAAGGAATTCTTCCTCTCCTGTTGCTATTGGTATCTATTTTGGGGGGTTAACCTTCCTCAGAAGCACTGGGTGTTGGCCACACACCTAAGCATGGGAATTTGAATTGGGATATGCTGCTGCTGTAGTTCCTAGCTAGAGGTCTTTCTTGCTCCTCTGCTTAGGGTCAGCCCAATCTCTGCAGTTGGGATCAAGAAGGAATTGCACCCCATGATCACTGTGGCATTGGGGGGCGGGGCGGGGAGACTTTCCTCCGCATCCCGGTGCCTTCCTCTTCTGCCAGGGCATTTTAGCAGATTTCTGCAGTCCTAGCGGCAGAACATTGCCAGTGCCCTTGTCCTCCCCCCCACCTGTGGCAAATAAAAAGGGTGTTTCCGACGCTCCTGGCACGGAGCCTGGTAGTTGTGTGTGAGAAGAAGAGGTTTCGCTGCGGACGATCCTGCCTAGAGCACGAGGCGGGACTAGATGTGCCCGGACAAATCCTGGCAGGAAAGGGACATGGGTAGCGAGGGAGCAGCGGGCTGCGGGGCACGGCCTCTGACTCAGCCTCCCGGGCCTGACGGGCTGGAGGCTGCAAACGAAAGAGGAAGGCAGGGGGGAAGCCCTGCTCCGGCCCCGCGCACTCCCCGTCCAGCACCGGGGCTGACCCGGCGGCTGCGGCCCCGTCCCGCTCCTCCCGCAACACCCCCGTGGGAGCCCACGGAGCGGCACCGCGGACGCTCGGAGCAGGGCCCGGGGAGAGGAGCCGGCCGGGGTCCCCGCGGGGCTCGAGACGCGGGTCCCAGCCCGGGCTCAGCCCCGCCCCCCCGGCG
>NW_017728907.1:28836274-28844446 GCF_001723895.1 Crocodylus porosus | reverse complement strand
GCGGGGGCACTAAGGAGTTAAGCGGCGCGGCGCGGGGGCGGCCGGCGAGGAAGCGCTCGGCGCTGGGGCTGGGCAGAGCCGGGGCAAGCATGCGGAGCGCGGCCGAGGCGGTGTCCGCACAGCCCAGCGCCGCAGCCAGGTGAGTGCCCGGCCCGGGTCGCGGCGCGCACGGCCCCGCGCGCACACTCACACGCAGTCCCGCACGCACCGCGCGCGGGGGTCGGACGCGCACATGAGGCAACGCGCACACGCACGAAGTCACTCTTGTTCTCTCGCAGGCGCGGGCGGTTACGCGGGGGAGGCACACTCACGCGCACACCGTCTCACGCGCGGTCCCTCGCACGTCCTCGCTGGGTCGCCCTCACACTCGCACGCTCTCGCGCAACATCACACACTTCGAACTCACTTTCTCACAGTCACTCTCATGCACACACTCGTGCACACGCACGGACACACTCTGTCTCACACACACACACACACTCTCTGTGTCCCTCTCACGCCCGCACGCAGCCTCTTTCCTCAGCCCCCTGCTGTGCTTGTTTCTCTGCCTTTCCCTGCTTTCTGCACAACTGCCGAGGCTGCCCTGGCTCACAAGCGGCGAGGGGAGGGCAGCTTTCCTGTTTACACTGAGCTGATCTCTGGCTTTCACACCTCGGTGCACACCCGTCACCCTCACAAGCACACTTCGGCCTAAAAATAGAGGGAAAAATCGTGAGAGCTTCTCCGGCCCGCGCGGCGGGCTCGTGTGCCCTCCTAATTGCATTTACAACGAATCAAGCCGTCTTTTCCCCCCAAACCTGAGCCGGTTGAATTGTGGGGCTGGCTCTGGGGCAGAGGAGTAGGGTGGGACTTGTGTTCCCCACCAGGGTGCTCTGGCAGCCGCCAAACTGGGCAGACTCCAGCAAGGCGGTGCAGCCCACATTGCCTCCTCCTTATTTGGGCACCTCTGCATTAAAAAATGGTGGGGTTGGTTTGGTTTTTAATCCCCTCCTGCTTTTCCTATCCCATTTCTTCATCCACAATTTATAACGGGGGAGTGAAAGTGATGGATGCAGTTTCTGAGTGTGGGGTGCTTGGCGTGGATTTTAGCTTGCCCTCTTGTTCCTAACCCGTCTTCTGACTCTGCCCTGTGCCCCCACTTGTAGGGTTGTGGTTTCTGAAGCTGTCTGAAGAGTGCCAGAGACTGGCCCCTCCACGGTGGGGACACAGCCACTGGAGCGGCTGCTGAAGTTTCCCTTGGACTTCACCCTCTGGCGGCTGGCTGGGGAAGTGCTGCTCAGACTGGGACCATGGGCTCCAACAGCATCTCCCACATGAAAGCCACTGGCAACTTCTCTGTCAGTCCTAACGACTACATCATTCACAAGCATTACAACTACACAGGAAAGCTAAACGACAAAGTGGACAGTGGAATAAAAGTGACCTCAGTGGTTTTTATCATTATTTGCTGCTTTATCATTTTAGAGAACATTTTCGTCCTGCTGACTATCTGGAAAACCAAGAAGTTTCACAGACCCATGTACTATTTTATTGGAAACCTAGCTCTTTCAGACTTGCTGGCTGGAGTGGCGTATATTGCCAACCTCTTATTATCTGGACCCAAAACCTACACTCTGTCTCCTCCCCAGTGGTTTCTAAGGGAAGGCAGCATGTTTGTTGCCCTCTCAGCTTCTGTGTTCAGCCTCCTGGCTATTGCCATTGAGAGGTATATCACCATGCTGAAGATGAAACTCCACAATGACAGCAACAGTTTCCGCTCCTTCCTGCTAATCAGTGCCTGCTGGGTTATCTCCGTGATACTAGGGGGTCTCCCTATCATGGGCTGGAACTGCATTGATTGCATGCACAAGTGCTCTACCGTGCTGCCCCTCTACCATAAGCATTATATTCTTTTTTGCACCACCGTTTTAAATGTCCTGTTGTTGTCCATTGTGGCCCTCTATTGCAGGATCTATTCCATGGTCAGGACTAGGAGCCGCAGCCTAACATTTCGGAAAAACATTGCCAAAGCCAGCAAGAGCTCAGAAAAGTCCCTAGCCTTGCTCAAGACAGTGATCATTGTCCTCAGTGCCTTCATTGTTTGCTGGGCACCCCTGTTCATCCTGCTTTTGCTGGATGTGGGGTGTAAAGTGAAGGCCTGTCCAATCCTTTTCAAAGCGGAGTATTTCCTAGTGCTGGCTGTGCTCAATTCCGGCACCAACCCAATCATCTATACCCTCACGAACAAAGAGATGCGGAGGGCCTTTCTAAAGATCATGCTTTGCTGCAAATGCCCCTCTGCAGACTCTGGGACCAAAGTCAAAAGGCCTATTATAGGAGGGATGGAGTTCAGCAGAAGTAAATCTGACAACTCTTCCCACCCACAGAAGGAGGAGGGTGACTGCCCGGAGACGATCGTGTCTTCAGGCAATATCAACTCATCTTCCTAGACATACCCACGGGAGCTGGTTTCAAAGCCTCTGCTTTGAAATCTGACAGGCAAGAAGCCTCTTGCTCACAGTAGCTAGGCAGGGAAGTGGCGTACATGAGCAAGGTAGCATTAGTTCCGAAGAGGCCTATGGTGCACTTGTGCGGCTGGAGTTCAAGAAGTGGGACAGACTGTTCTGGCTTGAAAACATTTCCCCCTGGAGCATGTTTTGTCTTTGCGCTGAGGCAGTTCAGAATTGTTGGGAGTATTCAGAGCCTGAAGTCTCCTTAGTAACTCAGAAAGACTGATGCCTTGGTGGAATGATGCCTGTTGTGTGTGTGAGTGGAAAAGGGGAGAGGGGGAGGGGAGAATTGACTTTTTTGTTGTTCTTTGAGAAGAATGTGAAGTTATTTTTCCTTTCAACTGCAGTGAGCCCCTTACACGAAGCTATTTCTGTACCAAGTTTAGTGGTAGCTCTGGCATCCTTGGTCAGAAGAGTTTCTTTAGCATATGGTAAAGAAAGAGATCCCGCCCATGTAATCTAGATCATGGTCAACCACAGTTTGGCTTCCCTCCACCTAAGTTTTTAAATGTCACAAGCTTTCTTTGGTAGAATCCAAGAGGGTTTATTTTGTTTTATTTTTTTTACCCAGATCATATCAAATTTTTCCGAAGGTTCTTATTACTGGTTAAGTACGTGAACCAGACTCTGCATTTGGCTCCAGCCCTGCAACTCTTAAAAAAATCAACAGACTTTTCTGGAGAATTAGCTCAGAGCAGCATTTGGTCCTACATCTCTTTTGACTTGCTTCTCATTAAATAAGTTGTTACCACAATTGCAAGAGAGAACTAAAGTTCTTTGCTCTTTTAGATGATTCTCACACTTGCAAAAAAAAAAAAAGTGTAATAGTATTGAATACTGTTGATGTCAGTGGGAATTGTAATCAAGCAAGAATTTCAGGGCTGGTCCACAGTGTTTCCAAAGATAAAGACTGATGATAAAATATGAACAGAAGATCACGGGAATCAGAAAAATTGGAAAAAAAAATGTTGTTAGTCCAAGTGAAATTACAATAGCTTGATCTTACAAACATATTTCCCTACAAAATGCAATACACATTTTGGCACTTATGCTGGTGTTTCTAGGTTTCAGAATGTTCAGTATTTGAGCAAAGATGTTTGCAATTTTTCAATCCACATCAGTCAGTCCTTGCATTACATTGAATGTATTTGTTTTACAACATTGTTTCTATTCTGCATTTTCTAACCTGTGCTAATGGGGTTGAATGTGTACAATGTAAGTAAGTTAATAAGATGCAGGAGTCTTCATGCACATAGAGCATTATGATAACAAAATTAGCGTTATCTGGGATAGCTGAGAATAATTAATTAATGTACAGCTATTGGTGATTCCTAGAGGAGTTGTTTTGTAAAAAAAATTGCTGCCTTTGTAGTATGATTCTCAGTGCAATTAAACTGATTTTTTTCTTGTTTTAAAAATAGTATTTAAAAAGTTTCTGACTTTTATTGTTCAATTTGCACATGGCTTTATTGACATAAACATTAATAAACTGATTTTTCTTTTCTTTTTTTTTAAAGATGCTCCTATCATAATATTTGTGTGTACTGTTGTTAAGACCTGGGGCATTACCACTGCTCACAGAAGTTAGGGGAAGGACTCTTTAATTTCAGGAGGGATTGGATTATGCTGAGTTTGCATGATCCAGCTAATCAATTAAGGACACAGATCCATACTGACACCTTTACTTGTAGGCCAATGGAAAGTGAAAAATGGGCGGAAGTCCATGATTTGAGAGGGAACTTTTTAATAAAAGAAATTGACTAAATAGATTTGCTCCTTCAGTCTATGCAGCAGGGCAAGAAACTTTCCTGAGACATGATGAAAAAGAAGAAACAGGAGATATACTGGACACTTGAGAACTCTAGAGTGGAAGAAGTAAAATGCCATGTAATTCAGGATCTTATGAATTAGAAATTGAAAGTATTTTAAACAACCACGTCTTTATTATTTTTATGTTAAAATACAAAGAAAACTTTTTAAAAAAGTAGTTGCGTGCATGTTGTTGTTAGCTTGTTAGCTTCAGGAAGGTTTATATTTATATAATAAAAGCAGAGCCTCGAATGTTATAAATCAATGTAGCTCTATCAACCTCTCTAGCTTTATTTTAGTATCTGCTGTATTTCTTCCAAGGCTTGACTCTTCCATTTCCCTTGTCACGCCCATTCTCTCTAGGTAATACTATAGTTTCATTGAGCTCATACAGGATGCAGTTGGGGCATATAGATAAAGCTTACCTTGTTACACTGTGTGTCACTTCTGGGAAAGGTTTACTGTGGGAAACTGGAGTCTGCTAACCGAGGAAGGCTTTAGGTCACAACCTTTCACTTCCTGAAGGAAATTCCAAAAATGTCCTGAAGACAAAAGAGTGGAAACAGACTGGAATTTCTCTCCATCTGTCTCCCTGTACGGAAGGGGTGATTTCATGTATGCTCACTTCCTTGCCTTTTAATGAGTGTCCCGAGCAAAGCTGCAAAAAACCTTACACCTGCATTTGCGTAAAAGATAAAATGCTTCTTGGCTCAGCAGTTCATTCTGGCAGGAGTAACTTAGGGCACTGATAGGTGTAGGAAGCAGATGTTCCTCCTCTGTCTAGGTGCTTCTCACTTCTAAGTGGAGAGGCAGAATGAGACCCATACATTACTGAAGTCAGCCCTGAGACCTCAAAATGGAAGGTAGGGTAATTGAAAAAATAGGACAATTGACTGGGCCTTGAGGAACTGAGTTCTAGTTCTGAAACTGACCTTTTTTGTATCCATGGATAAGTCACTTCCTTCCTCTTTGCCTTGATGGCCTCCTTGGACTGATTTGTTTAGATTGCAAGCTTAGTGGAACAGGGGTTGTTTCTCACTACTTCTTTGTACAGTAGGGGCCCAGTTTTGCCTACAGCCTCTGAACACTAGCAATTCATGCAGTTAATAAAAATTGATACTGAGGATGCCTTCGAACCCTCTACAGAGAGGTAGATGTCAGCTTTTGGGAAGGGACTCTCCTGAGGCAGATGTCTGAAATCTTACTCCCTTGCTGCTGAAGCCAGACCTGCTCATTTGAGGAGAGAGTCAAATGTATGGAATGATGAGCATGTAAGTAAAGAATACTAGAGGCTCCTGCAAGAGAATGAAGCAGATTTAGTAAATAAGTATTTTTATTCCTGTAGGACAGCAGAGTTACAAAGGAGGGACAAAGACTATATCAGAAAGAATGTGGCCTTTCTTCAGTCATTCTGTTCCTAAGCAGTGTCTCTGAGATGCAAACGGCAGCAGCTTATTTTACTGAACATGTCTGAATGGCACTTAGGCACAGTTTCAGATTATATTTCACCCTCTGGCAAAATCAAATTGCCCTGAGTTCCCTGAAGGAAGGACAAGGAGAAGAGACCTCACATATGTTGGCCAAATAGCCTCGTGGTAGGTCAGTCACACACACACACAAAGTGAGAGACCCAGGTTCTAGACTGTCCCTATACAGAGAGGATTTAAAAAGATACATCTCTCCAACTTCCCAGTGCAGCGCTCCAACCAGCAGGCTAAGTATAATCCAGGCCTCTCCAACCCTCCTTTTGAAGCCAACAGAGGGAAATATGTGAAGCCAGAAGGAAGGAAAAAAGCCAGAGCATGCGTGGCATGTGGCTTAATGCTCAATATGGGAGAGGACCCTAGGTTCTCATCAGGTCCTTGCTCCCAATGGGACAGGAACTTCCTCCAGTGACTATTCAATGCACGGGACACTAGGGCAGCTTTGAGAAGGGGCTGAATCTATGGTGTAGTAAGTGCTGGGAAATAAATCTAAGCTGCCTCTGGATTAGAGGGGCCTAGAGTACAGGACACCAACTTCCTAGGTAAAGTCCCCATCCATTAAGTTATTGAGCTAAAAACTGGAAGTTTCCTTTCAGCTGGAGGTTCCTTCTCCATCTAAACCCTGCTAGTCTTGGGGATTTTGTGCAGCTACTGTTTCAAGACTTGTCCCCCATTTGTATGTACATAACTGGGTGAACATACAGTACTGGGTACCTCTCCAGCCACAGCAAAGTCCTACTGAACATGCTCAGTGGGTGTGCAGACACCTGTATGTCCACACTGACCCCAGAACTACATCTCAAGCTGTGTGTAAGTGCCAAAAATGGCAGTCATCCAACTGGGTAGCTTGCTATGTCAGCACTTAACATAAACTAGGATTTAACCCAAAGACTCTTGAAAATATCTGGATTCCCTCCCCTAAGAACTCCACCATTGCAAAGTTCTCTGGGTGACAGAAGGTGACAATAAAATCTTTATGTCATCCCATGGTAGCTGCAAAGGATGGGCATATCTGTAGCAGACACAGCATGGTAGTGAGTGTGTTTGGTAATGGAAGGCCTGCATTTGGAGTGCTGAACACTCTAGGAGAATGGTTCTCAACCTTTTTAGACTCAAGGCACTCCTCATGAGACTTGAGGCACCCCTCAGAAAATTCGACCCCTTAGTTTTCACCCATTTTTTGACTACAGAAAAAATTATAGAGCAATTCTTCTGTTGGAAAGGACTCAGAATGACCACAACAAGACAGAATGTTTCTGACACTATGAAATCTCTAGGTTTATCTTGTGAATCATGTTTCCACACATAATAGTGCAAACGCTGTATGGCACCCTAGTGTACTCTTGAAAGGATAGCAAGGCACCCCAGGATGCTGTGGCTCCCTGGTTGAGAATCACTGCTCAAGACATCGGAGTCAAAGGAGCTGTCTGTAGGGACTATTCAGAGTCATAATAAGGTAAAACAACCCTGGGGGCTGCTGGAAATTATGCTGAGACCTAGGGTAAAAATTGGGATAGGTACAAACGGGAGTTAAAAACACCACCATCCCATTCCTTCCTGGTGTGTTGCCTGAATCACCAAAGGTAATCCAATGATTCAGTTATGTAACTGTAGCTGATGTCCTCATTTGCACTTCAAAACCTTTATTACTGGTGATACCTTTACTGGTGATCACTTTTTATTTGGAAACGACTGAGGAGCAATAAAGATAGACACACAATGTCATTTTAAGGTACGTGTTCAGAAGTACATATTAAATTATTGTGCTGTTTTTTACAGTATTAGGGAAATTTGCCAGGTTCAGCTTGGCTAAGTGTCCAAAAACATGGACACACAGGTGAGAACTATGACAATCACTAAAATCTTTTCTTTCTGTGACACTTGTAATCTCCCAAGCCTTTCTCAGGTGTTTTGTAAATCCACAGGGCTCATTTTGTTATAGTTTGATGTTCCTGGTTTTTGACCCCACTGGAAAATAGTTGTACAACAATATGGAATCATAGAAATTTAGGGTTTCATGGTTTCATAGTTGGTAGGGTCAGAAGGGACCTGAGCAGATCATCAAGTCCGCCCCCCTGCCATGGCAGGAAAGAGTACTGGGGTCAAACGACCCCAGCAAGGTGTTCGTCTAGTCTTGACTTGGAGACCCCCAGGGTAGGAGCCAGCACCACTTCACTTGGAAGTTGGTTCCAGATCCTAGCCGCCCTGACAGTGAAGTAACGCCTCCTGATGTGCACTTACAGGTGCGTTTGCTGTGGCAAAGTTTGCAGGTTTGGGGGTAGGTATTTAAGGTAAAACTTTTTAATTTTCATAGTTTCATAGTTGGTAGGGTCGGAAAGGACCTGAGCAGATCATCAGGTCCGAACCCCTGCCTTGGCAGGAATAAGTAC
>NW_017728907.1:28828639-28835639 GCF_001723895.1 Crocodylus porosus | reverse complement strand
ATCAAAGGCCTTCCTAAAGTCCAGAAAGACTACTTCCACTGCTACCCCTGCATCTAAGGATTTGGTAGGGACCTCAGGAGCTCATCTAGTCCAACACCCTGCTCAAAGCAGGACCATCGCCAACTATACCATCCCAGCAAAGGCTTTGCTTAGCCTGGTCTTAAAAATCTCCAAGGATGGAGATTCCACCACCTCTCTAGGTAGCCTGTTCCAGTGTTTTACTACCCTCCTTGTGAGAAAAGTTTTTCCTAATATCTAACCTAAACTTCTCTTGCTAAGACCATTGCTTCTTGTTCTGTCATTCACCAACATTGAGAACAGTCTAGCTCCATCCTCTTTGTAACCATCCTTCAGGGAGTTGAAGGATGGTATTAAATCCCCCCCTCAGTCTTCTCTCTTCCAGACTAAATAAGCCCAGTTCCCCTCAGCCTCTCTTTGTAAGACCAGTGCCCAAAACCCCTAACTTTCATTGCCCTCTGTTGGACTCTCCAGTTTGTCCACATCCTTTGTCCACATGTACATGGACTTTTCAGAATTAAAAAGAAAAGATAAAAAGAGTCCAGATCAATTTCTCCAAATCACCTGAGATTTATGAATGTCTGTGACCTGGTTTGGTGTTTTAAACTTTATAGTAGCTCATTTATTCTGTTTAATCTAATTTAATTTGGCAGAACTGGAGTTTTTTGAATAACATGTGCAGAAATCTCTTAGGATCCAGAAATCTACCTTTAATTATTCCTTTTTGATATCAAGTCTTACCTAAGAAGGATTTTTTTTCAGTCTATCTACTATAATTAATGATAAACAAATTCACTCTGCCCCTGAGAGAGAGGTCAGAAATTTGGAAGAGGTGGTTGTGAAGTTAATTTGTCACGGTGTGTGAAATTAGCAAGATAACAGTCTAAAAATTCCAGGAATTGGTGTTCATGAAGCCATTATTAAAAACAAGCAAACAAACAAATAACTGGGTTTTCTGTGGGAAAAGCAAGTCTATAATGGTATAGATGCATGTTATTTACTAAAATGCATTAAGCCAAACATAAGGAATACCATCAACTTACTGGTTCTGTAGGTCTAAAGCAGTTACATTGAATAATTTGAAATAAACAATAATGTTGGAACAATCTTGTTTGGCAGAAGGGAAAGATGGCTTAATGACTAGATAAATTATTGGTTAGAAAAGTTTGCTCAGCTCCCTACTTTAACATACTGGTATGTGTTATGGTTTTTGGAAAAATCCCTGTTTTGATGTCGAGTAGCCATTTGCAATGGTAGGAAACTAATCTGAGCTGCCTAAGAGACATACTTTTGCTTTTTTAAATATAAGTACTTTATCTCAGTCAAGGCTTTCCTTAGCTGTAGAAATCCCATGGCTATTCTACTGTCTGTAATAGGAGTTTGCGTGCACATGGAGGAGCATCTGCCGGTGAATAATGGGAAGGGGATGACACAGATTGAAACAAGCAATGAGAATGCAATGTATCACTGAGGAGGAAACTTGACACATGCCTTTCAATAACAAGAAGCATAATAAGAAACGTGACTTTGGCACATCCTTGTGCTTCACAGTGCACTAGAAAATAGGTCACTGGGAACAATTCTGTCTTGGTGGAGGGTTAGAATGACCTCATGAGATTTTCCATTTCTAGCAGAGGGATGATGCCTATCAATAAAACGCAGGGCCAAGGATCTTGAGATAGGAGCTTTCTTCCTGGTTTAGCGCTGACTTGTTTAACTTTGGACAAGTCCTTTCCTTAGGGCGTGGCTGTGAGAAATTACAAAGTCCTGAGCACATTTAAATCATCTGGACTTAGGATATCTCAGCCTGGCTTTAGGGGGAGCTGTAGGTTTTCCTTACTCCTGAAAACCATGTCCTAGATCAGTGGTTCTTAACCTTTGCTACCCCTGGGCAACAATACCAAGCAAGGAACAGACTGCAAGCAGCTCATACTTCCTTCTCCTACCAAGCTTTTCATCTCCAGTAGCCAAGAGCATATTGTAGGGTCCCCTAGGCCACATGTGTTCTGTAAGCTGAAGACTAGAAACTGCTTCCCCTGTGTACAATGGGGTAGAATTATCCTTCTCTGCCCAACAGGGATAATGAATCTGGATGCTTTAATTCCTGGAAGGCACACTGCGCTCCTCAAAGGAAAGCACTAGAGAGGTTCATAGTATCTTTTACTGTATTATTGTTATTGCTGTAAAACTGTCACTTTATTTGAGGACTTTTTCTGCTAGTAACAGGAAGGATCCTGCCATAGAGGAGAAGAAGGTGGTTTTTCTAATGTGCGTTGGTATTAAATTACAGTAAACCATATAAGTGGGTAGTTAGTTACTACAGCAGCAGGTTGTTCATTATACTCTGGCAATGCTTGCTTACATGCCTATGGGCTACTTTGTACTGCTTCTGGTCCCTGCAGTACTTTCTCATACTTTGATCAGCTGTTGCTGTTCCACCTCTACTCCCTGCATCTTGGAAGATAAAACTGAGTTACAGGTGGAACTCACTGTACAAACACCTACTCTATCCTGGCAGATTAAATAAACTTTGAGGGCCTGGGGGTTCTGGCTGAATTAATACATTTTAAAGAGAGGAAATTTCCTGAAAGCCAACTCCCATAAGTCTGTTTTTATCATTGTTTCTCCTTCTAGAGCAGCCCAAAAGACCATATCTATAAACAAATGTTTAATTGGTTGATTTACTGCACAGTGGGTTGTTTACCAGACTCAAGGGCCTTTTAGACATTTTGTATTTGCATCCAGCTGTCCCTTTTGCTGCTGGTTTCATTCTGAGCTAAGGAACTGGAATGAAGTTTCTTTCTCTGAGGAGAATAAATTTGAGAATGGTGTTTTTTTGAAGAAACCCTTCGTGCCAGCAGAGAACTGTTACTTAACAGCAGGCACCAGCTCTGCTCTAGGAAGTTAAACACACCTTTCTATACCACCAGAGATTTCTCTGTCTTAGAGATTGTTGTGCATTTTATGTCTTGTCAACTCTGCATTTTTCCATCTGTCACACTGGGAAAGTTTCTGAAGGAAATCGACTGGGCTTTCATCACTGAAGCTGTCAAAGATAGATTTTGTTTCCTCTGTTGCAGCATTTCTCCCTCCCCACAGTAATTAATGTAGAGTTTGGTTGGGAGGCAAGGGGGAGGCACCATGGCAGTTAATGGGTTTATTTTCTTATCTGTACAAGTGAAATAGTGGAGTAGCATGGCATCTCAGATGGGAATATAAATAATCTATAAGGAAAAGTGTCTCTTCAGATTCATTAGTAGTGCAGTGCAGAGCCTTGCTTTTCAGTCCCTACAAATGCAGAGGCCTTAACGAGGGTGCAGAGGAAGAGAACAAAGCTTAAGCGCTTTAATAAGATGAATTAATAGAAAAGGTTCAGTGAGCAGAGCCTTTTCCCACCACAGACAAGAGGATCTGGAGGCACAAGATTCTGGCCTGCTGCTAAATGTGGTAGAGGAGGGGGCTTCAAATGAAATATTCCCCAAACAAAAACCAAAACCACTTATCACCTCTAGAGTGTTTTAGATTTTAAATGATCCCATTCATAGGGGCTTTTTAAATTAAAATGTCTTCAATAGTGTGTTTGACCATTACAAATATTGTTTAAAAATGACCTAGGTCAAGGGACCTTTCAATAGGATGCCAACATCCTGCACTTGAATACTCAAACCACCATGTCAATAAGTACAGTAATTGCATACAAACCTAGAAGTGCACGTGGGTGTGTGTGTCTGTGTGTAGGGGTGACAGGGTTGTAAAGGTGCATTAGGAAACTTAATCTAACGTGGATTTCCTTTTTCAGTGTAGGCAATGAACGCCATGTAGTCCTTGGTTTCTCTTATGAGACTGCCAACAAGGTACAAATCACTGACATTTGTAAGTAGCCACTTGTTCATTAGGGACTGCATTTAAAGGGACTCTTTTAGCTAGGAATGCCTTTCAGCTGTTGAAAAGACCTGGTGTGGATTAAAGCCAGCGATGAGGTAAAAGGCAGTCTCCTGAGCTCTCCTGGCTATTCTTAGGATCCTTTAAACCATTTCTGCTTCCTTGCATCTGAATTATTTTGCAAACTCTTTCTTTCAGTTGTTGCCTTTTCTTCTTCTCCCTTTACTCTTCCTGTTCTGTATTTTCCCTGTCTGGCTTCTCCCTGCCTCTGGTGATTTGTCTGTTTTCTCACTGTACTGCTCTGTCCTCTTTGCTGGCAAAAGTAAAACTTAGTAAACTCCTGATTCGCTGAGTTCCAGAGAGCAGGCTCCTTCAAAGTCTTTTACTCTGCTGTGTTTGCTGTAACCTAATGTATTGGCTGACTACAATTGCACCCTTGTAACAGCTGAAATTTGGAAGGTGGAAATGGAGATCCTGTTGATGTATCTCTTAAGTTACAAGGCTTTCTATGGAGATAAGTTAGTTAAAGGCTTTTGCTATGAGAGGCTCTTATCCCTTGGGGGGGAAAAAGGTGTGCTGTGATGGGAAGGTTGAGTTCACTTAAAGGATTTAAAGACCTTTAAACTGCTGATCATTTCGCTACTATGTTGTGATTTTCTGTGTCTACCTGGATTAGGAAAATGGCTCCCAGCCACATCTTCTGTGCCTGTTGAAGTGGTAAACCTAAACTTCCATCAGGCTCAGCTCTTGATCTTGGAAGGTGCTTAAGGAGCAGAAAAGTCTTCTGCTGGGCTGACACAGTTTTAAAAGAAATGTGCTGAATCTAATCTAGCATCCTGGCAGCACTCTACAGCTCAGGGAAACATTGTGCAATTCCCCTTTTAAAAATAGATCAGTGCCTAGCGAGGGCTGGGTGCATAGAGACCTTGGAGCCCAAAATTATTCCTAATGTATGTGGCTTGTAGTTTGTTTTTAGGAATAAGTCTCCTGTCTCTTTATAGTTGCAAAGAAAACTGGCTTGTGCCTGCAGAGACTAAAAATGAAAACACCATCTTGGAGAGAAGGGACCTGCTCCTTTTGTATCTCAGTGGAGGCAACTGTGTTAATTTAAATCCAGCTCTGTAAGGCATTTACTGCAGGCCAGACTAACGTAAACATGAAGTGATGGGCTTACACATGCTGCTTGCCACCTGCTGGTGCAAGGGGTAGCAGGCCAGCAGTAGCATAGGTAGGGGTGGGTGACTAGGGCATTAGCCACAGGGGCTGGCTTGGGGGAGTGAAAGAATGACCATTGCCCAGGGTGCAAGCTTCCTAGCTAAGTAATGCCTTTGTAGGGTAAGAGAGAAATTGATTGCCTTCCCTCTCCTGCTGTGAGACCAGTCTATTCTCTTGCCCTCCAAGGCTGCCCCCTGCTTTTCACTGGTGATAATGTCCCAGCTCTCCCTTACTCCAGGTCTCCTGAAACAACTTGGGGAACACTCCTAAAACCAGCGCAGAACTAATGGGAAAATATCCATGGAGCAAATACAAGGGACACTGTAGTGTTGGATAGTTTTATTATTAATACTTGATTCACTCAAATCCCCTAGTTTGCATGTAGCTGCTGAAGCCCCAGAATGTATCGTTTGCTACACTAGAGTGCCATGGAAACCTGGCTGCGGCCTGATACCAGGACATGGGGCCTGGCTCCAAAAGAGTCTAGAAGGAGGGGGGTGGGGAAAAGAGCCTGTCTCTGTGGACTCGGGAGGTCTGTGGAGGGAGAGGCTGAGGCTGACGGGAACATGCAAAGATCAGAGAAGTCCCATTTCTGTGCTTTGCAGAAGCTCAGCATGGAAAACAGTTTGTCCTTAAGGCTATGAGGGCATGAGCAGTTCTACCTAAACCATGAATACCTATAATATAATTTAGGTCTAGTTTGTCAAGCAAGAAACAGACCTTTGAATAAAACTTATTCTCTCCAGTCAAACAAGATGAAAAGGGCTCAGCGTGTTATGCTTTGTGGCCACAGCAGTGTTCGACAATAACCTTCTGTGGTTTTGTTCATGCAAGCACAAATTTCTCTGCAGCTGTCCAGCTTTCTGAGGGCTACTTCTCAGAGCAATGGGTCCCAGGACTCTTGGATTCTCTCCACAGCCTGGGAGGAGGGGTGGCCTCAGCCTGCTGTTTTTAGGCTACTTCTGTTCTGATTAATTCCATTCAGTGACCAGGCATCAGATACCAATGACAAGCCCTGGCTAATAAAAGAATCACAGTGGCGGCAAATTTGACTTTAAGTGTTTCCTCTTTTTTCAGATCCCGAACGGGCAAAAAGATGAGGCTTATCGTGCATAAATAGCACCAGGATGCTGTAGTGACACTGATATATTTTAAATCGGCAAAACGCTCAAACTGGGGACTGTAGGGCAGATTCCAGTCAGTTTGCTGTGGTGGTGGAGAGCTGGATGATGGAAGATTATGTAGGAGTCAAGCATTAAAGGTGCAAAGCACAGAACTCGCAGGACATGCGAGGGTTAGGCCAATCTGCAACCAGAGTTCTGGAGTTTGCTCCTCCATCCTCAAAATCCTGCTCAGATTCACCCAGATTTCTACAGTGGGAGAAATGTAGGGCTGAGGGGGACTTGAGGAGATCTCATGGATGAATTGTATTGAGGGAGAATCAAGTATAGTTAGAAAGGAAGCATTTCACCCTGTGTAATTAGGATTTGTTTGCTTAGCAACAAATGGAGCTGTTCACCTCAAAGTGAGAGATCTGTATGGAGGAGAAAGGGCTGTCTGTGAAACTGGAAACCAGAAAACCAGAAGTTGCTCTGGATCAGGCTACCTATGAACCAGGGTGTGCTTTCTGGCCTGGAGACTCTACTAACCTTTCAGTCCTTCTGCCAGTGACACCATCCCCAGCTCTACTGGGTTGTTGCCCAAGGTACCGAGGAAGGGCTGGAGACAGGAAGCTAGGTATATTACTTGCATTTGTGTCTTAGCTTTTCACTCTTACCTCAAGACACCATTTACATTGCTCAAAATAACCTGTGACCACTACCAAACCACATCCCTTTGTTAGAAATGGAGTATTGTTAGAAATGCACAGCTTGCATCTTGCACC
>NW_017728907.1:28820416-28828628 GCF_001723895.1 Crocodylus porosus | reverse complement strand
CTCAGGAGAGAGAAGATAAATTCCGCTTGCAAACACAATTAGTGTCAGAAGCTGATTTGGGCATCAATGCCCCACTCTGACCTTGTTTGCAAACAAATACAACCTTTTGTGCCGACTGATGACTGTGTGTCTGTGATTCTTTGCGAGCCTCCAGAGAAACGAACTGCAGTGTATGCATTACAGGCAAGCTTATGATTGCCCGATCACAGAGTTTGCAGCCCTGGTTACAGTCTGATGCGAGGAGAGAAGAAACAGGGAAAGCTTAAAGGAGGGATCGTTGTCACAGCAAGACCTCCAGGGGAAAGAGTTCGATTGTGAGTGAATGTCAGTTTTGTGGGTTCTTAAGGGCCAAAGTCAGAAATGAATTTGCAGGAATATAATAATTAAAATGATATATATTGTTTCCTTTATATTTGCCAAGGAAAATAACAGCATTGGACATAATGTATATTCAATTTAAAAAATTTCTCCACTTCAAAAAGTACTTAAATCCAAGGTGTCTATATAACTCTTGGCGGGGGAGGGTGTAAAGTCCTTCTTGATTGAAGAAGCCTATGCTCCAAACTGCAAATCTTGCTTTCAGTATTGCAGAGATGACTTGCTGTCTTCTGGTCCTTCAAACAGTAGCAGTTGCTAAGGCTTATAAGAATATGACCAGTCTCACAATGCCCTTAATCAAGGGGGTTAAAGGCTAAATATATACAAGTTTATTTTCCAGCAACAGTATGAAGGCAATCCTCCTTCCTTTGTCTACTCTCTCTGCAGTTACTTTCTTTTTCCTTAAACAGGGGCAGGGCCTGCTTATCCTCTGCCACATCCACAAGCATGAATCAAGAACAACCCAGCTTATGGGGGTTACATGAGCACCAGCTAAGATTTCCAGGCAGGGTCCCACTGGAGAGTAATTTTCTGTGGCAGGTATCACAGGGAAAAGGCCTAGGAGTGGTGTGAGGCCAGGCCTTAAGGGAAGAATCCTTCCTTCCTGAGTGGTGGAGGCCACCAGCCAGAAGGCCACCTGTGAGACTGAGCTGGGGCCCAGGAAACTGGTAGGAGATAGAAGCTCTGCCAGAAGTGGTTTGGAATTTGGAGGTGCTCAGGAGAAGTACAACCCTGTTCCTATCCCCTTATCCCCGGGTAAGAAAAAATGAAGCGCACCAATCAATCCAGGGCATCAAACAGAAAGGAGACAAAGGAGAAAAAAGCTCAGGAGGAAAAAGAGAGGCAGACACTGGATCAGTTTGGATGGGTGGTGAAAAGAAATAAGGAAGTTGGAAGTGGAACAGGTGATGCAGGTGGCTCATCATTTGCAGGGGATGAAGAATATTCTGATCATGGAAACATCACAAAGGAAGCAAGCAGTATGTAGCAGGAGAATGTGAAAATAAGTCAGGTTTGGTGGTGCAAGCTGAAGGAGACATAGCATCAAATGAGAAAAATGAGACAATTGATCTGGTTTCCGGATCTGTGCCTGAGCTTCACCAATTCTGGTCACCTTCAACATTATTTACAGTGGAAAGATCTTGCAAATGCTCTTAGTGGAAAAGGAGCCATTGATAATGCTCTTGAAAAGGGTATACATTCAGAGAAGGAAAAGTGGCATAAAATGTTGTGAGGTCTGGTTGATGTTATCCTGTTTCTAGCAGAGTGAAATATGCCGTTCGGAGGATCACATTTTACCCTAGAGCATGACAACTGTGGGTTCTTCCTTTTTACTGTACAGTTCATCAGTAAATACAATCAAGATTTGAACTGCCACCTTGAAACTGTTACGGAGCATTGAATGGCTGGGGAATGAATGACACTGCATGTCCTGGCATAGTCAGAATGAGTATTTGGAGGTGTGTGCCAAGAAAGTACTAAATATGCTTCTTGGAGGTGAGAAATGCTTGCTACTATAGAATCATTGTAGATGGGACACCTGATATCTTGCATATTGAGAGCTGATATTTATCATGAGATATGTACATGAAAAAGATGGAAAATGGGATGTGCAGGAACGATTTCTGAAAATGGTGGACTGCAATAAAAAAAAGAGGAGTAGACATTGTGGAGCAGATAAAGAAAGTACTGGCGGAGTGTAAAGTAGATTTACAGAACAGTAGATGCCAAGGGTATGACAGTGCCTCAAATATGTTTGGGAAATACCAAGGTGTGAAAACTAGGATACAGGATGAAAATCCTCAGGCATTGTTTTCAGCCTGCACTGCATACCCTCTGAGCCTATGTGGTACCCATGCCCTGGAGAAGAGCCCTTAAGTGAAAACATATTGCAGAAATGTACAGAAGCTGTACACTGTATTTTCATTCAGTCTTGCAAGATGGAAAATTCTTCAGGAAACTGCAGGACTCTCTTCGCTCCGTGCCAACAACTAGATGGAGCTTGAGAATCGATGCTATTTGCCCTTTCTTGAAAAATCCTAAAGGGATGCTGGATTCTCTCTTCAAAATTGAGAAAGAATTGAACTTGACAGCAGAAGCCCAGGCAGATGTTTTAGGTCTCATTGAGTGGATGCAATCCTTTGAGTTCATCCTTCTGACTACAGTGTGGTACAAGATATTGCAGTCCATCAATAACTGAAGCAAGCTTGTCCAAGGCTCCAAACTCACCGTGGAAAAAAGGGGGGGAAATGTCAAGAGCCTCCTGGAAGAAATTCAATGGTTGAATGATTCCTGACCAGGTCTTCTCACAGAAGCTAAGGTCATTGCTGAGGGGCTAGGTATCACCACCGAATTCAAGAGAATACACAGAAGAATCAAAAGGACAAAGTGTTTCCACGATGAGCCAGCCAATACAGAACACATAATCTCTTCCCCTGAAGATAAATTTAGGGTTGAAGTGTTCATCACAGCCATGAATATGCTCCTCTCAGATCTCTGAAGGCTAGCTGAGACCATGGGAAAACTCTCAAGCTTGTTCTCACCCATACTTGACTCACCAGCTGTTGCAGAGGATGAAGAAATTGCAAAGTTTGCAGAGTCCCTGTCCACCACATATCCACAAGATGTGAATACGGATGAGTTGCAAGAAGTTTACCTGTTTTACAAAATCAGGAAAGAATCAAATTAATGCACTCTTGGCACGGGCACTGCACTTGAGCTTCTCAACTGGATTTATGGCAAAGGTGTAGAATCTGTGTTCCCTTAGATACACATTTGCTTGAGACTGCTCATTGCCTTGCAAGTCTCTGTTGCATCCAGGGAATGCACTTTTAGTAAGCTTAAGATTATTAAGAACTACCTGCGGTCGGGGAGGATAGGCTGAAGAACCATTTGATCATGCTGTCAGTGGAGAAGGCACTTGCAAAGCAAATAAATGTGATGTTGTAATTGAAGGCTCTGCATTCATGAAGGCGGGAAAGAAATACTTGACTTAAACTTTCCTCTTCTCATTTTGTTCTTAAGTTCCTAACTTTGTAGCATAAGTTTAATAAATGTTTCACTTGCATACTGTTAATGTCACTTTGCTTTAGAAACCTATCTTCAAGGTAAATTCTCTCTGCCTAGCCCCCCTTGCTGTGGGAACAAGTGGGGAAAGCCCACTTGTTCCCACTTCCCAGGGCAAAGGAAGGAGGAGCCGCATGTGAGAATTCTCACGTGATGCGTGCGTGCAAGAAATCTTGCATGTGGTCCCCCAGCTTTTGTACACACATATATGGGTCCTTGTAGGGGGCAGTGGTGAGGACCCCAACATCACACTTGCTCCAGGCCCCATAAACCCTCTGGGTTGCCCTGGCTATGGGGGTGGGGCATAGGGCTGGCAGATAAGATTTCAGTTGGAGGTACCTAGCTGCAGGGATTGGGGCAAGGGGCAATGCGATGCAGGGAGTAGGGCTGAGGGAAGCTTGGCAAGGAGCACAGTGTTCCAGGAGGGGGGCAGCAGTGCCATATTTCTGGGAGCTGAGTGAGGGCTTGGAAGTGGGCACTGCGCTGTGGAGAGCAGGATGGAAGGTGCTGTTCTCTAGGGAGAGGTGGAGGATGCTGCATGCAGGGTGGGGGCTTGGCAGAAGGGACCTGCTGTAAGGGAGGGGCATCAGTGTGGGTGCAGAGTGGCACTGCCATGCTGCAGGGAGCAAGGGTGTTGTGGCATGGGGAGCATAGAGTGAGTTTAGTACGTTTGAGTAGTGGCGACGGGGAAAAAAGGGTTATTATCTAGAAAGCAGAAGGGGGACATACTGTGAGACCCTGGGTATATCTGCAGTGGTAGTAGACTATTACCCTCTATGACCCTTTTTGGTATCAGCGTAAAAAAAACTCACTGAAGTCTACATTGAAGACTGGGTGTTCCTGAGTGGGACTAAATATCAGTGAAGACACTGCAGCCTGGTGTGCACATAAAGATTAGCTACACAGGAGGCTGGGCTTGAAATAGAAAGGATCTGAATTAAGACAAAGCTGCTGTGTCTTCACTGCTCTTTGAGCTTGTGCTGGCTAATCCAGGTCAGCCAAGCCAGCCTGAGAGAACCTCGCTTTTGGAGTGTGGACAGAAGCGCAGCACAAAGCCTTCCCCTTCCATTTGATTCCCTTTTGATATTCTTCCCAGGAAAAAACAGAACTCTTTGTGTTTAGGATGGATATTTTTTGAAACTATCTGTTCCAAAAGGAAACAAAATCCTCAAGTGTTTGATACTTCCCACAGAATGAAAGCACCACTATTTAGGGTCTTCAAAGTCCTTACTACTGATAATGTCCAGCCTCAGAAAACTATTGCATATATATATATAGATATATATAGATATATATCTATTGTAGGCAATACTCAAATGAGGCAATTAGAATATTTGCATTAAAATAACAATGCACTAAAAAAGAAATGTTGCTTTGATAAGGCTGAAGTGTAACAAAAAAATGCAGTTACCTAAGCAGAAAGACAGGCAGGCAGAAAAGCTGGCAGAGAAAGAAGAAACAAGCATATTCTTTTAAAGAGCAATTTGCTTTCCTACAACTATTGTTTGTAAAGTCAATGTCCGTGTATGTCTGATTTTTACACCCCCCAACATTATAATATATGTAAATATATAAATATGTAAATGTGATGCAAAGTGGAACAACCATACTGCTTTGCTGTTTACACAAGAAAATATGAAATATCCATTGTTAATATTTTATTGTTTAAGGCCAAACAAATACAAAATCCCTTTCATCAGTGCCAGCATGAGCAAAGGTTTGAACAATTTGTTTCACCTTTTCCCTTATTGAATTTCAAAGTTGACAGAGACCTTTCTAGGCGCTTAAAAATATCTTTCATTTACCACAGAAGACTTTTTATCAAAGTGTTCCCATCAGCTCCATTTAACCGGGCTTATTTGTCACAGAAATCCCTGCAGTGTCCTTGTATCCTAGGGGTGACTTATAGCCTTCTGCTGGGCCTGGTCTTTCATTCAGACTATAAACCCTTTGAGGAAGAGACTGTGTTTCTGCTCTGCCTGTATAACACCTTGCAATTTGGGGGTCTCAGTCCATGATCTGCCTCCTAAAGCATTCCCAAATCACTTCTGTGAAGAGCCAGGTAGTGAAGATGCACATAGAATTATTGATCCAAATCAAACCTATATAGTAAAAAATATCCTACTGTAGTAGGATTTCATTTAAAGAAATGAAGATGAAAAACCACTTCTGCAGATGGCTGTTTTCAGCCCTTGGGTACCAACTTTTAGTGACTGGATAAAGGCCACATAATTCCCATTTTCAGGTGGGTTCTGAATTGGAGAACACCCTGCTCTTTCCCACTAGCTCCCATCCCACATAAAATAAAAATTAGTAGCCGTTTCTTAAAAGTTCCAGGCCCAAAGTTTCCAGCTCTCTTGAAGGATCTTCATAGTATCACACAAAGGAACTTCTCCAGGGTGAGGATACACATACGTCCCTTAGGGGGTCAGGCATATATCCAATCTTTGAGATGCTGGAGCAGAAGACGTCCCCATCTCTGGAAGCGTTGCATATAACAGAAACGTCTTTCATCAAGTCCTTTACTGTCCAGACAGCAAAACCGTATCCCTGAGTGTTGTTACATGACCAGGTGTGCTCTACTTCAGAGCTCCATGTATATTGATGGCTCTGGTTTGCTGCTGGGTGATAGCAGCACTAGAGAATGATGCAGCGGTCAGAGCTGTGTGGCTGAGATGGCTGTTGCGGGGCCTCTGTGTCTGTCCAAGAGGGACATGGGAAAACCTCAGGCATATCCCATCCTATGATGGAACAGCGTGTCTTGTGTGTGTCATTCTCAGCATTGCTGAGTGTGGGGGAGGGCTGAGGAGAAGCAGTGGGTGCAGCGGGGTCCAGAAAGTCTTCTGAAGAATTGTTTACCGCTGCCAGGCCAGGCAGCCTGTTCTCCAGCCAGATTTCCCTGGGGCGTACGTATGACGTCAGGGCTCTCAAGGTGTCGGCGTATGGTGTAGGGAGGGGGCTGACCTCCGCTCTTGGGGCTGCAATAGTCAGTGGGGTGGTAATGTCCTCAGTGGAAGGCCAAACATCAGGGCTGGGATCCAAAAGGAAGCCCACAGGGTCCTGGTACCACTCTGAGACTCTAGAGACTGGACCTGCCCTGGGAGACGGATGGGGGAGGCCTTGGGTGGGAGACACAGGCTGGACTGGCTTGGCCTGGGCTTGAGGGATCTGTGCTCCCACATCTTTGGCTGGCTGCAGGGATGAAGGCAGTGGGCTGGGATCAGGTAATGGGATCTGCTGGAGTGGAGGGTACACAACTGGATGAGAAGCTGAGCTGGCATCATCCACGACAGGGAGAAGTTCAGGCTGGACTGGGGTCCATGAGCTGCTGCTGGGCTCCATCTCCGTGGTAATCACAGGAGCACTGGGCATCAGATCAGGCTCCTTGAGGGCAGCTTTGGGCTTCACAGCCTGAGTGGGTGGCAGGGCCCTGGGGGCAGGTGGAGACTCAGGCCCCCGTGGGCCTGCTGAGGGTTGTGGGGCCAGGACAGGTGGGGGCTCAGCCAGTCTGTCAGGGTCTCCAACAGGATCAGCAGGTTCTTCTGCGATCAAGAGGGTGCAACCTTCAGAAACAAATCCAATTGAATACAAATTAAGTAACAGGGAGGATCAAGATGGACAGCTCCCCCCACTGGGCTGCGCCTGTCCAACCTCACAGTCAAGCCCTGCCCGTTAACATCTGCACCGACAAATTTCATTGCTAGAAGCTTCCTAGGCTAGCAGCCAGCTAGAAACCCTCCTAGCAACCAGCAAGAGGATCCTTAGTCAATGCAGCATGCATGCCTCACGGCACGCGGCAGGGAAGGGGCCAGAGCTGTTCTGCCCCAACAAGGATCGGGCCCCTTGCGGCTTCCCTGCCATCTGCCCCGGCACACCAGCAAGTCGAGCTTGTGGGTGTTTTGGGCACTCTGCCCAAAAATGTTGCTGACCCTTGCACTAGAGGGTGCCAACCTTGCATGTTGCCCTCCTGTGGGCTGTGACCATTTGATAAGACAGTGGTCAATTCTGGGATATGTCTAGGTGGCTTCTACCCGTCTTGTCTTAGCTCTGAGGAGGGACAAAGAACACTGCCTGCAATATATCCTAGGACACATCCCACCTGTGGCACTGAGTACATTTGCTCCAGGGAAATCTGGAAAGCAACAGAGAGTTCCCATAATGCCATGGGCTAGTGCCAGATGCAAACAGTGCATTACTATCAATGCCCTCTGTGACACATCCTGCTGCAGAAACAGGTCTTAGTGAGACTGCTGTCTCCAGACTGGGGTGACCTGTAGTTCCATATGGCAACATGCACATGTCTCTGGTCATGTCTACATGAGATGTCACTGTGCAGTACTGTTGGGGGCACTAACTGTGATGCAACACTGCTGTGCAGTATTAACGAGCTACTGTGCAGTAGCATCAGCAAAAAAACATGTGGGAACATTACTGTCATTTAGTAGAGAACCGGCGCCAAGCCTTCACCGAGGCCCGGGCTCGCAAGCGGGAGAAGTACGCCTCACTGGCCGACACCCTGAGGAGCCGCGGCTACGTGACGGTGGACGCGCTCATCGTGGGGACGCTTGGAGCCTGGGACCCCAACAACGAGAGCGTCCTCCGCGCCTGCCGCGTTTCCCGCCGCTACGCCAAGCTGATGCGCTGCCTCATGGTGTCCGACACCATCCGCTGGTCCTGTGACATCTACGTGGAGCACATCACGGGCCACCGACAGTACATCGACCCCTCCAAACAAGCCGCCACCGGACCGGACCCGGAGGACGCCGCC
>NW_017728907.1:28816030-28820301 GCF_001723895.1 Crocodylus porosus | reverse complement strand
ACATCCCCCCACCCCCGGGCTTAGTTGGCTAACATTGTATGGTATGTAACCTAGTCGTGTTCCACTCCTCTCCCCGACCCCTCGATTGTTAGTCCCTCGCTCGGGCGCTTTGTATTTCCATCTCAACTTTGTCATCTTTTTCCTGGATTCCCCATCCAAAACATCTACTAATAAAAGTCAATTTGTTTATGCAAGTACAGGCAACCCCCACTTAACGCTGTTAAGCACTATTTTGCTCTAATGCTCATTTGAAATTAATACCTGATTTCACTTAGTGCTCATCGAGTTTCATTATAATGCTTGCAGTCTCCATCTTGGGTGGTCACCATCTTGGGTCATCAAATACTTTCAGTTTCGCTTAATGCTCATTTCACTTAACGCTCAATTGTTCAGGAACCAATTAAGAGCGCTGAGCAGGGGTTGCCTGTACTAAATGACTGCACAGTAACAACTGCACAGTCTGCTGCTGATGTAGATGCGGCCTCTATGTATCAGTGGCAGGTCCCATTCCTACTGGACCCAAAGGAACCCCAAAATCTGTTTTGATCATTCATGCCCTGATGGATGGATACAAGGCACAGCCCAAAAAATCCTCCATCGAATGACGCATCTCCCTGACATGGCACGCCACTTTTGGGTATTAAGACCACCGTCCCCAGCCCTCAACAGTGCTTGAATGCCCCCAAGCAGGACAGCTGCCTCCATCCCAGATACATACCAGGATCATCGCCTGTGGGGTTGCTGTTAGAGACAGGCAGCAGCAGTGTCTGGACTCCATATCCTTGGATCCTCACCACATCAGGCATTTCTGCCAGCCGCTGCTTGGCTGAGGCCGCGGGACCCAAGGGCAGCGGGTGATGGTAAGTGGCACTGTAGGCTGCCCGGAACTGGAAGACAGATATGCCCTGGGGATGCTGGGCCAGGATGGTGGCCACATTCTGCTTCAGGTCTGCCAGGTCTTCGGGGGGCTGGGTGGATGGGGTACAGCCTGGGCTGGCTCTAGGCACGTCTGCTCTGGCTGGCTGGGTCCTAAGCACCTTGGTCTCTTCCACTGGCCATAGGCCCAATGGGGTGGTATCCAGTTGGGCCCTTTGTTCCTGGGTTTCGTCCTTTACCCAAGGGCCCCAAGGGGCACGATACAGCTGAGTGGTTGGCCCCTGAGTTTCCTTTCCAGTCTTTGGGCCTGAAGGAATGGTATCAAGCTGGGTGCTGGACCACTGTGTCCCTTTATTCATTCTCAGGACTGAGGGTGCACTGACTAACAGTGCACCAGGCCCTGGGGACTCCTTGTGTGCCCATGGATTCTGGGGAGGGCTGTCCAGCTGGGTCCTACCTACTGGGGTTTCCTTGTTCACTTCAAAGCCTGAGGAAGCACTGTCCAGCTGAGGGCCAGGCCCTTGGGTATCCTTGCCCATGTGCAGGCCTAAGCGGCTGCCAGCTGGCTGGGGTGAGTTCATGAGCCAGCCTGGCAAATGGGCATTAGGTTGGAGGTGCTGACTCAGCATGCTCTGCACAGCAGGGGCACCAGGGATTTGGGCCAGGGATTTGGTGGTGGTGGTACTGGGTAGCTGAGACTTGAACCAGCAGTTGTCAGGGGGTGCTGGAGAAGCAGCATTGGATAGGTGCCCCTTGGGGCTGGACAAGGGTTTGGCACTGCCACCAGGTAACAGTCCAGAATCTTCTTGATTCCCTAAAGGAGAAAGACGAGAAAGTGTCATCAAGGCAAGGCACACTGCAGAGGAGCAGAGGCCACCGAGGAAGCTAGTGGATGAAGCGGAGCAGGGGTATCCCAGTGTGCACTGTGGTGGGCACTTGACTCTAGATTGTTCCCAGAGTGCACTAGAATAAATTTGGATTTTTGCTCCAGGGCTGTGCCCTATGGTCTGGGATTTCAGACCTCCAGAAATATGAATCTGTTCCTGGCAATGACTCTACAGAGGACAAAAGAATGGCAGCAGCACCGGATCTTGGGAGTCAGGAGCAGAGGGGAGAGGAGGGATCCAGGCACACGTGTCCCACATGCATGTGTGCCCCCTTACCAGACCTGAGGTGGAGACGGATGCAGCCGCAGCAGAGCCAGCAGTGGGGGCAGCAGCAGCTGATCCCCCTAAGGTGAGTGGGTGGAGGGACCGGACACAGCAGAGCCAGATCCAGAGGGGAAGCCCCCCCGGATCCCTCTTAGCTGAGCCAATAGGGAGCCATGCTCCCGAGCCGTGCAAACAGTGTGCCGGCGTTTGCGCCGGTGGGCGAGCAGGAAGGGCCAGGAGGGAGACTCCTACTAGGGCAGGGCAAAGGCACTGCACTAAGCTAAAAACAAGCAGCAACTCCTATGATGGTGTTGACACGGAGTGCTGCCAGGGCCCCTGCCCAGGGGGAGCAGCCTACCCAGGGCTTGTCTGAGGCCTCCACCCAGACAAAGCCCATGGGGGAGCTGGCGTCTCCCCACCCCCTGGCCTGCGGGGGTTGCCCAGCAGGGCCCTAGGGCCCTGGAGGCACAGGTGAGGGAGTTCCAGGAGGAGGTTAGCAGGCTGAGGGGAATCAGGGAGGTGGAGGAAGAAATTGATGGCTATTTCCTTTCCCTGCAGGGTCACACACCCAAGGAAGAAGCACCTCGGGAAGTGCCCTCCACTGCAAAGTGGCAGATGGTCACCTCCAGAACCAGGGCTGCTCGTAACACAGCAGTACCAGTTCCTCCAGTCCGGCTGGAGAACAGGTACAAGGCCCTGGCAACACTGGAGGAGGAGGGAGAGGAGGCAACTCCACACTCTCCATGCTCCGAACAGGTCGAAGGAGCTAAGCAGTCCTGGAGGAGAAAGCGTTGAGTGATCGTCATAAGCGACTCCATCCTGAGGTATAGAGGGCCCCATCTGTCACCAGGACTCCTCGACACACAAGGTCCACTGCCTACCCGGAGCAAAGATTCAGGATGTGATGGGGATGATCCAGCCCACCGATTACTACCCCATGGTCCTAATCCATGTGGGTACTAATGATGCAGCCAGGAGAAGCCCTGATCACCTGATGGTGGACTACCATGATTTGGGGTGTGTGATGAAGGATAGGTGCACAGGTGGTTTTCTCTCTTGTTCTACCAGTGAGCGGACGTGGAAGATGGCACGAGACGTGCATCGCAGAGACCAGCTGGTGGCTTTGGGAATGGTGTCTTGAGGCGGGCTTTGATTTCCTTGACAATGACCCGCACATCAGGATGAGAGACATGCTCACGTGGGATGGGCTCCACCTTTACCCTAAAGGTAAGTGTGTGTTCTCTTCTAGGTTGGCGGATCTCCTCCGGCGGGCTTTAAACTAGGCTCGTTGGGCGAAGGGGAAGACGAGGGAGAAGGAAGCCTTGGACCACTAACACAAGCAGCACTCACAAGTACAGCCCGGCCTAGACCAACGAGTAGAACATACACATGGGTAAGCAACAGGGGCCAGGGCAATGCTGAGATTAGGGGGCCAGTGCACACATCCAGAGGAGGCCTGAAATGCCTCGACGCAAATGCTCGTAGTATGGGAAACAAGCAGGAGGAACTTACCCTCCTGCTAGCTGACACCAACCCAGACACAGTGGGGCTCACTGAAACATGGTGGGACCCAACGCATGACTGGGCGGTGAACATCAAGGGCTATAGGCTGTACAGGAGGGACAAGACAGGGAGGAAAGGCGGGGGGTGTGGCGCTCTACATTAAGGAGGAATGCACATCGTCATCAGGTAGCACAGTCAGAGGAGGGGCACATGGAAGTACTCTGGGTTAGACTACAAGGCAGCTGAGGGGAAAGGGACTTAACAGTGGGGTTCTACTACAGACCTCCTAACCAAGGGGAAGAGCTAGGCCAGGAATTCTTAAGTCAGCTCATGGAGGTAGTTAGGTCAAAGGACATGGTCATCATGGGTGACCTGAACTTTCCAGACATCTGCTGGGAAGAGCAGTCAGCCAGGTCTGACTGCTCACGTAGGTTCCTAACTGAGATACAGGACCTCCATCTAACCCAGGAGGTGCACAGCCCCACCAGGGGAGACGCCTTGTGGGACCTGGTGCTGGCCACGGGTGGTGACCTGGTGAGGGGGATGTGGGTGCTCGACCACCTGGGTGACAGGGATCATCGCCTGCTCACCAAATCATTAGATGCAGGGGTAGCAGTGGACAGTCTTTCTGGACTTTAGAAAGGCCTCTGACAGTCTCTCATCCCGTTCTCATTAAGAAACTGGGGGACTGTGGTGTCGACACTTACACAGTTAAATGGGTCACTAAGTGGCTGGAGGGCC
>NW_017728907.1:28777004-28815470 GCF_001723895.1 Crocodylus porosus | reverse complement strand
GGCATTGGGGGAGTCCCTGTTACCCCGAGCACTACCAGGAGTGACTAGAAATAACGGTCACAAGCTGGCAGAGGGTAGATTCAGACTAGATAGCAGGAGGCACTACTTCATGGTCAGGGCGGCTAGGGTCTGGAACCAACTTCCAAGTGAAGTGGTGCTGGCTCCTACCCTGGGGGTGTTTAAGACAAGACTTGACAATCACCTTGCCAGGGTGGCTTGACCCCCGTACTCTTTCCTGCCATGGCAGGGGGTCAGACTTGATGATCTGCTCAGGTTCCTTCCGACCCTACTAACTATGAAACTATAAGCACAGGATGGACCCCGGGTGGCAAGCGGGGCTCAGGAAGAAAGCCAGGACTCCCGAGTTCTCTCCCATCTCCAAAATAGAGTAGGGTCTAGTGGGTTAGAGCAAGGAGACTGGGAACCAGGATGCCTGGGTTCTTTCCCAGCTCTGGGTGGGATCTCATGACAGGTGTTCCTGCCCAATCCTCTTGTGTTCAGACAGCCAGATGATGCAGTTCTCCCCTTTTTGGGGGCACTGGCACTCCAGCCTGGACACATGGTCCTGCAAAAGGTGGCATGTCCTCATAGCCTTGGCAGCATCCAGGTCCAGCCCATGGCTCTCCTGCAGAAGATCCTGTGTCTTCCACCGCCTCATGCGCAACTGGATGTTACTGCCCAGCAGAGCTCTGAGTGATGCTGAGACTTCACTGATGCCTGCGAGAGACTGCCTGGAATTCATAGCCCTGTGTGGCCACCCAGCACCATAGGCAATGCTTGGGTCTGGGGTAGAGGCTTTTCCTCTCTAGAAGGCACTGGATGTGACCCAGTTTTGGCTGGCTCAGGCTGTGGGGCATAGGTCAGGGCTGTTCTGTTCTAGGGGGATCAGCCCCCATCCTGCTGTAGGGGTGGGTCAACAATCCCAGTGACCCTGAACATGGGCTGCCTCTAGCTCCATGATCTCCAACCATCTGTCACCAACCCCTTGATACTGAAGTATGGATTCACCTTGTGGCTTCTTCCTCTTAGACTTTACCATGAGCTGGAGGATGGGGCTTCCTGGGGAGGATGAGAGGTTAGTGTCAATGCAAATGTCTCTGGGTAGATTCTCCATGTCTGGCAGGAATATGGGAGGGCTTGGGGGACTGGAAGATGGCTGCCAAACAACAGCTGAGATCAAGGACAGGATCAGCTGGTCACAAAGAACAAGAGAAGCGCACGTGCACGCGTGTGACAGGGTCCTTCCTCTGCCCCTTACCTCCATCCTCTGATGCACTTACACTCCCAACCTGCTGCACCACAAGTTTCATACCACCAGGGAGCAGAAGTGTATGCTGTTTTCTGTTCCAGGCCCACAGGGGACTCCAAACATCTGTGTTATAGTATTTTGGATGCCCTGACAGTGAATGTCCAAATCTGAATATAGTTGTGGACCATGATTCACTGGTACCCAGGGAAGATGGATATCAGGACACCTGGGTCCTACCCCAGCCCTGGGAGAGGAGTGGGGTGAAGAGGTTTTCCCCCTCCCACCTCTTCTGTCTGCCCATAGACATTACACCTGGCTCTGGACATCATCCCCTCCCCTGTCCCTGTCCCCCATGCTCCATACCTGCCTGGTTCTGGATTTGGACCAGGCAGTTGTTGCTTCTCCCGGAGCCATGGAGTCTGAGCCCTGGCATGTTCTTCAGACAGGAGATCACGTCCCTGTAGCCTGCGCCTTGACTCCAGGACTCCAGGTCAGTCCCATGCTTCTTCACCAGCATCTCCTTCAGCTTCTTGAGCCGCAGACCACTGGGAAAGGGTGTCAGAATATCTTGGATCAGCCCCTCCAACATATCCAGGTCTGGAGATAGGAGACAGAATGGTTTCATACACTGAATGCTCAGGGATGCACTTCCACCTTCACACAACCAAAGGGACAGGATGGGGATATGGCAGGGGGCCCCCATCCTGCAGCTGTTCCCTGCCTCCAGGTGCCCTACACTGGGGCTGCTGTCTGCCTCCAAGGCCCTGTAGGAGGCAGAACTTCATCTCTGAGACTTTTGGCCTCAAAAGCAGCAGCAGGAAGATCAGCCTTCCCCAGTGGCCAAGGTGCCAGCTCCATGACTCTCACCCACTCTGCTGGTTTCAGTTTTTCCCCACCAACTGCATGGTTCCATAATGAGCAGTTTTATGAGCACTCTTTGACCAGACTGTGCTGAATGCAGAATGTAGGGGGCAGCAGGCAGCACCAGAGCAGAGGCATATGAACCACAGAACAGCTCCAGTCTCCATGATGTCTCTGGAATGCATCCATCCCTTCACCAGAACTGGGAGTCTGTTCCTGGCCTTTGGATTCACTTTCCCAAGCAGTGGCACCTGCAGACTGGAAGGTATCTGCAAAGTACTGAGTTCATCCCCTGAAGTCAGCCAGGCCAGAAAATCCTCACTGCATAGTCTAGCCATGCTGCAGCCTAAAACCAGGTTGGAGACTTGGATTCTAGTCATCTGATGTGAGGTTCATGTCATATATGAGACTAAACTTATGGAAACATCAAGGCATACAAGGTGGAATTTTGGGTGAGGGTGAGGTATAGTGGATTAGAAAGGAGAAGCGTGGGAGCCAGGAAACCTGGATTTTATTTGAATTCCAGGAGAGGAGTGGGGTCTGGTGCATCAGATCAGAGGGGCTGATGCCAGGGCTCCCATGACACCTTACCTGTTTTCAGTCTGACCAGGCACTTTTCCCCTCTCTCAGGGAAGATGAGCTGGACCTCAGGCACTTGCTGCAGCAGCTCCACAGTGTTCCCATACCCGCCATATTTCACAAAATCCTCCAGGTCCATGGCCTGTCTTTGGCATAGCATCTTCTTCAGTGTCTCCATTCGCAGGCCACTGCTGTAGCCATGGAGACATTCCAGGATGGCCGCTGAGAACTGGTCCAAGCCTGGAGGGAAAAGAGACATTAGCATCCGTAGGGGTTGCCTGAGGATAGCAAAGAAATGGGGATCAGGGAGTGATGCATGGTAGGAAGGAAAGGCTTTTAGACCAGTGTGAGGCATTAAAGCCCCAGTGGGACATTATGATGGAGAGTGCCACTTCCCTAGTGGCAGGAACAAAGCACGCTGGGGTACAGGTTCTGCGTGTCCAGACAAGCCTGTGTCTCCCAACAAAGGGTTGCTGTTGGGAAATGGCAAAGGGGTAGAAGAAAATTAGAGCTTAGAGAGGGGGCAGAGAAGGTAGACAGAAGCCAAAGGCAGTGAATGGCCATCTTTAACTAGCCAGGGTCCTTGGTAGCTGAATGAATGTTTGTCTAAGTAGCATAATCCCCATTAACATGGCCCAAGTTGTGAGTTCAAGTCCCCAGTGTGCCACCTTGATATCTCTGCAGCCACTCTGCTGCTGCTGTGCCTCATACATCCAGCCCTCTCCTGCCCCTTGTGAAGATGCTCCCCATTTTCTTGCATCATCTCATCAATGCATCCCCTTTTTCTCCTCTGTCCTTCCCATTCCAGAAGGAACACACACAAGTTCAGTAGCTGTAGCCTGGGCAATAGAGGGTGGGCAGTCCTGTTCCACTAAAAAACAAGTTCCCCATGATTTTATCTGGCCTTCACTTGTCCTGCTGAAGGGGCATCATTTATAGTGCTTTGACCTGGGCATGCCTTGTTAGAAGCCAGGTTGAGACCTGACAAACTTGTATCGCAGTGGCGGAGGGAAGAGAAGGTAGCAATGCACTAGGAGAGTGGGGTGCTCTGCTCTCTCTGACCCCATCCAGCTCTCACCCACACACTGAGGGGGGCTCAATAACAGCACCAGGGCCTGCCTCTGCCTTGCTCGGCCTCAGGCTAAGGTATCCAACTTATCAGTGTAGGCCAAAGAACCCGACTCTAGTGAACCTACCTGGCTTTGGTTTTGCCAGCTGGGTGGTCTCCACAGGATCCAGGCAGGCAGGCTGGGTAACACAGGGGGCATGCTTGGCCCAAGGAGGTACGGGCACATCCATGGTGACTCCTACAAAAGAAATGAGGAGGTCTTTATGCTGGTCTTGGGGCTGGATGAGCTGTGCTGTATCCTGGGTGGGGGGTGGGGCAGGGGGACACATGGACAGACTCTCATGGCAGGGCAGGGCTGTGTTATACCTGGCTCAGATGCCTCTGAGTACCAGGAGGGAGGAGGTGGTGGATATTTTCCCCAATGTAGTGGGGTATAGGGCAGGGGGGGATGCAGCAGTTCTCTCCCACCCCAGGTCACCTCCAATCCATCCATCCCAACACACTGTAGTCCCCAGCTGCAATGCTGTACCCCACTCTGCTTAGCCTCAGAGGCCATGGTCAACCCCTCACCCCCAGCTTTGTCTGGCTCCTCTCTGCCTGCAGTGCTTCCTCCATCCCCAATGCCCAGCCTGTCCCCAGCTCAGAGTTGTCCTTCCCTGAGCCGGATGCCAGAGATTCATCATTTGCCATCTGGGGACCCAGTGCAAAAAGGATTGCCTCTGTATTGATTCTAAGAGGCTGTGATGAGGCTCCAGCTCTTACCTGCATTCCTGGGCTGCATCAGGACTGAAACCAGTTCTGGTCTGAGTACAGGATCTGGCCCCAGGAGCAGCCGTCCCCACCCCTCCCAGCTGCAACCTACTCTCCCCTCCTCTGGTTTCATTTCACTGTGATTCTATTAGATCCCACATGACTGTGCATAATTCTATTGGCTGTTGTGTCTGCAGGGTGGGGGAAGAGAATGCCTTCCTCCTGGCTCTTCTCCCTCCCCCTTCCTGTCTCAGCCCAGTCTTTGCTTTGCCCACTGCCAGGTTACAGCAGGGGAGGGATACGGTCAGAATGCTCAAATTCTCTTCTGCTCAGGCGCATTCTGTTTCTCACCAGAGTCCATGTCACCCCAATTGCTGTGACTGTCTGTCCCCTGGCTGCAGCAACAGCAGGGCTCCTGGTGCCCAGGCCATGGCTTCTTTCTCTTGTGCCCTGCATGGCTAGGGTCCAGGCTGGAATATTTCTGCACCACTGCAGGGTCATAGATGAAATCTGGAAGAGGGATGGAGCCAGGGTCACTGGAAAGGGACAGTGGCACCTCTGGGGGCACAGCAATGGATTATGTCTTGGCTCTGGAAGAGTGTGGGGTTTGATGGGCAAAAGCAGTGGAGGGGACTGGAAGTCAGGCAACTCAGTTCTATCCCAACTCTACTTTCTGTCCAGAGCTAAATGCCTGGCAGGTTGAGTAGCCATGCCTTCCTTGCATGTCCAACTGAAGACCCAGCAGGGCTTTGACTGCTGCACTGAGTAGGACAGACAGACAGATGGAAACAAGCCCCCTCCTACCTCTCTGCAGTTGCACTATGCAGTGGCTGCCCCTCTCAGGGGCCTGGAGCTGGAGGCCAGGCACGTGGGTGAGGAAGTCCTTGGCACTGGCATAGCCCAGGTCCCGGCCCAGCTGCTCCAGGTCGACACCAAGCTCCATTCCCACAGCCTCCTGCAGCTCACACAGCTCTGCACCTGCTGGAGCCCCCACCAGGCCTCCTGCCAGCAGTGCTAGCACCTCATCCAGGCCTGGGACCCAGCAAGAGAGAGACAGGGTCTGCATGGGGTCCAGGGAGCCTCAAACCCATCTGCCCTCTTCCTCCTCCCTGCACCAGGCCTTTCATTTAGGATTTCATGGGACCCCACAGCTCGGCAGCTGCACCCAGCCTGGCAGGACTCTTCTCCCACCCCCAGGTGGGGCCCCAGACCAGGAATGGTGGAGAGGTGTACTGAGTGTATGGGTCCCCATCCCCTCCAGCAGGAATATATATTCATTAGGTCCTAGAAGGGACAGGCAGACACTTGGCTGATCACTTCCAGCAAGCACATCTGTCTCCTACAGTGTGCAGGTCCCACCCTGCCATCAGGGGCCACCCCCACAGTGAGGGGTTCCCTCATACCTCGCTCCATGTGGAGGATGCAGTGGTCCCCCTTCTCAGGCCCCCAGACCCAAACACCTGGCAGATTGCTTAGCAGCTCCAGGGTGCCCCGGTAGCCCAGGTCCCAGCTCAGGTCCTCAAGGTCGACACCAAGGCCTCTCCTCACGGCCTCCTTCAGCACCCCCAGTTCCAGGCCACCTGGGTGCTCCATGAGCCCATCCCGCAGCAGGCTCAGCACCCTGTCCAATGCTGAGTGCAAGGAGAAGGGGTATGTCAGAGTGAGACATGGTCCCACCCAGCCACCTACATCCCAGGGACCCCAGTGACAGCAGAGCTGGCCTGTACTAACTGGATCACTTGGAGAAACCACTGGCAGCAGCAAGGGGACTCAGTTAGGCGAGTCCATGCTGGGGTAATCATCAGGACGAAGGTGTCACATCCCCAAGCAACATGGTGAAAATCCTCACCAGGATGCCTTGGTCCTCCCCCAGCTCTGGGAGGAATGTGGGGTCTGATCAGTTATTGCTGGAAGCCAGGATGCCTGGGTTTACCTCAACTCTGGGGAAAGGGAATGGGGTCTCATGGTGATAGCAGCCCTAATGCAAGTGATTTTGGTGAACCCCCCCTTAAAGGTTACTGATTGAGACCTGCTGATTTTGTCACCTCAGGCTCACAATAGCTTACCTCATAAATCTTTTTAAAATTTCTTTTGCATCTTTATGAGGTGCAGTGAAGCCCTCAGCCCCTTTCTTCCTTTCTGGGAACATACCTCCTTGGTCTAGGTGCTTCAGGAAGAGGGTCTCCAGGCGCTGTGCTGATACAGGGGGTTCAAAGGGCTGAGGGTCTGAAGGTGCCAGGATCTCACACAGGGGCTCAGTGTTGAGGGGTGGTGGAATCATGTGTGTGGGGGGCAAGGTAGGTCCTGGGAGAAGAAGAGGAGGAAAGGATGAAGCTCACTAGATTGGGGTGGGGGCTAGAGGCAGGATCAGCTCTTCTACAGTCCTCCTGCATGGCCTTGGGCATCACTCTTAGACTCCAATGCTCCACTGGCACAGCAGTAGGACACTCAACACACTATGGCAGCAGAGCCAGCCTAGAGAAAAGCCCTGGGTATACTAGGCCCAGGGGGACATAGAAGAGCTGTGGAAACCCAGGAGACAGCCCAGGTCTTCAGGATGCACACTACCTGCATAGAGGTGGAGGATGTAGGGTCCCCCCCAGAGTGGGGTATGCAGGGCGAGGTCAGGCATGGAGCGCAGGAAGTCCACAGTCCCCCTGTAGCCATGCTCTTGGCTGTAGCCCTCCAAATCCAGCCCGTATGTCTGCGCCATGAAGCCCTCCAGCTCCGGCACTGTCCAGCAGCCCCCAGGCGTCCCGTAATATCCCAGGATCAGATGCACCAGCCTCTGGACTGCTGAAGGGTCTAGAGGAAGATGGAGGAGTCAGAACCACACTCTGGCTTGGAGAACCTGGCTCCCATCTCACCCAATTCCTCTTCCCTTTACCGGGCCTCAGTTTCCCCAGGTTCCACAAGGGGTGCTATAAGGGCCAGGCCAGCACACTGGGAGAAGTGCCTTTGCCTGCAGAGCCCAGGGAGAACTCCTGTCCTTCCCTCCTCCCACTTACCTGGCACTGCCCGGTAGGCCACAACCTCCGTGCCATTTTTGGGTACCCACAGCTTGATTCCCGGCACATGGAATAGAAGGTAGACAAACTCCAAGGAGTCCCAGTGTCTGGGCAGGTCCTGCAGGATCCCCTCTGCCTGTAGGATGTGGTGCAACCTGCGCAAGGTCATGCCACAGGGGAAGCCCTGCAGGACCTGGCCAAGGAGCATGCCGGCCTGGTGGAAGGCTGCAGGGGGAAGGCAGAGCTGAGTGAAGGGTGCTGGCACAGTGGGGGGCAGTGTGGGAAGCATTATGCTGTGTGCAGTATAGTCTGGTGAGTTAGGTGGGCTAGACATGCTGGGAGGCAGGGATCCAGGACTCCTGGATTCTCTCCCTCCTCTGTGGGGGCAATGGGGTTTGAGGGTTACAACAAGTGGACTTAGTAGTGAAAGCAGGACTTAGTAGTGAAAGCAGAGGTGGGTGTCGCTACCTGTGCCCTTGTTCTTCTCCTCCTTGTTGTCCGAGTTGCTGGGGGTCCCATCACTCTCCATGGGGGAGGTGGCTCTGGTCCCCAGCAGGGGTTCTCCAGCCTGTCCCAGGTGGGTGTCGATGACAAGATTCCCCCGAGCGAGGGGCCCCTTGGAGCCTAGCTCCATCACCTCCACAGCATCCCCCAGGGCATTCAGTAGTACCTCAGTGGAGCTGAACTGCAGCTGGGTGCCATACAGGTGGTGGAAGGCCCCAGCCACATCACCCAGGGGCAAGTCAACAGGGTGCTGTCCCAGCACCTGCAGCAGTGCAGCCTTCAGTGCCACCTGGGCCACAGCCTCCTGGGTCATGGTGTTCTGCAGGAAGAAACAGAGAGATGGGTTTACACAAGCAGGCGTCAGATATGGGGGAAGGAGTGGAGACAGATCACCCAAGGGCAGGGGGCCAGTGGGACTCTAAAGATAGAGGAGCCCCTGACTAGCTCCCCCTGCCATAAAAGTCCCCAAGTGCTTCAGGAAGGAAATCAATGTTGCCAGCCCCATCTTCCGTCTGGAGATATGGGGTATTGGCCAAGAAAATCTTTATTGGTATATTCACAGGGTATCCCTAGTCCTCAAGTTTCTCTCTGCTGTCCCACTGCTTGTCCTAAGGAGTGGACAAAGGTTTGCACTGGGATAACTCCTTATCCTCACAAGCCTCAGCCCTCATCCTAGACCCCACACTGCTAGAGGTAATTTCCCTTTGGGTTGAGAATAAATTCTGGGTTCCCCCTTCCATAAAGGGGCCAGCTTGGAATATCACTCACGCCAACACCACGCTTTACTACAGACGCACAGCAAGTTATCAAATAACAAAAATATTTATTCTATAGGAGAGAAGAATTATACAGAAGATTTTGAATGTATAAATTTTAATGCAGAATACACAAAATCAGACAAACTTGCTCACTCTCTTTTCCCCACTAGAGTACCATCCTCCAGAAAGTCCTATCACCAAAGAGACAGCACAACCATCAGCACCAGTCACTGTTAAAATTGAAAGGTGACCTTGTGGAAGTGTGCATCATCTAACCACAGAAGAAAAGCACACAGCAGTGCTAGAAGTAGAATCCTTGGTTAAAGCTTGAGGACAGGTAGCCCCTGATGATTTTAATATATTTATAGCATGGGTCTTAACAGAGGTGGAATTAATCCAGCAGCACCAATTATCAGCAGAAGACTGACAAATAGTGCAAAAGGCTCTAGAACCTTCCCTATGGCCCCAAGCCCAGATAATATTAACCATGGGAGGAGCCACAGCTTTTGCCAAGCATTTGTTTAATGTTAGATCACTCGTGGTTGAGATGGCTGATATCAGAGTGATCCCAGAATTAGGACCCAGGGAGACAGCAGACAGACTGTTTATGTGGTGAACTTCTTGAACAACTCCCATACAACACTTGCAATGGGGGGATAAGGCACACTGAAAGGGATTTTTACATGCAATGACTGAGCAGTGCAGAGAGTACACGCTGCAGTTTACACCAGACCCTGTTGATACACGGGATATGATTTTACAAGTGGAAACAAAATAAACAAGGTCTTTCAGTACAAGCAGCCAGAATATTCAGTCAGGACCTAAGAGTGGGTGACCTGGATGCGGTTTTGTTCAGAGAAGCAGTGCTCAGGGTCCAGGGTGAAGGAACTGGATTCCTTTTAAATAGATCAAGGCAGAAAAGGAGCAGCTGGAAGAGAAATGCCAGAGATTACAGAAGAGGGTGCTGCAGGTGCAGTCCAGAAATGGATGACCAAGAAAATCCTTTGCAGAAGAGAAAATATAGTTGCACTTGCTCTGTTTCAGAGTCAGAACCAGTGATGGCGATTGATGACTTCAAGATCAAACAGTCAGGGTCCTTTGTGTCAAGTCCAACCTAAGGGCACCCCTAAAAGGATGCCTAAGCCCACACCTCATCTCCAGCTGACCTTACTAGTGCCTCTAAAAAGGACAGCTTTTAATTAAAGGCCTGGCTCTAAATGTTGATTAAATGACAACCCCAAATCATAAAGATATATACAGGCAGCATAACAAAATAGAACATAATCCATATAATGATAAGGATTATATGAATCAATAAAATGTATTACTGACTTTTGAATGAAACCAAACACAAGGTCAATCACATCAAACTTGGGAAAGATGCCTCTGTGGGAGATACTCTGTAGCCCAAAATCATTACCACTTCTCAGCTGGGTTCATGACACAAGGCATAGGGGAGAAGGGAGGGAACCTAACCAGCCCACATCTTGCCACCAGTCAGCAGCAGAGCCAAGGATAGTACCCACATCCCCTGAGCACCAGACCAGTGCACCCCCTCAGGCCACAGTGCTGACGCCGCGTGATCTGTCTAAGGGAACCTTCATCCACATTCCCAGACCTGGGTGTGTTCAGGGCTGAAGCACCTAAAATAGAAACTGCCCCCCCCAACCCCCATTCATGCCCTGCTGGTTCCTAATAAGCAGCTCTATGGGACCCATCAACACCCATCCACTGCTTTCAAAAGCAGAAAGGTCAGAAGGGTGAAGCACCAGATGTACAGCTTCTCCTTGTGTGTGCATCTGGCTGACTTGAGAGGGGGAACACCAAAATCTCACAAAAATAAGACACCCTGATCCATCACACATACGTGTATCACAGAGGGTGAGGAACTGGTTTTAAAAAGTATTCTGCAGGGCACAGGGATGCCTCTTAGCTTCAAGATATCACGGGAGACTAGCTCACAATTCAGCTATGCACAGAAAAGATGTTCAACCTTATAAACCAATGGCATCATAGCATTGTGAGTATAGCAGCTAACCCAACAGGAATAACTAAAAACATAACACATAATTATAAATAAAAATATGTTATAGATTTCATATAATTTATACCTGAATGTATCCATATAATGCAGCCGTGTATATATGTGTGTGTGTATATACATATATGCACATGCACACTGTCATATTTTTTTTATATAGATACTGTGTGTGTGTATGTGTGTATGTGTGTGTGTGTGTGTGTGTATGTGTGTCTGTGTGCGTGTGTGTATGTATATATGGGGTGCACCGATATATCAGTTGGCTATTGGATCGGCACCAATAAAAAGAGAAATGATGTTATCAGCCACCTGGTATTTTTTGGTCATTGTAGCTGATAATTACGGCCGCATGCCCGGAGCACCCTGGCGAGTGTAGTCCGGTTCCTGTGCCCAGCCACCAGCCTGAGACTGCAGCAGAATGCAGGTCCTGGCAAGCAGCAGGAGTGGGTGCTGGGGAGCAGTTGCAGGGCACTGGGATCAGCAACAAAGGGACCATTACCAGCTCTTGCTGTGCTGCTGCTGCCATGGCAATGCCACGTGTGCAACAGGGGCCCAAGTGCCAGGGCTGCTGCAGAGACACTGGGCTACACCCGGGTGTGGTACACCCGGGTGTGGTACGGTGCCATGTGAGAGACATTCCGCTTCGCTGGGCACTGGGCACCTTTGCAAAAGCAACTTTTGCTGGCAGCCACAGGAGCTCGGCTGCGTGGGGCCCACTGGCACTGAGGCAGCAGCGTGCTCTGGGGCTCCAAACGTGCCTGGTGCTTCTGTCTGCATGCATGTCCAACCTGCCCGCCTGGGACAGCAACTAAGGCTGCATGGGAAGTGGGGCTGTGGCTACAAGCCATGGCCAAGAGTGTGACATGTACTGTGAGAGTGTGACTTCCTCATTGAGGGCCAGAGCAAGCAGGAGGCAGGTGTGTGCTTATGTTACAAATCCAAAACAAATGAAAAAAATATTTATTGATGCCAGTAGTTTAAAATACCTTGCTCTATTACTCAATAGAGGTTAGCAGATCAGCATCAGCCAATACGGTTGGTTAATCATCAGCTATCAGTATCGGCCAAGAAAATCTTTATTGTAGCACCCCTAATATATATTTTGTGTGTGTGTGTGTATGTACACACACACACACACACACACACACACACACACACACACACACACACACACACACACACACCAGTAAAGCTCAATGATGTCCAAACAACCCAGCCCTGTTGATTCAGCTGGCAAGTGGGGCCAGTTTGCAGCTAGACCTGCTACACAGGGCTAATCTGCAGACTAACCCCAACTACCGGTTCTGTGCGTCAGATCTGGCCATGGGCTAGCCCTAAGCATTGACCTGATTCAGCCTGCACTCAGGCTTATTGTTGTGCAATGCATGGGGCAGAGCCATGGCAATTAATACTGCCACTGCACCCCCATAGCATATTTCTGGGGAGGTCAGATGACATAGCTCTGTGAGCCATATCCAGCCCACAGGCTGTAGGTGTAGCACTGCTGATATAGGAAGATAGTGTGTGCGCAAGTATACACACACATAAATAAATAACAGAAAGAAATAGACTGTGTGTATATATAAGCACTTACATATATATACACATGCACATGCACAAAGATATATAAACATGCATACGTTACATATATACACACATACACACTATACTTACAGTATTTTAATCTGTAATTATTTATGCATAATTTTAAAAATGTATAACAATCTCTCTTTCATATATAGTCGTTCGAAGTAAATAACTGAATACATCATCCTAATGGTAGGCTGTACTGTTGCTGATCTAAGAAATGGCTCTCCCGGGACCAACCTGGAGGACACACTGGTGAAAGAGGTAGGTTGCATGGCAAAGCACTGGATCAACCTACTGGGGGACTGAGGATGGTCTTTTTTCAGACTCTCCCAAACAGAAAGACATTTGTCACCTAAAAGGAACGAGAACAAAACTTTGGCAGTAGGCAGGCTGGGGCCTTGCAGAAGCTACATGCTGCAGTAGCCTTTCATATCAGTCTGACTTTGGGCTAGAATCCCCAGTACATACGAGTATAAATACTTTCCATGATGTATTTTATGTACAGGAATATAAATGATCAGCTACATATGGACCACTTCGTTATAATACTCCCTGCCTCTAACAATACCCACAGCAGACACAGCTTTATCATTAGGAACGATACAGCAAACTGATTATTGACGTCTTTAGTGCAAACACACTTCTTTAATGAACTTTCATCAGGCCACAGCAAGAAGGGGTTGTTAGAATAAGGTTGTGCTGTACATAAATAATTATAATGATAACAGAGACATATTACCTGGTTCTATTTGCAAATTTATAATATTTAAAATAATTCATAATTAAATGTGTTGTAACAAAGAATTATTTATAGCTTATTTTAATATTAACAGTTTTAGTTAAAAGTGTTATACAAACTACAGTGTAATTAATAAAGTTATAATTACCTGTACTTTTATAAGTATGTTTCTCATTTATTTATATTACCACTTACAGATGAAAGCAGCACACAATGATAAATATCATGAAATCACAGAAAACTAGGGCTGGAAAGGACCCCTGGAGGTCATCTAGGCCAGTGGTTTTCAACCTTTTTCATTTGCAGACCCCTAAACATTTTTGAATGGAAGTGTGGACCCCTTTGGAAATGGAACGTCTTCTCTAGAATCTGGGTTTTTGGTCGTAGTTGTGTTGGTCTAAGGACGTAGGCAGGCAGCGTTCTTTAAGCAGATGTGATATCTAGGATCTGAAACTTTGTTTTCAAAGCCATCTTTCACTGACCTCTTAGACACAGTCTGTGGACCCCCAGGGGTCTGCAGACTACAGGCTGAAAACCACTGATCTAGCCCAACCCTCACAATTTAGAATTGCCACGTAATATACAAAAATTGTAGAAAAAGTATTCATAAAAAAACTGCAGAAAGCTACTTACAGAAACAATTGTGGACAAAGGTGATCTGCCATTACTAAATGTTTCTAATAAAACCTGTAGCTCTAACAGATCTATGTGTATAGATGTGGCCCGTAGAGAAGGGCGACAGGCAACTCTGAAGAGAGGTAAAAAGAGTGCTGTGAGTGTATAGCAAACACCTGAGTTACTGTCACTACAAACCCATGAACTAGGCCGAGAGGCAGCACGGTCAGGGTGTGGGAGTCCCAAGGGAGCAGGGCAGGCAGGCACCTGGTGTGTTCAAGTCGGTGGTCCCACAGGAGATGCGGTCGCGGGGGCGGGGGGGGCTGCTTGGGCGGGGTTTGCGGGGTGCAGGCCGAGCGGGGCCGGGGCAGCGGGCCCCTCGTCACACCCGGGCGGCAGGGAGGAGAGGTGCCAAGCGGGGCCAGGCAGCGGGTGCTGCTGAGGCAGGGGAGGGCTCTTGCACAACCGGCCTCGAAGCGAAGGGGACCCTGTCCCGGCCCTTGGGTGCCAGGCGGCAGGGAGCGAGGGGCTCTTCCCCCGCCCCAGGCCGGCCCGGGCAGGCGCGGGGCGGAGGACACCGCCACCCCGGTCCCGCGTGACTCCGGAGGGCCCCGCGGAGAGCAGGAGGCGCTGCCTGCCCCGCGCCACGGGCCAGGGACCGAGGCGAGGCCGGGCGCCGACTCCTACCTGCAGCGCAGACAGCGAGAGACCCCAGCCAGGCCCTCGCCCCGCTCTGCTCGCTCCCTTTCTCTTTCGTTTCCGCCAGACCCCGTGTCACCCACGTGGGCGGGGTGGGGCGGGGCGGGCTCAGCCTCGCCTGGAAACAGGCGCCGCGGCGGCCCCGCTGGCGGGCGGGCCCGGACGTGGCTGTGACACGAGCGCCTGGGCCACATGGAGGGGCTGGCCGCGTGGGGGGCTCGTGAGGGGCCCTGGGACGAGCTGGCTCGTCCCCTGAAGGGAGAGCAGGGCGGGAGGCAGGAGGCTGCTTAGTGCCAGTCTCCTCACGGCCACGTCTCGCCGTCCCCGCGGCCCTGCGTGCTGAGCGGTTGAGCACGGGAGTTGGGGGCACAGCCTCCAAATCAGGATGTCCTTGACATCAGGCCTGGGCTAAATGGTGGCTGCCTCCTGCAGCCAGTTTCCATGAAGACCCCAGAAGTGGAGGGCCATGGCAGTGTGGGGCCAGGGTTTCCACGGACAAGGGCCGAGCAGTGTTGGCAGGGCACGCGTCTGGGAGGGAGGTGCTCTGGGGCTGGGGTCTTGCAGCTGTGAAAGTGCAGGGCAGAGCTGGGATGCACCGCCTGCGTGCCCTGGACAGCAGTATGCAGAGAGACAGCTGTTCCTGTTCAGGGGCTGGACTCGATGATCTCCTGAAGTCCCTCCCAGCCCTAATGTCTATAAAATGTCTACGAAGCTCTGGACCACATGGTCACCACAGCAAAATCCCAGCCCTGCCTTAAATGCTGGAGGTTGCAAGTGGGAGAGGAATGGGAAAAACCTGCTGGTCATACACAACTCACGATCGCCTTTGGCATCCACTCTCTGCCACTGTGTGACACGGAGTGCTGGTATTGAGAGTTTAGCCACTGAATCTGTACAAGAGGGTAGACTACATCCACAACGGTCACAGTCTTGTGCTTGGCTTGCTCAGGGTAGGTGACGGTATCATGGACCATGCTCTCCAGGAAGACCTTCAGCACCCTGCAGGTCTCCTCGCTGATGAGGCTGGAGATGTGCTCCATACCACCACAGCCAGCCAGGTGGTGGCCGGCTGGCTTGGTGATGCGCTGGATGTGGCAGAGAACTTTGTGGTAGCACTTGGCGCTGCCTTTCCACTGCCCCTTGCCCCCTTTGCCGCGTCCAGACATGGTTAGGCTTGCACAGGCTGCAGAGGGCCTGGGCAGGATGGACCAGTGGGCTGACCCAGGACACGGCAGTTGTTATGTCTTCACCCATGCCATGTACTGCTCAGCACATGAACGACACGTGCCCCTGGAGACTGGCGGGGCACGGTGGCCGCCTGCTGGCGGCAGTGGTGGTGGTGTGGTGGTGGCAAGTGGGGAGCACCCGCAGGGAGCCATGGAGGTGTCAGCAGCAGGCCAAGTGAGGAACTCCCACAGGCGGCCGCAGTGGTGGTGGTGGGGAGCTGGGGGGTGGTAAGTGCCAACCAGGGGTTGGCGACCACCTGCAGATGCCTCTGGCAGTGTCGGCAGTGGCCAGTGGCAATCAGGGACCACCCACAGACATCACCAGCAGTGTCAGTGGCAAGGGGTGCACTGCTAATTTCAGAGGGTGCACGTGCACCCACATACACCCACATATACCTCCTATACATCGCCAGTGCTATTCCCCTTAAAGTGCTGGGGATGGAACCCAGGTGTCTGGGCACCCAGTTCCACCCCGCTCTGATCCACTATACCCTGCACTCCTCCCAAAGCTGGGATGGAACACAGAGTCTTGATTCCCTTCTCTAGTCTTTTACTGAGGGGTCTACTGCACACAGGGGCAACACATACAGCCCAGGACATGCCATTCCTGGGAGGAGTAAGGTCTGATGGGTTAGAGCAGTAAAGGCTTGGAGTCAAGACTCCTGCGTTCTCTCCCAGTTATTAGAAGTGAGTGGGGTCCCATGGATTAGAGCCAGGGGAGGTGGAGGAGAGTTGGGAGCTTGCATGTCTGGGTTCTGTGCTAGCTCTGGGAGAGGAACAGGGTCTGCTGGCATAGAGTAGGGCCAAGCTTGGGGGTCAGGACATCTAGAAGAAGATGTGAGGAAGATGTATATGGGGTTCCCCAATATTTGGGCTGTACATAAACTCCAGTGCAGAAGAGTAGAAGCAGACATACACATAGCCAGATCAGACTGGGCACGGCAAAGACAATACCACTATCCATGGGAGGGTGAAGCAAGTGTGATGCAGACAATACAATCATTAATACAGCAAGAAGTGATTATAGAAATACAATCAGGATGTAACTCCCTTGTTAGAAAATCATATGGGACCATCTGGAGGTTAACGATCGATTGTTGGGCTCTGAACCACATAACACCCACGTTGGCTCCTGTAGTGGCCTGTTACCCAGAAGTAATGGCCCAAATAGCATGTGGTGCCAAATACTTTACCGCCCTAGATTTGAGTAACACTTTCTTTGCTTTTACTCTACATGAAAGCTGTTGGTATAAATTTGCATTTTCAGTTCAGGCATCACAATTTACGTTTAAATGCCTGCCATGGGGTTTCCATAACTCCCCTGCCATCTGCCACAAGCATGTGTGTAAGATGTGGCTGGAACTCCCTGAAGAGGACAAGAATTTGATCATCTGTTATGTGGATAACATTGATTACTGCGAGGACGAAAAATCAATGTCTAAATGGAACTCAGACAGTGCTGCAGATTACAGAACAAACAGGGTTTATGGTTAACCCAGCCAAGGCCCAGCTGTGTAAAAGTACTGTTCAGTACCTTGGGTTAGAGCTAAATGTGCAGGGAAGGTGCCCAGATGTGGATCGAATACAACTAATTTCTAACTTGCTGATACCAAGCAATGTAACCAGCCTATGCTCATTCTTAGGGTTAGTTGGCTTCCTGAGAGATTTTACTGAAGGCTATGTGTCAAAGGCAGCCCCATTATACCAACTCTTAAAGAAGGACACGCCATGGAAATGGTCAGACATTGAAACAAAGGCAACTAATACTTAAAGCATGATTAGGGCTCCTGCATTATTTCCAAATGTCTCAAAACCGTATACTCTGGAATTAGCATCAACTGTGGATAGTGTAAGTGCCAGAACCTGGGACTGGCAGATGGCCAATGGCATATGGATTGAGAATTCTGGCCGATATGGAGCGCCAATATTTGCCGTGTGAGAAAGAGATACTTGCCCTGGTGTGGTCCATCAACAACTGGGAGCATCTAGTGGGATTGGTGCCTATTACCCCTGAGGACACGCCACTCTCCAGCAAAATATGTAATATCTGGAAAAATCAAAGATTCTCGGGTATCAACCCCTAGAATCGCACAGTGGACGTTGGCCCTTTTGAACCATAATGTCAATGTCAAAACTGTAACAGAGCTACCAATTATGCAATATGGAATCATTGTAAATAAGGGTGATGATCTTAATTATTCAACAAATCACAAATGTCCAACCGGGGTGCCATAGATCTGATGGACAGAGTTCTTGTGCCAGGTACCCATTACAAACCCGAGGAAGTAAACCAGCTGCAGTATGTATGGGTTACTGATGGAAGCTCAGTTTACATAAAAGGACAGTTTCGCAGCTGTATTAGTGGACACTGCAGATCACACAATTCTCCAGGTGGTCAACGGACATTGTAAGTTTACCTCTTCCCAGGCTGCAGAGTTGGTTAGTGTGATCATGGCTATCAAGAATATCCCTGCTGATGCCACTGTGGGGATATTTTCCAAAGGTGACTGGGTTGTGCGGGCTTTGTCAGATTGGCTCCCTGTATGGCAAAGTCGAGGTTATCGCACCTCAGATGGGAAGGCAGTAAAATATGCCGACCTTCTGGTGTCTTGCCACACGATTGCCATCAATAGACGCATGCCTGTACGGTTAGGTAAAGTCAGGGCACATCAGAAGGATGGAATAGTGGCTAGACTGAATGGACAAGCAGACACCTATGCCAAGGAAGGAGAACTCCGAGACATGAGTGGAAGCTGCCCAACACAGCTAACGTTTGTCCTGTGTCGAAGGTCATGCCTGGTTCTGTTTCAGTTGATTTGATTAAACTCCAGAAGCAGGACCCTTTGATTACCAAATTGGTGAAGATTGGCAAACATTGACAGTGGCATGGATGGCAAGAACCCTCCAGTCTAGTACTGGCCCAATGCCCAAGTTCATCAGTGGGCTAGGTAGCATCAGACCAGGTCCGCTTTGACTTCATGCAACTGGCCCATGGCATTGGTCATTTTGCACTGGAGAAGACTGTTAGCCGACTACTGAAGATCATTTGGTGGCCCAGAATTGTTACAGACACCCATAACTTCATTGAGAATTGTCTACCCTGTGCAGCCAACAACGCTGACTGCAGAATTAAAAAAGGACCCTTGCGCCACAGGAAAATCATGGGTCCATGGCATACTATACAATTAAATTTCATAGGTCTCTTGCCAACAACACAGCAAAGAACCAAGTACTGCTTAGTAATCGTTGACACCGTTACGAAATGGACCGAAGCGTACCCAATGAAAACATATACTGCCATGGCTACCACGAGAGTTCTCATTAATGAAGTCTTTACACAGTGGCATATGCTAATATTGATAGTCAGACTAGGGCCACAACTTTGTGGGAGAAGTGATGAGACAGATTTGTGTTGCCTTTAATATTAAGCAGCGACTACACATTGCGTATCATCCAGAGTTGTCTGGCTTGGTGGCGCACACAAACAGAACCATCAAGACCGCACTCCATAAGACCAACCATGAAAATGGAAAAGATTGGGACCTGAAGCTCCCATTGATACTCGTGACATTATGCAGAACCATTGCATCCCATGGATACACTCCACATTTTGTGAACACTGGAAGAGAGATGAGAATGCCTGAGGCATGGTTCCTTAAGAGCTACATTCCAACTGAATTCCGTCTGGGCACATGCAATGATCAGTGGATCAGTTTGATAATGGAAGAAATAAAGCGAATACAAATGCAAGTCGCAAATGCAAATGTAAGTTAAATGTAACTTAAATCAAAATCAACAGAGAACGAATAAAAGATTTGGACTGTTCAGAATCATAGAGTGGGATATAGGCCAATAGGTCATGGTATTTAGTTTTAGACAGAAGCTACACTACCTATCCCCATTGTGGGAAGGGCCATTTCTGATTATCGAAAAGGCAAGTCCCACAGTTTATGGCATACTGATCCCTTGTAGTAGAAAGAAGATCATTGAGTGGTACCACTCATCACAACTCAAAGAATGGAGAGGTGATTGAGTAATTGAAATAATGCATGTATATATAAATGATAATGTTTTGGCATTCCTAGCAGCAGATTGGTGAAGGAGGAGTAATCTGTGTAAATGTGTGTACATGTATAAATATATAAATATAGATATATCTATATAGGTACTACCTGTTGAGATGGGTTGGACCACCATCCTGATGATAATTCTATGGGGCCCCCTGACTTTGAAAACCACCGCAGTCTTCAGTACCGCAAAGAAGATGGAAGCGTCTGTCCTTCTGTCATCCATCACAAATACTGACACTGTGTGGATGAAGATTCTTTGGGGTATAACAGCTAAAGGACTCATCAGTTGACTTTTAGTGAATAAGACCTCTGGCAGGATTCCTGTGCAGACATGGTGTAATTTAACTGGAATTGTTATAACTTGTCAATCTGATAATTTAAAGGATAAATTATCTATCTATCTATCATTGAGTGGAAATGGGAACAAGACTACAAAATTGCATAGACAACCTGTTGTACAATGTAAAAATAAGGCTATATGTATATGGTCCACAGTAGTGACTGAATCAATGCTGATTACCTGCGGGAATATTAAATATGGTACCCTTGCAGTCATGAGTATCTGAGTGGAAGTGGGGAGGCAGAAATTAGTTTTGTCCATTTCTACCCCGCTAAATACATACGCATTTTGGATGGTGCCCCGGCAGGTGATTGACAAGCAACCATTCTTGATCTTTGTAAAGTATAAGATGGTGGACAAGTATGCTATAACACTCATTGACCTCCTGTTCCAGAGACACCCAATCACTATCATAGATGCAGAATTAGAAAGGGTGCCACCCTTCCATAGGGATTCTAATCCCAAAAATATCTGGGTAACTTACGTGACAGATGAAACTTGCCTTAATTATACCAACTTGCACCAGTTTGGCTTTACTTATGGAAAATGGGATTTGACTTTTAATTTAAGTTATATAGGTTGGTAGTGGTTGGCCCAACCGTTTATTAGTAATAGTATGTTTATTAATATTTAGGATACTTATAGGATCTAGGGTAGGGGGAAGCCACTCACTGAGCGACCCTAATTAATTAGGTTATAATTAAGTCCACGTGTAACTGTCGAGGGACCCGGAGCTGGCGAGCCAAGCTCACGGTCTCGGTCGTGGTTGGTTGGTCGAGTGGTGGCAAATTGGATACGGAACAGGTGGGATTAGCGGCGGTGGAGTTCTGAGTGACACGGAAGCTGGGGATTCTTTTAACAAAATGGGTTTATTGACTTACGCTTGGAAGAGTGCAGGTACGGAGCTTCTTCAGTTACAGTAGCAGTGTTAATGCACAACAGAGGGACCTGTTGTCCCATGGGGTTCACCAACAAGCCCTTGCTTTCTACTCCTGGTGCCGAAGCCCGGGAATAGGTGCGGCTGCCTGTCGGATAAGTCCCAGGGATGGTCAACAGTTTATTAGCGGATGAACAAATAACGAAACAAAAGTGTAACTCGTTGAGGTTCACTGGTCCACAGAACGGTTGGGTAGCCGAGGCGATTGCTGAGGTCTGAAGCCAGGTAAGTCGAGCTGAGGTCATAGCCAGAGTCCAAAGGGGTGATCCGGAATCGTGGTCGAAGGTCAAAGCAAAGGTAGGTAAGTCAACAGATCGATACAGTAACAGAACGAATAATGCAGAACACCAGAAGAGGGAGGAGACTGATAGGCTCAAGGGCCTAACTAGAGGACAGCCCCTGAAAGAGATCAGCCTCTGTCTCCAGCTACGCCGGTCTCCCCCGAGGGAGGGGCTCGCTAAACTTTTGTGAGAATTTGGTTGGTCGGGGTTAGTTGGGACTTGCTTTTGTTGACGGTCCACCCTTCACCCTTTAGGTGGTTTACTAGCTTAATTGTGATGTGCCGAACCAATTCTGCCATTCGTCCCATGATTGCTAGATTGTCCATATAACTCCAGAGTCGGACTTGACGGGCTTCAGGGTGTTTCTGGTAGAAGCGGTCAAGGCTTGTATTCATCGCTCCGGTTGCTAGTGCAGGGGCATTGCAATACCCTTGCGGGCAGACATTTCACTGGAACATTTTCCCTCTCACGCAGATATTCAGGATACCTTCTTTGTCATCAATTGGGATGTAGAAAAACATGTTTTTCAAATCTAAAGTTGTTCCAACCCAGTCCTCCGACTGGTATACCACCATCTCGTTGAGACTATGGATCAAGGTGTAAGGTGCCGGTTGGGTCAGGATAGTACATCTCTTGTTGACCTCGCGATAGTCCATGATGAGACGGACCTCATTCGGCTTCCCCGGCTTGGGTATCCCCCATCTGGGTGACAATCGAGTGCTAGCATGTACTGGTGTGATGGATCCATCTTGTTGCAGACTCTTGAGTAATGTATCTAGTTGAACGTGGAACTGCTGTTTAGTGGGTATTGGAGTATACCTCCAAAGCGTGGTTACCCTGAGGGATGGTTGGTGCCACTCACATTCAGGCAAGATGTTAATTGGTAGGGCCTCGAGCACTTGATCCTTTAGGTGTAACGTTCGAATACCTGGTATCCCCAAGATGTTTACATATCCTAATACCGCTTCGAGTGGTTTCTTGTGATTTTTCACGAAGATCTTTACTCGTGATGTCGCCGAAGCTGAGTTCAGTCCTTGCACCATCATGATTTTACTCGTTTGCTTATGCGGGATGGATGGTTTAATTACGTTAACTTGGGCTCCCGTATCAAGTAGGAATCTTGCGATAGTTTCGTCCAGGGGGGTCATCTGGGTTCTGAATACTAATTGTGGCATAGCGTTGTTGATCATCATTCAGCAGTTTCGTAAAGCTCGTTGTCGTTACCTCTCCATTTTTTCTGTGAATCGTTTTATCAACCACATTTTTCTCCCGTACCATTTCACTGATCATATCTTTCTCTTGTACCGTATCCGAAAATTTGACCATCTTCCACTTTCTGTCCCCCTTGATAACCGTTTATCGAAGAACCATGTGAATCGTATCGTTTTTCTCCTCCAACCGTCTCCTGCTCTCCATCAATCATAAAAGTTACCGTTTTCTGGTTTAATTTGGGGTCTGTATTTAGTCCATCATTCTGTTTTTCAGGATAGCCGCCGGTCGTCGGACTCACGCTGACGGCGGTTACTCGTTTTTTGGTTTGGGGCTATATCTCTGGAAGTCTAGAGTCTCTGCTAAGGCTCATTGACCGTCGTCCCCTAGTAGTCTTAGTTTCTCCTTTGTTAGTCCCGATTTATTAACTAGGAAACTAAACAAGGCTCTCTCCATCGGTGTTCTTTGTGGAGGCGAATACCTCCATGTTGATTAGATCTTGGAGGGTCATGCATGAATGACTTCTCTGGTAACTTTGTGAAAGATTTTTGTGATCGGTTTTCTACTGGATACACTCTAACTGTTTCATGCTCATCGCCAGAAGCGAGGTTCACTCTAGTTTTCTTCATTGCTCGCTGAAGTTGGTCTAATCAGCCCAAGGTGTGAATGAATGACAGGACCATTAAAGGATGAATTTAACAACAATTTGGCGGTGATTGCTTGATCCCCACCATAGATCTCGGTGGCAGCGTCAATGGCTTCAGCCAGACAAGGCACGTCCCGGGGGGTGGCAGCATACCTGTGTGGCCATGCTCCCTGTATCTGGGCTGGTGTCAGTTTCAGTGGTTGATAAGCAGGATTCCAATAACCATAAGATGCTCCGATTATGGCGCATACTAATGAAGCCGCAACCACCTTTGCTCTACTCCATCCTGAGTTTCTCACAAGCTGCAACGCTTCCTCTTGATTGACAGTTTCGCTGCCAGCTTCCGCTACTAGACGTCCTAACCACGTGATAGGCGTTTCATCACTTCGGATATCTTTCCTAAGTTCACTCATCTCTAATTGGTTTCTGGATCTTGTAGTTTTCGTTGTTTGCATCTGTCCTTGTGGTCCAGTCACAAATTTTTGTACTGCAATTGGGTATGCAGTTACATACTCTGATTCATTGCTTGTTTGATTGATCATAATCGCATTGCTCCAGCTTGTGGTTTCATTCGTAGCTTCCTTGTTTCTGATATTCGCATTGGCCTCAATAGTGTCCCTGCTTCGGCTTGTGGCTGCAGTCTCATCATTATTGTTGGTCCCGCTTGTGCCAGTTGCATTCTCGTTGCTGTTACTTGGCTGTCTTGCTGCTTCCATTCTCATGCTTCTCGTTACATTGTTGCTTGTGGGTTGGTAGCTTTCATAGTTACAGTTCTCTTGTACGTCCCTTAGTTGGCGCTGGTCAACATATGGGGGCGGTGATACTGGCTTGGAAGGGGGCGCTGCCACGGGAGGTTGATTGTGCCGTGGAGGCGGTTCAGGGGCGGTGACTAATAGCGGGAGAGGCGGGTCCCAGGTGGGTGGGACAGTGGGGGACATGGTGGCAGAAGGAGGGATCTTGATGGGCAGGGTGGGTGGTGACGTCAGTGCACGGTTTGGCGCGCTTTCAGAGCGGCTGGCGCCATCTTGTAATGGCCACTCGGTAGCAGTCTCAAGCTTTACCCCCAGCTCCATGAATTCCCTCAATAAAATGGCATAATGTCAAAAAAGCACGTTTATTATTCTGCCTTTTTTCCATCGAATGCCGGTCCACTTGGCCTTCTTCCCATCTCTCTCCAGGCCCTCACGGAGTTGAGTCAGGAGCTCATGGCCCCTCGATTCGGCAGTGTGGCTAGGGCACTGGAATCGGTCGGAAGGAGTTTCCTCTCTCCCCTCCTTCATATATTTAATATACTGGGCAAATTCCCGCTCCGGGCTGAGGCTTGCCACAGCCGGAGATTTTGTCCTGGTGGTTCCGCTCTCCTCCCTCGGGTGATAACCGGCCCAGGAGTCCCATAATATACAACCCAGAGCCTCCGGGCTGCGCCGGATGGGTTTCTCCTTGCCGCTTGCTCCCCGGAGGGACAGGTACCCGCTTATCCATTCCCTGGCCGGTCTTGTGGCCTGATGGAACATGACGTGGTCCCACAGATCATCCGGATTATCAATCGAATGGACTCCACTGCGCCATGGGCAGCTCTCGATCAGCCTTGACTCACACACACCTCCCCTGGATCCTGTTCGTGACGCCATGTCGAGGTCACCAAAACCGAATGAATCGGGCCCCAAGGTCACGGTGGGCTGGGGTGGCGATTGGATCACAGAACAGGTGGGATTAGCAGTGGCGGAGTCTGAACGGCACGGGAAGCGTATTGGTTTTGAAATTAGATAGGTTTATTTACTCACACTTTGAAGTGGAGGCATAGTTCTTTCTTCAGTTACAGTTAACGAATGTGAACAATAACAAAGGGGTCTGTTGGCCCACGGGGTTCTGGAGTGAGCCCTTGCTATCTAACCCCAGAGGGCTGGGGTGGCTGCCCACTCCGTAAGTCCCAGGGCTGGTCAACAGCTCATTAATTGGAGTAAACGAACAAACAAAACTGTAACACGTCGGGTAGAACGGGGTCGTGACGCCAGTCCAGTAAGGACAGCGAAGAGAAGTGGTGGTATCCGAAGCCCAGGTCAAAGCCGAGAAGTAGTCAAAGCCAGCAGGGATGATCCGGGTCATGGTTGATGGTCAATGCCAAGATAGGTCAGAAGCCAGGAAATCAAAACCGCAATACACCAGCAACAAGCGAGAAGAAACGCCGAGCGAGGGAGGAGATCAATAGGCCCCAAAGCCTGACTGAGAGACAGTCCCTGGAATACCAGCCTCTGTCTCCAGCTAGTGCCATCTTCCCCCTGAGGGGTTGCTCACTGAACTTTTATCTGAATTTAGTGGCCAATCAGAACGCTCTCCGCAGAGAAATTTCTAGTCAGATTACCTCATGTCAGGTTCTGACTGAGCATGCTCTCAGTCAGAAGCTGACACAGTCTGAGCATGTGTCAGGGGTGGGGGGGGAAAGTAGGTCAGCAATGATTGACAGGCCCGCAGGTCACCCAGGGGGCAAGAGCTGGGTGAGCCTTGGAACTTTCCCCTCACAGAGTCAAATGCGCATGTCAGTTTCAGCTCTTCTGTGCTGTCAGGATTTAATCAAAATTTTTGCTCTGACAGTAACAAGGGGAGTAGTGTAGCCAGAACCTCAGCAAGAGGTTCTGGAGGAGGCGGGTGAAGGGGCTGCATCCTGGTGCACTCCAGGTAGTGGGCAAGGTGGACCCAGTAAATGACAGTTCTTATGACTATTGGTAATACATAATGCCAATTAATCTAAGACTTTCTGTCCCTGAGCAGTCCTCAGGCATGATTAATGGCCTTTTCTTCCAGAACTGAGTAACTAGCATATGCTAACCAAGATAAACTTGTTCTAGCAGGAGTGGGGGCAGTGGATTACAGCAGAGAAGACAGGGAGTCAGGGCTTTTGGGGAGTCGGGGCTGGTAGGTTAGAGCAGTGTGGCTGGCAGCCAGGATGCAGGGACCATGTGACAGTCAGGAGAGGAACCCAGGCATCCTGGCTCCTAACCCTCACTTCAAACCCACCAACACCACTCCCCTCTTAAGGCTGGGATAGAAAGTGCCCTGGTTTAATGCCCTGTCACTTTAATCCTCTAGGCCCCACTCCATCTTGGACAAATTCTTGGAGGAAAGGTGCATCCAGTGGCAATGCATAGGGGGTGCATGGGGGTGCATGTGCACCCCCTAAGAGCACTGGTGCAGCTCCTGTCAGGCTGTGCTCCCTGACGAGCAGGGGGGCAGATGGGAGCGCCAGTGGCCCCTTGCGAGTGCCGCCTGAGAGCAGGGCCACCAGCAAAAGTGGCCACGCTGCTTCCGGAAGTGGCCACGCAAGCCCCCAGCCCTGGTCAGTAAGATTGGCCACCGCCCCCACTTCCCCACCCCCGGGGCCGCTTTTCCCACCCCTGCATCTTATCAGAGTCGGCCAGCCTCAGCCTCTTCCTTTCCAGCCAGCCCTCCAATGTTTTATCTTGCTGCTGCTGAAAATTTTGGGGACCCCAACCCCCGTTCCCCCCCTGCTGCTTATTCCTGGGGGTGGGGGGGAAGTGCACAAGCCCATATTCTACAGATCAAAAAATGTTAATAATGTAAAAAAATTAAAACATTTTAATAACATAATTTAACTTCAAATTTAACAAATGAATTCTTTAATAACATACGTTAATTTTAACAAATGAAGAAAGAAAGAAAGTAAGAAAGAAAGAACCATCATGCTCTTCCGCTAGTAAAGAGCAGTTCCTTCTTGACACGGCTCATTTTTACTCCTGCCAAATTTCTTTTTGAAATGTTTACAATGCGTCGTGAAGACAGTGATCTCTAACACCGAACTGAATCTTTGTCCTCTGAAATGGCTGAATACGAAACCAAATCGAAATGTACCTGTTTCGTTTAGCCCTAGTATGTGTGTATGTATGTATGTATGTATGTATTACTAGTATAATTAATAACTTAATCATTGTACAGCACCTCAGATCTTTGGGCAGCTACCAAGGAAAGGCAGACAGCCTACTAACATATTTTGGGTATAAAAAAGGAAACATTTCATACATCATCTTTGAAAAGAGCTAATGAAGCATATTCCATTAAGTAGCTTCTTGGACTACCCAAACATTTGTAATTTTTCTTCATTTTTAAATCTTGCACACTGTAGGCTGGGTGGCTGAGCAGCAGGCAAGTATGAAGTAGGGCAGGAAGTAGGGCAAACAAAACGCAGCAGAGAAGGTTCTTAGCCTGAACAGAGACAAAAACAATGGTATTTATTGGTAAATACTGGCATGGTCATATATGAAACAGAAACGTTAATTTTTCAATCCTAAAATGGTTAGTTATGTAAAGGTGTTGAAGGGTTTCCTCGGAGCTTGCAAGCTCAATCAGGGCATTTGCATTCTTGGGACAAGGCTCTGCAGCAGGCTGTGCACACAAAATACATGCACAGGATTGGACAGCTGGAACTCCAGGGCTGGAAGCCCCAGGGAAAAAAACCAAAGGGGAGAGGGTAGCTGAAGGTGTGCTGAGAAGGGCTGCTTTTGAGGGGGTTGGTGCCAGGACAATTGCTTCTGAGAGGTCTATTGGCAGAAGAATTATTGCTGATTGAGCTGCTGCTGAAGGCAGAGGAGCCATCAGCTAATGCAGGGGCAGGCAATTATTTTGGGTGGAGGGCTGTTTACTGAGTTTTGGCAAGCCATTGAGAGCCACATACCAGGCAGCCCAGGGCAGATAAATATTAATTTTCTAAATTTTTTAGGGGCCCCACAGGCCAGATAGAATGGCCTGGCAGGCTGCATCTGGCCCGCGGGCTGCTTTTTGCCCACCCCTGAGCTAATGAGTGTCGAGGATCACCTGGTATCCTTTGCTAAAGGAGCAGGGGTTGTGCAAATGGGTTCCTCTCCCACTCTTAAGATCCCTGGGTGCAGGGAGTCACTGGGAGGGCATCAGGGACAGGGGTTGCTAAAGGAGGTTCTCTAGGAGAGCTAAAGCAAGCAGCAGGGAATTGTGGCTTTGTGGGAGCTTCAGCAGGGAGCTCAATAAAGTACAACTGAGAAGGGGCACTCTAGGTGTCAAACACAGGGGAACTGCCTTGGGCAAGTGTATGAGGAATGGTGCGATTGATTGCAGGCATCCAGGAAATACTGGAAAAGGGAAGAAACCCTGGTCTCTGAAGCAGCTACACCCAAGGTCCTGACAGGCACTCCATCTTCTGTCCCGATGACGGCATTGCCACCCCTCTTTTTAGGCAGAGCGAGCACTGCTCCGGGGGGGCTCCACTGCAGCCACTCCACAGTGGGTAGAGTGATTTTGTGGAGACCTGGCTGATTAAGTGTACATACCTGTTTTAAGTTGCCTGAGTTGTTAACGTTGATAACATAATTGCTTTTGCTACATGATAAATATTTGCTTTATCTGCATAGATTATTATTGAGCTCATTGAAAACATTTTGTTTGTTATTTACGGGATGTTGAATTTGTCAATCAGTCATTATTCTAAATAATATATTATTGTAAATAACTATTTAGTGTGTGGTCATGCGGGGAGGACAGCAGGAGAGCACTCCAATGAGTGGTGGCTCCCAGGCTGTAGATGGAGTGGGAGTAGACCAAGACCTATTGGCGCCCCAGGATCCCAAAAATCTGGAGGTGGCTGTGGGTAGTGCTGCCACCAGGGTTACAGTTAAAATGCAAGCTTAGTTGCTGATGTATTTCACACAATGCAAGGACTTGTCTACATCATGGAAGAGAGAAGCTAATGGTGAATTCACATATGCTTTTTCAGTATTATGAATATAAGTCGAAAAGGATATTAAGAGTAGTGAATAAACACCTGGCAGTGACATTGCCAGCATTTTTACTTGAGACGGAAATGGCATCAGATGTCTGTCTCAGGCTTGTGTTCTTCTTTTCTGCCTGTTGTGCCTGGCGGGATCAACATATGAAGTGTAGCAATCGGGAACTAGAAATAGGAGGGAGGGGGAAGTTAAGAGCATAAGAATTTGTATTGTAAAACCACCATGCAGTGCCTCCAGCCCTGAAATGGGGGTACCCCTCCTGTACATGGGTGCAGGGGAGGGAGGGGCATGGGAAGGTGGAGAAGGGCAGCTGAGGGCTGAGGAAGCGGGGAAGGGTGTATTTTATCCCCCATCCCAAGCCTTGCACTGCGACTGTGGGGCTTCATGCTGTGGGCTACCTTGCACCTTCATTCATGGCAGTTAAACCCTATTTACTTGCAAGTTGAAGTAAACAACACAAACCGCCCTCTCTCAGGGCACAGCCAAGTGTTGGGTGTCACTTACTAATGCATAAATGTCTTGGTTGCAAAACAGGACGAGGTGTCCTCATTTCAAGTGTCGCAAAAGCGGTCTCATTCGGCACTCAAATGCTGCACTGCACCTGACATCAGCAGCAAGCAGCAGGCTGCACTCTTATCGAACAGGTGCGTTCGTATTCCTGTGCCACCCAGGGCAAGTGTCCCGCATGGCTCAGCCGTTGTGCCTCTGGTGTGCTGCCATCTCTGATCTGCCTCAAAAGTCTCTCGTTCATGGATATAGCATATGCACCCTGATCCCTGCTCCACAAATTTATAGGCCCTCAGGGGTCCCCCTCCCCTCACCCCCACCGGCCTCATTCTGGTGTTAAAAAATAAACACCAGACAGTCTGGCACCGGCTTTGTAAGTGTGCAAAAACCCCCATAGGCTGGAAAAGCATGCGAAAAGCCCAGTCCCCAAAAAGCACAAAACATAACTATTCCCTGTGCAAAAAATAGCAGGAAAAAAAATTTGCTGTGGGCAGCTTTGCAAAGTGGGTGGGTGGGAAATGCAATGCTTATGTACCCTTGTGTAGCCCTAAGGGTACCCCACACCCAGCTCCCGGTGCAAAGTGTGTGCAGAAAAAGGGAGGCAGAACTGCTATGCCCCCAGAAGAAGCAAGGAGAAGCCATGATGCCCGAAGCCATGACAAGCCCGAATTGTGAAGGGGGGGCAGGCAACCTTTTGAAGTGCTTTGCACAGAAGGATTTTGTACCCCAACCCTGCAAGCGCTCTGTGCAACAAGCATCCATAAAAAGCAAGGGGCAGAAGCGCTGTGGTACCAGGCTAGGATAGGGGATGCCTGAAGCCATGGCAATCCCCTTTGGGAGGATTCTTCTGTGCGTTTCTTGTCCTAAAACGCCACCTGGCAGTAAAGTAGTATTGAAAGGGCAGGAGGGTAAAATTGTTCTGATGTGCCCCCTAGCGCATTTTAATAGTTATAGCATAATAAGCTATTATGTGGTAAATCACGTCCATGTTACTTAATTAGTTGTTGTAAACTAAGAAAGAAAAATTAAACCAGGAACACTTTTAGTGGGTAAACACTGATTACATGGACAAGTGCCCTTGCCATGAGATCACTGGAGGACAGAGTTCAACATGTTCTGGTGCCTGAAGGGAACAAACAGATTGTAATTTTAAGGTGTTCAGTTTTAACCATATGTGGTAGGGGCGGTGGAATCACCAAGCTGCAGGAGCCTGGCGGCAACAGCGGGATCCCCATGCCCCTGCCACAGCTGGTGGCACCACAGCATGCTGAGCTGCTGGAGCATGGTGGCAGCGGCATAATTGCCGCGCTGCAGATCCTATTGGTGGCCCCACAGCATGCTGAGCCATGGGAATGGGATGTGGCAACAGCGGGACTGGGCTTGCCAGCTGCGCTGTGGTGTACTGAGCCGCAGCCAACAGGGGCAAGGATGCAGGAAAAACAAAGTAAGGCAGTGCCAGCGTGGACGCACTTGATAAATGCATGCTGATGCCGAATTACCAGCAGAAGCAGTGGGGCAGAGCTAAAAGCCCCATACACTGGTCCAGCAGGGAGCCTGGAAGGAAGTTCCCAGCAGCCAGGAGGAGGCTGTGGGCGAGACCTAGGTCCCGGGAGGAGCAACTGGTGGTAGCCGCCAAACGAGGAGCTGCCCCTACTGGCTGACTTGGAAAAGTCAGGCTACTTACCGTCACGGTGTTACTTGCTGTGCATGAGGACCGGAGATAAAGTTTTGGGACTTTTAGCGGACGGTGGGGTCGTTCAAGTCCAGCTTGCACGTTGTTGTGATTAAACAATTGACGATGTCAGGGACTCGAACCCCAACTTCCCAGGTCTGTTGTCTGACTGCAAGAGACAGGCAACACCGGCAAGGTCTTATCTCAAAGCTCTTTATTGAAGCATGCATACAACAACAAAGAGCAGCCCGTCTCCTCCAAGAACCAGCCCCCCTTGATAATAAGCAAGTTTATATAGACAGTTTTGCGTCACAAATTCTACACGTAATTGACTCAACCTCTATGGTTAGTTAAAAACTTCTAGTGCGCATGACACGATACGCGCGTAGGTGGGAATTTCCCACTGTAAAAGAAAGCAAGGTATCAGGTTAGTGTGAGAAAACGTCTAATTAGTTCAAACTGGCTTTTGGCTACATACTTGTTTTGATATGCTAAATCAGGGAGGAGGATTGCATCTTTGATGGTTTCAGCTCTGTCTTTGAAGCACTGAGTCTGCTTTGTAGATTTATCTATGGTCTTGTTAATTTCTACAGCTACACAATAATAGGCTTTGAGCAGTGCTTACGCATAAGCATCTTCCTTATCATCAAATATGCAACTTTCTTTTCAGCACTGTTACTTATGCTAGTGGGTTCAAGGTAGGTTCAGTTTGTACCATCCCTATTTATCAACCCACATTCCAAATGTCATCCTGCATACAGAGAGTTCATGATTATCCTGTTTATGGCCTCTCAGCAGTATTTTTCTTTGTTGGCTTTTGGGCCTGCTCTCAAACATCATATATATCAATCAACAAGGAGCAGGTGGGGTGATGAAAAAATCGAAGGGTTTTAATTACTTATGGCAGCAGCTGCGGGGGAGAGAAGACAGAAGCAAACGAGAAGACCACAACCGGCAGTACGTGCTGACGCATCACAGTGATTACAAACAGCGTCCGGCAGCTGCTAATCGCGGAGGGGAGGCAGAAGCTAGATGATCAGGCTAGCGTCCCTTGTAATAACAGAGCAGGTAACGAACGACCTCGCTCGGGTGCGGCTACGCGCTCCCTTATATTACTTAGGTGACGCACGCGATGATGAGCGGTAAGTTCACCTTATCACCTGTCTGATTTTTTCAAAAAGCGCGCGCTGTAACTTTCGCCTCCTTTGTCCTGTGACATGAAGGGCGGGGACTCCCGCCATCTTGTTGCCTTGCATACTAACGCGGTTATAATAGGGAGACACTTACCTGGAGGAGTGAAGTGGAAGTCCAGCTGCAGAGAGTGGAGCCAAGGCAGTGGCGGATCTGCAGGACAAGATGAGAGAGACGACTGGTAAAAAAAACTCATTCATGCAACATCGGAGTTACAATGGGTTGGCGCTAGGCAGGTGTAGGGGAGGCAGAGCCCCAATGACCTCATGCTAATGATCAGATACAACACGATACCACTGAGCCAGGGTTAACAACATTCCCCAAGATTAAAGTTCCATTGAAGACGTTGCAGGCGAGAAGCACTGGTGGTCTCGGTAACTGGTGCCAGGGGTCAAACTGTTGGGCTGCAGGACCGTGGTTAGCTCTGGGCGACTAGAAAATCATAAGTGAGGAGCACAGGACAGGCACGGCGAGTTACAGTGTACCTTGGGATTTGTTTGATTGCGGAGGCTTGTATTTTTGGGAAACTAATTCTGACATTCCTGTAATTGCCTTTTTACTTTTAAGTTACTGACAGAGACACTCTACCTTCATGTAATTATATGTGCAGCAGTTCCATATACATTTCTTTTATTATTTACCTTGTACCATAGTATAGGCAAGTATACTGCTGCCAATAAAAAATGTTAAACAGGTTTTGGCTCAAATTTCCTGAAAGCTTTGGGTGAATCGGAGCCAAGTTTGGTCTGACCTTTTTGCTCCAGGTGTGTAGGAGCCCTGGGCGGATTTTACCCATGATTGTATATAACCGTGTGGCTTTGCTTGGGTTTCAAGTTGTGTCTTCTGATGCACTTTTTTGGGCTTCTCTGTAGAACTACAACTAGTTAAAAAATGTTCACTGTACCGCAGTCAAGGAAAAACAGATGATGTTACCACAGTGCCATGTTCAGCTCCAGTTTTGCAGCTTTATGCACAGAAGCCTCAAGCTCACAAGGAGAGTAGAGAATTACAAGTTTGCCTGTGAGATGAAATGGTGCAGCTGGTGCAGGAGGTGGGAGATACTCTCCCCATTGGTTCAGATCAGCTGCTCATCTAGGAAGGAGTCTGCGGACCACCTAATCAGCCCCCAGCCTGGCTGGAGTCAAACTATATCACATGCACTGCCCTCCCCATTTCCACAATGACCTTCACCTTGTCCTAAAATGAAATCCATTGGTATGTGCTCTTGAACAATTCATGCTGGCTATTCATTATCACGTTGTTGTCTTTTAGGTGCCTAGAAATAGATTCCTGGATGTCATGCTCCAGTATATTTCCAGGCATCAAATTTAAATTGGAATTCCCTTGTCCTTCCATGAGCTTTCAGAGATAAAGGCAATGGCTCTGCAGCTCCCACCCCCAATTCCTTAAGTACTCAGTATAAATCTTCTCTGCCTCTGCTGACTCTACTTGCCACATGCCTCAGTGATCTCCAAGTAAATAACCTCCACAATCATATTCCTATACTCTAGGCAGGTTAGCTCCTTCCCTGTCCTTGCTACCAACTGTTCTCTTCATCTGAGAGTAGATTTTTATTGTAAAAGCTGAACTAAAGAAGCCTTCTTTTGCTTCTCCTTAATTAGCTTCCACTTCCCCTGGGATGAGGGATCTACACTTTCCCTGGTCTTTCTCTTTTAGCATCCTTGAGGGATGCCATTATGTTTCCTTTTATACCCTTTCCTAGCTGGATCTTCATTTGTACCTTGGTCTTCCTATTTTTCTCCCTACATACCTGTACCTTACTCCAATTTTCATGCAGGGTAAAATGGCCAAGTTCCTACCTTTTCAGATACTTTTTTTTGTTTCATTTAGGCCAGGGGACTTGTCTTTTCAAACCAGAAGGTATACCCTTGACCATCTTTGTAGAACTTGCTTTGACTTGTCATTTCCCTGTTTTGAACTCTGGGGACCTCAAGCCCAATTTGGTGGCAACCACACACTTCCTGCCATGTGGTACCCCTCCAGTGTCTGCACTGATGTCTTGTGGCTGGTGAATTTTTAATGTCTTGTGGCTGGTGAATTTTTAACTAACTGTTTATTTCTTAATTGGAGGAAATCTGTTTTTTTGGGTTTTTTTCCACCGATGCTGAGGGCTCAGGCTTGGAGGAAGAGACCTTCTGACTGCTTCCCCTGCAAGAGAAAGGAAGAACAGGAGGTATGGTAGCAACAGGCTAGAGCCCACCCCTGTCTCAGGGCACAAGCAGCTCGGGCTCATGGTCCATTTTGTGCCCATGATGGTTATTGACTGAGGTCATCCAGGCTGAGCAGGAGCTACCTGACTGCAGCCATCCCTTCCTGTCAGTGTGGGATGCTCCCATGTCCCACAGCCACTCTGGGCCTTTCAGACAGCGCAGGAAAGCTCTGCTGTTCCTGCACAGAGCACAGCGCTTCCCTCCCTGCCCAGTAGGGCTTCTCGTCACCACCCTGACAGACCCTGGAAGCTTATCCCCTTGGCCTGCAGGCCTGTAGGTGCAGCAATTTGAGTGCATAGCTCCATTCACAGGCCAGGGCCTCCCTGATCTGCAGATAATCATATACTTCTGGGGAGGGGGAGGAGGGGGTGGATGGTGCCTTGAGGACAAACTCCCCCCTGAGGTGGGGGCAGACCTCATGTGGGGCAGGGGGGAAGTGGGGGACTTCCCAGTAAGAACTGGGAACACAGGGAGAACAGATACCAGAGCAGCGGTTCCTAACCTGGGGTTGCAACTCAAATCAGGGTGGCAGGGGGTCCTCAGTAGGTTTGCAAAGTGTCCAAGAAGAACACTTCCAGGTTTGCAGCTGTCGCTTCCAAGCCTAGTGCTTTGGGATTTCCTGCCAATCATGGGGTGGATGCATGGGGGACTCCCCTCCAAAAAGGTTGGGAACCACTGTACAAGAGGCTATAGAGAGGGCAAGATCCCAAACCACTCAGGTTCCTGCTCTCAGAGGCAGTTGAGCTGAGCCCTTTCCTGTCCCAGGGAATGCGTGTCACTGTCCTCCCCACGGCCACACTGACCTGATTGGCAGATGCCCCTCATCCTGGTTACATTTCTTCTGACACTGCACCCTCTGTTAATAACCAGCTCCAATTGCTGTAGCTGGATGTTTTGCTGCCTCCAATTTGTGTCCAGCTGGAATATCTGTGGGACGGAAGAGGGAACAAAGGGGGCATAAGGGCATGGAGCAATGAGCGACTACATGCAACATGGCCCCACAGATGCACTGGCTGTGTGTTGTCACCCCTGATGCAGGTGTAACCTGGGAACACCCAAGGGTGTGCTGATCCTCAGTTGGAAGGAATAGATGAGTCAGGCAACAGTGATGTGAGAGGGACACTGGTGATTTGAGTGTGGATCCCTCTTTCCTCCATAGAGTCAACTCCATGGCAATGCTTTTAACTATTTAGAGTTTATTGAATTATATTATACATATTATTTCTTATTCAATAGATAAAATAGATCAATATTCCAATAGGTAACAAAAGAAAACTTTCTGAAAAATATTCTTAGCAAGATCTTTTAACAACACCAAAGGTACAGATGAATATTTACAATACGATAAGCCAAAAACCCATTATACTAAACTAACCAAATTTCATAACATTTTGTACAACATATTCATAATTATGATAACAATTATACAAAATATGAATCGCAGTTTTACACGATATAAGATGTGTTTAGCCATGGATCCCAGCTAGCAAGGGGTGCTTCCCCTTCTATGGGTCTAGCTGGGAAGGAAACCTTTACCTGGGGCTTCCCTTGGGGGGTATGGCGGGGGAAGGTTGTCTTTTTTCAGGAATGCCTCTCCTGCAGGACCCGACTCCACCAGCAACTTACAGTTTTCTTTGAGGAGCTGTCAACTGGGCCTCAGAGCCCTTTGCTCAATCAGGCCCCACCAGCGTTGTCTGCGTCACTCCGAGACCTTCCCTCCTGGCCCTGTGCCCTACTTTGGGCACTGAGGGATCTTCCAGCTCTCATGGGGGGGAACCTAGCTAATGCTGGCTGGGCTTACCTAGCCTTATCCTCATCCCAGGCCTCCCCTTTCCCAGGCCCTGGTCTAGGCTCTGGAGCTTTTTTAGTTCTTTGTCTGGTCCATAATGCAGGGCTCCGGTTATCTGGCTTACGCCGGGGCTAATCTGAGCAGCCTCAAACTGGGATCCTGTGGAGGCTCTTCCCTCTCCAGCATCCCTTGCCATCTCTGCCCAGGGTGCTGAGCATGCTGGGCTTTTATTACATTGGAGGCCCCTCCCCTGAAGTCTGCCACACCTGCAAAGCACAGTCTTCAATCAGGTCCAGGGGGGTCCTTGCCCCCCACCTCTGAGCAGGGGCAGGGCAAGCCCCTCCCAGCTATTATCTGATTGGTAGAAATGTCCCACTAATCCAAAGTGTCCTCCAAGCTGGGTTTGCTGGGCAAAAGCGGTGAGCCCGCCACACAGGGACACGTGTAGGCCTGTCCTCCAACGCATTTGTGTGTGCACGTGCTGGGTACCAACACAGGCTCTCATCCACTAACTGCCACCACGGCACACACGTGAATGCACTTGACACTGGTGCACACACACACACATCCCCTAGACACATGTGGGAGCTATGCTTCTACCCACACACTCAAGCATATACAGAATCCAACAGATAAATACATCACACACACATTAATACCCCTCCAGGCCAACAGCCCCCAGAGCCATCCCTCAACAAGTACAAGGTCTATGTAGCCCAAAAGATACAGGGGCTACTCATGACCCTACCTGTTTCCACACTTTCTGGACCTGCCCCAGGACTGCAGGATGTGGCTCCACAAGCAGCAGCAACTGTGTTCCTCCCTCCTAAGCTTTCTTTCAAGGTGAATTTTTAACTAACTGTTTATTTCTTAATTGGAGAGAATCTGGTTTTTTTCACCAATGCTGAGGTCTCAGGCTTGGAGGACTGCTTCCCCTGCAAGACAAAGGAAGAACAGGAGGTATAGTAGCAACAGGCTAGAGCCCACCCCTGTCTCAGGGCACAAGCAGCTCCAGCTTGTGGTCCATTTTGTGGCTATGCTGGTTGTTGACTGAGGTCATCCAAGCTGAGCAGGACCTACCTGACTGCATCCATCCCTTCCCGCCAGCATGGGGATGCTCCCACATCCCACAGCCACTCTGGGCCTTTCAGACAGTGCAGGAAGGCTCTGCACAGAGCACAGCACCTCTCTCCCTGCCCAGCGGTGATTTTCAATACCACCCTGACAGGCTCTGGAAGCTCATCCCCATGGGCTGCAGGCCTGTAGATGCGACAATCTGAGTGTAAAGACCCATTCACAGGCCAGGGCCTGGCTGGGGTTTCTGCTATTATACATATACAGGGAGGGGGACGGCGGGGGGAGGTTGCCTTGAGAAGAAACTCCCTGCTGAAGTTGAGGGAGTCCCCCTGTGGTGGGGGGATTAAGCAGGGTACTCCAGGGGGCCTGTAAGAATTGGGATCGCAGGGAAAGAAGATACCAGAGGCCCTAGAGAGGGCAAGATCCAAAACCAGAAGCAGATTTGCTAAGCCCTTCCCTGCCCTGGAGAATGTGTATCACCATCCTCCCCACAGCCACACCGACCTGATTTGCAGCTACCCCTCGTCTCGGTGACATTTCTGCCTGCACTCCTGTTTTCTATTAATAATAAACTCCAACTGCTGCAGCTTGATGTTTTTCTCCTTCTGCTTTCTGTCCATCCGGAGCAACTGTGGGATGGAGGAGGGAACGAGGGGGCATCAGGGCATGGAGCAGTTAGGAACCATGTGCAACATGGCCACACATATGCACTGGCTGTGCTTTGTTGCCCCTGATGCAGGGACATGTGTAGGACTGTCTTCCAATGTGCTTGTGTACACATGCCAGGTACCACCACAAGGTCTTACCCGCTAATCGTCACCATGACAGACATGTGCATGCTGTTGTCACCCATGTGTCCATACACTCAACCCCTCGACACATGTGGGGGCCATGCTTCTATCCATACACTCAAGCATATATAGAATCCAACAGATAAATACACAGCCACACACGCTCACACCCCACTAGGCCAACAGCCAAAAGACTCACCCTTCAACAGGCCCACAGCTCTACGCAGCCCATAGGCGACAGGTAGGGTGAGCATGGGGGGGGGCAC
>NW_017728907.1:28770707-28775424 GCF_001723895.1 Crocodylus porosus | reverse complement strand
TCCCTTGCCATCTCTGCCCAGGGTGCTGAGCATGCTGGGCTTTTATTACATTGGAGGCCCCTCCCCTGAAGTCTGCCACACCTGCAAAGCACAGTCTTCAATCAGGTCCAGGGGGGTCCTTGCCCCCCACCTCTGAGCAGGGGCAGGGCAAGCCCCTCCCAGCTATTATCTGATTGGTAGAAATGTCCCACTAATCCAAAGTGTCCTCCAAGCTGGGTTTGCTGGGCAAAAGCGGTGAGCCCGCCACACAGGGACACGTGTAGGCCTGTCCTCCAACGCATTTGTGTGTGCACGTGCTGGGTACCAACACAGGCTCTCATCCACTAACTGCCACCACGGCACACACGTGAATGCACTTGACACTGGTGCACACACACACACATCCCCTAGACACATGTGGGAGCTATGCTTCTACCCACACACTCAAGCATATACAGAATCCAACAGATAAATACATCACACACACATTAATACCCCTCCAGGCCAACAGCCCCCAGAGCCATCCCTCAACAAGTACAAGGTCTATGTAGCCCAAAAGATACAGGGGCTACTCATGACCCTACCTGTTTCCACACTTTCTGGACCTGCCCCAGGACTGCAGGATGTGGCTCCACAAGCAGCAGCAACTGTGTTCCTCCCTCCTAAGCTTTCTTTCAAGGTGAATTTTTAACTAACTGTTTATTTCTTAATTGGAGAGAATCTGGTTTTTTTCACCAATGCTGAGGTCTCAGGCTTGGAGGACTGCTTCCCCTGCAAGACAAAGGAAGAACAGGAGGTATAGTAGCAACAGGCTAGAGCCCACCCCTGTCTCAGGGCACAAGCAGCTCCAGCTTGTGGTCCATTTTGTGGCTATGCTGGTTGTTGACTGAGGTCATCCAAGCTGAGCAGGACCTACCTGACTGCATCCATCCCTTCCCGCCAGCATGGGGATGCTCCCACATCCCACAGCCACTCTGGGCCTTTCAGACAGTGCAGGAAGGCTCTGCACAGAGCACAGCACCTCTCTCCCTGCCCAGCGGTGATTTTCAATACCACCCTGACAGGCTCTGGAAGCTCATCCCCATGGGCTGCAGGCCTGTAGATGCGACAATCTGAGTGTAAAGACCCATTCACAGGCCAGGGCCTGGCTGGGGTTTCTGCTATTATACATATACAGGGAGGGGGACGGCGGGGGGAGGTTGCCTTGAGAAGAAACTCCCTGCTGAAGTTGAGGGAGTCCCCCTGTGGTGGGGGGATTAAGCAGGGTACTCCAGGGGGCCTGTAAGAATTGGGATCGCAGGGAAAGAAGATACCAGAGGCCCTAGAGAGGGCAAGATCCAAAACCAGAAGCAGATTTGCTAAGCCCTTCCCTGCCCTGGAGAATGTGTATCACCATCCTCCCCACAGCCACACCGACCTGATTTGCAGCTACCCCTCGTCTCGGTGACATTTCTGCCTGCACTCCTGTTTTCTATTAATAATAAACTCCAACTGCTGCAGCTTGATGTTTTTCTCCTTCTGCTTTCTGTCCATCCGGAGCAACTGTGGGATGGAGGAGGGAACGAGGGGGCATCAGGGCATGGAGCAGTTAGGAACCATGTGCAACATGGCCACACATATGCACTGGCTGTGCTTTGTTGCCCCTGATGCAGGGACATGTGTAGGACTGTCTTCCAATGTGCTTGTGTACACATGCCAGGTACCACCACAAGGTCTTACCCGCTAATCGTCACCATGACAGACATGTGCATGCTGTTGTCACCCATGTGTCCATACACTCAACCCCTCGACACATGTGGGGGCCATGCTTCTATCCATACACTCAAGCATATATAGAATCCAACAGATAAATACACAGCCACACACGCTCACACCCCACTAGGCCAACAGCCAAAAGACTCACCCTTCAACAGGCCCACAGCTCTACGCAGCCCATAGGCGACAGGTAGGGTGAGCATGGGGGGGGGCACGTGCCCCCCTCTGAGATTGGCCACCGCTGGCTTCTGCAGTCAGTCGCTGCTCACCACCCTGCCGCCGATGCTGCCACACACAAACTGTGGCCCCCCAGTCTCAGGAGGCACCAGTCACCCATGACACAGCCCAAAAGATGCAGGGGTTACTCATGGCTCTACCCATCTCCTCACTTCCTGCACCTGCCCCAGGACTTCAGGACTCGGCTCCAGAAGCGGCAGCAACTGTTCCTCTCTCTTAAGCTTTTTTCTAGCCTTTCATTTGTCCTCAGGGCCACTTGGGTGCTCTGGCGGAGCCTCTGGTAGTGGCCCAGGTCACTGATGGTCTGCCAGGGAACATGAGACAGTGCCCTGAGCACAGGGCCATGACTGGGGAAGGACTCCCGGTACTGGCAAACTCCTGCCACCCTCTGCATCATCTGCAGCAGACACCTGCCAGCTGAGGGCCCTGGTAAGCAGCTCAGGCTCTGTCATGTTTTGCCACAGAGAGATAATACCAAGTGCTCATTACTGCAGCCAGTCACAGCAGGGGGATGACTGTGGCACCATCAGCTCCTGGGCAGTGGTCCTAGGTCACATGTGTCTAGTGCTCTGGGTATGGGCCCAGGAGGGAGAACTCCCAGGCTCCATCACTGGCTCGTCCACTCACCCCTTGAGTGCCCTTAGAAAATTTCCTCCAACAGCCCCTGCCCCACTTTCTCCATCACTAAAACACAGCACCAGGCCTCTCAGCAGGCTCAAGCACTTGGAGAAGCCCAGGTGCTGCAGCCAGAGAAGTCCTTGCCTGGCCTTTCAAGGATCCTGGGAACCCCAGTGACTCCTCTGCCCTTGAGTGCGAGGATTTCAGGCCGTTCAGCCAAGCCAGGGCACAGGGGAGGGCTGGACAGCAACTATAACCTGTCCCCATTGCAGAGCTGATACCAACAGATCCATCTTTGCAGATGCCTCACAGCCACTCACTCAGTTCTTGTCCCAGGGCTCCTGGCATCGGCGTGTCTCCTCCTCTGTGGGGTCCCAAAACATGCGGGCTCTCATCGTGCCCTTGAAGCTGACAGCTGGTGGCCAGGGATTCTCGCTCCCTTGCTGTGCTTGCCCTGGGGGCAGCTGAAGAAAGACAGCAGATACCTGGCAGAAAGCAACCTGGGGCCCAGCCTCTCCCTGAGGTAGGAAGCAACTCCCCTGCAGCATGTGGAGAGGCTGCAGGGGCTTGTCTAGCTCAGCGCTGAGCCAGGGCCTGGCACTAAAGTCCCCATATTCTGCCTCATCACAGAGAAGCAGGCAAGAACGAGTGGCATCACTGATCCCCTAGGGAGGGCTCTGCTCATTCAGTGGCCAGTGGCTAAGACAGCCCAGCAAGGAGGTTGTAGGAGGTACTGGAAGCCATGACCTACATTAGGAAAACACTCCTACAATGGAGAGAGAGAACCTGATTGCAAGACTTGGCAACCAGAAGGAGCAGATATGAGAAATCTCTCAGCAAGTTGCTTACCTGCACAGTCTGTGAACTCCTTTCCTCCATGTCCACATGGCCAGGATACTTAAGAGCTAAGGGGGTAGCTATGTCCTAGTAATGCTAATAACAGTGCTAACTACCTACTAACTTGACTAATATGAAAGAATATTAAGACTATTTCCTAATACTGCTAATACTACTGACTATTGACACTAATCACTAAGAAAGAGGTAATGGTACACTGCGGAACAAAATACAACTATGGCTACAATGAAATTTGACAACCCACTAACTGGACTATTCTTATCTGTGTCAAGCACAGAGTGAGCAGGAAAAATCCTTTGTTCTGCTTTTGTCTCTGTCCCAGCACCAGTCATCACGGCAATGTGATGGCGACGAGGACCCGCATCCCAAAGCAGCCTGAGCCAGGCCTTGTTCAAGCATGGTTGGGCAGAGACACTGGGCCAGGTTCACCACCCAATGCACTACCAGACATTGCCATGGTGTTTAGGTGTCTCAGGGTGATCCTATTCCATCCTAACCCCCTAGCAATGCAGAGGGGCAGTTCTTCCTCGTCTCAGATGCTTTATTATCCCTAGTTGGAGGGCATGGATAGGTAGAATTGATGTGCTAATGGCTACAGGTTGGAGTAGAATTAAAATTAGATGCCCAAATACCAGAAACAGTGGGTTAAATCCTGTGTTGCCTGAGCCAGAGGCTGAGCCCATCTGGAATGACAATAATGTGTTAACTCATGAAAATTCTGAAACTCAGCCTTGTTTGTGAACCAGGTCTTGTTTGAACATCCAACCTCTGCAGTGACCCACCCAGGGGACAGAAGCTGGCCTGAAAGGGGAAAGGTGGAGATGCCCTTCCCTTTGTGTCAGTAGCAGTCTGCCTCTGCCACACAGCTCCTGAAAGGACCCTTGGGGTGGGAGAGCAGGGAATGGTCTCAAGTAGCTGGAGATGCCCCCTGTGAGGACAGAATTGCAGGGTGTGAGCATCAATAGTTATGAGTATTTTTAGTAATAAGTAACCCCTAGTGTTAGGAATATCCTTAGTTTATAAGTATGGTAAACCAGGGAACATGCAGGGAAGGTGGCATTCACAGACAGTGCAAATACTTGGCTTTTGGGTGCTCTCTTTCACTGCTGATGCTTTGGGTTGCAAAGTCTTGCAAACTGGTTTTCTTTCTCCCCTTTTTGGAGTGTTTTTCTAACATGGAACATTGTCCAGGGCTGTGTATGCTCTTGCACCTCCTGCATGTCATGTCCCTTGCCTCCTCTTGCAGTCCAATGTGTGGAATCTCTTCTGC
>NW_017728907.1:28766859-28768312 GCF_001723895.1 Crocodylus porosus | reverse complement strand
CAAAACATCTACTAATAAAAGTCAATATGCTCTATAGTAAACATTTTTTGGAACAGTATTTTTTTCCCCCATTGTCCAGCTCTCTTTCTGTCAGGGCCCTTGGCGGCTGCCTTGTTTGCCCAGCTGTCTCTCCTACTTCTCCATCTGTCTAGTGCACCTCCATCCTGCTTCCCTCCCAGCTTTTCCAGTCTGACCTGAGGCATCACTCCAGGTTGATGCAGCATGATCCCTTTTTCCAGGTTTAGGACTCTATCATCTTGCAGCCTGTTCTGTAGCCTCTCTTCTTTCCTTTCTCCCCGCTGAACAGGGTGGACACTACTTTGATAATGGCAGTGAAACAAGATCTCTTTGGCACACTTACCTGTTATTATACATCTGTAACATACTTAGGACACTTCTAGATGATAAGGCATGAGGGCACCTAATTCACTTTCATTTCAATGCAGGTTTTAGACACCTAAGTCACGTTAAGGATCTGGATCTTAGTGGCTTTTTGAAGCAGGTCTGTACAACATTCATGCATTTTCAAAGCCATTGGTCAACTACCACTTTGTACCATCCATACCTAATTCCCTGGACACCTCCATTTCTTACAGGTGGCACTTTCTAAGCAATAAAGTGCTGTTGGCCCCCTAGACGTAAGGAAATGCTTCTTTTCACTGCAAATCAGAAGAAAACCAAAACATTTCAAAGACGGAACGACAAAAATTATATTAAATGGGAAAAAGCTCTGAGAGGTTTACTGTAATTTGGACAGTACACTAGCTGCTCTGCTTAGTAAGCAGCCCTACACAGTGACTTTGTTTTGGACAACGGTAACATTTTTGTGCAGGAATTACCCTTCCCTAGGTCACTACAAAGAAAGAATCCGTGCGGCATCTGTATTTATACCCCAAATACCCAAGTTTTGTGCCAGTGTGTCTGTGGCCTTTTGCCAAGATGCTCATTTTCCCTTGTCCCTTTGCAGCTCACACACTTGCTTCTTCAGCCCTTCCTTCTCTTATCTCATCTCCTGTCCTTATTTATCTTTTCTATATTCCAACAGCCCATTTTTTAGATCAGCTTCTCTGTTCATTAGGGTGCTCTCATTTTTTAACGTTTCCTATCAGATCCTTCTGTGGCCAGCAAGATTCATTCTTCCCTAACTCCATTCTTCCCTAGCTCTCTTTCAGCTTAACCACATCTCAGCATCACCAGAAGCCCCACAGTTGAAAATCACTTGTTACCATGGACAGGTTTGATGTCAGTGAATGGCATTTTCCATCGGAATAATTCATTAGATTTCATCAGAAATATCCTCACTAAGACAAAAACAGCTTAGTTCCATCTCCTGCTACTCCCTTCTGCAACCTTTATCAGTGTTATCTCTGGATATACAAGTGGCACAATGGCGCTCTAAGAGGGCTGAGGGTCTATCCCACACTATATTACCGTGTTTCCCCGAAAATAAGAC
>NW_017728907.1:28761930-28766539 GCF_001723895.1 Crocodylus porosus | reverse complement strand
GCTGCCCGTCTTATTTACCGCTTCGCGCCGGTACGCTTAGCCACGCCTATCACTATGTCTTATTTTCGGGGTATGGCTTATATTGCGCAAATACGTAGAAATCCTGCTACAGCTTATTTTATGGGTATGTCTTATTTTCGGGGAAACACGGTAGTGTCTGGACTACTAAGCAACCATCTCCATCATCAGGCAGTTGAAATACAGGGGTTTGTGGTTAGGAATATGTTCCCTGTGAACAGTCGATTTGGGGAAGCAAAGCACTGTTTCTGGGTCCTTTTCCCTTTCCTCTGAAACACTGACTTTCATCCAAACCTAGAGATGGAAGTTTCCAAAGAAGCACACTTATCTTCCTGCCAGTCCATAGGAACTTCCAGGCACCAGTCTGGAGGGTCTTGCTCATGAACTGAGTGTCAAAGCCAATTCCCAGATTTGGGATCAGGAAGGACTTTCTCTCCAGAGCAGACTGGCAAAGACCACAAGGTGTTTTGCTTTTCTCAGCAGGGCAGGGGATAGTCCACATCATTCAAGTGTTTTTAATAGCTCCCAAGAAGCACAACAGCTGTGGGTATGGAAAGACAGACTGGATCCACTGGGAGGGGTTCCAGCAACTGATGTCCACTTACTTTTTGAGTCCTGCAAAGAAGGCAGAGGCAGTTGGCAGCAGAAATGGCTCTCAGCCTCTTTGGCCTCCAGGCCAAGCTGACATTTGATGTAAGCGTTACTGTCTCTGCGACAGCATTGCTGCTGATACAGGTTTGACTCCAGTCTGCTCTGTTAACAGACCTGAAAAGACATCCATGAAACTAGCAGCTTCCAAAACTGAAGGGAGGTGGTGATGTGATGCTGCAGATCCAGGAAGCCTGCTCATGGTGTGCAGAGATCAAACCCAGAAGAATGACACACTTCCCTATTCCTGGGCGGGTAACAGTTGGAGAGGTGGCAGAGAGGGCTCTGCTGGTCTTGACACTCCTGTCCCCTTTCCCCTCACTCCCAATCTCAATCAAATATATTAAGCCTGGCACAGGCCTGAGCTCTGAGGCCCTTCTCTTTACCTTTGGCCAGGAGTAAGCCTGAAGAAATGTGACTGTTTATTCCTACTCTTTGCTTTCTGTCTCATAGGCAGTGTGGGATCCAAGACATGGTCTCACGTCTCCCCATGAAGGGTCAGTGCATTCAGTGGCCTCTTCTGTGCAAACCTGTGGAAGGTTCCCCCATAGTTCACCATTCCCACAGCCCAGTGTGTGACAGCAAGGCAGGCAGGCTTTGGCTAACTACAATGATAGGATAGAGCTGAACACACTTTGTTATATTGGGGTTTGGTTTGCTGGAGCAACATGTTTGTGGCTGCGGGAGGTCTGCAATCCCCTGTGGCTGGAAGCCCTGGGCAGCTCAGTGCTGGCACCTGCTAGGGACCAGGGAGAAGAGCAGGCCAGAGCTGGTGGGAGCCTGCCCAACTGCCCCCGAGCTCTCTGCTGCATCTGTGGGGGCAGGGAAAGGCTGCAGGGCAGGAGACTGACATTTCAGTGAGGGAAGAGCTTGGGGCGTTTCAGTTCCAGTACAGTCAAGTTTCATTTGGGGGATGATACAGCCTTGCCCTCCCTCCTGGGAGACAAAAGCAGAAGGGACCTGCAGCAAATGTGGCAAAAGTGGGCTGGCACAGCAGAGCAGCTGCCTTGGTGAAAGATCCTGGCCAGGAAAGTACAAGCCACTTTCATCTGAGAGTAGATCTTTATTCTGACAGCTGAACTAAAGAAGCCTTCTCTTTCTCCTCCTAAATTAGCTTCCATTTCCCATGGGATTAGGGATGTACATTTCCCTTGGTCTTTCTCTTTTAGCATCCTTGTAGGATGCCATTTTGTTTCCTTTAATGCCCCTTCCTTAGCTGGATTTTCATTTGTACATTGGCCTTCCTGGTTTTCTCGCTATGTACCTGTGCGTTACTCCAATTTTCATGCTGAGTATTATGGCCAAGCTCCCCCCATTTCAGATATCTTTTTAACTTTCATTCCGACTAAGAAACTTCTCTTTTCAAACCAGAAAGTTTCCATCCCCTTGACCATCTTTGTGGAACTTCCTTTGACTTGCAGTTCCTGTTTTGAACTCTGAGGACCTCAGGCCCAGTTTAGTGACAACCACATACGCCCTGCCATGTGGTACCCATCCATTGTCTATACCAATGTCCTGAGGCTGGTGAACTTTTAACTAACTGTTTATTTCTTAATTGGAGGGAATCTTGCTTTTTTCAGGGATGGTGAGGGCTCAGCCTTGGAGGCGGTATCCTTCTGCATCCTTCCCCTGAGAGACAAAGAAAGAACAGGAGGCATGCTAGGAACAGACAAAGCCCACCCCTGTCCAAGGGTACAAGCAATTCCAGCTTGTGGTCCATGTTGTGCCTATGCTGGTTGTTGACTGAGGTCATCCAGGCTGAGCAGGAGCTACCTGACTGCAGAAGTCTCTCCCTGCCAGTGTGGGGATGCTCCCTCGTCCCACAGCCCCTCTGAGCCTTTTAGACAGCACGGATAGGCTCTGCTGTCCCTGCACAGAGCACAGCGCCCCCCTCCCTGCCCAGTGGAGCTTCTTATCACCACCCTGACAGGCCCTGGAAGCTCATCCCCTTGGCCTGCAGGCCTCTCGGTGAAGCAATTTGAGTGCAAAGCCCCATTCACAGGCCAGGGTCTTGCTGGGGTCTCTGCTAATGATCATTTACTTTTTGAGGGGTGGGGGGAGATGGCATCTTGTGGAGAAGCTCCCCCCTGAGGTGGGGAGAGTCCTACTGTGTGTGGTGTGGGAAAGCAGGGGACTCCAGGAGGCCAGTAAGAATTTTGAACACAGAGAGAGAAGATCCCAGAGGCTCTAGAGAGGGCAAGATCCAAAATCACACAGGTCCCTGCTCTCAGAGGCAGCTGTGCTTAGCCCTTTCCTGCCTTGGGGACTGTATGTCACCAACCTCCACATGGCCACACAGACCTGATTCACAGCTGCCTCTCATCCCCGTGACATTTCTTCTTGCACTGCTCCTTCCTATTAATAAGAAGCTCCAGTTGCTGCAGCTGGATGTTTTGCTACCTCTGCTCTCTGTCCAGTTGGAACAGCTATAGGACAGAGGAGGGAAGTGAGTGACCTTGTCGCCCCTGATGCAGGGACATGTGTAGGCCTGTCCTCCAATTCATTCATGTGCACATGTGCTGGGCACCACTATAGGCTTTTATCAACTAACTGCCACCATGGCAGACATGTGAATGCATTTGTCACCAGTGCGTGCACACACTCATCCCCAAGACACATGTGAGGGCCATGCTCCCACCCACACTTCCAAGCACCATAGTGTACTCTAGTATATAGGGTATATCACTTGTCAAACTAACAAGCCCAACCCCATGACAGGTGCCCTGCCCCTTGCCTCTTCTCCCTATGAGGGAGTTGTTTCTAGCCTGGGGGAGAGGCTGGGCCCCAGGTTGGTTTCTGCCAAGTATCTGCTGTCTTGCTTCAGCTCCCCCAGGTGTAAGCATAGCAAGGGAGTGGAAATCCCCAGCCGCTGCCTCCCAGGTCCAAGGGCATGATGACAGCCCACGTGTCCTGAAAACTGCAGAGAAGGAGATATTCCAATGCTAGGAGCCCTGGGACAACAACGAGTGAGTGGCTGTGAGGTGTCTGCAAAGATGGATCTGTTGACATGAGCTTTCCAATCTGGGCAGGTTATAGTTGCTGTCTAGCCCTCCCCTGTGCCCTGGCTTGGCTGAACGGCCTGAAACCCTTGCACTCAAGGGCAGAGGAGTCACTGGGGTTCCCAGGATCCCTGAAAGGTCAGGCAAGGACTTCTCTGGCTGCAGCATCTGGGCATCTCCAAGTGCTTGAGCCTGCTGAGAGGCCTGGTGCTGTGTTTCAGTGATGGGGAAAGTGAGGCAGGGGCTGTGGGAGGGATTTGCCCAACGGCACTCAGGGGGTAAGTGGACGAAACAGTGATGGAGCCTGGGAGTTCTCCCTCCTGGGCCCGCACCCAGAGCACTAGACACATGTGGCCTGGGACCAGTGCCCAGGAGCTGATGGTGCCCCAGTCCTCCCCCTGCTGTGACTGGCTGCAGTAATGAGCGCTTGGTATTATCTCTCTGTGGCAACACAGGGCAGAGCCTGGGATTGCCTGCCAGGGCCCTCAGCTGTCAGGAGGCTGATGCAGATGAAGCAGAGGGTGGCAGTGGTTTTCCAGCACTTTAGGATCCTCAGAGAGGGACGTTGAATGCTTCCTCAGTCATGGTCCTGTGTTCTGGGCACTGTCTCATGTTCCTCAGCAGACCATCAGTGACCTGGGCCACGTTCAGAGGCTCTGCCAGAGCACCCAAGTGGCCCTGAGGGCTAGTCAAAGGCTTGAAAAAAAGCGTAAGAGGGAGGAATGGTTGCTGCCGCTTCTGGAGCGGAGTCCTACAGTCAGGTCCAGGAAGTGAGGAGACAGGTAGGGCCGTGAGTATCCCCTGTGTCTTATGGGCTGTGTAGGGCTGTGGGCCTGCTGACAGGTGAGTCTTAGGGCTGTTGGCCTGGGCAAGGTGTATGTGTGTCTTTGTCTGGTGGATTATGTACATGAGTGTGTGGGTTGGAGCATAGTCCCCACGTGTCT
>NW_017728907.1:28734186-28761830 GCF_001723895.1 Crocodylus porosus | reverse complement strand
TGTGTGTGTGTGTGTGTGTGTGTGTGTGTGTGTGTGTGTGTGTGTGTGTGTGTGTGTGTGTGTGTGTGTGTGTGTGTGTGTACTGGTGCCAAGTGCATTCACAAGTGTGCCATGAGGGTGGTTAGCACATGAGAGTCTCTAGTGGTACCCGACACACGTGCACATGAGTGAATTGGAGGACAGGCCTGCACACATCCCTGCACTGGCGTAACCAGGCACAGCCAGTGCATCTGTGTGGCCATATTGCACATGCTCCTTCACTGCTTCATGCCCTGATGCCCTCTTTGTTTCCTCCTCTATCGCACAACTGTTCTGGCTGAACAGAGAGCAGAGACAGCAAAAGTTCCAGCTGCAGCAATTAGAGCTGATTATTGACAGAAAGCAGCAGTGTGAGAAAGAATGTCACCGTGATGAGGGGAGCTGTGAATCAGGTCCATGTGGCCGTGGGGAAGATGGTGACATTCCCTAGGGCAGGGAAGGGCTCAGCACAGCCGCCTCTGAGAGCAGAGACCCAAGTGGTTTTGGATCTCACCCTTTCTAGAGCCTTTGCTATCTTCTCTCCCTGCATTCCCAATTCTTACGGGCCCATGGAATCCCCCACTACTCTCTCCCCCACAGGAGGACTCCCCCTACCTCAGAGGGGGATCTTCTCCTCAAGGCACCATCCCCCTCTACCCTACACTCATATATCCACCCACGGTATATTATTAGTAGTAGTGACCCCAGGGAGGTCCTGGCCTATGAATGGATTGCCTGCAGGCTAACAGGATGAACTTTCAGGTCCTGTCAAGGTGGTGGTGAGCTAGGCAGGGAGGGAGGCGCTGTGCTCTCTGCAGGGACAGCAGAGCCTTCCCTCAATGTCTGAAAGGACCAGAGTGGCTGTGGGAGCATCCCCACACTGGTAGGAAGGGACAGCTGCAGTCAGGTAGCTTCTGCTCAGGCTGGATGAACTCAGTTAACAACCAGCATGGCCACAACATGGACCATAAGCTAGAGCTGCTTGTGCCCCGAGACAGGGGTGGGCTTTAGTCTGTTCCTTACATGCCTCCTTTTTCTTCCTTCGTCTTGCAGGGGAAGCAGTCAGAAGATCACCTCCTCCAAGCCTGAGCCCACAGCATCTATGAAAACAAAACAAAACTAACCAAACAAAATAACTAGATTCCCTCCAATTAAGAAATAAACAGTTAGTTAAAAATTCACTAGCCTCAGGACATCAGTGCAGACAATGGATGGGTACCACATGGCGGGGAGTGAATGGTTGTCACCAAATTGGGCCTGAGGTCCCAGAGTTCAAAACAGAGGAACTTCAAGTCAAAAGAATTTCCACAAGCATGGTCAAAGGAATGGAGAGCCTCCGGTTTTAAAACAGAAGTTCTTTAGTCCAAATGAAATTTAATATACATTTGAAAAGGGGAGAACTTGGCCATATTACCCAACATGAAAATTAGAGTAATGCACAGGTGCACAGGGAGAAAAAACAGGAAGACCAAGGCACAAATGGAAATTCAGCTAGGAAAGGAGATAAAAGGAAAGAAAACGGCATCCTACAAGGATGCTAAAGGAGAAAGACCAAGGGAAATGTAGGTCCCTCATCCCAGAAGTGGAAGCTAATTAAGGATGAGAAAGAGAAGGCTTCTTTAGTTCAGCTGTCAGAATAAAGATCTACTCTCAGATGAAGTGAACAGTTGACAGTAAGGACAGGGGAGGAACTAACCAGCCCAGAGTTCAGGAATATGATTGTGGAGATTACTTACTTGGAGATCACTGAGGCATGTGGCAAGTTAGAATCAGCAGAGCCAGAGAAGATTTATGTTGAGTACTCAAGGCATTGGGGCTGGGAATTGCAGAGCCATTGCTATTATCTCTGATGGAAGTACTGTAAAGGGGATACATATCTGGTTAGCTCACTATACTCAGCAAGTAGTCAAAGGGTCAATGACTAGTCAGGTAGAAGTATCAAGTGGTGTTCCCCAGGGGTCTGTCCTAAGTCCATTATTGTTAAATATCTTCATTAGTAATTTGGATGATGGGATTGAGTGCATGCTTAGCAAATCTGTGGACAGTGTAAAATTAGATGGAGTTGCAGACCCTCTGAAGGTTAGGGCTAGGATCTAGAATGACCTAGAATAGATTAGAAAAATGGTCCACAATCAGGGAAATGAAATCCAACAAGGGCAAACACAGTCTTGCACTTAGGACAGAATAACTGCATGCACAAATACAAATTGAGGAATGACTGGCTAGGTTGCAGTACTGCAGAGAATGACCTGGGGGTTACAGTAGACCATAAATTGAATATGAGACAACAGTGTGCTCCTGTTGCCAAAAAGGCCAACAGAATACTGGATTGCATTAATAGGAGTATCATTTGCAAAGCAAGGGAAGTGATTCTTCTGCTCTATTCAGCACTGGTGAGGCTTCACCTGGAGTAGTGTGCGCAGTTTGGGGCCCTGTAACAGGGGGCTGTCTCAGGGCCAGATTTCCAATGGCCCGCCCACCTGTTTCTGGGTCAGCCACCTGCTTCCTTATCTGCCATGCCCTGATGATATCATTATGATCTTAATTAGGCAGGAGGCTGCCCATTTCTTGCCCCGATGCCAGGAAGTGCTATCTGCGGCTCTGTTCCTCCCCTACATCGCAGCCCAAGCCTCACAGATGGTATCCACAGTTCTTAACATCACCAGCTCCCCACTGGGCCCCAGAATCCTTCAGTCCAGACCCCAACCAGATCCCTCCCATCAGGCACCCTACTCTGCCCTCACTCTGGGCTGCCTAGCTCTCTGAACTCCTCCCCCTCTCAGATGTGGCCCCCCCAGGACCTTTGGCCACATAGACCCTGGCTTCACCTCCAAGGCCAGTCAGAAACCCCAAGCCCTTAGCTCTGGGTGTCCCTTACCATGAACCCCTGGCCCTTTTGACCCTTGCAGTCCTGGCCCCAGCATTGACTAGCCAAGGATGGTTTGAGTCAGGCCTCTGAGCCTCTATCCCACTCTCTACCCTGGGTCTACCTTCTTGGCCTTACTATGGTATAACCCACTTGGTTGTGGGAGCTGGTGTTATTAAGGAACCCCGACCTACCTTTCACCAGGATAACTGGTCTGGCATCTCCTGGCCCCACCAGGCCACCCACTTCTGGCAGGGTGCAGTTTTAAGTCATGGCCCAGGACCAGGAGCCTCCAAACCATCCCCTTAAGCTCCTGCCCTTATCTCAAGGATGGTGCATACAGCCTTGCAGTCAGGCAATGTTTCTGCCTAACCTACCAGCAGCAAATTGCTCCATTTATATAGGCAGCCAGAGATCTAAAAGGGCTGCCACAGTCAAACACCTGCTGGCTGCTTGGCTCAGCCCTTAAAGTGGCAGGCCCACTTGAAGAAGAATGTGGACAGCTTGGGAAAAATCTAGCAGAAAGCAACAAAAAAGGGTTAGAGGCCTGAAAAGCATGATTTATGAGGAAAGGCTGTGAGAACTAGGGTTTTTTAGTCTGGAGGAGAGTAAGTTGAGGGGAGGGGGGATTAAGAGTCTTCAAATGCCTGAAGGTTGGTTATAGAGAGGATGAATACTCCCACAGAAAAAATGTAAGTTGAAAATTAAGAAGAATGTTTTGGCTATGAGGGTAGTCAAGCATTGGAGCAGGCTACCTAGAGAAGTTGTAGAATCTCCATCCCTGGAAATTTTCAAGAACAGGTTGGACAGACACTTGGCTAGGATGGCCTAGTCAGGGATGAGCCTGCCTTGAGCAGCAGGCTGGACTAGATGACCTGGTCAGGTCCTTTGCAGCCCTACCCTCCTATGATCCTATGACCTTGTATACTCAGCTTGTCTAGATAGTTCCAGCATTCTCAGGAGGCAGATGGTGCTTCTCCCTGGCATGTGGCCATCTTGACAGAATTATGAAGTTGAGCACTTTAAAGTTTTTGTTTTGTAAAGTTTGTTCTCAGACTCTTTCTGGTTCCTACCTTTCAAGCTGGAACTGGCTTTATTCATGCTTTCTGCATCTTTCTGTGTTTCTGCATTTCTTACAGGTTGAGCCTCTCACATCACCATATTCCCATGAAAATGACCCTGTACACTGGTCACTTTTTTATAGTTTGCCTGAAATGTAGCGTTCTAGTTTTAATAGTAAGCACTGAAGTCATCTGGGGGCTTAGTGGTTTCTGATGTTTCTTTTCAAATGGTTTCCTGTCCTTGAATATGCAAGTCTCACTTTACCCATGTGAACATTATTGTAATGCATTCTTTTTCAATTTGATCATCCTTATGTTCCCTTAGCAATAACAACCTTGATGTGAGAGTTACTGGCTGCCTCTTCTGGAGAGAAGGATGCCTTAGGCTCATCTCAGAGATATCACACTATATGGCTGCCTCTTCCTCCACATCACAGTATTTTAAAATGAGGCATTTGAGTACCAGCTCCTCAATACATGAAATGGCTGCAACCTCTTTTGGTAATCATGTTCATTCTGTGTCTTCAGGAATTTGCATCCCTTGAGAGACCTGCTACAAACTTTGTCAGATCCTTTACAAGACACAGCAGTTTCCAAACTGATTTAATATCTTTATGCATGGATATCTGCCATTTTGCCTTTCCCATTTCAGGGTTAGACCACAGGCTCCAGGAAGTCATCTGTACTCTGTCTGGTATTGCTGTCAATCACACTTTCATCTTATTTTTATTTCTTTATCTTTTTCCCTGCCCTTTGCAGCAGACAATCACAGTTGTAGCCATGATCTCTGACAGCTTCCGCCAGGTTGTCTCTCCATCTGTATGTCAAAATATTGCCAGCTGTGACACTGATCCCCACCAGCCCTGGTAGCATGTCTTGCTGGTGGTGTTGATATTCTACCAGATGTTTATCACAGTAGCATTCTGTCATCTGTGTTTATCCACTGGTGCCCAAAGTTGGAGAGTCACCTTCCTTCCTTATCATGGTTTATATGGACCAGTTTCAGTTGTTGTCACTCACTGGTGCAGAGAATGTGCCTGGAGAGATGTGAGGAACCAGTTGTGAACTGAACCTGTGCACAAATGCATGAACATACACACTGTAGGTACCAATACACAGTAGTCATCTGCCACTTTCCATTATGTGTATGACATAGAGTAATCCTGCTGGGAATGCAGGGTGTTCAGGAGTGTGGCAGCCCAAGAGCTAGCCTCAGTGGGCCAGCAGGAACTTCCTGGCATGACAGAACAGCATCAAGGCTAGATTCCAGACCTATGCAAATATGGTAGCAAAAGTGTTACTTCCTTAATGTAAGCAGTTCTTTATATAAGTTCCTGAACATAATAAAGAGTTGTTTTCATACCACAAGCCTCATATAGTCATTCTCAGTCATTCTCAACAAGGGTGATACAGTACCCTGGGCTGCCTTGAGATTCTTTCAAGGGTGTTGTGGGGTGCTATGCAATGTTAGCACTGTTAGGTGTGTAAACATGATTCACAATGTAAATCCCGAGATTTTAAATAAGAATCCATAATGTTAAAAGCATGCTGACCTATTGCGGTCTTTAAGTGCCTTGCCACAGAAATATTGCTCTATTATTTTCCAACTGGCAAGAAACAAATGAAAATGAAGAGCTGGCATTTTCCAAGTGGTGCTTTGAGTCTAAGGAGGTTGAGCACCACTGCTCTAGGTACTACAGTGTCCACTAGAGGGCAGCAGTAGATTAAAACATTATGTATAAATACAATGATTCTCAACCAGGGCCAGGAGCTCCTGTCAGCATATCTGCCTTGTCTCTTGTACAAGGACAAGAGGGCCAGGGGCATGCCAGACATCCTCCTGTTCCCATGGGCCAATTATATTAGCCTGATCTGCAAGCTGGTGACAGACGCAGAATCCAAAACTCCTTCCCTCGTGAAATATTTTGCAGGGCACATCCTGAGACACTGCGAGGTATAGACTCCAACCAACCATAAACTGTGGATCACGGGCTCACCGTGGTTCTATAAGACCTTGAACAAGTGCCGCAGTTTGTACGGCCTGCAAAGTGCAGGCCCAGCAACCGTTAGAAACCACAAGAAGATCCAGGAGATGTTGAGGCTGTGGTACACCATGTCACCCATGGACCTGCTCCCGGGCAACGTGCAGGAGCGCATCGACTACAAGGATCTGGGCAAAGATCATAAGGACCTGAAATGGCTCATAGCCCATCGAGCTCTACCAGTGAGGGCCCGGGGACACAGAGAGGAGCAGCTGGGGAGACCCAGCTGGCCATGGCCCAGCTGCCACGGAGCCAAGATGATTGACCACCTCCTTTGGCTCTGCACCTGCACCAAAGAGGTATGGAAAAGGGTGAAGCAGCTCTGTGAAGCGGTGACTGGCGTCAGCTGGTTAATCAGAGAAGTGGTGCTGTACGGGCATCTCGCCAAACACCAGAGAAACCTGTTGCCCCATTTCAATCAGTTTGCGTCCTGCATCAGGAGTGATCTCCTGTTGTACAGGCAAAGGAACGTAGAGGTAGTAGGCTGTGTGAAAATGGCACTGAGCGAACTCTGGACCTACTACCAGAAATTGTTAGTGGAGGATGGAGAGGACGCGGACAAAGCCACCTGGCACAGAGACATGTGGCACAGGATCATCCAACACCCTCCGAGTGGAAAAGGGGGCAGTGACAGAGATGAAGAGGAAGGGACAAGCAGAACTGAGAATAGCAACGGTGACAGCAGCAGTGAGTCCTCCAGTGGGAGCTGGAGGGACAGCAACATCGAGGACAGATGAACTGAGAATGTGACCCCGCAAGTGGGGTGGGGATAGAAGGGAAGCATTGCTTGGTCTAAGGGACCAGGATTTGCTTGCATGTGTTGTGCATGATCTGGATATGTAACAGGTTCAGGTATATATAGATATACATATATAAAACCTGCACTGTCTCTGCTCATCAGCTATATGCAGCAGTGGGAGAAAAACCAGTTGCAAAGCTCTTGGACTCCAACTCCTCTGTGTGTCCCTTGTGAACCCCTGGTAATATTTGTAGTATTTCTAGGTTAAATTATTTACGGTGCTTACCTAAGCTACTTTTTTCACACTATCAGGCCCTGGAAAGTGCTCTACAGCCGTAATGTAACCCGTGTGCACGGCTGCAGAGTGCTTATAAAATGGCTGATTGTTTGAAAAATTAACCCTGGTTAAATCAAGTATTAGATGAAGGCGCATGAGGCTGCCCCAAAAAGCAGGTCTAGGAAAGAAAAGAGTTGTTTTAGTTTAAATGTTTTTTGCATTTTTCCTCCCTTTAGGAGCTGGGAGGCTCCTGTGGCTCTGGGAAGCAGGAACTTTTGGGAAAGCCCCAAAACACTTAGTATGACTCCACCTACCAGTATCCCACAGACTCAGTGCTTGCCACAGCTCTGCAGGTGTGGGGAGAGGACCCAGCCAGGCTCAGCTGGCACCTTGTCCATGTTTTATGGGAACCTCTTGGGCAGGGGGGAGGTCGCCTTTCTCCCACAGTCCCGGAGATCCAGGGTGCCCAGCTCCGTCCCTTGCTCCAGTTGGGTTTGGGAAAGGCGAGTCCTGCCTGCGGGGACGGCAAACGGGAAGGTCGTGCCACGTGAACAAGCACAGTGCAAGCACAAGCACAGTAGTGGCTACTGCCGGGACTCTGAGGCTGGCTGTCTGCGCAAGGCTCGCTCTGAGGTCTCCGGGTGTTGCGGGGCGCTTGAAATCACCGTCCTCTGGAGGGAAGTGGGACGAGGAGATGGCCCCTCAGAGAGACCATGGTACCCAGGCTGCCTTGGACGACACAGCAGAGCAGGGCCACAGGACGAGGCCCCCAGTGTGGCCAGGCAAGGCCCAGCCCCCACACAGGCGGACACAGCTTTGCGGGGGGACGGGGGGGGACTAGCAGGACCCGGGGACACGAAGGTGGCTCCCCACTCTCGCCCCGTGAGCGCCCGCCGGCAGTGACGGGGTTAAAAATCACCCAGCTGCCCCCGCGCGGGGAGGAAAGGGACGTACAGCGCGGGCCCTTCCTGCCGCGCTCGCGGCTGCTGGGGCTCGCGGAGGCGGTGGCGCCTCCCCTCCAGGTGCGACCCCTGGGGCGGGGGCGGGGAGCTTGGACGCCTGGGATCCGCCCCAGCCCGGGGGCAGCCGTGCCAGCGCGTGTGCCGGGGCGCCAGGTGCCCCCTGCCTGGGCGGGGGGGGAGTGTACATTGTGCCTCAGCCGTGTGACACCTGAGTGTGTGCGCGCGTGCGTTGCGTGACGTGTGCTGCATGTGTGTGTGGAGGAGGCACAGGTGCTTGGACTCCGTGTGAGAGTGTCATATTGTGTCATGTTGGGTACTGTGGTGTCTAAAGCACTTGTATATTGGAAGTTGGGCTGTATTGTGTGTGTGTGTTGGTGATGAGGTCACACCCCGGGTGGCATTGTCTATGCGTGTCAGACAGCTTTGCAATATCTTATGTGGTGATAGGAAGAGATGGACTCCAAGCTGTGCAATGAGCACATGTCCATTTGCTCATTGCAGGCCAAGGGTGTGAGTGTGTGTGAGTATGCATGCGCTTTAGGCCAGACATGTCTAAGTAGCAAGCTGGGGTAGATGATGCACCTGTTCCAAATCATATCCCAGGCGTGTAATGTGGGTGCACAATGCATATACAAGTGTTCATTTGTGCATCATGGACCAGGCTGTATAATATCTGTGTGTCAGTGTTTGTATGCATGCATGCATGTGCATTAAGGCCAGAGAGTGTGGCACCTGCATGTGTCTGTTGCAAGCCAAGGTGTGTAACCTGTTTGTATGCCTATGTTACCGACAGGCTCTGAAACCTGTGCCTTTCCAGCTTCTGCCTGCTAGCTGCTCATGGCTGCATCCGCCACCCTGCAAAGAACACCTGTGCGGTACCAGCAACTTCTGCTGGCCTCAGCACTGGCATCAAAGGGGTCAGCATCATGTCTGTCTGCACTGGGCCCTCCCTACCTGTTGGGCAGGGCACTACATATCACAGGTGCCATCCCTGCTGGTCACAACAAGTGGTCCAAGGTGAAGAACATCAAGGGTCCACGGGATGCTAAGCGTAGCCAGATCTTCCAAAAGCTCTCCATGATGCTGCGGTTTGCTGTGCGAGGTATAGGTGGGGGTTCCCAGGGGCTCTGCTCTGATGTATGGGTCTAGGGGAGTCCCTTAGGCTTTTCTGTATGAGGTATAGGCCACATGTGCAGCCTCTTAAGCCCATCCCCTACAAAATCCCTATCCTCCCTGGACTGCTGCAGGGTAGTATTTGGGACTGTGTGGGGTGCACTTCTGTTCCCATCCCTCCCCCTACCAGCTATGGGAACTTCTCCCCATGGGAGGGGATAATGTCTGGAATCCTTGGGGTCAGAGTGGTGCGGACATGTCCCTGTTGAGACTCTGGCCACATCTTCCCTTCTTATGGCTTGCCCCTTTCCTGTCCCCTTTGCAGAGGGGGGACCTGATCCCGAGTTGAACAGCAACCTGGCCAACATCATCGAGCGATGCCGCAACAGCAACATGCCCAAAACCACAATTGAGATGGCCATTAAGGGAGTGGTATGTATATGGTGCTGCCAGCTGAGCTCTGTGCAAGGGTTGTGTTTGTGTGTATGTGCATACATCTGCACTCATGCTTGGGCTGCAGATGCTCTGAGTTCTGCAATGAGGGTCATGATGGGGTTGGGAGTGGGTGAGAAGTACAGTACAACAGAATGAGAATGTTATGCTCCTTGTAGAGCCACCAGGTAGTGTTTGACTTGTTTGGGCCACACAGCAGTGTTTGAAACGTAGTGTTTGGTTTTTTTCTCCCCTCCCTCCCATTTTTTTTTTTTAATACCCATTTATAGAAAACCTAACAGAAAACATTTTTACTTTTTTAATATACAATTTTGGGGGAAAAAACTCAGCAAAAATGTGTAGCAATTTTTTTTTTTTAGTTTTAGTGAAAACTTAAATGGCAACAAATGGGAATATCCTGTTAGTTTGGGATACCGATATCCTCCAGCCAAGGTATATTTTATCTTTTCAAGAAGCAATGTCTTGTTGTGTTGCTGTGATAATAATGATAGAAAATAGTATTCTGGAGAAGAAAAGTGAATTAATTGCCATCCATTCCCTTATAAACTGCGCTCTGGCATCAATCTGTTTCCATAGCTTTCTATGGAAGGTTAATCTAGAGCTGGAGGCCCATCAGAGGGGACCATGAGAGAGACTGGAGCACCTAAGAAAAGTCTACTGTAAAGAGAGACTAAAAATGGGAGTGTTGCTCATCATATGGTGGACACACACCCTGGTTATTATAGCTAGTGTTATTCTGACTTGTACTCCATAGTAAAGACTGGACACAGCCAACTCTCGCAAGATATCTGCAGTAGGTGCTATTGCATTGCGTGGCCACTAGGTGGCAAAGGAGCCGATTTGTATTGAGTGAAGGGCTGCCCTGGATGAAATTGTGGACACCCTGCACTTACTCTGTCATGCCATGGAATAATGTTGTTGCAGTTATTTTGTCAGGGAAACTTTACCCCTGAAAAGAAAGACTTACTCTCTGGTAAGGTGATGTGTCATGTGTTCGCTTCACTCCCAGAGTAAAACCAAATGTCCTTTTTTGCAAACTTGGCCTGTGGACGAATCGGAAGAGATATGCTGCAGGTCTATAAAATAATGACCGCTGTGGAGGAGGCAGACTGGGATGCAGAGGGAGGGGGAGGTATCTCTTTTCTTTGTCCTGTAACACAGAAGCAAGGGGGCAGGAAGTGAGCTAGGTCAGGGTGCTCAGAACCCATTCAAGGAAATATTCATTCTCAGCCTGCTGCAGGCAGGGTGGCATCAAAGCTGAGAAACTGGTAATTTTTATGGGATGTTTCTGTGGCTCATGGGAGCACCTTGAGTTACCACAGGTCACTTGTGCTTGTGAGAACCCACAGAATTAACATGGGGCACTTGCATTTGCTGCTGTAGCCGCCAGAGCTACCTGTTCTGGAAGGCAGGGTCAGTCTCCTACTTCAAGGCTGAAAACTATACATAATACAGGGGGCATATTATCATTCCTCCCCTCCCCCAAAATAAATAAATAAATAAATAATGGGCTCCTGAGACCTTGTTTTGCAGCATTTGGTGCTGGCTACTGTTGGAGGCAGGACAGTGGGCTCAGCTCCAGTCCACTCACGTTATTCCTGTTGTCTGTTCCTCTGCCTGCAGAGAGCCCCCTCCTTTCTTTCCCCTTATTTCCAGCTGTAATTTGGGGCTGTAGTCCAAGTTGTGCTGTGCTTTTTTTAATGTCCATTTGCCATGTGGACAGTGGGTATGGTGAACGGCATTGCACAAGTGTCCTGAGGAAATCAGATGGCAGGAGCAAGGAATTGTTCTTGGCCCAACACAGAGATGAATGAGCAGCAAGAAGTGTGTACAAAGGGACTAGGCTTTTATGGTTGTGAAAGCACCAACCCTCAGGGCTGAAGGCTGGGGCAGAGCTGAACCAAACTCTTCTCATTGCAGGACAAAGAGAAGAGCTCCAACTACTTGCTCTATACAGCTAGAGGCCCTGGGGGGTCTGCCCTGATCATCGAGATACTGACAGACAACACCAGGCGAACTCAGCAAGAAATCCGGCTCCTACTGAGTCGCAAAGGGTCAGTGTCCTTTCCCCGCCTCTGCGGTGTCCTGTAGTTCTTCACGTTTTCAGGACTTTGAACCCAGTGTCTCTGGGTTGTGAAGCATCACAGTGCCCTGGCTGAGAGGGAATATGTCACATTAACTGAGCCACAGGAGCAAGCTGGTTACTTGCTGCCCATGGCCTGGCTACCAGCTGTTTAGCCTCGGGTCAAGAATTTGCAATGAAATAAGCCAGGTCTTGGGTGAAATTACCTGAGGCACTGAGTGAGTTGGGAACCAAAGTCCTGTTGAGGGTTTTTTCCCTCCCTTAAAGTGCTGTAGGGACTTGGGAGCCCATGTTGTATAACAGTCCAATAGGAGTCTGGTCTCCCAAATCACTTAAGTGCTGTAGAAAATGTAACTCCCTTGACTAAGCGGAGGAAGCTACACTGTTGTGTAAACAATTTTGAATTGGTGTAATGAGCAGGTATAGTCCTGTATACAGATGTGCTTATATTAGTCCAGGTGGCTTAAATCTTTCTCCTGTTTGCCTAGGTAGGCATATTGTGGCTGTGAGAGCCTAGAGTACGTGACAAGCGATTTTTTTTTTTTTTTTTTTTTTTTTTGCGGAGATGGGAGGTCGTAATACCTTTTATTGAAAAGTGCCTTTCCTCAAGTCCGGGGAAAAAGCAGGTACTGCCTAAGCTATATACCAGATAAAACATTTGGCATTTTTACATGTGCTCTGGGTGATTGTGCATGTGTGTGCGTGTGTGTGTGGAGGGGGGCAGGGGGGCACTTTAATTAGAGTGACTCTGAGAGTTGCTTTAATTAAAGTGCCTGTAGCATCTCGTGTATTAGGGTACCTGAGATTCAAAATGGCAGTGGGGGCACATCCCTGCCGCCATTTTGAATTGTGGGGATGCTGATACTTGAGATGCAGAGGCTGGCTGGAGCGTGCTAATTGGCACACTCCAGCAAACTTGATTAATTGCAGCACATTGGAGCAGCCTCCTGGCACATCTACAGGCACCCGTTGTCTTTGGAACCTAGTTCAGTTCAGAAACGCTTGAACACAGAGAACCGCAGGAAGAGTCTAGGGTGTGAGGGATGCATTCTTGCAGGGAGAGACTGTAGCTCCTGGATTATTGGAATTGTCCCTGGGACTGTTTCTCCTAGCTTTTCTGAAGGAGGTGGAGAGGTGACATCAACCTGGTCTGTGAACTGGGATTGGCACAAACCAAGCTGGATCTTTATTCTGAAAGACCAAGGTGGAATGAGACCTGCTGGGTGGGAGGTGCAGGAAGATGGATTCAGAGTAGAGACTAGATACCAGTCTTTAATGGGGAAGGAGTCAGCCATTGGTAATGGCTACTGTAGAAAGGGGATGGGCCCTCCAACATTTGGCACTGGTACACTGACATGGAAGGTGGGGAGTGACTCTCTGAAAGCTGCACTCTACTTCAGCCAGAGGTTAGTGGACTGGATGTAGGGAAACCAGGGGGGGCCCTAAGTTTCTGATGTAGTTATGGGCAGGAGGTGTCAGAAGGGGTGTTACTGTGGACACTTTTGGACCAATTTTTGTGGCATGGTGGCCTGCAGGGGACCAGGCTCTGTGACCCAGGCTTTCCCTTCCAGCTCAGTGTTCCTGTATGTTTCTTGGATCTGGGGTTTCTTGGCATGGTCGTGGGGGTGCTCAGGTGAAGGTTGTTCTTTTTCCTGTAGCTCTTCTTTGCACACAGGGGTGTTGCACACTCCTGGTTTATGCTAATTTGCAGCCTTTGCACACAGGGCAGTAATGACTGATGGGGTCCGTCACCTCTTTGACCAAAAGGGGGTGGTTACAGTCAGCAGGAAGGACCGGGAGCAGAGGTCAGTGTCTCTGGAACAGGCCCTGGAGTTGGCAGTTGAGGCAGGAGCTGAAGATGTACAGGAGAGTGAGGATGAGGAAGAGCAGGAGGTGCTGAAGGTAGGTTTCCACAGGTTGCAATTACCATGGTTACCTGACCAACAAAGCATGGTATTGTGGGAGAAGTGGGGGTGCACTCAGGACCATTCACTTGCGCTTCTCTGGCCAGATGGGTGTGAGTGGCAATACCCTCAGCTAGTAGGGGGCACCTGTTTCCTGATATCTTCTTCATGGGACCAGTGAGATTGGTCTGGGATGGTGTCTTGACACTTCACTGCATAGTTTTGTGCTGTGGTGGAGGTACATGGAGTTCCAACTAGCCCCAGTCCCTCCAGGGAGATGGAGCAATACCTTGCGGGGGCTCCTGGCTGGGTCTGGGATTGAATCAGCTGATGGGGACCATCCGGCTGCTGGTGGATGCCTTCACTGCGCTGCACGTATTGTACAGCCTTCCTCTATATCCTGCCCCTGCCTGGGGTGAAGGGAGGCTCCTCAGCTTTGTTCTGTTCTTGGGCTGCTTTCCCCAGCTTCCCACAGGGGATGTAGTATGACTGAGAGCAGCTCTGAGGCTGTTGTAGCATGGACCCAGGGGCTCATTCTTCACCCTCTGCTCAACCAGGGTAATATTGTGAAACTTTACTGCAGTTGAAGACCTCAGGGTGACCACAGTGCAGTGTCAGGGAGAACAGACTTTGGAAAGAAACTGGTGATGTTCTGAGCGCAAAACATGAGCTCCCTGCTCCAGCAACAGACTCAAGTTTGCCGTGGACCCAACCCAGCAGAAGGGGTCAAAACTATGCTGCATGGTTGAGGATGCATGCCTGGCCCCCTGTGCTGAGACCCTCCCTTCTCTTTCCACAGTTCTTGTGCGATGTATCTGTGCTACACCAGGTGCGGAAGAAGCTGGATGCACAAGGCTTGCAGTCGCTCTCTGCTGGGTTGGAGTTCATCCCCAACACCACTGTGGAGCTCTCTGAGGAGGAGATGAAGCAGGCCTCAGAGCTCCTCATGGGCCTGGGTAACTGCCAAGACGTGATTAGGATTTATGACAACATTCAGTAGGGGGCTGTGTTTGGGATGGTGAGGGGCAAGGACAGTGTCAGAATGTCCCCCCCACCCCATTACTGGGATAACAAGAAACAGGATGTTGGTGCCCCATGGACAGTGACAAGATGTGCTCCACTGCTTAGCTGGGGTTTGCACCCTCTGGCAAAGTGGTTCAGGACTCGGTCTTGCCCTGGAATGCAATCAGGACTCCACAGGTTAATTGCCAGGCTGGATTGTTGCCAATGGGGTGACTCTTGCTTTGTCCTTCACCTGTGGTGGGGGTTGGTTTGATTGCTGAAGGGCTCAGCAGGGCAGGGGTATTTGTCCTGGGTGCTTGTGCCTTGAGCCCAGCAGGGCTTCAACCCACACCTGTTGCAGCAACAAGGCCCACCCCTTTCCCCAAGCATCAGATGCTGTGCAGGATGAGCTGCCATTCATTTGTGCAGCACTGAGCACAGCATCAGCACTGCATAGACAGCTAGGCAGTGCTATGACAGGAGCCATCCTTAGCGTCACACCTTTAGCCGTATGTCCTGTATGACTGTCTATGGCAGCCCTGCTTGGAGGGCAGCAGCCAAGTTAGGGGCACCCCGTACCATTCAGCCTGGTTGCAGCTATACTTTCATCATGCTGGCTAATAAACAATGGTTTATGGGTAGGGGCTCTGTCTCACTGTCTCTGCTCTTGGTGTAGTGCTGCTCTTCCTATCCAAATACACGTGTGCCTCAGGGAATGGGGGATGGGGCCATTGTGGAGTTGTAGTTGGAGGCTGGATGAGTCATGGCCAGTTTGGATGGAGACATAATGGGAAAGTCCAGAGAAATTCTCTATAGGCAACATTAAGGCTCCTTGGAGTTGCTTGCTCTGTCACAGTTAGGCAGGGATGAAATTCAAGCTGGAAATAAGGGGGTGGTTGAAGGGCATTGGTCAATTAAGATGTGGCGACTGTTCAATTGCCACTCCAGTCCAGGAGCTGTTAAGACTGGGTTCAAAGGTCCCTGGAGGGATTCTCTGGCCTGAGTTATACTAGAGGCTGGATGGGATGGTTATCTAACATTCTCTAGAAAAATTATGAGTGAAACCAGTAGTTTCCTAAGCCATTGCAACCATCCTACTGAGAAAATTTGGGCCTTGTTGCCAGTATAGAGCACAGCGTTCTGTGCAGAAATTGCCTGTGGTCTAAAGTAAACTTTGTCTTGTATTTTCCCCTTTTTAAATATATACATATTAAAAATTAAATTTGTAACAATGAGGAGAGGGTAGTGGAGGGTGTTCTCTTATGTAAATGTTTGATGAATCAAAAAAAATTAGTTGAAACATTTTTTTTCACTTGGAAATAATTTCTTCACAAATTAATACCCACTTTACAGCCCAAGTGCAAGTGGGTGCTTGAAAAACCAGTGTCTAGCTCTGGGGATGAAGTTCTGTAGCAGCCTGAGGCCTTCACACACACTGCTGGTGGCTCTCAGAATGCCTGGGATCATTTTAAATGTGATACTTTAAAACTAGGAATTTGTTTTATCTTTTGTTTGCTTTCTGGGTTTGAGCAACTCAGGATTGTGTGGGGGTTCATTCTGTTTTTAAAGACAAATGTAGGTTTGGTTGTATTCACATGACTCCCATCAGCTGGGGATTTTAAAGAAAAACATGAGGTTGGGATAAATCACAAGAACTTGTGTTGCTGGTTTTTGGTCAGGAAACATGGCCAGGATCTTACTAACTGATCCTCTTCCACCTTGATAAGTACTTTGTATTTCAAAGTGTAAAATCGCAAGAAACCCACAGACCAACATACATATCTGCACAGAACCAGCAATCGCCCTAAACACATTAAGAAAGCTGTAACATAAAGCCAAGCCCTCTGGTACCACCAAGTCTGCACTGAGGAGAACACGCATGATCATCACTCAAAAGGACTTTCACTTAACAAGGACACTCCTCCAGAGAGAGAGAGAGAACTTTTGAAAGAGCCACCCGGATTCCATGTGAAGAATTGCTGCAGTACAGAAAGAAAATCCCCATGAATCGCACACTGCTAGTCATGACATACTATCCTTCCCTGGAACCTATATGAAAAATCCTCAAACAATTGCAACTCATTCTAGAAGAAGAACCAAGTCATAAAGAGATCTCAGAACCACCCATTCTAGCCTTTAAACAAGCACCAAACCTTGCCAACCTCATCGCCAGAAGCAAACTTCCTATGGCCTAAAACACCGAATGGCTCCAGACCATGCCAGGACAAGAAATGTAAAACCTGCCAACACATCACTACCCCCACAATTACTACATCCCACAACAGAACCATCCGCATTCCCGGATCTTACAGCTGCACCTCCAGAAATGTAATATATCTCATCCAGTGCAGTAAATTCCCTGATGGAAAATATGTAGGAGAAGCCAAACAACGACTGGGTACCAGAATGAATGTACACCAAAAATCTATCAAAGCCAAGAATACCCGATCACCTGTGGGGGCACATTTCTCATAAGACAACCACTCTCTCTCCAATCCCGCAGTTCTAATCCTCAAAGGGAATTTACAAAGCATCTTTCACAGACCAGTCTATGAACTTCACTTCAACTTACTGGACACAAAAAATCATTGACTAAATATAGACATTGGATTTATGGCACATTACAACCTGCCTAACATCTGATACCTTAGGTAACTGTTTACCAATTACTTATCACCAGGTTTGCAGTCCTCTTCCTGTCCCCCACCACACATACACACCTGTTTCTCACCCACTGACTACCTCAATTTGCTTTTTCACTATCTTTCTTGCATATGAGCCTTGGGCTTCTATTCTATTCTGTCCCATCCAGGAAGAGCACAGAACAACTACAGACTTACTCAGTTTGAAGAAGGGTGTTTGTGTCTGAAAGCTTGTGAAGAAGAATGTTTCCAACTATTTTAGTTGGTCTGATAAATATCTGATTTACCCAAAGAACCTTGTCTGCCTATGTCCTTAGACCAATATGACTACAACCACTGGTGATGCGTTGGGGGGTGCACAGGGGTACATGTGCACCCTGAGCCTGGCAGTGCTCCCCATGCAAAAAGGTGCTGCTGACGCTGCCAGCAGGCGGTTGCTGCTTCCCACCCCCACCTTGCTGCCAGTGGCTTTTGCAGGTGGTCTCCAAGTGCCAGCGGCGTCTGTGGGTAGTCGCCGACTGCTAGTCGGCACTCACCACCCCTCCACTGCCAACAGCACTGTGGTTGCCTGTGGGAGCTCATTGCTTGCTGCCACCATGCTCCCGCCACCGCCAGGCTCCCTCCCACCCCTCCAGGGCCACATGGCATTCGTGGCTATGGCCAATATCTCCAAAACACCAGGTTGCACTCAACATATTTTATTTAAAACCCAACCTGAGGACTTCAGGGCCAGAAGCCATCTGCTGTCTGAGCCCTATCATTCCAAATGATCACTTTCAGGGGTGTGATATCACCCTGTGGCAATAGTGTCTGTGTGGCAGAAGTGCATGTGACACCAAATGTTTTAATGAGTGTCCTACCCACATTGAAGCCAGCAGCAACGATGTAATTAAGCTACTGGTTGTTTGAATAAAATAGCCTGTAAAGGACAATTTCAGTGTACCTCACCTAGACAGTGGGAGTAGGGGTTTCCAGAACAGACCAAGCCATGGGGGTGGAACAGGGGCTCTGTAATGTCTGAGGGAAAAGATGCTCCAGTACAGTAGTGTGGAGATGTAGCTGGGATCTTAGGACTGAAGGGCAGCCATGTTGGTGGGGGTGCAGCAGGCTAGGAAATGGGGGAGGCAGGCCACTAACAGCTCTGAGGAGCATCCTGTGCTCTACAGTGTGGGATGCAGCAGCCGCAGGGGAACACTGTCACAGCCTGGGTAAAAGATGGGCCTCAGTGGCTCATTGAAGGCCCCAGAGAGGGTGTGAAGGTGTTCCATGCCCACAGTGTTGTAGAAGGAGACGCATCCCCGCTCATAGTCCACATACACCCCCACAGTGCGAGGTGGGGCCTCCACAGTGAGGGGCTGTGGGCATGAGGCCACAGCCAGGTATTGTCCCCTGTCATTGCGTCGTAGCACCCAGCAGACCTCGTGGGCCGAGGATGCCAGTTTCCCCTTCCTCTCCAGGGACTCGCAGGCCACACCAAGTGCCCAGTCAGCCTTGTTGCCCACCTCCACCTCCCAGTAGTGACATCCCCCAGTCAGCGCTGGCTGACCCAGCACCAAGCAGTAGACTCTAAAGCGTTCAGGGTTGTCAGGGAGCAGACGTCTCTGGGCACCCAGCTGCACACTCATCAGGTCATCAGACAGCACCAGGGCAGGATGGGCTGTATGGGGGTCCAAGGTCACAGAGGCTGGCGCTGTGGGAAATGAGGTTAGCATGAGCCAGGGTTGCTCCTGTCACCAAGGACATCTCATTCATACATGTCTACACATGTGTATCACAAGTTTTGAGCAGGAACCATTGAGGGTTCAAAAGAGTGAGCTTCTGCTTAGTGCCACAATATAACTTCCAATCTGTAGCAGCAAAAAGCTATTTCATGTGGGCCAGAAATTTGGTGGTGGAATGATCAGTGCAGCAATTAATACCATTGTCATTTGTCCAACCATGGAATTTCTGGCCCAATGAGGTGTCCAGCAGGCTGGATCTGGAGCGTGGAGCCATGTCATTTGGCCCATGGGGCTGGAAATTTGGTGGTAGAAGCAGTGGCATTTGCTGTGGCTCTGAGAACCACAGCAATTAATACTGCCATTGCCAAATTTCTGGCCCTATATGTAGCCCTGTAAGCCAGATGGCAAAGCCCTGCACTCCAGATCCAGCCTGCAGCTGGGCCCTGTATGACTTGCCCAGCTCATGGGGCTGGATGAGTTTAACAGCCCTAATGCAAGTAAAAATTTCATTTTTTTCCATACATATTTGTCTGTTTCTTTTTTATCAACAAGACATTATAACACAAGCATCCAATTAGTCCTAACGGGAAATTAACTTCTTACTATGTGCAGCTGCCTCCGTACCTCGTTTTTTTCTTTTGACAAAAATATATAAGAAACATATCCATATCGTAACCAGATACAATTTTCAGTGACAATAAAATCCTTCTCCACACAGTTTAACACCATTTTCCCTAATGTAGGAAACACACATTTCCACATCATGCTTAACTACAATTATCAATTAATATAATTCCAATTATAATTTTGACCTATTTTTTATTTTTAAGCCAAAATTCCAAATAAAATGTTGTGTTGTGCAGAGATCCAATTTCTGTTTCCTCTTAGTAAGAATTATATTTACAAAGAAATTAATTAAAGGAAAATTCTTAACACAATTTTTGTTTTGTTTCGAGATGAATTTTTTAAGTGGAAAGAAAAGCATGTGGGGAATTTTTAGTCTTCCAATATTTGCTTTTTTCCCTTCCAAGTAAGAAAAAGTTTTAAAATGAAAATGAGGGAGAAAAGTATGGTGAATAGTTAAAAAATATATATATTTTTAGGGCTGTAAATTAATTACTGTGAACATGCACGATTAATCCGTTAATTGGTGTTTGTGTTATTTTTCTTAATATGTTAATTGCACAAGTGGTTTTGAAGCCCTTGCCTGGGCTTCACTCTGCCACCTTCACTGCTGTCTCTGGGCCACCCATCAGGGCAGTGGTGGCAGTGCAGAGGACCACATGGCAGTTTGGGTGTGGGCTCCGGGCAGTTGCAGCGGGAAAGGGGGCGGGGGGGTGCAAAGACACAGACACATGAGCAGCTGCAGTATCAAGGCCCTCACAGTGAGGGAGGGAGTCAGGCAGGGGCAGGGGCTGGAGTCAATGGGGCCAGGATGGATCATGGGATGGAGCCACGGGAAGCTTGTCCAGGGGCACAGGGGGGTGTGGCTCTATGCTGCTGCTCCCACCCCTGGGGGAGGAATGTGGGGCATGCTCCCCCCAGATTTGTGCGCTGGGCAGAGGCAGGCTGCCCACTGCAAGCTGGGGCTCTGCGTACTGCTGCCTTTGTCCCAGAAGCCATGTGCTGGCTGTGCTGTGTGTCCCCTGCCCACCTGGCATCAGGAGACACAACATGGCATTGTGCAGCTGCCGGGGCAAAGGCAGCATGGTTCACAGCCCCAGCCTGCAGTGGGCAGTCTGCCTCTGCACCTTGCACAAATCTGGGGAGCACATGCCCCCTATGCCTCCCCCGGGAGTGCATGCAGGAGTGGGGAGTTGCACTTCCCCATGAACCTGGATGAGCCACCTGTGGCTCTGTCACATGATCCATACTCGTCTCGGGTCCCCATTCACCCCACCCCCTGCCCCACTCCCTCCCTCACTGTGGGGGTCTTGATCTGCCTCATCCCCCACCTCTTCCCCTTCTCAGATGTCCCTTCTGAGTGGGGGTGTGTGTGTGTGTGTTTGTGTGTGTGTGCCCCTCACTCCCAAGCCACAGCCACCCCAACCCTGCTGTTGCCCTTTACTCCTGACCCACAGTACCTTGCATCCTCAGGGCGTGCAGCACCACCCCCCACCTGAGCTCCAAACCCCCAACACACACCCACAACCCCCTACACCTTCACAAATTCCCCTCCTATGCATCCGCCACTCACCCCAACCATACAAAGTACTTGCATAATTTTGCATAATTTTGAGTTTTTCTGCACATAATTTTGAGTTTTTAGCTGTGCCATTAAAATAGCAATTCATTGCAACTAATTTTTTTAATTGTGCAAGCAATTGGGATTTTTTTTTAACCATTTGACAGCCCTCATTATTTTCAATTTATTTTTTCCATTTTTCAATATTCTCCACTTTCTAGTGATATAAAACAGAACTGTAAAAGTCAAGGATGGGCATCTGGCACCAAAAAATGTAAAAACTGAGAATCTGAGTAGTCCAAAAAATCAGAAACAATGAACAAAACATTAAAAAAAGAATTAAGGGAAATTTGTAATTGTTTTGGCTTTTAAAAATCCAATTAAAATTAATTTTTGGCTTTTTGTTTTAAACTTCCCTGGTTTCAATCCTTTGTTTTCTTTTTAAAGTGAGAGACTAGAAAGAGGTCAAGGATTTTTAGGGATTTCACCTTTTACTTCAATTTTTATTTTACCTCAATATTTACCAGTGGGGGAAAAAAAGGGGCAAAACTACCCCCCAGGGCTCTTAAACTGAAATGAAAATATAAATATGAGACAATAAATGGTTGCTTTATTTTGGGTTTTTCTTTTGAAAAATTTAGTCAAAAGAACATATTCCAAGTGCAGGAAGGAACTTTGCCATTCATTTAAATTTCCCCAGAAAAGTTTTATGGAAAATGTTTCCTATTGGAAACGGCATAGCATTGAAACTGCTTCCCTCAGCAATAAAAGTTCCTCAGCTGATCAAGGGCAATGGGATCCAAGAGTGTGTGTCCCCTCTAGTCACTAGTTCCTCTGTTATCTCATACTCCACCTGGGCTTTGGGGCAGACAGAAGGAGGAGGCTGCCATCCAAAATAGGCCATAGGAGGGGATTTATCACCTATAAAGAACACAGAGAAAAGGGAAACACCCTGCTCCCTACAGCACAGCACCCATTACTGAGACCCCCGCTCCCTACAGCACAGTGTCTCAATTACTGGCCTGGATTACCTGGGCTGAGAACAGATCTCATTGCCTTCCATATAGTGTACTGGATGGGACCCTGGAACTGGGCCAGTTTCAGCAGAGAGCAAACTACAGTGGGCTGGGCTCTGGCAGCTCCCTTCTGTTCTGGTTTCAGCCGGTGCACCTGCTTCTGGCACCTGTTGACAGAAGAAACCCTAGTACCAGGGATATGGTCTGCTGAGGGCATGGGTCACATAAGGAAAGGAAAGCAAAGCATGGTCCTCCCCTATGCTCTGCCAGCAAGCCAAGCCCCACCCAGGAGGCTCCACTCCCTGGCAATGCCCTGCTTACCACTCATTGCCCTTCCACAAGCCAAGCTTCACTGACTTACTTCCACCAGTCTGGCTTCACCCACAACCTAAGCCCCTTTCAGAAGCTGAGCTCTGCTTACCAAGCTCTACCCTGAAATCTCTCTCCAAGGCAGGCTGTTCAAAGCTACACCTGCTGCCCAGATCCCACCCATAAGAAAAGCACCTGCTACCACCCCGATGATAAACCCTATACCCAAGCCCTACCCACAAACAGAGCCTACCCATGACCCAAAAGCCTTCCAGGAGGCCCCATTCTTGTTCTGGTCAGAAGATGCCACCCACAACCACAAGTACTGCCCACTATTGGGCCTCCTCTTGCAAGTCAAGTCCTACCCAACAGCCAGGGTTCCCCCACTTGACTCTGACTACTAAATTATCTGGCCCCATCCACCCACTCAGTTAACTATATCTCTCTTACCTGCATCTATCCTGGGTCTCTCACAATTGTGCCTGCGGGGAAAGGCATGGGAAGGGGGAAAGGGGAAGGGATACAATGGCCCCTGTTCTTTAGCCTAAGTGGGAGGTGCATCTGTCTGTCTGACCGCTCTCTTTGCCATAGCCTCTCAGCTGGGTGGGGCAGGGGAGAGTGGACAGGTGGGGATCTGTCTGGCCAACGGCCAGGGGAGAGGTCAGGGAGAGTGCAGGATTCAGGGTGCAGAGCATACCCCGGGGCTGACTGAAGTGGGGTGGGTGGGGGGGTGACATACTCACATGTCCAAAACACGGCGTATCCCCTGAGGAGAGGGAGAGAAAGAGATGGAGAAAGGGAAAAAAATGGGGGGATCTTGGGGCCTGAGACCCACAGATCCCTTGGAAATCCTTCCCTTGTGTCTACTCTAGTCCCAGCCCCACTGCTCTCCATCCCCAAATGTGATGTGATTTCCTTCAAACCCCCAAATGGGGACCAGACAAGGGGACCTGATTGTGTGTGTGCACACACCCATATACCCATGAGTGTGAATATATTTTTCTGTGTGCAATCCAGCATATGTAGGCAATCTAGTATGTTTGTGTGTATGTGTATACCCTTGAGAGTATGTGTATGTGCATATGTGCATGCACCCAAGAGTATGTGTGTGCGTGTGACAGTGTGTGCACCCCTGTACTCACCTGCTCGTGTGTGTGTGCATGTGTGGACTTGGGACCTGGCCAGGCCTGAGAGTGTTTGCACTGGTGCCTGGGCAGCTGGGGCTCTCACCTGCAGGAAGACACCGGGTTCCAGCTCCCCCAGCCGGGCCTGGACATCATGCCGAGCCTCCTATGCAGCTTGCAGTCTCTCTCGCACACTGCCCAGTGCGGCCTCCATCTCCCAGTGCACAGCCTCTGCTGCCTCCTGCAGCTCCCGCAGCAATGTAGCTTCCCTCTGTGCCAGGAACTGCCGCAGATCAGCCAGCTCCGAAGAGATGCGGTGTTGCAGAGTGGTCCTGGAGGCCTGTGCGGTAGTAAATGGGGAGGGTCACCAGGGGTCAGCATTGAGAGTGGGGGTCTGGAACAACAGGGCTCTGGGTTGAGACACAGACAAGATAGGATGAGGGGTAGAAAACAGGATGCCAGGCTGCGCAGAGAACACTGTTTTTCACCACAATAATGCAACCAAACAAATATTCTTCAAATTATTAAGAATTTTCATAGGGTTTGTTTGTTTGTTTTGGGTGCAGGGTGGTTTGTTTGGAGAAGGGTATTTTGTTTTATTTTTTCTGAGAATATCAATATTGTTCTCAACAGTTTCATGGATTTTGGCTTGCCCCCTACCCCCATTTTGTTAAAGAAAAATCTTCATGCTAACAAAACCAGTATTTTTCAGTTTGACTTTGGAGGGTCCCCCTGCTTCCCTCTCAGTTCTTTAAAAAATAAATTCATGGAATAATTTTCTGTGGAATCGTCATTTCATATGAATTTTTATAGTGATGGGCTGTACATTAGCTATTACCACAGAAGATAGATATGGGAGTCATTGTGAGCAGTTTGCTAACATTAGCTTAGAGCTTAGCAGCTTTCAAGAAGGCAAAAATGTTAGGGATTATTAAGAAAGGAATTGTAAAAAAAAACTGAAAGTATCATTATGCCCTTCTATAAATGCACAGTGCACTCACACCTTGAATACTGTGCCCAGTTCTGGTTTCCACATCTCAAAAAGGATATAGAAGAACTAGAGAAGGTTTGGAGAAGAACAACAAGAATGACTAGTGGTTTGGAGGGGCTTCCATATGAGAAGAGACTAAAGTGGCTAGGTCAATTCAGCTTAGAAAAGCGACATTGGAGTGGGGACAAGATAAGGGTTTACAAAATACTAACCAGTTAAGAGCAAGTAAATAGGGATTTATTATTTACTATCGCTCACAATACAAGAACTGTTAGGGATACAGTCTCTGAATCAGAACTTCCTAGACCTTAAAGACTGCAAGTGAGAGAGGAACAGTGGGGAAAAAACCAAACCCTGATCATATTGAGTTCACTCTCCCTTTCAATATCCACTCCTCCACTATGCACCACAGGATACTGGCCAACACGGACCTATGGACTGATCCAGTAAATGGCAGTTCTTATGTTCTAATGCTGTTTCCCCCCCTTTTTTTCTATCTGGTTCCTTTGATATTTTTCATGGAAAATCTGTGAGGGAATGTGAGGAAATTTTTTCCATGAAGACGTGGGCTTCCTGTTTCACGCATTTTTAGAAGGCTATACCAGCCGAAAAGACATGTTGACTTTGCTTTTGCATAGAATCATAGTAAAGTATAGCAGGAAGGAACCTCCAGAGGTCATTTAGTCCAGTGCGGGGCAATCTTTTCAGCAGGCATGCCACAAAGTAGCCCTATGTCCTCCCTGAGTGCTGTTCTGATCCCCTACCTCTGCTTGATCTGCTGCTCTGCTTTCTGCTTTCTGCCCTACCAGCTGCTGTACTGCCTGCCACCTCCCCAGTCTGCATGCCCCCCACAGAGGCTGCCCATACAACTTGTGGCACACATGCTGAAGTTTTGCCACCCTGGATCTAGTCCAAACCCTGCCTGAGGCAGGATCATCCCTATCCAAACTATCCTATACAAGTCCTTAGAATCATAGAAAATTAGGGTTGGAAGGGACTTCAGAAGGTCATCTAGTCCAACCCCCTGCTCAAAGCAGGACCATCCCCAACTAGATCATCTCAGCCAAGGCTTTGTCTAGATGGGGCTTAAACACCTCCAAGGATGGAGACTCCACCACCTCTCTGGGTAACCTGTTCCAGTCTTTTACTACCCTCCTAGTGAGAAATGTTTTCCTAATATCTAATCAAAACTTCCCTTGCTGCAATTTGAGGCCATTGCTCTTTGTTATGTCATCTGCCACCACTGAGAACAGTCTAGCTCCACCCTCTTTTGAACCCCCTGCCCCTCCAGGTAGTTGAAGGCTGCCATTTAATCTCCTCTCAGTCTTCTCTTCTCTAGGCTAAATAAGCCCAGTTCTCCCAGTGGCTCCTCAGAAATCATGTGCCCCAGCCCACTCATCATTTGCATTGCCCTCTGCTGGATTCTTCCCAATTTGTCCACATCCTTTCTGTAATAGTGGGCCCAAAACTGAATACAGTACTCCAGATGTGGCCTCACCAGTGTTGAATAGAGGGGAATAATCACTTCCCTTGATCTGCTGGCAACACTCATACCAATGCAGCCCAGTGCAGCCCAGTATGTCATCAGCCTTCTTGGCAACAAGGGCACACTGTTGGGTCCTATTCAGCTTATTGTCCACTGTAACCCCCAGGTCCTTTTCTGCATGGCTGCTGCCCAGCCAGTCAGTCACCAGCCTGTATCAGTGAATGAGATTCTTCCGCCCTAAGCGCAGGACTTTGCACTTGTCCTTGTTGAAACTCATGAGATTTCTTTTGGCCCAATCCTCCAGTTTGTCTAAGTCACTCTGAATCCTAGTCCTACCCTCCAGCATATCTACTAGTCCCCCCAGCTTGGTGTCATTTGCAGACTTGCTGAGGGTGCACTCTGCCATCTTTCAGGTTGTTGATGAAGACACTGAATAAAACTGACCTCAGGACCGACCTCTGGGACACTCCACTTGACATTGGCTACCAACGAGACAGTGAGCCATTGATTACTACCCTCTGAGCCTGATGCTCCAGCCAGTTTTCTGTCCACCTGACAGTACATTCATCCAGTTCGTACTTCCTTAGCTTGCCTGTGAAAATGCTGTGGGAGACCATGTTAAAAGCCTTGCTAAAATCAATGTATATCTCATCCACTAGTCTCCCTGCATCCACAGAGCTAGCCAACTCGTCATGGAAGGTAATCAGGTTGGTCAGGTGTGACTAGCCCTTGATGAATCCATGCTGACTGTTCCTAATTCCCTTCTTCTCCTCCAAGTGCTTAGAATTCTTGAGGATTTCTTGAGGATCTGCTCCATGATTTTTCCAGGGACTGAGGTGAGGCTGACTGGTCTGTAGTTCCTTGGATCCTCCTTTTTTCCTTACTTAAATATGGGCAGTATGTTTGCTCTTTTCCAATCATCCAGGACCTCTCCAGAGTTTTCAAAGATGATGGACGAGCTCCACAATCACATCAGCCACTTCCCTCTGCACCCTTGGGTGCATCTCATCCTGCCCCATGGACTTGTCCATGTCCAGCTTTTCTACACAGTCCCTAACCCAGCAGTTCCCAAACTGTGGGTTGCAACCCAAATGGGGTCACAACATCAGTGGTCAGGGTGCACAATTTCAGCACCCACAGCAAGGCGTGGGGTTGTAATGGGGTTGGAGCAACTCCAGGCAGGAGCTGGCCCCATAGCCCAGTGTTTGGGACCCAGCACAGGAGGAAGCACCGCACCACCAAGGACGCCAAGGTAAGCTGCAGAGGTGGTGGATGCACAGAGTGTGCCTCCACTGCTGCTGGGCAGGCAGGGGGTGCCTCAACTTGACAGCCATGGCAGTGTGGCACTCTCTCCCATGCCAGGTCCTGCCCGCTAAGCCTCCCATGCCAGGTCCTGCCTGCTAAGCCATGGAATCCCTGGGGTGAGGGCAGCAGGGCAGGGAGCCCTAAGCCCACAGCAGGCACCCTGCATCGTCCCTCCCATCAGGGGCTCTGCTCCGGCCGTGCCACGCCCAGGGGAGGGGGTGGGGGGAATTGGGGGCGGGAGCTGGAGGGAGGAGGGAGAGGCACTGGCAGGGCTGGGGGGCTGTGGGTAGGGAGTGAGGGGCACCTGGGAGGGTAGGGAGCTGCAGGTTGGGCATGAACGGCCAT
>NW_017728907.1:28697387-28734086 GCF_001723895.1 Crocodylus porosus | reverse complement strand
GGGAGCTGCAGGTTGGGCATGAACGGCCATGCTGAGGAAATGGCGAGGAAAAGTTTGGGAAGCACTCCTCTAACCTGTTCTTTTGCCACTGATGGCTGCTTACCTCCTCCCAAACTGGGCTGCCCAGTGCAGTAGTCTGGGAGGTGACCTTGCCTGTGAAAACTGAGGTGAAAAAGACATTGAGTACCACTAGAGACCCTAGGGCAAACTAGGCAACTGCCCAGGGCTCCACATTTTAGGGGGCTCCAAAATTTTGAACCTAGAATATAGCTCAATGTTAAAAAACTCTTTCATTGTATTGTATTGTACTGTATTGTACTATAGTATTTCACAGTATTAAGATACTTTCACAGCAGTTTCACTGAGAGGGCAAAGTAAAATTGAAATTGAAAATGTCCAACTTCCTTATAGGTCATCAAAATTAAGCCTCTAAGGGTCCCCAAATTACTCTCTTGCCTGGGGCCCCAACAACCCTAAGGCAACCACTGTGAGTACTTCAGCCTTTTTTGCATCCTCTGTCACTAGGTTGACTCCCCCATTCAGTAAGTGACCCACACTTTCCCTGATCCTCCTCTTACTACCTACATACTTGTAGAAACCCTTCATATTACCCTCTGCATCCCTTGCTAGCTGCAGCTCCAATGGCATTTGGCCTTCCTGATTTCATCCCTGCATGCCTGAGTGATACCCTTATACTCCTCCCTAGCTGGTTGTCCATGTTTCCACTTCTTATAAGCTTCCTTTTTGTGATTTAATTTACTGAAGAGTTCCCTGCTAAGCCATGCAGCACATTTGCTAGTCTTTCTGTATATTGGGATGGTTTGTTCCTGCAGTCTCAGTAAGACTTCCTTAAAGTACAGCCAGGTCTCCTGGACTCCTCTCCCTCTCCAACTGGCTTCCCAGGGGATTCTGCCCATGAGTTCCCTGAGCAAGTTGAAGTCCATGTGACAGGCCAGCTCAGGGGTGAGTAATTATTTCGTGCAGAGGACTGCTTACTGTGTTTTGGCAAGCCATTGAGGGCCACATGACAGGCAGCCAAGAGCAGATGAATATTAATTTTCTAAATTTTTTTAGGGGCCCCGCGGGCCAGATAGAATGGCCTGGCAGGCTGCATCTGGCCTGCAGGACGCATTTTCCCCACCCCTGGGCTAGCTGGTGGTGGCTTGGCTCCGAGTTTTGAAAAGTTAAAAAATGATTGGTGGGGCGGATTTCCTTTTTCCTACCAATCAGGCCCCAGAAAAGGAAAGAGCTTGCCCCCTGCAGGGGCCAGGTAGGGAAACTGGACCTGAAAGTGGACTCACTTCTTATGTTGCCTGATTGGTCCTACCAGCTACCTGGAGGGGGATAAAAGGGGCAGTGTGCCTGGCCCCGGGAAGAAGAGATACTCAAGGGATGAAGAAGAGGGGCCCTGAAGAGCTGGTGAGAACTGACCAGTGGGAGAGGAGCACTTGCCCCAGAAGAGCCCTGAAGCTGGCAGAGGGCCTGAGCTGCAGGCAGCAGCTTGGCTCAGTGGCAGTGTTGCATGGGGTGGCGTGTGCGGCAGATCTCCTGATGGGACCAAGCCCCAAGCTGCAGGTGGTGGCTCAGGCATCTGACCGCTGGCAGGGAAACCAGGAGCTCGGCATGCAGGGTAGCGTGCAGAGAACCTCCCAGCTGGGACCCCAGTAGGAGCTGCAGAGGGCAGCTCCCCTCAGCACGCAGGACAGCATGTGGCGAATCTCCAGAGGGGACTCTGGCTGCCAGGACCCCAGGCTGTGGCATGGACTTGACTACCATCTTCCCCTCCCCGGCACGTGGCCAGCACCCATGTACAGGTCGGTATATGGGGTGTCCTGGGCCCGTGCTAGGTGGCCTGGCTCGCCCAGGGCCCTCGGGCAGAAGGCAGGGGCTCTCTGGAGTGAGGGAGAGAGCCGCTTTGAGCTGTGGGTGGCAACTTGGGCTTTCCTTTCCCTGGCGTGAAGCTGGGCAGTTGGTTTGGTGTGCAGACAGCACACAGAGGATCCTGGAGGGACTAGAGCCTAGAGCCGCAGGCAGTAGTCTAGGCTTTGATAGCTCAGTGGTAGAGTTTCTATCTGCCATGTGAGTACCTTCTTTTTACTGAATCCCCTGTTGTTCTCCTGCACCCATTGCCCCCTCCCCTGCCCCCACCTGTGGGTTATATCTTTACCTGGTTCTTTCCTATTAAACCCATATATGGTTAAGTTCCAACTGGTCTTGGCTCTACTTTATAGGAGATAGGAGGGGAGTGGCTACCCCTCCCACAGCGTACTAGCATTCGCTAAATCCCTTCAATTGGAGAGGGGGTACCTTGTCTGAGTACCACCCAAGTTACATCTGCTTTTCTGAAGCCCAGGGTCCTTACTCTCCATCCTTACTTTCCTCAGGATCCTGAACTCAATCATTTCATGGTCATTCCTTGTCTAACTTATTCCTAATACTACACAATCAACCCGGTCACACAACTACAAGGCATATTGCCCAAAGACACCAAAACCACCCTAATCTGCCACAAAAAAGCAGGGGGATGATGACAATCAGTGTCCTGCTGCTGAAAGGGCTGTTACAGTACACTCCTGAGAGCGGGGTAATTTCTCTTTTGTTCTAAACCAGTGATAATCAATCAGGGTGCTGCAACACACTGGGATACCTTGAGGTCCTTTCAAGGGAGCCACAGGGTGCCACACAATGTTAGCACTGTTAGGTGTGCAAACATTGTTCACATGATAAATCCAGTGATTTCAAAAAAGAGCCCACAGTATGAAAAAAACCATTCTGACTTGTGGTCTTTCTGAGTTCTCTACAACAGAGGACTTGCTTTTTTTTTTTCTGTAGTCAAAAAAATGTGAGAACTAAAAGCTGGCATTTTCCAAGGGGTGTCTCACGTTTATTCAGAGGTGTCTCAAGATTATCTAGGGGTGGCTTGAGTCTAAAACAGGTTGAGAACCACTGTTTTAAACCTTCTTGATTTTTTTTTAATGAAAGAAAAGTTTTCTGTTTTTTTCTTTTTAATTTCCTTTGACATTGCCATAAATTTTTACCCCAAACCCGCACTATACTGAGGTGAAAAATTTCCATTGCAACAAGAAACAGGAACTTTCATGTCAGTGGGCACATTTACATGAGACACTGGCTGTGTAGTAGCCAAATCATACTGTGCAGTACCATGTCACAGCACCAACAGTGCTAATATGCAACTGTGCAGTATTATTAGGCTACTGCTCAGTAGCGTCACTTAGAAGGTGTTTGCTGGTGCTAGTACACAGTAACTCCAGGTACTGTGCATTTATTTAGTAGTTGATTATACAAGTACTAAATAAATGTGCAGTAACCACTGTGCAGTAGTGTCTCATGTAGATTGGCCCAGTGTGAAGCAAATCCAGAAAGTTGCAAAGGAAACTATAAAAATAAAAGAGAGAGGGCGGACATGTTCATATCTTTCAAAAAGCCACAGACAATTCAAAATGTTTGCTCTGCTGCTGTTTACCTCCCTACTCCTACATGGTCCTCCTCTGCCTCAAACTCAAGGTGAGTAAAAGGCTAGGACAGATGTGGGCAGCTGCGTTCAGGCTTGTGAACATCTCACCCCACTGGCACCCTGCCCTCCTCTGTGTGTGCTAATTGGGAAACAGAGAGGCCATTGCTCTAAGGAAGAACCTACAAGTGTCACAGCTAAAGTCTCTGGGTGATCTGGTTTGGTGTGCAGCCATCACCAAAGCACTTCAGCTGGTGGGACGGGCACCTTGGTTTTCAAACCTAGCCATGTCCCACTGGGGCAGGGGGCACCAGGAGTCTCCCAGACAGGGCCCGATGAAAGGGGGCTATTCTGGTAGTTAAGAGAGCAGGGGAGCAGGGGAACCAGTACACAGGCAAAGTATGGACCCTTCACCTACCCACAGGTGGGCAATCTCGGCCTCCTGTAGCCTTTCCTGTTCCTGCAGTTCATGGACTTCGGAGCCCAGTGCCTCCAGCTGCTCCTCAAGCTGTTTCTGGGAGGGAAAGAAGGAGGAACAATCTCTCATCTGGAATGCACTGGAACACTTTTTACTGCATGGCTGGGACTCTTTGTCTGGGCAGGGCTTGGGGGCACCTGTCCTGTGTTAACCCAAGGGCGGCTTGTGTGGACCTGATTTGTCATAAGGTAAAATGTGGTCACATTCACTGGAGGAATTTGTCAGTGCAATGCTCCTGAGGAGAAGGAAGAGGCAGGAGGTGGCGTGCTCTCTGCCTGCAGAGTTGGGTATTACGTCTAGGTCTGGGGTCCCTACTGTAAAAAGGGATGGTGTTAAAGTGGGAAGGGTCCGGGATGTGCTGAAAGAGGGATGCAAGGGCTGGAACAACTGCAAGGATTGCCTGAGGGAGCTTATTCAATTTATTCCCAATGAATTTAAGTGGTGACAGGATCCTGCTTTATCCACCCCCCACCCCGCTCAAGGAAGGTACGGCTGAGAGGAGAGGGCTCCGTAACTGTAGTGATAAAAGTTTTATAGTTTGGAGACAGTCTCTAATTTGGAGAAATTGGGAACTGGGAGATGGTCTTCAGTGAAGTAGCTAGTTGGTTGTTTGGAGTCAGAGAAACCAAGGGACTGAAGAGGTTTGTCTACAGCTCCACAAATAAGGGTTATTGTTAGTTCTTCTCAGTCAAGTACACCTGTGCTTATTGAACCCAGTGATCACTACAATAACTTCACAGACAAAGGCAGAGTGAGAACTGCTGGCTGGGAGCTGAGACAAATTCAGGATGGAAATAAGGGGTCAGCATTTACTAAGAAGGGTATCAGCCACTGGGAACAACTCCATTAGGTTCTCCATCATGTGGAGTCTGTGAAAATAAGATAAGTTGTGTCTGTACAAGCACCGCTCCAGCTCAGCCATCAGATGTCCAGCTGGATGCAGGGATCTCTCTGGCCTGGGCCTGGGTTACGTGGAAATATGGACAGAATGATCACTGTGGGACATTAAAATATCTATGACTGTCTACAGGGATGGATCCAGGATTTGACAGAGAGGTATGAGAGCAGCCACCCATGCTGCAGGGGTGGTGGCACCTCTGCTCCTAGCTTCTTCCCCACAACCCACCTCTGCAGGCAGACCACACTGCAGGAACTTATAGGGAGTTTTTAAAGTTCCTAAAGCAGGTAATCATCCCCGCTTTCCCCTCTGTACTTAGAGGCAACTCCACTCCCCTCCCCTCCCTTTCCATACCCTCTCCTCTAGCTGTTGCTGCTTTCCCTGCTGTCCTGGTGGCAGGGGAAGCTTCAGAGCTGCTCTTACCCACTTGACTGGACTGCACAGGGGCTGGGCTTATTTGAGAACAGTGGCAACAGCAATGAGGAAGGGGTAGATCCCCCCACACTGCCCTGTTTCCCCAGCAGTAGGCTCAGGAAGCCCATTTCCAGTGGGGCTGATGTGGGGATAGGAGGGAGAGCCTAATGCAACAACAGAGCAAGCACAAGAACGGCAAGCCCACGGCCCATCTATCCCAGCAACCTGCCTGACTGGGACAGGTACCAGATACTTTCTAAGTGGAGAGTAAGAAATAGGATATATGTTGTGTGATCCCCATCCCCTGTCAGACTCTACCTGTCACCTGCAGTCATGAGGGGAGAGATACTGTGCGATCACACCCCTGACTGCTTGATGGACTTCTCCCCAAGCCTACCTTCCCCTTTCAGAATCCAGTACTCTGTCGGTCAGCAGTAGAATACTACTGGCCCTCCACAGTGTCTGAACATGAAGTTGGGGCTAGCATCTCCAGAGCCAGGCAGCTGAGCTGTTTTGCAAGTATGGCCTCATATGGTGCAGGTCCAGGTGGCATATAGGAGATCCCTCCTTACCTTTCTATTGCCCTCCAGTGTGAGTGTCCCTGGGCTATACCTCTCTGTAAGAATAAAGGACCCCAAGATCCATCTGGGAGGGGGCAGGGCGTTTTCACTGCAGCCTCCTGTGCTGTGTGGCACCCATCTGTCTGAGTGGGGCTGCATCCTGTGCTGTTGTTCACTCACCTTGTAGCTGCACATAGCATCCTGAAGGGATGAGAAGCTGTGGCCAGCATGCCCAGGGGTGCCCACACAGACATGGCAGATGGGGGACTCATGGCTGAGGCAGAAGAGGCTGATGGGCTCCCTATGCTCCTTGCAGCTCTGGTCCTTCAGCTCCCCCATTGGTCACTGCTGATAGCCTTGGGCTCTGCTCACCAGGTTGGACAGTGCCCGGCTGGATGCCAGCCGGGGCTCCAAGTAGACAGTGCGGCACTGGGGGCAGGAAAATGGCCCTTCTGTTAAGGGTGTCCAGCACTGGGTGATGCAGTCCCGACAGAAGTGGTGGCCACACTCCAGCAGCACTGGCTCTGCCAGGAGCTCCAGGCACACAGGGCAGGTCAGCTCTGCCAACAGGTCCTCTAATGATGCCATGGTAGGTGCTGCTGTGGGAATCAGATTGATAAGTGGGACTTCCACAGCCTGGGCACCCTGGAGCACCCAGCACTTCTGAAGCAAATGGCAGGTGGGTCTGCTCTGCGCCTGGGGACAAAGAGACACAGGTTGGAAGAGACATGGGTTGGATCACACCTTGGTGGGAACTTGCCATGGGCACTGTGCCAGGCCAATCCAGCCCTGGATGCTCCACTTGCTAAACAGCACACCATGGGCAGGGGACCCACAAGCATGGGGGTCTTGCCTTGTTTCTACCTTGCCTCTGGGAGGCCCTGCAACTCATCTTAACATTGGCTGGTACTGGACAGGCTGTGAGCAGAGGGAATAATTTGGTGAGATCTAGTACTGTAGTACCACTTGCCTGCAACATCATCATCACTATGGCCATAGTCCCACGGCATTGCAGCCATGTACTCCACCCCACAGTAATCAGCTGTACAGTATCCATGACATGGCACATCAACGCATTGTATCCCACCCATGACCCTGCACCACACACCCTGGCACCCATCCTGTAGCACCTATTTCCTTGCACCCTAATCTTACAGCACCCAGGGCTTTACATTCCAACTCAATGCACCCCACCTCTGCAGCACCATGGCTTTTTCCCCATCCCATTGCACCCAACTCTGCAGCATCCATTGCCTGACCACATGTTGTGCTCATGTTCCCTGCCCTCCTACCTCTGCATCTGTAGGAGTCAGCACTCAGCACAGAACAGCCCAATGTTTCTCCATGGTCTGCTAATACATGCTATATGTGACTGTGATCCCAGCCCAGCTATGGGTGGGGACAGGGGGTGTCCAGTCACTGTAGCACAAGAGATTCCAGGTAGAACCAGCTTTGCTAGCAAGACTGGATGGGCTCGCCCAGCCATACCCAAGGGCACAGAGCATGTGGAGTGGCTCAGAGCCCCCAGGGGAGGCCAGCCCTGCCGTGTCTGTCACATATAAACCCATACTCCTCTCAACTTCCAGTGGGGCACTTTACTTTTATAACAGAGTTTCTTTCTAACTTGATAGTTCCAGGGTGACTGGATAATTTTGTTTGAAGGGGTATTTTACCTTATAAGGAAAATCATATGAATGTGAAAACAGGGTCCACAAAGATTGCTGTCTTTTCTAAATTTGTGACTCAATGGTGTCATATTTGGGGTGTTATGCCTAGTGTTTCAGGCAGACAAAGCCCCCAGCTTTTCTCAAAAAGCTTGTAATAGTTTTGTTATTAATGATGTTTATAGTTTTGGTGTTAGTTGACCTATTCACTTCTGCAATAAAGCATGTACTCTATACTTTCAACAAGTTAAAACCAGTTTGCACAATAACCCTTCTCTTATCAAAGAGAAATAGATTTGCTTACACAGGATAAACCTCACTCATGCTAAGGCCTAAAACCTCATAACAACACCTTATAGGCAGACCAGGCTGGGTCAAGGAGATATATCAGTTTGATGGTGCATGACTGGACCAGGGACATGAGGAGGCTTCTAGAGGTGAAGCCTGGTATCTCCTGCTGCAAGGCCAGGTTGTGGACCAGGGACTCCTGCAGCAGGCTTGGAGATTGCAGGTGCCTGGCCTGGGGTCTCAGGTAGAAGGAGGGTTAGTTTAGGCCTTCTGTCCAGGCAAGCCTACAGCAGAAGGGTGGGATGGCATCCTAAACAAAGTGATCAGGACACAAAGGGAGAAGTTCTCAATCAAGGCCTTCCACCTGATGCAGCAATACAGGCCAGTCTTTACCAGGCATTGGCAATGTGTAGGGGGTGCACGCGGATGCACGTGCACCCCCTGAGATTGGCTGTGCCTCCCCTAAGAGAAGTGCTAGCGGCACTTCTGGGTTTGCTGGTGGCACTTCTGGTTTTGCCACTGGCACTAATGCTATCCGTGGAGATTGGCCGCTGGGGGACCCCCCTCCCAGTTGGTGATCGGCTGCTGGTGCCCCCCGCCCAGTATTAGGAGGCACTAGTCACCCATGTTACCAGGAAAAACGTTCACCAGCAAAGAGAAGGTGCTGACAGCTCGCACATGGAAGGCAGTCACCCTACTCACCAGCTCAATCAGGCCCTGAACTCTGTGACTTTTGGCCAGGTGGAGGACAGCCCACTGAAGCCAGTGGTGTCCATCCTAGAAAAAATCCATGAGGAGCTTCTAGAGCAGGGGTAGGCAATTATTTTGGCTGGAGTGCTACTTCATGTGTTTTGGTGAGTTGTCGAGGGCCACAAGGGTAGCCCTGCCCCTTGATAGGTGCCCCAAAGCCCTTGATATTACCACCTAGAAGGTGGTAAGACAGCTTACTGCATTTGCTACACTCTGAAACCTAATGATTTATTAACTGTCTAAATCTATCATTATATTTTCTAATAAATGGTTGAGTTGACCTAGCACTCTGAACTCTCTCCTTCACCTTGGCTTCCCATCCTTTGTGGGGAGAAAGGATGCAGGGTTATAACAGGGAGATAAAAAACCAGGTAGTTGAGAACTACTTTTGGGAGAATGAGAGGGAGGAGAGCAGAAACATTCCCCCTGACCCAAAGAAATGGGGAGTATCTCCTGAGATCTAAACCTGCCCAAGGCCCCTGGACAGGGAACCCCTTAAAGAGGATAAGAAGGAACATAGGACCCTTAGGTGATTTAAAATCCTTTTCCCTTATTATGCTGTGTGTATCAGGGCACTGGGGTGTATCTGCTCCTTCAAGGAAGCTAGTAGCTCGGTAGTAGGGCCACTTACGGTTCTTGATTGACTCACAGATTTGGAATTGATTTGGATTGGAACACGAAACGTTCTCTTAAAAGAGAAAAAAGAGCTCCTGGCAGCAGGGCTTCTGAAGGGACTGGAGTTGATCTAAACAACTCTGAAGGCCTAGGAGCAAAGGCAAGTCCCCAGGGCAGAGAAAGACTGAGTTTTACAGGCATGTGGTTTTTGTTTTATTTTGAACCCACAGAGTCCAGGCTCCGGGGAAGGGCTAAGCTGGATCAGAGGGTCCCTGTGCCCAGAGAAGGGGTAGTGTGTGGGGCCAGAGGTCTAGGAGCCCAGAGAAGGGGAGGGGTGCAGGGCCAGAGGGGTCCAAAGGCCCAAGAGGGCCGAGTGTGTGAAAAGGTATCATTGGAGACAGAAAACACTTGTGAGGCTTGGGGCGTGCTGCAGGGGAGGTATGGAGCAATGCAAGGAGTCCTTAAGGTAAGAGATGCCGGGCAGGGTTATAAACAGCCTGAGAGGGCCTGCTAGGTTGGGGCACAGGACAGTGACTGAGGGGACCCAGGAGAGGCCCAGTGGGGATCGACCCAGGCTCAGGCTCACACAGAGCCCACAGGCAGCCTCCCGTTTATAACCTTCAATAAGAGAAAGGCATGGTGGGCAAGATTCAAGGGAAGGGCTGCGACCCAGCATGAGCCAGACAGGGGTTGCGTGGCCACCAGGGGGCATCATGGCTGCCCCATGGCCACAGCCTTGCTATGCTGCATTTCAAACAAAAGCGTTAAACAAGGGCCATATGGTTAAGGGCATGGAGGATAGGCCCTATGAAGTGAGACTCCAGGAACTGGGCCTCTTCAGTCTGAGTAAGAGAAGGCTGAGAGGTGACTTGATAGCTGTCTACAAGTATGTCAGTGGGGAGCATCAAGAACTAGGACAGCAACTCTTCAGGAGGGCAGGAGGACAAGGACCAATGGGCATAAACTAATAGAGGGTAAATTCAGGCTGGACATAAGGAAACACTTCTTCTCTGTAAGGGTCACCAGAATCTGGAACACACTTCCAGCAGAGGTGGTGCAGTCACCCTCCTTGGAGGTGTTTAAGAGGAGGCTGGACAGGCACCTTGCTGAGCTCATCTGAGCCCAATAACTTTCTTCCCATGGCAGCAGACCAGACTTGATGATCTTACAGGTCCCTTCTGGTTCCATGTTTCTATAATTCTAACAATCCTTGGGGGTCATTGCTGAGGGCCTCAGATGTAATAAGCACAGGTATTGACCTTGGCTATCCTTGGAGGTGAGAAAAGCAGAGAAACCTGACTCTGGGATTAGAATGGAGCAGCCGGGGCTGGAATATAGCCCGTTCCAGAGCAACTGAGAACTCCCCTTGCCTGAACAGGTGCTTCCTGACATTTCTGAATCTTTGCATCCTGTGGTGACTGGGACACATGGCTCTTCCTCCCATTGCTCCGTGCAGGAAAGCAGGTTGGGTCTGGGAATGGGGAGTCCTGGCCATGAGAGACAAGTGGAAGGGTCAGGGTCAGAGTTAGGGTCCTGGTAAGACAGTGGGTTGCTGTGCAGCCCTCCCAGGCCAGGCAGGGCCAATCTGTGGGTTGCTCCTCCAGGCAGCAGCTTGTACTCTTGTGATGTTAGCCCCTACATCTCCCCCATGCCATCCTCATTCCTCCTGCCCAGATGACATCCCCCAGGGACTGGCAGCTGGGCTCAGAACCCAGGCATCCATCCAGGCATCTGGGCGGAGGGAAAGGCACAGGAAGATCTCTCTGCTATTGCCAGCTCCGGGCCCTGCTCTCGCTGTTTAACCCCCTTTAGGCATGGAGAGGACTGAAGGCTGGCAGGATGGGATGGAGTGGGGTTGTGCTGAACTGACAAGTAAGGAGGTGGGGGGCGGGGCATGGCTTATTGCAGCCCAGCTAGGACACAGCCCAGGCATCCAGGTGTCCAGCTATAACTCATCAGACCCCACTCCTCTCCCAGAGCTGGAAGAGAACCCAGGTGTCCTAACTCCCAGCCCCCGATCTAACCCAGCAGACCCCACTTCCCTCCCAGAGCTGGGGGGTAGATGGAGGTGGGGTCAGGAGGTGGAATGGAGTCTTGGCAGAGGATAACAGAGCACATGAGGTGCAGGGGGTGCTGATGTCCAAGCAGAGGTCATGTCAGCACAGTGCAGAAGCAGGTTATAAAAGGCCCAGGGCAGGGTCCAGCTCTGGGGTCCCCAGGGGTGGGGTTGGTGTGATCCACCTGCTGCAGAGCTGAGGCAGAGTCACTCTGTACAGCAGCAGGTGCACAGGGCAAGATCTGCTCCCACAGTGCAGGGGGGCAAGCCTTCTGCACCCAGATTGGATTGTGTCAGTTGATTGTGCAGGAAGGAGGAGCCCTGCAGCTGGGATGAGGCCAGCACTAAGCGTCCCCACATCCAGAAGTATCCATCAGTCTGTTCAATGCCCAATGCAGGGACAGAGCTCCAGACCCATTAGCTGTCAGATCCTCCCACAATGAAGACCATAGGAACCAACCCTTCCCCCAGTGCCATGAATGCAGCAGCTGGAGCCAGTACAAGTGCTTTTCACCATCTTCTTTATTCCAGAGCAGTTAGGAACAGACACCTTTCTTCTCAACACCTCACACTGGCTATGAATACCTCACTGCATTGGGGGAGTACCACCTGTTATATCTGGAGATACTCAAGATGCATAGGAGGCATGTCCGTGGATTTCTCCCCAATGGACAGACTTGGCCACTCCCCTATTGATCTTCAGAGGGGAAGGGGGATCCACAGATTTTTTTGAACTATGTTAATATGGGGGGGTTGTATGGGCTCAGCTGGTAGAAAAAGGGAGTTGACTGGGAGGGGTCTCATGGAGTAGACATGGGTGGTGCACATACTGAGAAGTACAGAAATAAGTCCCCATCAGGGGCCTAGGAAACAGGACAGTGGAAGGGCAAAGGGCACCAGAGGATAGAAGGGGTCTCACTCATCGGAGCTATTAGGGCTGCAGTGGGCAGACTGGTGGCTCAGGAACAAATCCCCATAGGGCCGGGGTGAGGCAAAGGCCTGGCTAGGCCGGGTTGTAGGTAGGCCAAGTGCTCCCCCAGCTGCAGCAGTAGTGGTCACCACAGTGGTGACGCCTCCATGGTCCCTCTGCTGCTGCTCCTCCTCCTCCTGGGCACGACGGAGGAAGGCTTGGAAGTTGGTGGCAGCTGAGTCATCCGGCAGGCCCTGGGGCATTTGCCCATCGCCAGGACGACAGACCTCGAACCGCACCCAGCGGTAGGCACTGCACTTGCGGGCCCCAGGGCAGCTCTGGATAAGGTTATGCACAGCTGGGTGTGAAAACCCAAAGAAGTCGGCCCCAGCTGATTCTAGCTCGGGGTAGGGCCGGCCTCGGGCAGCCCCAATGGCTGCCAGCAGCTGGGCGTGGCAGGCATCAGCTGTGGGGCCTGCCAGGGCACTACCAGGCTCATCCTCAGGCACAATCTCAAAGCGGGGGCCAGTCCCACCATCCTTGATCTGGCAAGTGTAGAGGCAGCGCTGGTCAGGGCGCCGCATACTGGCATATACCCGGGTGCTGCAGAACCCCACTGGGTAGATGGCTCCCTCGTCGTGGAAGCCTGGCCGGTCAGACACAATCTCCCCTAGGCTGTAGATTGTCAGCCCACCCAGAGTGATAGGGAACACCGGCCGCCCTGAAGAGTCCAGTGGCACAGGCTGGACCAGCCGCCGGACCCCCCTATCAGGTGCTGCTCCCCGCCGCTTGGAAGCACGGCGTAGTGCCTCTGCCCGCCCATTCTCTTTACCCTTCTTGGGGCGCTTCCCTGTGGCTGGTGTCTCATCCGGGCCAGGTGCGGGTGCCGTGCTGTACCCTGGTGGGCCACCCCCTGTTGGTGTCGTAGTCGGGTTGGTGGAACTAAGGCCCTCCTCCTCGGCTGTGAGGGCCTGGAGCTGGAGCAGCTTGGTAAGGAGGAAACGCCGCTCTTCCTTCACATGCAGGAACTTCTCTTCCAGCCGGGCAATCTCATCACACAGTGCTGCATTTTCGAACACCATGGCCTTGGCTGCCCGGCGTAGCCGGCTGTACTTCAGCCGGTACTTCTCGTTCTGGCTCTTCCTCGACACTTTCGTCATCACCCCAACGAAAGCCTGCCCTTGTGCTCTCTGGGACCTGAGGGAACCACAGAATTGACAGATGTCTTGGCACCTACTGGAGCAAAGAGACCAGACAAAGCAGTTACAGCTATAGGCCCAGGCCTCTGAGGCCTGCCATGACCCAAATAGAGACCCCTGTCCAGCAATCTTCAGGGATTCCTCCATCCACTCACAACAGATCTCATACAAAGAGCTGTCTCTAAAGAGACAGATGCCAAGCTGTGGCCCAGGGATACTTCTTCCCAATGACTGACTCTTCCCACCCTCTGTTTCATAGACATAGATTTCATAGACATTAGGGCTGGAAGGGACCTCGGGAGATCATCGACCACTAGCTCCAGATTTCCAGGCTGGATTTGTTTCTTTTCAGCTCAAAGTCAGTGGGTCTCACTTTGCCTTGGTCTGGTAGACCTGTGGCTCTCAACCAAGGAGTCTCAAAATGCTGTGAACAAATATGAAAGGGAACGATGCATAGCTCCCTACCCCATGGTGTCAGGCAGTTAGTTGGGCTGAAATACTATGTTGCTCTGCACCCACTACCTTCCCAGAGGGAGCCAGTGTGTCTCCTTCAACCGGGCATCTCACTGCACAGCATTGCCTTTGGAAACACCATAGTCTTGGACATCTGGTGCAGCTGGCTGTATAGGTTGTGCCCACCTCTCTGATTCAGAGCTGCTCTGCAGTGCTGTGAGCACAAATAATCAACTTGTGTGAAGCCTAGTGTTAATGCGTCCATACTGCACCTGGTTGGGGAAATATATGCATGCAAGAGCCAGCTCTGGAAACTGTGCACAGCACTGTGTTGCATTGAGAGTGCTGGGGCTAACAGAGCTGGATTACAGGGACTGGGAATAGTCAGTCATTGGAAACAAGGATCCCTGGGCCACTGCTTGGCATCTGTCTCTGTGGGGACATCTTTTGTATGACCTCTGGTGTGGGTGGCTTGAGCTAGTGGAATCTCCATCCTTGGAGGCTTTTAAGGCCCAGCTTGAGAAAGTCCCAGCTGGAACGGTCTAGTTGGGGATGGTCCTTTTCTGAGCGGGGGTTGGACTCTCAAACTTTTTTGTTCCAGGACCCATTTGTAAACATTGATGGCCAGTCCCAACCCAGTGCCCCTCACTCCTGACCCACTTCCCCCTGCCACCCCAGTGTGTGGGGCAGACTGGGGTGCGTGTGGGGCATGGGAGGCCCCAAGCAGTCCCTTGCAAGTTGGAGCTCTGCCAGCCTGCAAGGGAAATGACAGTGTTGCCCATGTTTTTCTCCTTTAAAGAAGAATCCATTTTTAAAGTTTGTTCGTGATCCTTTCATATATTCTTGTGACCCACGGGTTGAGAAACGCTGGACTAGGTGACCTCCTGAGGTCCCTTCCAACTCCAATTTTCTATGATTTCTGCTCCTCAGTTACTGCCTGGCATGTGTAGGGAGCACAAAAGCAAATTCATCTCCAGTTCCCAAAAGAACCAACCTATCAGGGCAGCCTGGAAGGCGGAGACCCACCCTGTTGGTGCAGCAAGGACCTGTCACCCACTCACCTCGGCCCCAACGCCGCCGGGGTGCAGACTACCTGCAGACCCTACATGGCAGCTGTGGGGATTCAGTAGGGAGAATCAGCTGCCCTGATTTAACTTGTTCCGCTTCGGGTCTCCAACCAGTGCACAGCTCACAAAGGAGCCCATCTTAAGGCCAAAGAAGAGCATCCTTCGTGGCTGGGAGAGGGGGTGAGCAAGCGGGGCTTGCTCCACTCCCTGCTTTTCTTTCAATAAATACCCTGTTTTATATTTTAACCTGTACTTTTGCCTCCTTGTGCGGCTCAGCTTCAGGGAAAGTTAAGCTGCCCATCTCCACATGCTGAGAAGGAGCCTAATACTAACCCAACCCTACTTGCTCACCACCGGGGCGGGTTCAGGTCCTAAATGTGGCCCCATTGCCATGCAAGAACTCTGAACGAGCGCCGTGGGCGGCTGAAGGGCCTTGGGCAGGTGACACGGCTTGATGCCCCACTTGGACATGGGGGGCGCCGGGACCCTGCTGCAGGCAGCTGCACAGAGCTCGGTCCTCGGGCCGGGGGCAGGTAGGGAACCCCGCCGCCCCTCCCCCCCCGTACTCACCGCTCTTAGGTTGTGTGGCCGCAATCCGCAGAGTCAGGCGCATGCGCATGCGCGGTGCCACCAGCCGGCTCCGCCCTCCTATGCCAGGAAGTGCTGCCTGCTCCGCCCGCGTCACCCATCCCCGGCGCAGCTGTGGGTCCGGCGGGGCCGCCTTGAAGGCCTCTCGCTCCGCCTGGGCCGCTTGTTGCGACGTGGAGCCCGAGACCCTGCGTTGAGCCAAAAGGCCTTCGCTCGGGGATGCAGATCCGGCCTCCCAAGGGTGCTGCCGGGCGGTGCCAGCGGTGGGAGCCCAGAGACAGGAATCCCTAGCGGGGGCGGAAACCCTTGGGACCCGACGTGGCCTTTCTGAGTCTTTGCCACAGAAGAGTTGCCCGATTATTTTTCTGGGGTCCAAAAAAAAAGTGAAAACCAAGTTGACGTTTTGCAAGGGGTGCTTCGAGTCTGAAGAGGTTGAGAGCCACTGCCTTAGCTTGACAGAGGGATGTCACTCTGCAAGCACAACATGTGGGAGGCAGACTGTACACCAGGGGTCAGCAGCGTTTTTGGGCAGAAACACCTGCACACTTGGCTTGTAAGATGTTGACGTGCCCGGGGCCAACGGTGGGGGAGCGACAAGGGGCCCAATTCTTGTCGTGGCAGCACAGCCCCAACCCCTTCTCTGCCATCTGCTCCAAGGTGTGCATGCCAAGCAAAATACCTTTGTGTGCTGCACTCTGCACCCGTGCCAGGGGTTGCCTACCTCTGCTGTACACTGGTGAATGGGCAAGGAAACAGGCTCGAGAAATGGGACAAGGGACTTGACTTCTCCCTGTGCCCTAGCGTGGGCCTGCAGGGGTTTCATTCAGTGAGTGATCCAGGATGTCTACCAAAAGACTTCAGAAACATCTGAAGCCCCTGGTGGGGGTGGAAGATGTTTGCCGGTTGTAGGGCCACATACGGTTCTGGACTGACTCATGGATTTGGACTTGATTTGTCTTATTTGGCTTGGAACACGAAAAATTTCTTCAAAAAAAAAGACTGATCCAGAAGTAAACCCAGGAAACTCTCTCCCCTGGGATATTTAAGGTATTTTCTCTAAACGCCTGTAAAAAGCCAAGGGATTTTTGTTTGGGACTAAATAAATATTTTGATTTTCTATATTGGGGTGACAAATGGTTTCTGCTCTCAGATTTGAAGGTAACGGAAATGATTCAGTCCTGTGGTTTGTCCTCAGACTGCATCTATGCAGCACCCAGTGCGACAAGGCCCTGCTCTCAGTCCCTTTGGGCCAGATCATGTCCCACCTGTTAGGTATCCACATGTGATTCTGTCCCACATTGCTTTAGCTCCTGGAAAACGGTACCAAAGGTGAGTGGGTCGCCCTCCTCCTCACTACTTTCTTGTGACTAGGTCTTGAAGGTCTGACGCTGTGTTACAAAAGTAGATGCTTTAATGGACTTTCAGGACTAGAGTAGGGTGGAATAGAATGGCACTAAGTTCCTTTAGGTACCTCATAGGTGCAGTAAAATCTAGCTGTGTGTGTCTGTACAACTTCTGGTGAGAAAGGACCCTGATCTCAGCCTCTGTGTATCTGGACATGGGTACACAGCCTTAATATTGCATCAAGAGGCAGTGCGGTGGAGCATGAAATACCTGTTCCATGTGCACCACCTCCTGCAATAGAAGTAACGTAGCTACCTTAGCACAGCTCTGGATGCATGACAGTCTGTTCTCTGTCTCTGAAATAAATTCCTGAGATGGCTTTGGTGTAATTTTAAAGGCATCTCTTGCGCTCAGATTTCCAAATGATCTGTTCTGCCCCTGCCACCCTATCCAGCCTCCTGCCTGACTTAAGTCAGAGGGCTTTTCCCCTTTCCATTTACAGATGTGAGGTGATGGAAGACCTGTCCTGTCCTTAAAGGAATTTTTCTAGTAGTTAATTGCCCCTGCTTGTAGATCCTGGTGCCTGTAACGGGGAGTCAACCACCTGTTTTGGAGAAAAGCTAGCAAAGCCCCTTTAGGGTTTGAACTTATTGGGCCAGCAGAAGCCAGAGGCCTGAAAAGGAGTTATGGTGGAGACAAGGAAAGCAAAGTAGCAAGCTCACCACTACCATAAACAATGCAGAAGCAATCAGAGACTCCTACCAGGTGGAGTGGAATGGGTCAGGTGACCAGGAAGGAGGCAGGGTTAGGGAGTATAAAAGCTCTAGTCCTTGGAGAAAGGAGCAGTCAAGTCCTGACTGCAGAAAAGGATGGGTTATCCTTGCTGGTTGGAGGGAGGGCTGTGATGGATGAAGTAAGTAGTCCTGGAAGGGGAGTAAGTTTCAGTTGGAGTTTTTTGGGTTGACTAGCAGGGCTAATGAGCAAAACCGTGTGTTATGGACTGCATCTATTTACCCTGAGGTGAGGATGAACCTGTAAGTTGAAACTTCTGTTTTGATGAGTACCTAGTGAACTGGGAGTGGTTCTAGGGGAAGATGAGTGCATAAGAGGGTGATATCATTTCATTGGAAGGTTGAATTGGTGGTATGGGCACAAAAGCCCTAAGGCAGGAGCCTGAGCAAGGAATACTGTAGGGATCTACTGTGTTTGGCAAGCCCAAGGCTCTGGGATCTAGACCCCAGAGGGGCAGAAGTGCAGCGGTAGTTCTGGGACTTGGAGACAGAGACCTTCAGACCCTCTATCCAAGTTCAGAGAGACTGAAGGCCTGGAACAGGCCAGACTCAAGGATTGAGCTGGAGAAGCTATGTTCAAGATGAGCTCCCGCTGTCCACTTACTCCTGGTTTTGTCTTCTGGTACAGTGAGGTATTGTTGTCAGATTCCTTCCTGCCCCAAGGCAGGACACTTCCAAGGCTGCTTTTATGCAGTAAAGCATAGTAGATAAGTGACAACTGGAGATATTTTTCAGTGTGGAGTAGGGGATGACAGGACTGGCTGTAGAGCGATGAAGAACCACTCCTCTCAAGTCCTGTCCTAGTACTTGATTTCCTGACCAACTGATTTTTCCTTCTTTGCTATATTAATGTGACAGGCTAGCTGGCAGTGACCTATCCCAGGGGTTTTGAAAGGGCAAAAGATGATTGGAGGACTTGGGATTCCCTTTCCACACCAATCAGGCCCCAGAGACTCGCCCCCTGCTCCATGTCTGCTGATTAGCCCCTTAGGTCACCTGGAAGGGGATAAAAAGGGCAGCATGGGCTGACTCAGGAGAGATTAGTGAGGGACAACAAGGAAGAGCTGGGCCAGTGGGGCAGGAGCAGTGCCCTAGAAGAGCCTGAAAGAGCAGGACCTGCAGGCAGCAGTGGGACCCTCAGCAGCATGGTGTGTGGCTGGCAGGAAAGCTCCCCACTGGGCTCCAGGATCCCTGGGAGAAGCTGCAGCCAGCAGGAGAGGCTTCCCTGCTCTAGCAAGGATCTGAGCAGTGACCTGGGAAGTTCCCAGTTCTGCTTCCAGCTCCTCCAGTCAGAGGTCAGGCAGCTCCAATGTGAGGTTGGGGCTCTGGGAAGGTCAAGACCCCTGGCAGGCTGGAACAGTGCCACCACTAACGATTTTTTTCTGGCTACCATGTGGGAGATCTGAGCTCATAACCCAAGTCACCCCAGCTGGGACTGAGTGACCTAACTAACAAGCAAATCTCCCAGTGGAAAGGGGCCATTGTGTAGTTCTCCCCCCCCCCCCCTTCCAGGTACCTAGGTCTTATATTTCCTTGTCATTTGACACTTTGCATTTTGTGCTTTTTTATATTTCACCAACCCATATTGTTTGTTCTGCTGCTTATGTTTTGTTAATACTGTCTCTTGTAAGTGTCTAACCTTTGCTGAATCCTGTTCTCCTTGGGACACTGTAGTGTCCACTGTACCCTCTGATTTATGCCTGTTATGTTCCCAGTATTAAAAGGTATCTGGTTAAGTCCTCACTGGTGGTCTGGCTCTGCTCTATAGGGGAGGAGAGTCCCTGCACCTCCCACAGCACTTGTGCACCTGCTTTGATCCCTTCAATTGCAGAGGGGGTGCCTCTTGGAGTACCGCCCAGGTTACATTAGGGAGCCTTCCGCTAGCAAAAATCTTTTTTCCCCATTAAAGGGTTATGTACATGGATTGTGTCTGACTTTGGTAAACTAAATGCATGGAGTTCCTCCAGTCTGTTCCCATGGGCAGGTTTTCTAGGCCTTCCTCTTTTCTTGTAACTCTTCTCTGAAACCTGTCCAGCTTCCTTTTTTATAAATTTAAAAAAAAAAAAAGATTTTTTGTTCACAGTGAATGTGATGAGGCAACTTGGTGGTAGCTGAGTGCCGCTCAGTTTAGCATTCTGCAAGGATAACTAACATTGTGTGAACTTCAGAATTTGTGGTGGAGATTAGCTTACAACATGACCACAAGATAGTCCTTTCACTACTACCTACTAAATCCAGATCTGCCCTCCATACCTCGCATTGGAAGGCGTTTCAGAAAAGCTACAAGAGGTCTTGGGGAACCTGTCTTTGAACTCCCTGACTTTCTTACTAAGTCCAGTATTTAGTTTCACCACAAAAAAGGCTGACTGCATCATAAGCTTTCAGGCACCTACCTGAGAGAGGGAACTGCTAAGAGCAGAGGTCTCTTTTCCTGATTATCAAGGATAGGTGAGGCCATCAGCCATGAGCTGACGGATGACCTTCAGATGGGGAAATCTGGATCCAGTGTCCAACAGGGAGTGGGACTTGTCATTGAGGTAACTCACTGAGGGAAGGGGTGGGTTCTTCAGCACTTGGAGGTCTGCATGTTGCTATGTGGCATCTTTGAACAAGCTCCCTTCCAGCCCAGCCAGAAGTCATGGGACTGGTTACAAGGAGCCCAGTAACGGGAATGGGAGTGTCTATCTTGGGCTAGATGGGAGGCTTGGTGGGATGGTCAGTGGCTTGGTTGCCCTTGAATTGTATGAGTCCAGGCATACAGACAAACCAACAGATTACAGTGAGTTTAAGAGCGGGGATTCATAGCAGGAAGCTGATGTGCAGTAATTGTTTATCTGCCCACTGTTACATCACTGGAAGCAAAAGCTAAACTGATGTAACTTAGCTCCAAAAGAAACGGGGCTAATTTATCAGCTTATCTCTTTTACAGCAGGGTAAAAGCAAGGAGACGGACAACTACTTCAGGTCTGCTGTTATGAGGTAAAGTCTTAACCCTTGTTAACTCACTACAACTTGTTCATTTGTCTGTACCCTATAAATAAACTGCTGACAAGGTGTGGCAGAAGCTACAGTGTTTTATCCCCACCCTCAGTCACTAGCTCCTGACTTGTGTTTTTACTCCTGTGATTTTTTCAGGGTAAGGAAGTCTACTCAGTGCAACCATAGGAAATTTGGCTTTGCTTTATTGCCTTCAAAGTGAAGTCTATTTTAGTTTCTTGCCATCTCAATTTTAATGCAGCTGTATTGGCTGGAGGGACAGTTGGATGCAGGTCAGTGTCCATTGAGGTCGATGGGAAGACTTCTGTTGGTTACCAAAAGCTCTGGGTGAGAGCTGTAGAACCTGGATCTTGTTTCAGGATGTTGCCTTTCAAATCCTGCTGAGATTTCTGCTGCTTACAGTAATAAATGGCTGTGGAGGGTTAGACAGGTTTCTACCCAATGGGGGATGGGTTAGATCAGTGCAGATGGGGCATCTTTATAGGTGCTCTGGGGCGGGGGTTTAAAGAGTGGCTCTCAGGAGCTGCTGTAATTATAACACCTGCAGAATCTTACATATTCAATGTCCTGCACTTCAAAATAGCAATGGGGGTGCTTTTTAACTAAAGCTCATGTGACAAGCTTTAGTTAAAGCATCCCTGCTGCCATTTTGAAATATGGGGATACTGAATACATGTGACACTGAGGCTGCTGGAGCGTTTTAATTGATCTGAGTCTGCTCTGATGTGTTCTAATTGAAATGTGTCTGACCAGATGGGCATGTGTGTAAGTGCCCAGAGTAACTGTCTTGGTATGGTGCCCATCCCAGCCAGGCAGCATAGGGCTGGAGGCAGGGATCCCTTCATGAATGATGCATACCTCCAGAGCCTGTGGGGGCACCTGACTGCCTGCAGGCAGTGGTGGGGTCTTCATGGTGGCAAGCATGGCGGTGTCAGTGGCAGGCTGAGGAGGGAGCTCCAGCAGATGGCCACAGCAGTGCTGGTGGTTTGGGTGGGGGGTGGGGGTGGTGAATGCTAACCAGCAGTCAGCAACAACCCTCAGACACTGCTGGCAGTGAGTGGCGACTGCCTGCAGGTGCCACCAGCAGCACTGGCAGTGCTTTTCTCAGGGGGGTGCACATGCACTCCCTACAAGAGATCCATTGACAACACACAGGGGATTTTTGGGCTGGTAGGAGGTTGGATGGGATGGTCACAGTGGCCTTTTTCTCTCTACAATGAGCTCTGTTCTGCACCTTCAACAGCCTTTGCAGGGGCAGAGGAGTCCTGGAACAGGAGAACAAGCGGTGACCTTTGCATATGGGTGTGCCTGTCTCATGCGACTAAGTATGTGTGTTGGCACATCTGTATGTGACTGAGTCTGTTAGAGTGTGTCAGACTGCGCACACTAACTGATATGCATACTATCTGCATTATTTTGCAAAAATGTGGTGAATACAAGGGCAGCAGTATGTACATGCATGTCAGTTTGACTGTCCATATGTATGTGCCTGGGTATGACTAAACTGCATCTGATTTGGAGGGCTTCATGTCAGTGTGGTGGGGCTACTTGTGGCAGGGTAACTCCCATAAAATCTTCCAACCTCAAGAGTAAGGCAAGTATAAGGCACCTCAAAACACTATCCCAGACTGCCTTGTGGATACTCCTTGGTTGGAGAAAGGTTAAGGGACATCATCCTGCCCTCACTGAGGTGTTAGGCAGTCAGCAGCAGTTCTTATCTGTTGTTGTCTGGCAGAAGCTACAACTGTTGAGGCATTGGATTTGGTCTGGCTTTTGGATTCTTTCTCCATCTAAAACGGGGACTGGTAGGTCTTGGGCAGCCTCTATTCCTTTAGACTCTTGCCTATGCATATGCATTGAAGGTCTTGGTGTGATGGTCACAGGGCTCTGTACAAGCAGATTTATCGGGCACCTGACTAGACCTCTTGCACATACACCATAATCCAGAGGATCAATGGTTGCCTACCTATGTTGGTGAGTGTAAACCTGTCCTTGAATCAGTCTGCATCAGTATGTGTCATCAATTGTGTGTACAAGTATGTTAGCCACCCAGTATATATCGGCATGTGTGCACTGTACCAGTGTATATCAGTAAGTGAGAATATATCCTTGTGTGCCCCTTTATGAGAGCATTTTGGCAGCTGCGAGCATGCTGTGAGGTGTGAGCAGTGTGGATGCCTGGCAGCAAAAGCAGGGGTCTGTGGCTCTTCTGATTCCTCCCTTGCTGCTGGAGTGGGGAGAGCCAGCTCTTACTCCATTCCCTGACCCTGAGAATAGGACTCCGTAGGGGTATGTGTGTGGTCAGTGGCAGTAGCACTGGGACTTGCAAGCCTCTCTGTTCCTTGCTCTCTCTTCTGTCTCTCCATCACTTGACATCCTGGCTCAGGAGCTGAGGTCCACAAAGACTGGTGTGGCTGTTGGGCTTGGCTGCACCTAGGGACAGGGTCTGCTGGGCTGGGGAACTGACTTGTTGTCTCTGCCTAGCACAGATGCCTCTGGAGGAACATCATTGGTTTAGTCCAGTTCTGGATGCAGCAGCACCTGAGAACGTGGAAGCTCGCCTCCCATTACCTGAGTTGAGAGAGTGACCAGAGCCCTCTTGTGGTAAGAGCTTCTGGGACAGACGCTCAACACCGGACAGAATCCCTCCCTACATCTCGGGGCAGAGCTGCAGCAAAGCATCCTCAGTTTCCCTTGGCTGTTCCAGCCCCCAACCCAAGCCCTGTATCTGGGGTATAGTGCCTTGGGGGCCTTCATGCCTTGTTCCCAGAAATTAGATTTCCCAAGCTACTGTTCTTGTCACTGGAGAAAGACTTTCAGAATTATCCACAATAATCCCAAAACAATGACATGGTGAACAACAGTCTACAGAAAGGCAAGTAGGAGATTGGGAATTGAAAACAACACAGGAAATGTTATTCTGCTTCCATATACATCTGTGGTGGACCTATGAAGAGGTGGCTGGACAGGCAGAGATGGAAGAGAAGATGGTGTAGGGCAGGGAAGTGGCTAATATGCAGTCTTGGCCTTTTCTGAGAAAATGGCCAGGAAATATGGGCTTGGTGTGTTTTTTGAGTCGGAGAGGTATAGAGGCAGTTAATGTTTACAGTAGTTTTCTCATTATGGTGCCCTTCCCCATAGGGAGTACAGCAAGGTCTGGGAGCCTCTCACTTGTCTGTAGAAAGGGGAGAGGCCTGATGGAAACATTGCTGTGAGTGAATGGGAGGGAGGTCTGAAGTATTGGGCATCTGTTCCCTTTTTCCCTCCATCTTGCCACTGCCATTCCCTTGGGGCTCTGATATCCTACTGATACTCATGTTTTGATTCCTTGCTCTGTCCAGCCAGCCAACAGCCTGGACAGGAAACATATTGTTGGTGATCAGATCCCAGGACAGCAGGCTATAACCAGGTCTCTGATCCTCCCTGGGCGCACAACTTGGTTGTGTCTGATTCTCATGTGAGAGGCAGACTATGAGCAGATGCCATGACAGAGGCAGTAAGTGGCCCCTTCAGTTCCATGGTCAGGGTCCCTGTCCCCAGCTCTGCTAAGCCTATTCCCTGAGATGCTAAACTGGAGGCTGAAGCCAGTGACACTTCCACCTTCCTGTGTCTGTCACAGCTTTGTTTTAAACACCAAGTAACATTTTTGTCCCCCTCCACTGCCCTCAAAATAACCTGACATCTTTGCTGCCCTAAGTAGACCACATCCCACACCACTGCTAGCTACTTTGCCTGTTCTTGGAACTGGCCTAAAGGGAATATGGGGTCTGGTCTGTTCTTGCACTATAATGGGGCCAAATCTAGGCTCTGAACCTGCTATGGTGGTGAGCAAGTAAGGTGGGGTTAGTATTAAGCTCCCTCTCAGCATGTGACATTATCATGCTGACAGGTGATATGGCCAGGTTAACTTTCTCTGAAGTTGAGACGCACAAGGAGACCAAAAGTAAAGGTTAAAAGATAAAATGGTATTTATTGAAAGAACAACAGGGAATGGGGGGTGGGGGGAGGTAAAGGATAATGACACTGGTAAATCATACAGCATCCAGTCATCTCACTTGGGTTACTTTTTCTCAAAATGAAACTCTGTTGCTCATCTTTACCTGGAAATAGATGCACACTTTTTCCCACCACTCTCACTGGCTCAACCACCATGCCCAAGTTGCTTAAATGGGTTAGTGGGTTAAAAGTTCAATTTGATTTTTTGAGGTTTCCAACGGCAGGGGTAGCAGTGCATGCTTCACAAGTCCTAGACTTGTTACAATATTAACTGCATAACTTCTGGTCCAAACTTCTAGTGAGTTTGGTGGTTGGAAGAGACTAGAGCTCAGGGTTATGCAGTGAAGTATACTTGCACCCTAGGTCACTAGGTCAGAGCAATGGGTCCTCCTAACCTGGTATCCCCTGCCTTACCTCTAAGTCACAAAGCAAGTATCAGGAGAGAGTGTTTTGGAGGCAGGACCTGCAGGTTGTGTCTCCAGCTTCCTGAGGCAGAGCAGTGTTTATCTAGCAGGCTAGCGCAGAGGGGATGGGAGTTAGTACTCCTGCCATTGTGACACATGGCAGTTGTTTCTTTGTTTTCTCCCTGCCCTACTCCTAACCTGTTCTGCCCCACTTCTCTTTGGCCCAGGAATTTCCTAAGCCCTGATCTGTGGTGTTCCCCCATTTTCTCTGGTCAGTATAAGGTTAGAAATAAATGTCGCCAAATAAAATGGGTCAGCTGTGCTGGGATGTATTGCCCATTGTCCTGCCTGTTGATGCTGTAGGACAGTGGGTGACATGTTCTCCTAGGGCTTAAGGAGTACAGCCCTGTGTACCCTGGGAATTCCTATGTAGGATCAGGCCCCTCAAGGCCTGGGATTTTGTCTACCTGGCTCTCTCTACTTTTGAGGGATGTCCCTGGGATCTCGGGGGTGTGTCTGGGCAAGCAGGGAAAGTCAGGGCTTCCCTGCCTACTGTGTTGTGTCCCTGTGATGCTATAATGGGTCTTATACCAGGCAAGGAGATGGTTGTCCTAAACTAAAAGCAAGCTTATTGAACAGATACAACTCTAATTAAAATTGAAGTAGCAGTAAAATTTTAGGTCTTGTAACTAGTCAAAGCAGATGCTCACCACGGGTGAAGTTGCATTTACAGCGTTTCAGGGCTGATCAGGCCGTGAAGTCTTGTCTGGAGCTCCTAGCTTCCACGTCGGATGTCAAGACCGGCTCTTGGATCGGTGACAGATCTCTTCAGGAGTGCTTCAGATGGTATACTCTCTCACCTATCTCCACATACCAAAAAAGCTTGCATTTCTTAATGCATAAAATTAACTTAAGCATTCCTTCTAATGCATATTAATAATCTTGCTTCTGTCTGCCAAATATGGTTACCTTTAACTGGAATTTATTTTGAGGCAATCTCTTCATTCTTAGGTGGGGGTAGGTGTTGTTCTGACTGTTCTTCTTTTGTCTAACTAAAATTGAATAAATATAACCTAAACAACTTCCTGATTCATTTCAAGTTGGGGACTTCTTTTCTTTTTCCCCATCGGCTCCTTTCACTTGGAATAACAACTTTAATAGATGATACATTACAAAAACATAGGTTATGCTTGATCAAAATGGATTGTGTTTAATGGCATTCTCTATTAACCAAAGGACAACATGTTCTTACACAAATGCATCCTTTCCCAGCATAAACTACTGCAGAATTATTTTCACTGATCATGTCAATGTGCTTTTGATATGTTCATGTTCATAAAAGCATTCATCCCATACTTGCAAATTATGATCTTCATACACATACCCTACATCCTCATGAGTCAAGCACCCTTCCATGTTAATGGTTTCCCATGTAACCAGTCTTTATAAACTTGTTGGTGGTGGCATAACGGGCACGTGACAACTCCCTCACTAACTTCAAGACCTTCAACACCAGTGAGTATAAAGTAATTTTGAGAATTGGCACTAACAGTGACTAGATGAGCAACAATTTACTGTGTTTCTTCATATACAAAAAGGATCAACTTCCACCAAACAGAAAGATCCCTTTCTGTCACAGAGGCGTGATCCCATACACTTTTCCAGTTCAGTAGGAAGGTGACTCTGAAGGCCTGAACAAAGTATTTGGATAACTATACTTTGACGTGGGGCCTGTGCCTGGATGCAAGCTAGAGCTGGGGAGACATTTGTATCAAATGAGTGCGGCAATGGCAGTGATGATCGCTTGGTCATTATGCTCGGTAACCTGCTGTAATATCGGTAGAACGTTGCCCACCAGTTGGTCTTCCAGTCCTCAGTGAGATAACGATCTAACCAAGGGCCTTCTAATCTTTTGCATTTCGGCAGTAGCATAGCTCAGTTTGTTTGCCAAAACTTTGATATTGGCACTTTCAAAAACAGTTGCTCCACTCCTGCTCTAGCAGCTACAGACAATAGCACATCACACTTAGTTCACATGTGGACTTAAGTATCATTAGCATACCAAATTTTTAACCATTGCTTCCAGCCTTGATGACTGGTTTGCACATAGAGGGGACATTTTGGAACAGCCATGGCTGAATTAAGTCCCCTTTAATCTGATGGATGATATCGGGTCCCCAGGCTGTAGGGCTGGGTCCAGCAGCAGCAGCTGAAAAGAGCTGCTGCTGTCGGGGCTGCTGGGAACTTGAGTCCAGCAGCTGTGCTGCCCCAGCCCCACTGCATGCCTGGGTGCGTGGGACCAGCTGCAAGTGCCACTCCCTGCTTGTGCCTGGACCAGGTGGGACTGAGGGACCTGCCACAGGCCAGGCAGAATCCCTCTGTGGGCCATATTTTGTCCACCCCTATATTAAACACTAACCTACATTTTGCCCAGAAACAGACTTTTGGGGCCTCTTGCTTTAGCTACACTTTGTCACTCTGCATAGGTCCCTTAAAAATGAACTGTACTAGCAATAAGTGACTATGTTTTTCCACCATACCATATTCAGTCAACAAAAACCAGTTATGTAATAGGATTCCAAATAGCTACATATAATTCAATACTTCTTATTAAAACATTAAAGACAAAGACAAAACATTAGTTTTTAAACATTAATTTATTAAAACATTGAAGACAAAACATTAGTATACTGTTACCTCTCCAACTGCCATTAGTGTTTTCCAAAAAGCAATTATTTTTACTTGGCCTGTTCCAATATTAGTGGCCTTGACCCTCAGACTGTATTCTGCCTTCCTATACTGCTGCTGATGGCTAAAACAAGCTTAAGCAGATACTGTTGTAATCTAGATTTTTGCTAAATCCAGCATCTGCACATGTCATTATTGTGTATTGTCATTGACCGTGACTGCCTACAAGGGACCGCAACCATAATTATATCCCTTATTCTTACTCAATAGCTAACTTAATTCTAACCATAATTCAAGGTCCCAAGATGCTTTAATCCCCTATCTCTAGTTTAGGATCCCTAAAAGCCATAGTTCTAATCCTAGTTTGGGAAGCACTCAAGCCTCGTCTATAAAGTGAACCCAGAGATCCTTACTACAACCACAACTGTAACCCTAGCTAATGAAACCCTACCACTCAACCCTATCTATAGCTTGGTTGAATTCAGGAGTAGAACTGGTAATCCGAGCCAGTGAAGCCCTACTATCCTCACCTACCAGCCCAATTATAAGCACACTCCTAAACCTACCCTACTTGGAACCCTCTCCCTAACTCTAGCCTGAGGTACCAAAGAAGCCTGGTCCGTAGGAGTAGGCCAAGGAATGTGGCCAAGAAATGTGGCTTGTTCCTTATTTTTATTTCATGCTTATTCAACATTTTAATTTTGTGAGTCAGCAGAAATATGCAAGATTAATAGTAACTCAGTTCATGGCAACTTAACAAACTGAAGCTTCTTCCTGGATCTGTTGTGTTATACTTCAGCATTTAAGTGTTATTTTAGAATACCAGCCCTGTAATGATTGGTACCAAATACATCATACCTGTGCATTTCAGAATGATATGCTTCAATAATGTCATAAAATCTAGCCCCATCTTGTTGTTACTTAGGAGTAGCACAAGGTCTTCATCAGGAAAAAAACGTAAGTGTGATTCTGTTCCATCCTGCTGGAGTCCCTGAAAAGGTAGGTGGGTCTTCCTCCTAGTCTCTGCTTTTCTGTGGCTTATTCTTAAGGATGAGGTGATGGTGATTTAATAGACTTGGGACATGCAAGCACAAATTAATGAGTTTGGGATTTTGCCAGTGGCTGTCATCTATATAATCGTCAGAGAAATAGTTAAATTAGAAAAGCAAAAGCAAATAAAATACTAAGAAATTTCTAGCTGTTTTGTAAGAATACAACTTTCAGAGCAATTCTGCTCTAACCTGTGCAGTTGTTCCTACCTGAAGCTGTGCACAGCCTGAAACAATGATTCTGAAAATGTCAAATATAATTGTTCACTCTGAAGTTTAATGATGACAGCGTGTGTATGCCATTAACTACTTCACTGTTAGTTAGCACACACTCACAAATAGAGGGCTATCGTAATATAGGGTGCTAAGCAATCTATTTTGGCCGATTGAATAGAAGGCAGGACTTAGTACAGTACTACTATTAACGCTTTACTTGCCTGCCTCTAACCCCAAACTAAGGCTTGCTTTAGAAGGAATAAAAAATGTTTCCTGCTTCCATGGCTTATTCTGAAAGCTGTGCCAAAGAAGTGAAAAATCTGTGTAGGTAAAGAAATACAACTCCTGAGAGAGAACTATTCGGCATTTGTTAACTTTAATCCATGCATTGGTGCCCCTCAGGAGAGCTTGGTCTGAAAAGTGACAGCTAGTTTAGCCATAATGCGTCAGACATATTTGTGCAATAACAGTTAAAAATTTTTAATGTGTTACCGTGTTTTTAAGTGTGCTTTAAGCACTGGTATTAAGTAATAGGCGTAGGGTTTTATTGTGAAATGTCTGGATGATTTCTAGTCTAGTTTCCAGTATAAAGAATTTCACTGTTTGTGAGACATGATGGCCACCTAGTGGCCACTGGCCACTTCTTCAGAGAACAACTGCTTAAAGAACTAAACTAAAGAAATGCATGTTGTTGCTGGCGCTGTTATTGACTTTATGGGCACTAGCTAATGAAAACTAAGGAACAATTACAAGGAAGCTTTTTTTTTTTTTTTTTTTTTTTTTTAAGCTTCCCTGTAATTGTTCCTTAGTTTTCATTAGCTAGTGCCCATAAAGTCAATAACAGCGCCAGCAACAACAAGAATAAAAATTGTGGCTAGATGTCAGTCAGGGCCCCAACATGCTCTGCCAGAGGTGGCACACCTACCAAAAAGTTGGCCACAGATTAGCCCTGAACCCTCCCTGAGTACTACTCTCTGATCTTTCCTATTACCCAATCTGTTACCCAGCTTTTTGCTCCATGACCAAGCTTTTGCTGTCCTTTTTTGCATTTTTGTCCTATCTGCCACTGTGCTGCCTATCCCCCTTCTGTGCTGGGCAGTGGACAGAACTATTAAAACATAAGACTAAAGTGGACATCCTGGGGTATCAAGTTCAGCCCCTTGCTATCCCATTGTTGCCAATGTTGGATATATTTTGGAATAGCTTTGGCTTCAAAACTGGGGCTAAGGCAAAAGGCCCTAAACCTGTTTCTGAGTGACTTTTCAACTCGCCTTATCAGCAATGTAAAGAAAGCAATTAATATGTCCAGCTAAACCAGTAATTGGATAAAATTAAACACAGAAAAATGCATTTAAAAGTCCTTATGATAAATGAAACAAAGTGTGATAGTTTTAATTTCAGGCTGTTAGTAGTCCTGATTCTTGGTATAACCAAATGCATCAGATGTAGTTGTACTGTAACAAATATTTTTTGTTCATGTTCTTAGAGAAATAGCAAATATTAAAGCAGCCTTGCCAGTGAAGACCATAAATCAAGGTGAAAAGAAATGAGAGTATTAGTAATTAACATTACAAAGTGGTTAAAAGACATAAGGTCTCTCTTCCAAAAATTATAGTTTCCACAAGGACATAAATTCTGGCTTATCAACCTGCCAGGCCTATAGGAGAACTTGTGCGGTCTGCTTCCTAAAGTCTCAGTTAAACAAAGGCATTTAATGAAACCAATTGGAGAACATTTGTTAGAGTAAACCAGGTATAAATATGGGCTATGAACTGGAGGGAAACAATGAATCCAAGAAGACCTGCTGCCCTCCTCCTCCCCACTTTCCTGAGCCTCCCCAGCTGGTACAGGTGAGAATTTATGGATGTTGGCACAGGCTCAATTTATGGCATTCCAAATTTGTGGAAATTTTGTGCTGTAGCAAATTTGGGATGTAACAGCAGCCAACACACATTAATGTTTCTAGCGAGTCCAAGCATGCACTACTCATGCTCTGCCACTAGAAAGATATCAAGCAGATATTCCAGTGTGTCTTGCTGCCTGATTCCTGAGAATAGTGCATAGGGAAGTGCTGATTGCCTACCTGGCTGACACCACCTATTGGTTATCTCTGGCTTGGTGGGGAAGCTGAGGTTCAGGGGGCTGGAGGGCTTGTGGGGGAAGCTGAAGCACAGGATAGTGGCTGGCTTATGGGATAGTAACTGAGGCTTATGACTAGAAAGCTTGTGGTGCGGGGAAGGGGGTGGAAACTGAGGCTTGGGGGACCAGATGTTGGCAGCAGGGCCCCAACCTGCTCTTTCCCTAGGTTCCAGTAGTTTTTGGAAAGGCCAGTGAGCCAGTTCATGGCTTGTTGGGATAATTAAGGGTTAATTCTTGCTCCAGTGCAGTGAATGGGGGCAGAGTGATATATTCTGGAGAACAGTGGAGTAGGCATATTCAGTTTTCCTATCAAAGATATCACTTTCCTGAGAGAAACCTTGACTGAAAGGGCACAACTTTGACTTCTTGCTTGCAATTGCAGTGTCAGAAGTGGCTTAAATATGCATCTGATTGCACTTTAGGATGTGAAATTGCATTTGGAACGGCACAAATTGAACATGTGCCAATGTCCACTATTGTGCTGTTATGGGTAGCCAGATAGACAATGGAATAAGTGTATGTCTTTGTGCTGTTAAGGTGTAAGCAGCAAAAAGTTAAGTTTGCTCCTTTTATCATTAGACAACCTACGAGTACTCTTGTAATGCGCATTACATCTTCATTACATTCCTGATGTATAATCAACATATGATTGACTACTCAACCCAGATCTTTCTCTTCTTCCATGGTCTTCCTTGGGTCTGACCTTACACTTAATTTGCTTCTAGCAAATGATATTGTGTGTCAGAGGATTAAAAATTTGCTATAAATGATTGGACTGACTCTTCCTAAGTTAGAGCTAAGTGAACTGGCGTATTCTAGTTCGGACATTTCCAACCTGAGGCATGAGTGCTACAAATGGCATGGGTAGTCTCTGTGTGGCACACAGTATATCAGGGATGGTACAGGCAGTATAGCAACAGATAGGGCAGGAAGCAGAATGCAGAGCAGGATAGCTAGTACAGAGTAGGGAGCAGAAAGCCGAACAACATATTGGACAAGAAGGGGATTGGAATGCCACTTGCGGAAGGTACAGGACTAATTTGTAGCACACCTGGCAAAAAGGTTGCACTCCACTGTTCTAGTTCATCTGTAGTTTGTGATGATGAGTTTGCATCCTACTTTTCAGACAAAACCATTTATATCTAGTACAGCTATGGAGCTGCCAGTTTGTCTGTAGCAACTGAATTTGGAGTTAGGGAAGTTTGGTTTTGTCTGGTTTTTATGGTCCAGTTTCAGTTGTTGTATCCTACTTATGCAGAGGGTGTGCTTGGATAGCTGCAAATGACCAGCTGAACTGGACTTATAACAATTTTGGCTTACAAAAGCTAGCTGGGAAGATTGACAACCCCTGCCAGCAATGGCCCCAAAGTCTTCCTTTGGGCGGGCAGGGTGCTGGATGTTCTTAAGTCTGTGATTGTCCAGACTCTATTCAAAAAGATTTCCTGATGCTGACACCCCAGCCAGCTATGATCCTATTCCCAACTTTCTCTTTTTGGGCAAGGTCTTTGAACAGGTAGTGACCCAACAGGTTCAGGCACGTCTGGATGCAGTCAGATTTATGACTCCTGTCAGCCTAGTTTTCATCCTGGGTACACTGCTTCTGGCTTTGGTTGAAGATTTTTGGCTGGAGATCAACAGAGGAAACTGTACCCTGTTGGTCCTATTAGATTTTTTCTAGTGGTCTTTGATGCAGTTGACCAAGATAAGCTGTTTTTGTGACCTGCTGGATATTTACAGGAACTTTCTTAACTGATTCCACTCTTTCCATCTTGTTGTCCCCTGCTTTTCAATGTGTATTTCAGACTGCTGGGAAAGATTGTGTGGCAGTTTATAGTGAGGTGTCATCAAGTCTCCATTGGGATGGTTCAATGCCTGGTTGAAGTTGGGGACTGGATACCGATGAACCAATAGAAGCTGAATCCAGACAAGATGGAGGACCTGGTGGTTGGCACACTTCAGGACTTGGAGGGGATAGAGATATCATTCACTGATGAGAGTTTAGTCTCCCCTTGTCACTCAGATTCACAATTGGGGTGATCCTGAATCTTGTGCTGAACCTGGAATTTCAGGTTGAACTGTTGACTAGGAGCACATTCCTCCTGTTTCATTTGTCAACAAGTCTATGACCCTTTCTTTTAGATTCTGATCTGGCCACCATCACCTATGCTTTTGTAATCTCAAAGCTAGACTGTTGTAATAGTTTTTGGACAGTGCTAAAAGCCAGCTCCCCATGAATGTAAATAGTGAAAAACAGAATAGTTTGCTTTCTGACAGTGATGGATGGCCAGAAGCACAGTGCTCCAGTTGGCACTGGCTTCCAATAGCTCTCTGGGTGCATTCAAGGTGCATGATGATCCCAAAGCGTACATTGAAGCTTTCGAAAGGACAGCCCTGCAGGTGGAACTGGACTGTACATATTGGGCTAGCCAACTCGGAGCTCTTAAAATTGGCAAGGCCCAGGCAGCCTATAGGGCACTACAATGAGACAAAGACTGGGATTATGCAGAGTCAAGGCATCGATTCTGTAGTGACTCGACATAGCCCCGGAGCATTACTGATGCCTCTTCCTGGCTAAGAAGCCCTGTGAGGACTGGTGCCCCAGAATTCTGATGCCATTGTTCTTAGACTTGATGAGCAAGTGGTTGTGGCCAGTGGTATACAATCATGATGGTCTCGCTGACCAAGTCCTGTTGGAGCAATTTCTAGTGGACCTCAAGGAGGGGACCCAACTGTGGGTGCGATGCAGCGCCTCCTCACAGTTGAGGCAGGTGGCATCTCGCTGAGGCCCTTGCAGTCTCTAAAGGGGGATATGGTACAGAAAAACTAACCTCTGCCACATGGAGCAGTGATGGTGAGAAGAGGCAGTCTCTAAGCAAAGGGAGGATGAGAGAAGTGACATGTTTTTGGTGCAGCAAGATGGGGCACATATCTAAAGACTGCTATAGTAACACAGGGGATCATTGGAGGCCAGAAGGAAAGCCATGACCACCCTGAGATAGAGCCCAGGCTGTGGACTGCAGCTATGGAGGGGTGGTTGAGAACTTGAGCTGAAGCCATCCTGTTGTAACAGCCTGGGTTAAGGGTCAATGGGTTGAAGCCACTTTAGATGCAGGATGTTCACAGTCCTAATTAGGGCCAACATGGTACCATGGGAACAACTGAGGAGGTCCACCCCCATCAGGATGACACATCCACGGAGAGGCAACATGGTATGAAAGAAAGTTCATACCCATAAGGGTAATGGAACATTGGGGTGAATGGGGATTGTGTCAAAATTTGCATGCGAGAGTGATACTGTGGTGTGATTGGCCACCCATCTATCAAGTGATTGAGTGAGAGAGGTGGGGACTGGGTGCTAACACCTATAGACTGAAGACGGGTGGCTCAGGGAAGCTGAGTCAGACCAAAGGGAAGCCTATAGGGAAGGCGAACTGATTAGGCTGGCACATGTAGTTAGTGTGGCACAATTCCAGGAAGCCCAAGAGGAAGATGCTGAGAGATTACCGATCCAGGAGGATAAAGTCCCGATAGCTGGGACCCTACCTGCACTGCTGGGGCAAGTGTGCCATTATGAGGCGAGATAAAACCTGTTATATTGGATAATAGCAAAGAGGGAGGCAGGGTCTGAGATGGCTCAGCTGGTAGTCCTGAAGCCATTTTGGCAGGTGGTATGGTGCATTGCCCACTCTACTCCTATGGGAGGCCATCTGGGCTGCAACAAGAACATCGTGAGAATAACTCGGTGGCTTTTCTGGCCTAAGTTACATGATGAAGTTGCTCAGGTATGTGTGGCCTACCCTGAATGTTAAAAGGCTAGGGAGGTGAGGCCCCTGCGGGCCCCATTACAGCCTATGCCTGTTATTGATGTTCCTTTTTCCTGGATGACGTTAGAAGTAGTGGGCCCCCTGCTCAAGAGTACTGTGGGTAGCCAGTAGGTTCTAGTATTTATAGACTACACTATGTGCTACCTTGATGCCATGCCACTTCGCTCTGTGATGGCCCTCTGCATTGCTGAGGAGCTGGTCAAATAGATATCCTGCATGGGTATTGCACAAGAAATCTTGACTGACCAGGGCCAAAACTTTGTTTTGCGTGCTGCAAGCTGTTTGCCAGACCCTTGGAGTCGCACACTTCCACATGTTGGCGTACCACCCACAGACCGATGGGTTGGTCAAATGGCTTAACGGTACTTTGAAGAGAATGTTAAGATGGTTGTCAGCAGTCCCTCAAAGTCAAGGATGATGTCCATCAGGCTTGATGGGTCCTCAGGTGACTAAGGAGCCCGATTTCTGGATACGCTTATTTTTTGGCAATGGGGGCATGTTGCACAGGGGAATAATATTCACAGCTCCAGGTTAATATCCTTCTCCTTCCTCCACTGTCACTGTTTCACCTCAGTATCAATTCGGGCCTCAAAGTGGTGCACACCTTGGTGGACCAGGTGGCACTACACTGAATGGTCAGCAGCTTGCTTCTCTCAGCCATTGGTGTCAATGCCTCCATGCTTGAGGGCGACCTTGAGTGTGTCTTTATACTGTTTCCTTTGGCTGCCCTTTTGACCATTGGCCAATGGAGGGCTGGAAAGAGAATCTGGTGAAGGAGGCAGTTCTTAGACATGTGGACACAGTGGCCTGTCCACAGGAGTTTAATTTCTCAAGAGCAAGTCTTCCGTGCTGGTGGACGCAGCTTCATAGAGGACACTCACGCTGGTCCAGCGGTCCTCCCATTTGATTCCCAGGATTTGATGCAAGCATCGCTGGTGAAAGCTTTCAGGGGTCTTATTGTGGCATCGATGGATGGTTCAGGTTTCGCTGCAGTAGAGGAGGGTGATCAGCACGACAGCCTTGTAAACCGGGACCTTTGTGGACTTCTGAAGGTCTATATTTTTGAAGAAATGTTTTCATGGCTTGAAGAAGGTGGCACTGGCATGGTTGACCCGGTGCTGGATTTCTTTACTAATGGATGCCCATTGGGAGAGGTGGCTGTGTGGTAGCCAGAACCAGAGGGGTTAAATAAAAAAATATATGCTTTTGGAAGCATCTGGTAATTGTGTAAGCAGTTAAGCTTTGCATTAGCTAATCTTGTAAGTTTTCAACCTGCAAGTGGAATTTGTCTGTCACAATTTAACCAAAGTGTTGAATCTGTTTGCACTGATCATGGGACCAGTGAGCCCCCAAAATAAGCAGAGCTACAAGATTAGCTGATCTAACAGGTTTTAAAGGTCAAGCCATAACACGATCTGACCACCTAATATAATCAGCACATTCCAAGGAATCCAGAAATAAAAAACCAGGGAGTTGAGCTTAGGTAGGTAATGCTAATTTCAAACTTCAAAGTAATGTGGTATAATTTTCTTTTTGGGTGAACCTGAGTTCAGGTGGTAACCTTTCATGATAATTTCTAGCACATTTTGATCCCATAGGATAACAGCTATAGGGCAAGATTGTGAGTGGCTCTAAAGCCAACAGATTAGCATAAAATAAGGTATAAAGAAGCATGTATGTGTGGCGAAATGCCGGGCTAGCGGCTCCGGCACCGCTTAGGGGAGCCGCGGGCTTTGCGGAGTTGTGCGAGCACGCGGCTTGTGGGGCGGAATTGAGGTAGCTCTTAGCCGCCCTCGAGGTTCGCCGAGTTGGCACAAGTAGACGACTTAGAGTAAGTAG
>NW_017728907.1:28651513-28696762 GCF_001723895.1 Crocodylus porosus | reverse complement strand
AAAGCGTTCATTTTGATTAACAGTCTACTTCAAGGTTACATAAATGTGAGAGTGCCGCGCGGCAGTTACATAAAAAAAAGAGAAAATAATATAAAGTCTTTGCTAAAAACTATAAGACAGTTACAGTATGTCAGGTGACCAGCATGAAGGACAGGATAGAAGGACCATCGCTGTACCAAACCTGGACCCCAGACTCCCAGTGTGAGTGAGGACCGGATCCTGACCAAGGGACCTTCCCAGTGGCCCCTCAGACAGCGTTGATTGGGGACGCCTGATTTTGCTGGAACAACTTGGCATGCACCTGGCGTAGAGGGACTGCTGATAAGTTGCCAACCCCATGTGGGAACTCATTCTGTCTATCTGTTGTTATCATTCACTATTAGCTCTTTATTACTGTACTGTTTGTCACATTAACCTTTCTGTTTACTTATAGCTTAGCATACAACAGTTAATTTGCCTTTACTTCACTCCTGACTTGCCTCCACAATCCTGAACCCAGCAGCCTTATGGTTGATACACTCACAGTGCCTAGCCAGCATGTGACATGGCTGCCAAGATACAGAAAATGCTCCATGTACTACAGAGCCTCCCTGTCTATGTAGATAGTGCGTGGGATATTTAGCTGGCCTGGGGAGGGTTTGTGGAGAACCTTCATCTTCAATGTTCAAGGACAGGCCAAGTGTCCTATACGAAGGGGATGTCCTCTTTGTCCCAAAGGCAGAAGATAAGCTGGTGGAGTCATGATGTGAGCTGGAAGCCGTCAGCATGGTAGTCCTCTGTGGGTCTACCATCTGGCCTGCAGGCTTTGTTGTTTTCATTCTGTTGGATGGCCTACTTCAGTTCTCCGATTTGATTGGTTGGTCACCAAGAGAATCCATCACAAGGTGTTGCAGGATGGCTTGGAGGGTCTCCTCTGATACAGTGGACTCCTGGTTAAGGAGGAGTTCAAAATGTTCCTTCCAATGCAGACAGATGGCATCATTGTCCTTGAGGAGCTGGGAGCCGTCCTGTGATCAGAGGGGGTTCTGTCCAATGGAGCAGGGTCTGTAGGTTGTCTTAGTTTCACAGTTAGTAGGGTCAGAAGAGACCTGAGCAGATCAAGTCCAACCCTCTGCCATGGCAGGAAAGAGTACTGGGGTCAAACGACCCCAGCAAGGTGGTTGTCTAGTCTTGTCTTAAAGACCCCCAAGGTAGGAGCCAGAACAACTGCACTTGGATCCTAGCTGCCCTGACAGTGAAGTAGTGCCTCCTGATGTCTAGTCTGAATCTACCCTCTGCCAGCTTGTGACTGTTATTTCTAGTCACTCCTGGTAGTGCTTGGGGGAACAGGGACTCCCCCAGTGCCTGTGGGTGCCCTCTGACTAGTTTGTAACAGGCCACTAGATCCCCCCCTCACCTTTCTCTTTTGGAGGCTGAACAGGTTCAGGTCCCATAGCCTGTCCTTGTAGGGCCTGCCCTGCTGCTCCCTGATCATGCGAGTGGCCCTCCTCTGGACCCTCTCCATGTTATCCACATCCCTCTTGAAGTGCGGTGCCCAGAACTGAACGCAGTACTCCAGCTGCAGCCTGACCAGTGCCGCACAGAGGGGGTGTATCACCTCCTTGGACCTGCTTGAGATGCATCTGTGGATACATGACAAGGTATGGTTGGCCTTCCTGACTGTATCCCCAGACTGCTGGCCCATGTTCATTTTGGAATCAGTGATGACTCTAAGATCCTTTTCTGCCTCTGCACGGACGAGAAGGGAGTTTCCCAGTCTGTAGGTGTGCTGCTAGTTCTTCCTCCCCAGGTGCATCACTTTGCACTTGTCAGTGTTGAATCCCATTGTATTCTCATCCACCCACCCCTGTAACATGTCTAGGTCTGATTGTAGCCTATTCCTCCCTTCTAGTGTGCCCACCCCCCCCCATCTTAGTGTCGTCAGCAAATTTGAACAGGGTGTTTTTTACCTCCTTGTCTAAGTCACTGATGAAGATGTTGAAGATGTCTTGGTAGCCTGGAAGAAGCTACACATGTCATGCTGGTCAGCATAGTCCGGGATCATGTGGACCTTCTCCACCCACCAGTTGTTCTTCATGTCACAGATGCGTCACTGGACCTCAGCCTTCAGCTGGTGATACACTACCATCTTTCACCAAGTTCATGGATGGCTTTGCCAGGTGATGAAGGCTTCACGCTTCCATTTGAGGAGATTGTGAATCTGAGCATCATTGGCATTGAACCAGTCCTGGTTCTATTGTGATGCGAACCCAATAATCTTGGTGCAGGCATCTTGGACAGCAAATTTGAGTTGCTGTCAGTGTGCCTGGATGGTGATGTCATCAGCAGTAGGGACTTGCTCCAGTGCACTATACTACTGGGCCTGGAACTCCTCCCATTGTCCAGGGTCCTTCAGAGCTGTGATGTTCAGCTGTCTCTGGGCAGCCTTCTGGGTCCTCTGGTGCCTTGGTGCCAGGCAGATGTTCATTGCTGAGCGCACAAGTCGGTGGTCTGTCCAGCAGTCTTCAGATTCCTTCATGGCCCTCATGACATGCACGTCCCTCAGGTCTCTACCTCAGATGATGATGTAGTCCAAGAGGTGCCAGTGCTCTGACCTCAGAAGCCTCCACGTGGTCTTAAGTCAGTCTTTCTGGTGGAAGATGGTCATGATCAGGCCATGTTGGGTGCATCTGGTTAGGAGCAGAATACCGTTGGCATTGGCCTTCCTCACACCATTCTTGCTGATAGTTCGACTCCAGATTTCATGGTCGCATTGAAGTTGCCCAGGAGAATAACCTTGTTATCCTTGGGGATGGAGGCAAGGGCGCTGTCAATATCGGAGTAGAACCTTTCCTTGACTCCTTAATTGGAATCCAGAGTTGAAGCATATGTGCTGATGACAGTGGCACGTTGGTTTTGGCTGAGGGTGCAGGCGAAGGGCTTTTCATTGACACCTGAAGGGAGTTAAAGGGAGCATATCAGCAACCTTGTTCCTGATGGCAAAACTGACTCCATGGATACAGGGGTTGTGATCTGGTTTCCTTTTCCCGAAGAAGGTGTACCCTCTGCTGACCTCCCTCAGTTGTCCCTCCCCAGTGCGCCGGGTTTTGCTGAGAGCAGTGATGTTGATGTTGTGTATTGCTAGCTCCTGAGCCATGATGGCAGTTCATCTTTCTGGGCAATTTCTCTTTGGATTGTTGATCAGCATTCTCGCATTCCAGGTTCTGAAGTTTAACTTTTCCTTATTGACCACAGGAACGGTGATCCAGCTGGGTGTGGTTTCCCACCCAGGAGAGATGGGAAAGCCTATTTTTGGGGTAGCCTTTTCTAGCCCTCTTCCCATCAGGGTGAGTAGAGGGTATCTTAAAAAGTACTGCTCAGTCACGGATGCAGGTGCTAAAAGACACCCCTGTCCTGACTCAGATGCCCGATGGCCATCACGCATCCACCACCTGTGTGCAGATTCTTGGCTGGGGGCCTCCAGGTATCAAGCCCTGCCCCGTCACCAATCTTGCACCCCCACAGGGCTTTTGGACCTGACAGAAGCCTGCAAGTGGCATGTTTAGCATGGACTCTGGTGTGCAGTCGGGCCCACATGGTTTTGGCAGTTGTTGGCTGGGTTCAGTGGCATGGTGAACAATGACAAATGGGGCCACTTCTCTGTTGCAGCCTTCTTCTGCCTTCACAACCACTGGGGCCACAGCCTTTCTCCACTGTTGAGGGATTTTTTGGATTGTTCTTTGTCTGGAACCTCCCCCTCAACCTTGCCACCATGGGTGGCCCTACCAGGAGTGTGAGCTCCAGACGGCATCGCTCACGGTTATTGGAACATGCAAACCTCTCCACCACAAAAATGTGACAATCCTCAGAGAGGTGTTCAGGCGGTGCACCCCGACTGACCTGCGGAAGTGGGAGCTAATGATACCACCCATCCTATTCACAATATGGGATACACCACAAGATTCCCTCAAATGCTCCCCGTTTGAACTAGTACTCGAGCATACAGCTAGGGGCTCCTTGCAGGTGATGAGAGAAGGATGGAATCAGCTGGGCATCATGAAGAGTATGGCTGAGGGCTACAAGAAGGAGTTTCAAGAACATATTTGTGCTGCGCAACAGGTGACCATTGAAAACCTGCAAGTGGCACAGCAAGAACAGAAGGGGGCTTATGATGCTGGGGCCAGACTCTGACAATTCAAGGTTGGGCAAAAGGTGTTGGTATTCTTGCCAATGTCCGGCATCAAGTTCCTAACATGGTAGCAAGGCCCATTTAAAATCCTTCAGCGAATAGGCCCAGTTGTCTACGAGGTATTTGGGCCAGGCCACAAGAGAGAGGCAGGTCTTTCATATCAACTTGCTCTGGGAATGGAGGGCACTGCAGGGATGGCTGGCAACACTAGAGGAAGAACAAGATGAATTTGGCCCTGAGCTTCCCCACGAGGGGAGTAGGAACACTGAACAATTGCTACCACAGATCAGGGAAGAACTGACAGCTGACCAGGAGCTCTGAAGATTCATCCCTATGTTCGGAGACATTTTTAGAGATGAGCCGGGATGGGTCCACCCTGCTGAATATCACGTATGCACCCTACATGGAGTGGTGGTACAGGAACATTGGCAGCTGGTGCCCTGTCATCTCCATAATGAAATATGCCAAGAATTGTGCGGAGTGCTACAGCAAGGAGTTATCAGGCCTGGTAGCCAGTGGAGAAGCCTGCTAGTCCCAGCCTCTAAAAGTGATGGGTTGCTCTGCCTGTGTGTAGATTACAGGAAACTAAATGCTATTGCCACCTTTGATGCATTCCTAATGCTCAACATCGCAGAGCTGGTAGAATGCATTGGCGGGTCACAGTATGTCTCCAAATTTGGATAAGTCTAAATCAGGGGCAGACAACTGTTTTGGGTGGAGGGCTGCATGACAGGCAGCCAGGGACAGATGAATATTAATTTTCTAAAACTTTTAGGGGCCATGTGGGCTGCAGTTTAGCCACCCCTGCTCTAAATGGTACTGGCAAATCTCCATGGCCAGCTGCGACTGGGCCAAAACAGCATTTGGCACCCCTTGGGGTCTTTATGAGTTCTTCTGCTTACCTTCTGGCCTGCATGGAGCAGCAACCACACTTCAAAGTGTTACGGATTGCATGCTGGCGCCCCACACTAAATATGCTGCAGCATATATTTGACATGCTGAAGAAAGGCAACTCCAAGATCCTGTGATGAACACCAGAGATGACACACAGCTTTAGCCAACTGAAGACTGCTTTATGTCAAAACATGGTAATACATGCATCCAATTTTAATAGTCCCTTTATTTTACAGATGGACAACTCTAACACTGCTGTTAGAGCAGTGTTAACCCAATGTGACCAAGACATTGATACAGCCATGGTCTATGCAAGTCGTAAGCTGTTGCCTGCAGAGACCAGGTATGCAACTACAGAAAGGGAATGCCTGGCCATTAAATGGGCCATTGGATACTTCTGTTACTATTTAATGGGAAGTGAATTCCAACTGGCGATGGACCATGCTCCTCTGTGATGGCTCGGCCATGCACAAGCCACCGATGCCCATATCACCGGTTAGGCTTTAGTGCTGCAGCTGTAGAAATTTACTGTGGTACATAGGCCAGGACAAGACAACACCATGACTGATTTTTCTGTCTAGGTCCTGGGACAAGGAAGATGAAGTACAATAGGATCTATGGATCAGGGAGGAAGACCTGGATGCAGGTAATGACAGAGGCCCCGAAGGCCTTTGGTGGAGAGCAAGGGTGGGACCCACCTCAAGACTGAGCCTGGAGAACTGATGCCAGACCCGTGAGTCCAATTACCCCATGCAGCACCACATTGGGTGTCTTGGGTGTTCAGAGTTTCAGTTTTCTTGTTTTAAGTGGCACTTTCTGCAAGAGCAAGGCTGACCCAGGAGGATCCTGGCACAGCCCACAGAGGCCTGGAGAGAGGAGCCAGTAGCCCCAGACATACCTTAAGGGGGCAGCCAGCACAGGGAAGACCCGGCCAGTTACCCCAGACTCCGAAGCAGGTGGGGAAGAAAGTTGACCCATGCCTAGGAGTGGGGCAACAGAGTAGTCAGTCTTGTGTGGTGTCTGAATATCCTATCATTGCTGCAACTTTATTTAGTTGGTGAGTGGATGGGGTGAAGGGGAGGGAGAGCCCTGAGTTACTCTGCATAGCACCAAGCTGGCCTGAGGGTGGAGGGACGCTCCAATTCTAAAGGAACCTCCCATTCTATAGCTTTTTCTTAACTAGCAAGACATAGTGGGCAAGTACGAGGGAGATGCACCGCAGGTTGAGAGGCTCCAAGTGCCCAGTTGACCTTCCCTCTGGGCAGTTTCCATGGAGACCAGCCTGGGACCCCAGAAGGCAGGGTGCATGTGGCTGGGCAGATGGGATAGAGCTGCAGCTGGGTGGGGAGCAGCATCCAGGAGTGGGACAGGTTGGTGGGCACAGGGCCAAGGTCTGGGAAAAGCTGCAATCTGCTCCTAGCATTGACTTGTGCTGGTTATATCTGCCTGTTCCACTCCTGCATGCTGCTCCCTGCCTGCCTGTGGCTGTATCCCATCCCAACTGACCTTGCCCTGCCTGCAGGAGTCCCAAATGGTCTCTATGGAGACCTCGCCTGTCCCCTGGTGATGGATGCAGGCAGACAGTTGGGGGTTCCCAGGCAGGGGCGCCCAGGCTAGCAGTGGTGGTGAAGACTGGCACTGGGAGCTGGAAGGAATTGTTACTGGGGGGGCTGCCAGGAAGTGAGTGTGGCTGCTGTGCCACCCCGATCCTACTGCAACCCCAGGGCGGTTGGACCTGCTGCATGCACCATGGCCTGGGCTGCCTCCTTTGGCAGGCCAGATCCAGCCCATGGGCTCTATTTTACCCACCCTGGTATAACAGATCCCATCCTGGTGTCAACAATTCATTAAGAATGCTGATAAATTGGAAAGTCAGGAAAAAGATCCCATGAAAATGACAAAGACTGGAAAAACATTCTTTATAGGGAAAGTTCCCATCTGCTCAATTTATTTATCTTCTAATGGAAAAGTCAAGGGATGACATGATTACAGCTCATCAGTACCTGCCTGAAGAATGGAAACTTGATAATAGAGGGCTCTTACATTTAATAGAACAAGATCCAAGACCTAGAAGGTGAAGCTTGAAAGTTTGGACTAGAAATAAGGTGTAACTTTGGAATTGGAAAGGGGGTAAACAGTTGAGCTCACTTGCCAAAGGCCTTGGTGAGCTCCTTCTAATTAAAAGTCTTAAATCAACACTGGGTATTTTCCAAAAAGTCTGCATTAGGATTTCCTGAATTTAATATGTGTATATATTTTAAAGTATGTCCTGTTTTGTTATTGAGAAGGCCAGCTTAGATGACTGTAGTAGTCCCTTTCTGGCTATGAAACTTATGAAATGAATATATCAGCCTATCTGAAATGCAAATGTGTCTCTCCATGAAGAAATCACGTTTGGCACTTTTAGTCCTGGGAATTTACTGTTAGTAATAGCAAGGAGATATTGGTGAATAGTTGCAGATCATTAAATGTTTGAAGGTAGATCCAGTTTCTTCTATAGTGCAATAGATTTGGACTTGGATTCTATTTCTTGTTCTCTTATTATAATGGATGACTGACAGGCTGTCCTGCCTGCCCAGCTGCAGTGGACACATGCTATAGGTCCTTCTTATTATAAAACAGTTTAGTATGTTACCCAGGCAGTACTGCAAGAGGTACCACCTCTCCAATTGAAGGGATCAAAGCAGGTGCACAAGCACTGTGGGAGGTGTAGGGACTGTCCTCCCCTATAGAGCAGAGACAGACCACCAATGGGGACTTAACCATATACCTTTTAATACTGGGAACATAACAGGCATAAATCAGAGGGTATAGTGGACACTACAATGCCCCAAGGGGGCAGGATTCAGCAAAGGTTAGACACTTACAATCATTGACAAAAAACAGGGTTAACAAAATATAAAACACAGACAGCAGAACAAACAATACGGGTTGGTGAAATATAAAAAGGCACAAAATGCAAAAATGTCAAATGACAAGGAAACATAGGGCCTTGGTATCTGGAGGGGGAGAAAACACAATGGCCCCTTTCCACTGCAAGAGGATTTGCTTCTTGTTATCTCACTCACCCCAAGTCACTTCTGTGGGGACTTGAACCCAGATCTCCCACATGGGGAACACTGCCACACAGCCACCAGTGGTGGCACTGCTCCAGCCTGCTAGGGGTCTTGACCTTCCCGGAGCCCCAGCCTCATGTCAAGCTGCCTGGCCTCTGATTGGAGGAGCTGGAAGCAGAGCTGGGAACCTTTCAGGTCGCTGCTCAGATCCTTGCTGGAGCAGGGGAGCCTCTCCTGCTGGCTGCAGCCTCTCCCAGGAGATCCTGGAGCCCAGTGGGAAGCCTCTCCTGCCGGCTGCATGCCGCGCTGCTGAGGGTCCCACTGCTGCCTGCAGGTCCTGCTCTTTCAGGCACTTCTGAGGCACTGCTCCTGCCCTGCTGGCTCAGCTCTTACTCAGCTCTGTGACGCCCCTTCCTTGTTGTCCCTCGTTGGTCTCTCCCCTGAGTCAGCCCACGCTGCCCCTTTTATCCCCCTCCAGGTGACCCAAGGGGCCAATTGGGACACAGGGGGGGTGAGTCACTGGGGCCTGATTGGTGAGGAAAGGGACTCCCAAGTCCTCCAATCATCTTTTGTCCTTTCAAAACCCCTGGGCTAGGTCACTGCCAGGCAGCCCATCACAAGTACATCAAAGGTATCCTGGCTTCTTGGGGGACCCTATCAGCAGAGCAGATATTTTCTCAACCAGCAAAAGTCCAAAGAAAAGATGGAAGACATGATGCTTTTCACTCTAGTTCCATGGGTTCTGTCTAGCTGTCCCTTCAGTGTTGGTCTTTCTGCTGATTCTTCAGACCCCCACAACTCTTGCTGCCAGTACTGCACAGTACATACCTTTTATAATTCTTCACAGATGATTCGGTCGTACTGTACTGAAAAGCTGTAACTTGATTGCTTCTTTGAAGTGTATCACTGTCAACTTCATGAAAACTGGGTACTGCTCGGCTCCCCATGCCTCCAGTGGCACCTCCTCCTCCTGCACCTGCTGTGCTGCTCAAGGCAGGGAGGAAGCTGCAGCTGGGTGGCTCCTGCCCCAGTGTGCAGAGCTCCAGGTCCAGCTCCAGCTGCTGGCTGCCTTCCACCTGCTGTACCCACTCACAGGTGGCTGCTTATTGTGCTGGGTAGGTAGAAGGCAGCTAGGAGCTGGAACTGGAGCCCTGCACACTAGGGCAGGAGCTGTCTGGCTATAGCTTTCTCCCCACCTGGAGTGGTGCAGCAGGAGCAGGAGGAAGAACTGCTACTGGAGGTGGGGGTAGCTGCTGCACTGGGAGCAGCCCCTCCAGTATACTGTGTGTGCTGGCTGGGGCTGGGCTGGTGGTGGGGAAGGCAGGCTCAGCCCCATGTGAAGAATCATGGGGGCAGCTGTGGAGTACTCTGTCTAGGTGAGGTCTGCTGCACACGCCTCCTGCTCCCCTTTTCCTCGTGTCACCCCTGGCTGGCTTCCAGGACCCTTGCGACCCTTGCACCCAGGCAGCCCCCACCACACTCCCTTCATCCACACCAAAGGGCAGGGACATGCAAGGAAGAGATTGCTGGTTCTGCTTCTGAACGTGGTCCCCCTCCGGCCCCATCTTGGGTAGAGTTTTGTTGAGTTACTGGAGGGTGGGGGGAGCAGTGCTGACCCAGCCTGCAACTACTCATCAAAACTCCTTATGTGGCCCATGGGCCCAAATAATTGTCCATGTGTTAGGGTTTACTTAGAAGCTAGATGCTTTCAAGTTGGCAAGGCTGGAGTGGATGCACCCTAGGGTACTGAAGGAATTGGTTTGGATAATTTCAGAGCAAGTTGTGTGTGACCAACCTTGTTTCCTTCTATAATAAGGTGATAAGCTCTAGGGATAGGGGAGGGGAGAAGAACACTGGATGTGATGTACCTTGACTTTAGCAATGCTTTTGATACACACATGTCCAATGCCATTCTCATTAACGAGCTAAGGAAATAGGGTATGAAAGTACTGTAAGGTGGATAGATAATTGGTTGGATCATTGTATTCAACAAATAGTCACTAATAGCTCAATGTTTAGTTGAGTAGAGGTATCAAGTGGGGTTTCCCAAGGGTTGGTCTTGGGTCTGGTATTATTTAATATCTTCATTAATGCTTTGGACAATGTCATTGAGTGCACGTTTAGCAAACTTATGGACGATGCCAAGTTGGGTGCAGTTGCAGACACTCCAGAGGCTAAGGCTAGGATCCAGAATGCCCTGGATAGAATGGAGACATGGTCCACAATCAGCCAGATGAGATTCAACAAGGATAAGTACAAAGTCATGCCTTTGGGACAGAATAATTGCATGCATAAATACAGACTGGAGAGTGAGTGGGTAGGCTGCAGTACTGCAGAGAAGGTCCTGGGGGTTACAGAAGATTGGAAGATGAATGAACCAACAGGTACTCTCATTGCAGGAAAAAAAAAGCCAACAGTATATTGAATTGTATTAACAGGTATATCACTTAAATCAAGGGAAGTGATTCTTCTGCTTCACTTAAAGGTGAAGCTTCACTTGGAGTATTGTGCACAGTTTTGGGCCTCAAACTTCAAGGATGTGGACAGTTTAGAAAGAGCTGAGCCCAAAGGCTTGGGATTAGAGCCCTGGGAGGCAAGTCTTATGAGGAAAGGCTGAAAGAACTAGGGTTCTTTAATCTGAAGAAGAGTAAACTGGGTGTGTCTACATGAGACACTGGAAGCGCAGTAGACCAATTCTACTGCGCATTAGCATGTCATGGTGAAAGCTGTGCTAATGCACAGTAGAATTAGTCTACTGCACATTAGCATCATGTAAAGGCATGTGCTGGTGTTACTATGCAGTAGTGGATACAGTTTAGTTTGCAATGATGCAAAGTCACTTTTAAAACCTCCAAAAGTCTTGCACATGTACATTATGACATCATTAAGCCACATAGTGACATTTTCGTTGTGTGTAAATGTTAATGGCATCACACATGTACAAGCTGCCCTAATCTCCAGGTCCTTTTTCTGCAGTAATGTCATCTTCAGTCTGTATTTGTGCGTATAATTGTTCTATCTGAAGTGCAGTAGTTTACACTTGCCCTTATTAAATTTAATTCAATTTAATTTTGGACCATTTCTCCAGTTCATTAAAGTCTTCCTGAATTCTAACCCTCCCCTCCACAATGTCTACAACTTTTATCCAGCTTGGTGTCATCTGCAAATTTTTCTGAGTGCTCACTCAACCCCATCTTCCAGATCATTAATGAAGATAATAAAAAATTCCAGACATTAGGCAGACCCTTGGGGAGCCCTACTTAATACCTCCTCCAAATAGACATCAGGCTGTTGATGACCACTCATTGACCACAATAATTTAGCCAGTTATGTATCCAGCTTTACAGTATTTCTATCTAGGCTGTGCTTTGGTTGAGGTGATAGTTTTTGGACTTGGTAATGAAACATGAGAAGATGATCTAAACTGTATTTCTTTAGCTTAGTAACGAGAAGGTCATGGGGGACAGTGTCAAAAGTTTTTTGCTGAAGTGAAGGTATTGCATCCATAGCTCTCCTTCATCTACATCTTGTCATAGAAAGAAATCCAGCTGGTCAGCTGTGACCTTACTCTGGATGAATCCATATTGGCTCTTTCCATTTACCTTGGTCTCCTCCAGCTGTTTAGAAATGGATCCCTTGAGGACCAGCTCCATGGTATTTCCAGTTAGCAAGGTCACACTGACCAGTCTGTAATTCCTCAGATCTTCCTTCTTCCCTAAGATCAGCACAATATTTGCCCTTTTACAGTTATCTGGGACCTCACTAGATCTCCAAGAGTCCTCAAAGCAATTGTCAATAGTTTGAAAATGACCTCATCCAGTTCCTTCAGTGGTGTAGGATGCATCCCATCTGGTGCTGCTGACTTAAAAAAACCCAGCTTCTCTAAGTCATCTTTAACCTGTTCTTCCACTACTGTCTTCTCCTCTCCCCCCACCCATTTTTGCATCAATCTACACTTTTCATCTAATAGATGATCTTATTCATTAATACTGAAGTAAAAGAGGCATTTAAATACTTCAGCCATCATGACTGCCTTCTGCTTTCTGCAAAGGGCTTATTCTTTGCTTGGTTGTCCTCTGACTCTTGACATTTGTAGTGTGCTTTTTTTATTGCCTTTTACATCACTTGCTAGTTGCATATCAATTTGTGTCTTGGCTTTGATTGCCCCCCCCCGCATGACTGTGTGATACTCTTTTATTCTTCTTTGGAAATATGGCCAAGTTCAATTTTTTTTTTTGTAGGATTGCATTTTGAGTTTCAACTCATTAAAGAATTTGCTGTTTAACCAGGCTGGTCTCCTGCTGCACTTTCCATCATTTAGAGCAGGATTTAACTTTATGTTGAGATTGAGAGTGTAATTATTTTCTTTTCAAAAAATGTTTTTGTACTTATTTAAAACAGATGAGAAGTTTTTTTAATGCACATGAGTTTTGTGTCTTTGAAAAACTAACAATTATTACATAAATCCCTCTGTCAACTTTGAAAACAGAAATGAATTGTAATCCAGTTCACAGGCTAGTGCACATCCCTAGGTTTGGAGAAGGGAAGATCAAAGTGCTTGAAAAATAGGACTAGAAATAAATGCAAATGAGAGAGCTTCTAAGGAACAGTTTTGTCTGTTTTACCCAAGTGCTGTTAAGAGTAAATGGATAAGCATGTATTACATACTTGGGGTATGAGAGGCTGAAATGGGTTTGATTAAAAATAGAATTTACCTTTAAATTCTTGTAGGAGTGGAAAGGCTGATTGTCTTATTTAAAATGGCTATGCTGCCCTGTGTTTCTGAAGTATGGACTTATGAAAATGGAAACTTGCAAACACTTTGTCAACTCTCATGAGAAAATATACTCTGATTTAACTGAATTTTGTAAGTAAAAAAAACTCCCTCTCTTTATTTTCTTTCTTGGTTTTAAACCTGGCATAATCAAAACTTCACATACAAAGATAACCAAGAGCTCACATTATTACTTTTTAAAATTGATTCTCTTTCTCCAGTAATAAGAAAAGAATTAAACTAGAAAGAAAATAGAAGAAAAAGGGTGGGAATGGAGAAAATCAATCTCAAGAAAAAATACGTTGGCATGATGGGAAGTGCAATGTTGTACTTGCCATTATACCAACATATTTTTCTTGAGATTGATTTCTCTTGCTGCATGCACACCCTGGGAGGGCATGGGGGGGCCAGGGGAGGCTGTTGCTGCAGGCTGGGGCCAAGGGCAGTGCCCATCTCTTTCCGGTGGGCGGCTGAGCCAAGGTGTGCTGCTGGGAGTGGGGGCTGTTGTGAATTTTGGGGTGACTGCAGCCCCCGTAGCCCTCCTAGTGCCACCAACGCCTGCCCTGAGCCCAGCCCAGCCCCTCGCCGGGAAGAGCCTGGCACCACCCCCAGCCCCAGCCTGCAGTGGTGGCCTGTCCTTGCCCCACACGCAGATCTGGAGGCATGTGCTCCTCATATACTCCCAGGGTATGTGCAGTGGCAGGAGATGCCTCACCACCCTGCGCCCCCTGGATGAGCCGCTTGTGGCTCTGTATAGTGCCCCACCACAATGCCTGCTCCTGCCCCAGCCCCAGCCCCACTCCCTCCCTCACCACAGGGACCTTGATCTACACACTCCCACTCCTTGCCTCACAACAGACTTACCGTGCTGTGCTCCTGGCTACCTGAGTGGTGCATTGTGGCTGCATGCATGTATGGGGTATTTATCAACTACATTATCGGCTACATCAGCCAAAAAAAGCCGATTGCAGATACTGCCAATTTTCCTTATATTGGTGTTGATCTGATATGGGACTGATGTATTGGTACACTTCTAATTTATAAGCTATGACATTAATTGTTCTCTTTCCAATTGTTCCTCTTTGGTTAGTTTTGTAATGGAAGGATGCTTACGACTTAACTTGACAGAAGTCAGGTCTGCTGTCTACTCCAACTGAAAGAAGACTCCCTTGCATTCAAAAGCTTGTCTGTCCCTATCTTAACTATTCAGTTGGACTAACAAAAGATATTACTGAACGTGTGTTCAACTGACATACAATGTTAATATTGATATATTTACAATTTTTAAAGCAATTTGGAAGGCTACCAGTGCCTCGGTTATTATAATAAAATAAATTCTAAATATGTATACATTTTGGTGTTTTATTTTTAGTTTTTTTTTACCATGGAAAATCAGAGTACCCCTCCATACCCCCACTCCTGCTTTGTAGCATTAAGCAGTCATGATATCACTCCCAAACCATCTCCCCCACAGTCCTGCCAGTGCCCCTCACTCCTAACTTGCAGCCCCCTGCCCCCTTCCAACCCTGCCGGTGCTTCTCATTCCTGACCTGCATCCCTCTGTCCTCCTGCCCCACCCTGCTGGATGGAGCCTCTAGCTGGTCCCCAGCACCCCAGGGCCTGCTAGAGGCAAAGTGAATCTGAGCCAGTCCTGGCTGTTCTTAGATTCTCGGGCCCTGCCCCCGGATAGGGCTTAGGGTTTTATGCCCTTTTTGCAAGCAGCTCATTTTGCAAACCTTGCCACCTTCTGGCCTTCCTCCTGTGCTCTCATAACCCATGCATGTTCTGCTATCATTATGATTGTTATTGTAACTTTGTGTATTCTTTCTTTGCATACCCTAATTAGTATGCACATTCAGAGGTTGAAGGAGGCTACTTAGGTTTGGTTTTACTGTTTGTAGGTAAGGTATGCAAAGGTAAAGGGCCCAGTGGATCAGATCTGTGTTTCCACAGGCTCTTCCTTCCAAAATTGTGAGGTTTATAGGCACACGAGTGTTGGAAATGGAAAGTTGAACAAAGGTCCCTGAGGGTTAGCACTCACTGTGATCAGCACTGCAGAAGTCCGTGCTGCTCAGTGTGTTTCTTTTAAAATGTCCTTCTTCCTCCATCCTGGAGGGGACCTCTTAAATAGCCCTCCTGACCTCATCACTAAGTTCCCACCAGCAGAAGTCCCATTGGCTGCTGACCAGTGCTTCCCAATGACATACAACTGACTAGGAGAGAGAACTCAGGAAGTCAGAGCAAGAACAAAAGCAACATGGGCCCCCTGTGAGATCAAATGGGGGCAGCTGACATCTGATGCCCAAGAAAAAGACAGTTTTCTAAATGATTACTTTGCATCAGTTTTCCACTCACCCAAGGGGTCCCACTGTCAGACAGGATGCAAAGCAACCAGGGCTCAAGAGATGGACCCACAATTGATGTAGATCAAGTGAGAGAACACCTCGAGAGGCTTGACATCCACAAATCGGTGGGCCCAGATGGATTACACCCAAGAGTCTTAAAAGAGCTGGCTGACATCAGAGCATGCTCTATGGCCATGATATTTGAAAGTTCATGGCACTTGGGTGATGTATTGGAAGACTGGGAAAGAGCCAATGTGGTCCCAATCTTCAAGAAAGGCAAGAAAGAAGTTCCAGGGAATTACAGACCTGATGTTCATCCCTGGAAAGATCTTGGAGAAAATTATCAAGGGATCCATCTGCAACAGGCTAATGGAAGGCAACCTACTGAATGCCAGCCAACTTGACTTTATTACTGAAAGGTCTTACCTGACCATCCTCATCTTCTTCTATGACCAGGTGACACATTGCCTGGATGAGGGAGATGGGGTTGATATAATTTATCTGGACTTCAAGAAGGTCTTTGACTTGATCTCCCATGATATCCTCACAACCAAGCTGGGGAACTGTGGCCTTGACTATCTCACAGTCTGATGGCTGGGGATCTAGCGCTGAGGTTGCACCCAAAGGGCACTAGTTGATGGGAACAAAGCAACACGGCACAAGGTTACCAGTGGAGTCCCCCAGGGCTCAGTGCTTAGGCTGGTACTCTTCAATATCTTCATTAATAACCTAGATTTGGGCATCAGATGTGAACTAAACTATATGGGGGAAGGTGGTCATGCTGGAGGACAGGCTGGGGATACAGGCTGACCTGGACACATTTGCAAAGTGGGCAGACCAAAACCCAATGGCATTCTATGCAGGGTACTCCACCTTTGGAGAAAAATAACAGCATCATACTTATAGGCTTGGTGGTGCGACACTTGCTAGCACTGTGAAAAAATGGACTTGGGGGTTTGTTTGACCACAAGATGAACATGAGCCCCCAATGTGTTGCTGTGGCTGGCAGAGCAAACTAAATTCTGGCATGCATCTACTGATGCATCTCAAGCAAATCCAGGGATGTCATCCTTCTGCTTTACTCGGTCTTAGTGAGGCCATAGCTGGAGTACTGCATCCAGTTTTGGGCCCTCCACTTCAGGAGGGATGTGGATAAGTTTGTGGGAGCACACAGGAGAGCCACCTGTATGATCAAAGGCCAAGAGAGCAAGCCTTACGAGGAGATGCTGAGGGATATGGGACTCTTCAGCCTGGTGAAGAGAAGGCTCAGGAAGGAGTTGGTGGCTGCTTATAAGTATATAAGGGTGGGGTGCATCAGGATCTGGGAGAACAGTTGTTCACCAGGGGCTCCCAAGGGATAACTAGGTCCAACAGCCACAAACTTCTAGAAGGCCAATTCAGACTTGATAGAAGGAAGAACTTCTTTACAGTCTGAGTGTCCAAGGTCTGGAACAGACTCAATCGAAAGGCATTTAGATGTTTATCTTGCTGGGATCATCTGATCCCTGCAGACTTCCTGCCTCTGCCAGGGGGACTGGACTCAATGATGTCACAAAGTCCTTTCCAGCCCCTAATGTCTATGAAGTCTATGAACTAGTCACTTGACCTGCAAGGGTGGGAAACTCTTAAAGAAAGAAAGAGGTCCCCCTTCCTATGGAATTCCTTAGGCAACCAGGTGGTTGCCTAGCAACCATGTTGATAGACTCATGTGTGAGGCAAGAGGCTGGGAACAGGCAGCCCAAAAAGTAAGGAGGCTGGGAGGGGGTTATTTCATACTGTCAACATTATGAAGTGTGGTACATTTGATTTAAAGAATGTAGCCAAATTTCCAGCTATATACCATGTTGAGCATGGAAGACAGTCACTGAGAATGGCCAGTCCTAGTAAGTATGTATCTGGGAATGTAAAGGACTTTAACAGCCTTATTAGTCATGTGGAGTTTCCGTTTTAGTGCATAAATTGTGCCCTCACTGATTTGGCATAGCTCATGATCCAGAAGGTAGATTTGTTCTTATAAATGTTAAAAGCATGCATTCCATTTTTACTTTGGGAAAAATGGGATGAATCAGGCCCTGGCCAAGCCAGGTCTTGGGGCAACTGGAACCCAGTGTCTCCTCCAAAGCTGGGGTGGCACTGGGGAGAGAAGGTTGGGGGGGGCATGTGAGCCCCCAATCTTTGCACAGGGTAGGGGCAGGCTGCAGCTAGGCTCAGCTTCTGCTCCCTGCATTCGTGTCTGCTGCCTTGCTGCTGGAGCTGCTTTACCCGTGGTGGCAGGGAACAGCAGGCCTACGTGCTGCTGTGCCCTGCTTCTCTCCCCCACAACTTCGCACAGCAGGGAGCAGAGAAGCCGCGTGGGAATCTCCTTGCCCACCGCTGCTTGCCCCATGCTGCCCTAGCAATGCACCTCCTGTGTGCGGGGCTGCACTGGGGGCAGTGGCCCTCCCCCAGATGAGCCACACATGGCCCCATCCTGCTCCCTGCTGGGCAGTACTGCCTGGCTGGGCAGCAGCTCCAGCCCTGCCCAGCTTCCTCCCTACAGGGGCTGCAATTCCTCTTGCCCCCCACTTACCGGCTCGTCTAGGAGCCTGGGTGGGTGGCTCCTACTGCCGCCAGGCTCGGATGGTCCCACAACTTGGCTTGGCCAGGGACCCACTCAAGTCCCTAACCCCATTTTCCCCATAAGCCTCTGGTTTCACCAACTGTGGTTTTGCCAATCATGGGAACTTCCAGAAACCTAACCCCCCATGGTTGATGAGGGAAACCTGAACTCAACTCCAGGTAAGTAGACCAGGCCTGGCTCAATCACTTAGTGAGGAGGCAATCTACAGAGACGTGATAATAGCTAAACTTGTGCTTGCAGCAGAATAAGGGAATCACTCAGTTAATTAAGGAGGTCATAAGAATGGAAGACCTGCCATTTCCTTGGTCAGATCATAGGTCCATCTCCCCGTGTATCTTGTCACACAGTGGCAGAAAGTGGATGCTGAAACAGAGAGTGAACAGTGTATGGCCAGCATTTTTCTGCTGTTTCTCTCCTACTTGAAGCCTCCAGCATTTAAGGTTCAGGAAGTTCTGATTCAGAGGCTGTATCCCTTTATAAAGGAGCTGTAGAAGCCCCTCTGGTGCTGGTAATAGATTAATCACTATCTGTCTTCCTCATCTACTTTCCTCCTTGCTCACCCACCATGCCTTTGATGTTAAGAAAAACAGAGGAAGAAAAATAGGTATTGGGAGGTGATATCTTCTACTTGCTTAATATCTGGGTAATGACTCTGGGCCTCTTTATGGGGCTCCTCCATCCCTACACCCTGTCCTCACCACACCGCAAATGTTCCTGGCATGAGATCTTTCCAGCCTCATTTACCTAACTTATGAGATTCAGTGGTGGGAAGCAATCCAGTTCCCTCCTCTAGATTCACTTATTCAGCAGTCTCAACTCAGCAACCAAAGTCAGTCTCTAGAAACTCACCTTAGTTTCCTTATTTACTTCTGCTTGTCTTTCCCAAATTCAGCTTGGTCCTTGCTCCGGACCTGCTTGCATTTTCCTACCGTCTGTAACCGTTATTGGTGACTCATCCAGCTACGCCTTCTTTCCATCAATTAATTCTTATTTGCCAGCCCTTATCTTATCTCAGGGGGTGCCTAGTTCACCAGTCCACATTACATGGTGGCTTTGAACCAGTGTTCCACTATACTTAAGTCCCCTAGGCCCCCTTCTCCATTGTGCATTGTTAGGCAAAGGGATATCTACCTGGGAGTCACTCAGTCTGACAATCCTTTTCTTTTCTTTTCTTGCTTAGGCAGGGTAAACAACAAAAATTGGATGCATCAGGTTGCAGCTCTCATGATGAGCTAGAGACTCTCATGTAGCTTCCTTATCAAAGGTAAGTGTTTTTCTTTCTCCTCTCCATAATGAGAGAGTTCAGAGGTCAGGAAAACAGACCGTATTGTGAAAGGCTGAGAGCTATGGGACTCTTTAGCCTGGAAAAGCACAGGCTCAGGGGTGATGTGATGGCCACCTATAAGTTTATAAGGGGTGTTCACCAGGACCTGGGGGAACATTTGTTCACCAGAGCGCCCCAAGGGATTACAAGGTTGAATGGTTATAAACTCCTGTAAGACCGTTTCAGGCTGGACATAAGGAAGAACTTCTTTACCATCCGAGCCTCCAAGGTCTGGAATGGCCTGCTGCTGGAGGTGGTTCAAGCACCTACTTTGAATGCCTTCAAGAGAAACCTGGATGTTTTTCTTGCTGGGATCCTATGACCCCACCGTGGGGCAGGGGGGCTGGACTCGATCTTCTGAGGTCCCTTCCAGCCCTAACGTCTATAAAATCTATGAAATAAGTAGCCTGGGTTCCTGGGTAAATTCCTGGGTAAACCAAAGTAGCCTGGGATCCTGGGTAAATTCCTGCACAGCCATATGGTATGCACTGGGAGTTGCTCTTGTGTATTTCCCCTCTCTAGGGCAACTGACCCTCTGGCTGAACTCAGGTTTTAACTTTCACATTTCCTCCCAGCACCAGTGAGAGACGGGACCATTCTCATGTGTCTCCCTGCTGTCAGTTCTGCAGGAGGCAGTGAAAGACACCTGGGATCCTAGCAATGCATGTGTCCTCATTCCTTTAATTTGTTTTTAGATATAGGTAAGTTCTTTTCCCCCCTCCGACAGGTATCAGGCAACTCTCCTAGGTGTAACTGGTGCTGCGATGCATGCCCTGTTACAGGGGCACAATGATACTTTGTTTTATTTACTATTCTCTTCTTAGTTCCCTAACATTTTGTTTGCCTTTTTGATGGCTGATGATCATTGAGCTGATGTTTTTAGTGAACTGTCCACAATGACTTCCAGATCTTTCCTGTGTGGTGACAGCTAACGTAGAGCCCCTCATAGTGTTGGTATAGTTTGGATTATTTTTGCCCATGTGCATCACTTTACACTTATTGACATTGAATTTCATCTGCCATTTAGTTGCCCATTCACTTAATAGTGCAAGATCATTCTGTAGTTCCTTACAGTCCACCTTGGCCTTTACCACTTCGAATAATTTTGTATCATCCACAAATATGGCCACCTTACTACTCATCCCCTTTTCTAGCTCATTTATGAATATGTGAAATAGCATTGCTCCCAACCCAGATCCCTGGGGGATTCCATTGTTTACTTCTCCATCCTGAAAACTTATCATTTATACTCACTCCCTGTTTTCTGTTCTTAAGACAATTTTTAATTCATGAGTGGACCTTCTCTATAATCCCATGATTACTTAACTTCATTAAGAGCCTTTAATCGGGGACCCTGTCAATGACTTTTTTGGAAGTCCGGGTATACTGTGTCAACTGGATCACTCTAATTTCACTTGCTTACTGATATCCTTAAATAACTCTTGTTAGGTTTGTAAGGCATGATTTCTTTTAATAAAACCATGCTGATCCCTCCTCAAAAAGACATATTATTAATGTGCTGAACATTTAAAAAAATTATTATTATTGTTTCTACTGGTTTTCCAGGAACAGAAGTCTATTTGGAAGGAAAACACACTGAAGACTGCTGTCTGGGGGCTTTACTATCTACACAGGTGGCAGGTACCAGGTAGGGAGGCCTGTATGATGAACTATGTGTTTGTGATATTTCTGTTAACTCTGTTCACATTGTTGATATAATGTTGTATGATTAGATTACCTCCTTATCATGTGTACATAGAAGAAGGGGTTAAGTGCCAAAGCTGGCTACAAGAGAGAGGAACCAGCATTCATCAGAAGTCTTGAATGGCTGTGTTGTCATACCAAGATAGGTGAGAGGGCCAACACTCAGGAAGTGTCCCAGAAAAGGTAAACATGACATAAGAGAGAGTTGGCTGGAAAAAGCAGTCTGGCAGGTCTGGGGCCAGAAGAATCTAGGGGACTGAGAGAAGCTGGTAGGGCTCTGGGGATCTGGAAAAGACTGGAAGGGAACAGCACTACTTTGGAGGTGCTTGGGGTTGTGCAGCTGGATTCAGGCCAGAGGGACAGCTTCAAACCTTTGGAAGGGACAGACCACAGCTGGCTGGCTGGCTTTGACCCGGTAAATGTCTTTACTGCAGAGACTGTCTGCTATGTTGCTTGGAACTGTGGGTTTTACTGGGTTGCCCAAGAGGAGGTCAAGTCTCTCTTAGGAGAAGTAGTAGATGCTGGCTTCTTGAACCAGGGCCACAGAGAAGCAGGGAGGGTGAAGGACTGCAAGGCCAGGGTCTCAGGGTGGGAAGGAGCTCAGGTTCCTCACTTGCTGTAGAAGCCAAGCTTGGGCTGGATTTCAAGGGGCACTATTAGAAAACAAACAAAGCTCCAGGGGTCCTGAACAAGCAACCCATTAGAAGATGATAGTTGGAGTGCTGACAGATTTGCAGCTCCCCTCTCTAACTTATGGCACTTCACAGAAAGTGCCATGAGTTAGAGAGATCCCCCTGACCCAGCAGATGTTTGCTGTTGGGGCAGGGTGAGGGGCAGAAATCAAGCTCCACTTTGGAGGCACCCTAATTTTGCCCCCACTCCCAGCTCCAGTGCTATCTACAGGAAGGGAGGGGGCTGGGGAAGAGGGAGGGAGCTGCAGGCAGGGGTTTGCTCAGCCTGAGCTAAGTGGGGAGGAGGCTGGGAGGGAGGGTGGCCTGAGGCAGAAAGGCTCCAATCCATCCACTCCCTCTCCAGCTCAGGCTGGGCAAGCCCAGTTTGCAGCTCCCTCCCCCTCCCTTCTGACCCTTTCCTTCCCTTCCAGTGGACAGCACTGGGGGCGGGGTTTTGCCACATCAACCCAGCCCCTAATCATGTGCAGGAATTGACAGAAGTTCCCTAAGGTGCTCTGCTTTGGAGCACCCTTCATCTGATCCCTCATTAGATGAGGGTTAATTTGTTCTGTGATTGGCCATTTTTAAAGAACTCTGCAGCTTTGCACATGTCTGTAGAGCACTTTTGAGGGGGCGATTGCATGACAAATATTGCTTCTGTCAGTGTCCTCTGTGAAAGCCTGCATCAGAGTTGCTGCTGCTGCTGGGGAAACTGGTAGGGATTGCTGTGCTGGCCATTACCACTAGGGGGTGCCTTTGTGTAACTTTCCATTAGCAACATTTGTGTGTCTACAAACTTTACAGTTTTGGAAGGGAAGGTGGATGGACAGCAAATCTGACCCATCTATCCTTTACAAATTGCATACTTTAAACCCTAAAGCCCAGGCCCACAAATAGTAACCTCCAAACTTGCATACTAGTGAAAGTATGCACTGAAAGAATACACAAAGTTAGCATTATGGAACATAATGATATCTGAATTTGCATACCATAACCAGGGTTACAAGTAGAAGAAAGGAAAAAAAAAAGGGGGGGCGGGGAAGGGAAGGCCATACTTCCTGAGGGATTTTTTTTGTTTTTGATTGCATCAGATAGTTTTCTCTCACATCTGAGAACAAAATGTTACTTTGTAGTTCTAATTATTTTGGGGTCAGAATATGGCTTATTGTCCCAGTAGAACTCTTGCCTACCTTGGCAGTGACTTGAGAAAACTGCAGCCTGGACTGATTGTTTTGTTGAGCTGCAAAGAGCAGCTTCAACCTGAGAAGCCCATAAAGTAATGAAAATCTGCATATAGCAGATTTCTTGGTTATCCTGCTGTTCTTTTGTATGTAATTATACAAACAAAACAAAAACAATTGCAATGTAAATTTCTACCCCTTTACTGTCAATTTTATCTTATTTTTGGTTATTCTTTCCCCTGTAACCTACTCCCTCTTACATTGGATATCAGACAACTGCTGGAGCTAGCCATAAAGTTAAATATACAGGGCCCAAGTTTACAAAAAAATAAAAGGCTGGAAAAGTATAAGTACACTGAAACCAGCATATGGATAGACCATTTGGTTTGCTCTACTCTTAGGCTGTGATCCAAAGAAGGGATTACCCGTTTGGGGCTAAAAATATACAAATAGGACTGCCACCTGAATAGCTTTTCCAGCAGTTCTCATTTGATTTCTCTCATGCCTCTGCTTGTCAGTCTATTTTCTTGGCGGCAAGGAAATAAAAATTCTTGATGCAATTCTTTGTGCATTTTGGACTATTTCTGAAAAAGGTAATACTTGGATAGAGAGGGACGGGAAAGCTTTTTAATGGGAGCAGATTCTTTGCTAAGAAAATTGAACATCGTTGTTTCATAGTTTCATAGTTGATAGGGTCGGAAGGAACCTGAGCAGATCATCAAGTCTGACACCCTGCCATGGGCAGGAAAGACTACTGGGGTCAAATGACCCCACCTAGGTGATTATCCAGCATTCTTCTGAAGACCCCCAAAGTAGGAGTGAGCACCACTTCCCTTGGAAGTTGGTTCCAGCTCCTAGCCGCACTGACTGTGAAGTAGCGCCTCCTGAAGTCTAGCCTGAATCTACTCTCAATCCTAGTTACTCTGGGTGGTGGTCAGGGGAACAGGGCCTCTCAGATTGCCCGCTGGTTCCCCCTGGTAAGTTTATAGATGGCCACCAGATCCCCTCTCAGCCTTCTCTTGTGGAGGCTGAACAGGTTCAGGTCCCATTGACTTTCCTTATAAGGCCTGCCCTGCTGCCCCCTGACCATGCAAGCAGCCCTCCTCTGGACCCTCTCCATGCTGTCCACATCCCCCCTGAAGTGCGGCACCCAGAACTGGACGCAGTACTCCAGCTGCGGCCTGACTGATGTCACATAGAGGGGGAGGATCACCTCCTTGGACCTGCTTATGATGCAACTGTGGATGCATGGCAAGGTGCGGTTAGCCTTATTGACTGTGTCCTCACATTGGTGGCCCATGTTCATATTGGAATCAATAATGACTCCAAGATCCTTTTCTGCTTCTGTGCTGATGAGAAGGGAGTTCCCCAGCCTGTAGGTCTGCTGCTGGTTCTTCCTCCCTAGGTACAGTACCTTGCACTTGTCAGTATTGAATCCCATCCTATTCTCATCCGCCCACCCCTGTAACCTGTCCAGATCATGTTGTAGCCTGTCCCCCCTTCTAGCATGCCCATCTCAGCCCACATTGTAGTGTCATCTGTGAATTTGAACATGGTGCTTTTCACCCTCTCATCCAAGTCGCTGATAAAGATGTTGAACACTATGAGTCCGAGGACCAAGTCCTGGGGGACTCCACTGCCTACATTCCTCCAGCTCGAAAATGACCCATCCACCACCACTCTCTGGGTGCGACCCTCTAGCCAAACCCCCTTTTTGTGGTAGCAGCCCCCTTTTTAACACTAACCGTAGGTGATTCTCAATAGTGTGCATAACAGAGATGGACTCTCTTCAGGCCTTTGGGCTGAATTTGATTTATAATTTTTTTCACATAGGACAGATTAGGCTATTTAGCATGATGTAGTGTTTTGGTCCAAGAAAATATATTTTTTTGCAATTCATTCCTACATCAAGGGCTTCACAGACTAATCCACAACAATTGGTAAATATTTGAATGTGCTTGTAGAAATTGCAGACCTGCTTGTTTGGCAGAAATTCAGTAGCTCTTTTTTAAGCCTCATAGTGATTCTCAATCTGGATGCTTGGAAAATTTCCAAGCAGTTATACCCTCACATATCAGCTAGCACAGAGTGGCACAGACTGCTATTGTTTCTATGACAACAGATAAATCACTCCCCACAATTTTCTAAAAGTAGACTCTATGATGGACAGTAACCTGTGCAACAGATTAGCGAGGAGATGGCAAACTTTCTTGATATAAAGTATATGTTTTCTTATGACATGTCATATTTCTCTGATTTACAGTGTGACTATATGAAAGTGACTGCAGTGCAATGCTGAGCTAGCTTGGGTGCAGGTAGCTGTCTAGCTGTGGCAGCACAGAGGTCAGCATAAGCTAATTTACTCAGCTGAAAAGTGGCTGCAGCATAGAAATCTTGCTGGTTTATTTTACTACTGCATGTGTTTTGCTTAAATGTTTCCTACTGAGTTGTGAAGAAGTTGTGGATTAGAATGCAATTTGTCTTAAAGAAAAGCCTGTCTGAAAGAGGCTCCTTTCTTCATCATTTGATTAGGGTTGTATATCCCCTTAAAAGCAATGTTGGGCACCGAACAGATTTTTATAACTATCCTAACTTTTTCCTTCCCTCTGCTTCCAAATAGTTGAATGTGCTTTATAGGGTGCTCTGCCTTTTCTAATTTCCTTCCATTTCTCCATTGTGTCTCCTTCCTTCACTTCGTCAAAACTACTCTCAACAAAATCATCAGTGGTTTTGAATTGTCTGAATCTTATGTTGTTTTTTCTTTCTTGATCCTTTTACCACCTCCACCATCTTCTATTGCATGCCCTTCCTCTCACCTCAGCTTAATTTTTTCCCTTGGCTTTCAAAATACAACATTTTTGTTTTTTCCCTGAACTGATCTTTAAGCATCCTTTTTGGGTATGCCTGCACTGTAATTCCAAATTATACCAGCATCTTGTGTAGATATACCTAATTTGTATCTGAGCTAGCTGCTTTGGATCTAAACCCATCACTTTCTGACAACATAATAGCAATGATATGCAGCAAGGCAGAACCAACTTGTGGCTCTCCATTTGTGTTCTAAACTGTCTGCTTAAACTATAAGATTTTAGGGGAAGAAACATAGTCGTGTGGCATCAATAGTGTGTGTGAATGCACATCCATGAATTAACTTATTTCTGTGCTTTTTAGAAAGTAGCCTATTTTGCCTTTTATCTTTAACACCCATTGTCCAGTAATTATTGAAGTCCTTCCAATTAGAAAATTAAGATCAACAAAACAGCTCCCCTTTACTTTCATATATGTAAGCACTCTCTTTTATTAAAACATAGTTGCATTACAGACATAAATCCCAGAAGGATAAACTCCTCCCTGGTGTAAGTCTACTGAAGTCAATTTATAGAGGAAACAGAGTTATACCTAAGAATAACTTGGAACAAGTATATTTGTTATGTTTTTTAATCAAAAGTGTTTGTTGCATTATGCAATAGAGTGTATTGACAATGTTGAATAGTTGTTAATAAATTGACTGGGATATATAGAGCCAAAAAATTAGTATTCCATAGACAGGAACAATCCAGATCTGAAATACCCACTATTTCCTAAGGGAGCCAGAAAGACACTTCCTGTAAGTTACTGAAATTCAGATCAGGTATTTGCAAAGAAAGGGAAAGAAGAGAGAAACGTCATAATTTTTAATTGAAGTCTTTCTTAGTTGGGGAGAGCCGATTTTTAGGGAAAAAAATCTGTCCTCTGCTAGAGTTATATAAACCCAGGCAATTCCTCTGAATATTTGAAAAGATTTTCATTGGATTGGAAGTGTTTGGGCTAGACTGTATTATTCATTGCACCCTTCCATTGCAATGGAAATGGGTAGGTTTGCACCATTGTGTAAAATTGAATGGCACTTTACAAAACCACAACAGCTCATGCTACTGTGCAATAGCATTGTCAAGACAATTGTCTTCTTTTGTGTGGCCTAAAGTTCTCCTTTATAGCATTACTTGATTAATCTAGTTTTATGCTTTACCATTCTAAAAAAACATACTTTGTGCTTGGACTGCAGTTAGTAGTACACCAACATCCATCTTTAGACAATCATAGAATATGCATTTGGGGTTAGATCCTATTTCACCTTCACATGCCCAACTGGCACTGGTGTAACTGTTATGGCAGTTTTGGCAAAGCTGGATCCAGTTTCTACCTGTGGCAGAACAGGATCACTCGACACATACCTGCTGGAAGGAAATATTTTCTCTCTCAATAGCTATGGTACTTGCGTAGGGGCCATGCAGCCACAGTTCTAGGATACCTCACCCAGAGCGGGTTTGAATCTTCATTTCAGCAAAGTTCTGTAACTACCCAGCCATGCATGACCCAAAGCACTTACCAAGTCTCCTCTTGAAGCTGGTCCACTGTACCTTGCATATAGTGTTCATCAGATAAACGATGGGATAGTATCTAACACACCAGGGGCAGGAGCCCAAGCTAGAATCTAGGGCCATCTCCACCTTAGTGAACCATCCTCCCTCTGGTTTGTTTGTCTCCTTTTGGCACCATGTATCTTCCCTTCCTAGTCATTTAGTGGACCACTTTCAAAAGAAGTGCTGAAGAGTGCTCTGGGCAGTGCCTAGCTCATGACCTTTTGGTAAGAACACTTTCCTGAGAAATGGGTTTTGTTGGGTATGGGGCTTCTAGAATCTGGGCTCCTACTTCTCCCTGTGCACCTATACAGCCAGAGCATGAACTACTAAGCAGGCTCCTTAGTGCACCAAGGATTCTGTTTAGTTCAGCATATCAATATTTTCTTAGAAGGAATTGGGATGCCCAATAGAGTGAAGATCTGAATACCCTTATGTCTAATTGGCTTCACTGGGATTTGAAAACCATGACTTTCACAAAACTGAACCTAGAATTATTAGAGATCTGGAGGGACTGATGCTGAAGGAAAAAATGAAAACCTGAAGGGCTAATTTGTATTTCACTCTCATGTACTTAAGTGGCATGTACATAGTTACCTAACGGCAAGGTTTGGCATTTGCTTATGGTTTGGATTCCGTAGATAGGTGTTTGGAGGTTCACGTTTTAAAAAGGATGCAGGGAAGTTAAAGAAAGTCCAGAGGTGGGCAACACACATGATAAATGGCTTGGAAGCCAAGCCATACAAGGAGAGACTGAAAGAAATAGGCACATTCAGCTTGTGGAAAAGGTGATGTGGAATGGGGGTGGGATGGAGCATGAGGGCAGTCTTCAAATATATGAAGGAGAACACCATTTCTCCACTGCTGGAGAGAAGAGGACATGTGCCACTAGCTTGAAGATGGTAGATTTATACTGGATATCAGGAAAAACTCCTTCACTGTTAGAACAGTGAAGTGGTGGAATCTGCTGTCTAGGGAAGTTGTGGTATCTTCTTCACTGGAGGTTTTCAAGAAGAAGTTGCATGAGCATTGGCTAGGGATGATCTAGGAATTGCTGTAAAGAGGGTGTTGCAAAGAGCCAGGAAACCTGGGAGCATCCCTTCCTCCCTTCACCCCTCACCCTCTTGCTCCCAGATTGCTGGGAGTTCAAGAGAAGGGCTCTACAGCCCAGAGCAAGTAGATAGTGGAGAGGACCATGCTCAGCTGCAGGAAAATGAAGCAGAGCTCCACAACTGGTTTAAGGAAGAAAATTAAAAGAGCTAGCATACGTTTATGGAGGAGATACAGAAAGGGGAGTTCTGACTCTCCTGTTAGAGGCGGTGATCCATAGAGTTATGCTAGGTGTTCTCAGGTTGCACGGTAAAGGATGTTTGGCTTTCTCCAGGCTTCTGGGCTTTGCTGGTTTCCACATGGGGCTGGAAAGGAGTTTTTTCCCTGCCGGTTACTAAAGATGTCAGGATTTTAATTTTTTTGTCTTCCTCTGAAGCATTGTGTGTTGACTGCAATCAAGGCTGTGGATTCTGCTTGTGGTGTGCCAATGCTCTTGCCAGGACTAAAAGCTAGAAGTGCCTAGTTAAAGGTCCACTGGGGGTCAGACCAATCACGTTTGGGATTAAGAGGAAATTTTATCCCATAGTCAGATGGGGTGAGGGATATCTTTCCTCTGTAGGTCTCTTCTTTGGATCTTGAGGCCATGTCCAGATGTGCAGGGTTGTGTGCTTGCAGCAGCAAAAATACTAGTGACACAAATTTGTGCCACTACTTTTTGCTGCAGCACAACCTGCCCCCCCCGGTGTGCTTTGCTAAGGGACACATTGCAAACTGCCCTTGCCCAGCTCTTCCTAGCTTCTGGCATGCTGAAGGAGTTGAGGGAGAACATGGCCAGCAGCCAGAGCATCTCCCTGGAAGACCAAGTCTTTGTGTGTGCCAGTGCATGCTTCTGTTGCGTGCACTGCACTGTGGTTTTTCCCAGCATTTTTTTTTTCTACCAATAGCAATTTTTTGGCCCTGCACTGGAAATTTGCAGCACAGGGCATGTTTTAACATTCCCTGTGTGCAGTTTGTGGTGCCACAAACCACATGCCCCTGCTTGCCTGGATGTGGGCCTCCAGTATATTTTAACAATCCTTGCAGTTGCAAGACACTGACAACCCTTGCAACCTGCTTAACCTGTGGCAGGTTAGGGTGGTTTTGGTGTTCTGGGGGGCAATGTGCCTTGCAGGTGTGCAATATGGTTGTTTTGTGTAATTTTAGGAATAAATTAGCCAAACACTTGGATGGGATGGTCTGGGGATAGTGATGATCCTGCCTTGAGCAGGGGTTTGGACTGATGATTTCGACTGTGGTCCCTCCAGCCCTACTTTTCTATGATTCATAGTGTTTCAAAATAATGATGAGTTGAAGGTAAAGACCAGTTGTTCATTTTATTTCTCATCCTCTGACCCAGGATGGAAAAATCTAATTATTTTTAAAGCACACAGGGGAAAAAATGCCCTTTAATAAGATTAAACTTGAAAAGATGTCAAATAGAAATATTTTTGCTGCCTTGTCAGCAAATTTCAGGAAGATGTCCTAAGACAGGGTAGGGGATTGATGGAGAGCAAACTGTCTGGGGAAATGTAGCTGGAGTTTACAGAACAACGTGTGGTAGTAAGCACATTATGCCTTTTTTGCCTTCTGCTCAGAAGACTTAAAAAAAAATCAAAGCAACTTTGCTGTCTGCAACCTAGAACTGTAAACCTCACGAATACAAAATATTCAAATAATCCAAATGCATTTGCAGTCATGGTTTTTACATGCAAACATGCCAGTTCTGTGATCCTCTTGAGAAAATTTACAAGGTCTGTGACAGTACTTGACCTTGTTGGTACATCACACCAAAACAAGGAAACTTATAATTAGGAAATGTAGGTCTGGGAGGGAAAGGTCAGCTAATGTACTAAAAATACTACTGAACATACAGTGCACTAAGCAAAAAAATGCTGAGGTAAGGCAATCACCATTGATTATATCTGGAGTTTTAAATCCCTGCTAAAACCATAAGGCTTCACGGTTTGCAAAGCAAAACCACAAGAAAAAAGTAAACTACCAGAAGAGCACTCCGAGTGATTTACTAATTAATGGAAGCTCTTAGCTGATAGACTCACCTTTTCTCGTAATAATCACCAGGGAATATAGGCAAGTTGTTCAGTTATTTGACTTCTCCTTTATTTTGTGCTCATTATAGGTGGACAGCCATGGGGACTGAAATCTTCAATTTAGCCACAAAACAGATGTTGCATGGTGAGTGACAGGTGAAAAACATCACCTGGTGGTCCCTATTTTCAAGAAGGGGAGGAAGGAGGATCCGAGTAATTATAGGCCAGTCAGTCTCACCTCCATCCTTAGAAAGGTCTTTGAAAAGATTATGTAGAACCATACCTGTGGGAGTCGAGCAGGAAAAATAATGCAGCAGGGCAACTGGCGTGGATTCGTAGCAGGCAGATCATGCCTGACCAACATGGTTTCGTTTTATGACGGTCACAAAACGCTTAGATGCAGGAGTAGAGGTGGATGTTGTTTTCTTGGATTTTAGCAAGGCCTTTGATATGGTATCTTATCTCATTCTCATAAATAAATTAAGAGGCTGTGACACAGATGTTTACACGGTCTGGTGGGTAGCAAATTGGCTTAGTAGTTGCACCCAGGGACTGGTAGTAGATGGGTCAGTATCAACCTGGAAGGATGTGGGTAGTGGGGTCCTGCAGGGTTCAGTCCTGGGACTTGTACTTTTCAATATCTTCATCAGTGACTTGGATGTGGGTGTGAAGTGTACTCTGTCCAAGTTTGCAGATGATTCTAAATTGTGGGGTGAAGTGCACACTCTGGAGGGTAGGGAACGATTGCAGGCAGACCTGGACAGGTTAGAAAAGTGGGCAGTACGCAATAGGATGCAGTACAAGGACAAATGCAGAGTGCTGCACCTAGGGCGCAAAAATATCCAGCACACCTACTGGCTGGGAAGTGACCCTCTCAGCAGCACAGAAGCAGAAAGGGATCTTGGAGTCATAGTGGACTCCAAGATGAACATAAGTCATCAGTGTGATGAAATCACTAGCAAAGCTAACTGCACTTTATCATGCATCACCAGATTCATGACAAATAGAACCAAAGAGGTGATACTTCCCCTTTATGCAGCATTGGTCAGACTGCAGTTGGAGTACTGCGTCCAGTTTTCAGTGCTGTACTTCAAGAGGGATGTTGATAGACTTGAGAGGGTCCAGAGGAGGGCCACTCGCATGGTTAGTGGCTTACAGGAGACTGAGGGACCTGAACCTCTTCAGTCTCTGCAGGAGAAGGCTGAGATGTGATCTTGTGACTGCCTAAAAATTCATAGGGGAACACAGCAAGGGATCAGAGATGCTCTGTTTACCAGGGCACCTCTTGGGGTAACAAGGAACAATAGTCACAAACTGACAGAGAGCAGATTTAGGCTAGATATCAGGAAAAACTTCTTCATGGTAAGGGTGGCCAAAATTTGGAATGGGCTTCCAAGGGAGGTGGTACTCTCCCCTCTCTTGGGGATCTTTAAGAGAAGGCTGGATAGGCATCTGACTGGGGTCAGCTGACCCCAGCACTCTTTCCTGCCAAGGTAGGGGGTGGACTTAATGATCTGTTGAGGTCCCTTCTCACCCTAGCATTTATGAATCTATGAATCACCATACTAGATCACACTGAGCTACCTTGAGCTCCTGAAAAAGTAATGAAAGTTAAGATACGCAACAACCTCCTTGACAAGTGGGCTGGGTCATCATGGGGTGCCAGAACCTCAACCCTAGGGTTGTCAGCTCTTGCCATCTTGTATTCTGTGGCAGAGTAATGTGCACCAGTCTGGAACCAGTCAGCCATCATGCACCAAACTTGTTGATGTGCAGCTACATTTGACAATGTGCATCATCTCAGAAACTCTTCAACCAACCCCTATACCATGACTCCTAGTCCTGAGCAACATTGTTCCCCCTCATATCTGATGGGAAGTTGCAACTAACGAGATACTGGAGAAGGTCTATGCCAATCCAAGGCTGCTGCTGTACAATGATCTCTTAAATCCACCTGCTGCATGTCTATCGTCATGACACCCACTGTAGTCCAAACTGGTGCACCAGGACTATGCAATGGAGACCCTCTGGTGTGAGGAATGGGGGTTGATATTACCATCAAACGTGTTCCTTATCACAGATCCTATAGTCTGCCCACCTGTCTTCATCCTGCCATGCCATCAGTGGGCCTTGCTGAATAGGTTCTGGACAGGATAAGGTCTGTGTGTGGCCAACCTCTACCACTGGGGTCTTTGCGACAATCCATACCATAGCTGAGACAAAACACACACCATGTTGCATATTGTCAATGACGGTCTGCTGACTAAGTTCAGTGGTGGACTATGGGAAGTGCACATGGTCAATGAGGACATTAATGCATGGCTCAGCAATTATGCACGTGCTGACCGACTAGATCAAATTCAAGCTTCAGCTTGCATTATCAGGATCTGTTCTTCTGCACTAAGACCATTCATGTATTTATGTCATCCATGTTAGCAAGGAGCTGTAGGCAAATAGTGATTTTTTCAGATTTGAACTGGTCAGTTGGGACTTGAAAGTTAAGAAGCTGCGTTTTTCCTTCAGTGTTGCAAATTCTTGGATGCTAGTTATTTTTATAACTTGAACTTTACTGATTTTATTCCAGCTGATTTAACCATTTCTATAATCCCAAACAAAGCATTTATCTTAGTTTTGGCTTTAAGTTTGCTTTAGTTTACAAATATGCTAATTGAAAGTAGGTTTGAATTGTTTCAGCTTATTCATTTTAGTACTTAGTGTATTTATTTTTAACCTCAGGTTTTCATTTTTCCAGGCACAAGATTCTGCCTCACTAGTTACCACATTCTGACACCTCTATTCTGATTTTTTAACTAAAAGGTGTGGATTGAGACTTAAATTGTACCTGTAACAGCATTGCAAAAGCTTGGGCACAGATCCTTTATGATCATCTCTTGTTTCATTCACCAACAGAATGTCATTCCCATGCTGCATTATCTTTCTTGCCTGCAAAAGTCCTTCCTTCCCTAACATTTCCCCACTGCAGTGTGAAATATTTTGGGGGAAATCACAATAACCCTGAAATAAAACAGTCCAACAATACTGAGTTCCTTGGAGCAGAAACCCTCAAATTCAAAAAAGTATTACTGATGTTAAAACTGAGAAGCATTTCATTGTAGGAGAAACCATTTCCAACAGTTAATCACAAACTCAGACATTTTCCATCTCACTTCACAAAACATCACTTCAGATGAGGAAGCTGTTTTATTCCTTTCACAATCTCTGTTGCCAATTCCATATGAACTTCAGCCTCTCTCTGGTATTCAGTAAAAATAAATTGATGAATACATCATGAATCCTTGAATACATCAATTTATAAGTTTACAATTCTACAAGCCTGTTACAACTCACCTGCAAACCTGCAGGTGTCCCAAACATCTAATTTCATGGGCTGCTGGAAAATGTATTTTGAGTCTCAGGACTGGCCTTTTCTGTTTAACTATTCACACTGAGATCATCAAGCCCAGACGTACAAACAGCTTCTACACTCACTGACTCTTTTCTGTCATTCCTGTCCTGTGTATCTCTGCTTATCTGACATGCCTGCAACTGTAGCTGCAGCTTCTCTATCTCTTCCTTAGGATTTCTGTTGTCATTCACCATCTGCCCAGCTGGAATCTATTCACCATCATTTCCAACACATCTACTTCTATCTATACCTTGAATCCTCCAACCATGATCTCTACCAAGGGGAACCTGTGCCTTCCAGTGCCCAACCTGCATTTGGAGCTCACATATACTCTCACTTACCCTTCTATTCTGTTTTTGCACTTCTTGCAATATGTTGTAGGTCTGCACTCCATGCTCACTAGCCAGCAAGGCTTGTGACTTCCACAGTTCTAGGCTTATTGTGTGCTTTTCCATTTCGCTCCTCTCTTCTTGTTCTGCAAATTTTGCAGCATGTTGCTGCTACACTTTAATGGTCATATCCATATTCTGTAAAATTCTGCCCTTTTTACTCTTCCATCCATTAATACAGTTATTTCTGTCATAGTTTTCCTCATTTCTGATCATGTCTCCATGTCTCCCCCTGTTTTTTCCAAACTTATACAGACCACCCTTTTCACTATCTGATGAGTCCAAACTTCATAAAACTTAGTAGGGATTTCAGGGGAGGGTAAAGAGAGTTACATAGCTTCAAGTTATTTTCATCACTTTGTCACTTACCAAATCAGTAGGGACCTACCAAATTTGTAATTTCACAGATTTTGTGAAACCCGGGCAATGCCTGCAAAATCTGTGGAATCTGAAATCTGTAGCAGGGAAGGAAAAACTTACTGGGTGCGGTGGCAGCTCACTAGGGCAGGGAAGGGGAGGTGGAGGGGGCTGCCCACTCTAAGGGCTGCCAGAAAGATGGCTGCCACCCCACCTCTTGCTGTGCCCCTGTCCCTGTCCACCAGTTGGTGACAAGGGGTGGGGCTACATGACGGACAGCCTCTACAGCCAATCAGCAGTTAGAGGCAGGGCTACCAGGGTCCCTTGGCCAATCAGAGGCATGGTGGAGCCTGCTGTGCTCTGCTTATCAAATGGTTGCCTGGACCTGCATTCTGCCTGTGAAATTGAGGGGCAGTCCTTGTGAATTAGGTAGGCCCCTACAAATTAGTGATCTGGCTCACCAGTATTGTCAGTGGACTTCATCAGTATCATTAGGGCTATTATTAGCCTGCCAGGGGCTAGGTATTGCCACTCACATCAGGCTCCATCACTTTGGGTGGTCTGTACATATGCTCTTGGGATGCCATCTGTGGTGCTGCTATGCTGTAGGTAATGTATTCCTGTAATAACCGTATTGTTACAAAAAAGACAACCACAGGTTGATTCTTAGTGACAAAAGGTCAGCCAAGCTTATTGTCTACAACAAATCTAGTCACTAACATCCATGACCAGCTGGTGCTAGCTGGTATTGGGACCCAGCTCAATAGTACCAGTGCTTGGCAAGAGATCGATGTATGTATTTGCTGCATGCTTATTCTTAGCTGCAACCAGCTATAACCCAGCAGACATATGACAGACATGTCACCCTGACCATGACCCCTCCTTGGCAAAGGGTAAGAAATAGTCTGGGAATGCCCTGGTCAGATGACCAAAGTCAAAACAGGAATTGGGCCAACCAAAATAAGGAATTTGGCTTGGAAGAAAAGGGAAATTATAAATAGCAAAACTGAGCCCTACCTAAGAATAAAAAGATATCAGCTACTGGAAAATTCCAGTTACAGATGATCATATGTGGCAAGTGGAAAGAGGCTTATTAATATGCATTGTAGGGAAGAGCTTATGCTGATGTATTAATGATAACACAGTAAGAATAAGGTATATAAGGACAAGAATTGGAACCCCTCCTCAGAACACTCCTGAAGAGATCCTGTCACTGATCCATATCCTGTCTTGACATCAGACATGGAAGCCAGGAGCCACAGAGAAGACTTCATGGCCTGATCAACCAGTGAAGTTGTGTTCACATCATTCGTGGTGGTGAGCATCTGCTTTGACTAGCTACAAACCTAAAATTCTTAAACTGCTACTGCTACTTCAGTGTTAATTAGAATTGTATCTGTTAGGGTTCAATAAACTTGCTTTTAGTTTAGGACAACCATGTCTTAGTTTCCTCGCCCAGTATAAGACTCATTATAGCATCATAGAGATGCAACAAATTGGTGGAGAATGCGGGTAACAGTTAATGCATGTGAATGGTGAATGTAGGTTCCTCTGTGTTGTTTGGATTGTGGATGTAGGTCCAGCAATGTGGCATGGTCATTTTTCATCTGTGAAGTGATGCAGGTCAGATCATGTCATTTTGGGAGATCTAAGACACGTGCTTTCAAGTCATGACTGTGGAAGTAGGTCATCAGATGATCGTGGCTGGAAGTAATCTGCTTAGCCTTTAGACAAGGTCTTCCCCCAGGCAGCTGAGGATGTAGGTGGTCTGTTTAGTATTCTAGATGTGACTGAGGTAGATCATTTATTTGTTCCCAGGGTCTGACTATGCAAGTAGGTCACTGGGGACCTTGGGAAAGGGATACCTGAGACACTTTTGTCTCATGACTAGTCGAAGTATTTTAAGATGGAAATACATGAGACAGCCTGAACAGAATTGGGGGCGGGGGCGGAGGGGGCTAACTGGCTAAAAAGTGTACAATGATGTATAGATGTTTCAAGGAGTTTTACAAGTGTGTACCATCTCTGTAGAAATATGGGCAGTGAATATTAAACAAACTCCTGAAATCTCCAGTGCTACTGGTTAAACCATGGGTGGGCAATTATTTCAGCTGGAGGGCTGCTAACAATTTTTGGTGAGCTGTCAAAGACTGCAAGGGTAGCCCCACCCCTTGACAGGTGCAAGGTCCCCTGATTGCTATCTTGGGACTGGAAGTCCCACTCCTAACCCCTGATCTTTGCCACTGGAAGTCCCTCCCCATGCCCCCTGAAGTACTTCTTTTGGAAGGCGGGGTTTGCCATCTTGGAACCAGAAAAAAATCTTATACTAAAACCTAAACATCTGCTATAAAAATATTTCAATTTAATTTCAAAAACATTTTTTCTCTTGATTTATGTGTGTTTGCATAGTGCATATTGGAGGTGAGGGGTGTTTGGGGTGTGGTTGGAAGGGTGTGTGGGGGTTGTGTGTGTGTTGGATTTGTGGGGGCATCTGGGGGTGTGTGTGGGGAGGTTTGTGATGAGGTGTGGCTGTGCATATGAGGTTTGTGGCAGATCTGTGGGGGCTATGGGAGTGTATGTGGATGGTGGTGGGGTTTGTGAGGGTGTGGGGTTTGTGAGCACTTGTGGACCCCCTCACCACAGGCCTCCCTCTCCCATGGTGCACAGACTTCCTTCCCCCCACCCCCGGCAGCAGCAGTAGCAGTAATGGGCCTTTGGGGCACTCATGGCCAGAGGCAAGCAGAGTACCCTAGCAGTGTATGACTCCAGCTGAGTCCTGTACATGACAACACAGAGCTGGCCTGATGGCATGGGCCTTTGGGCCAGGCAAGGCACCCCCCATTCCAGCATGGAGAGTCATGGGACTGCAGGCTGGAGTGTACACTGCTGGGCCAGGCTGGGCTGGCTCAGTGCCTACACATGGGGCTCCCAGCACTACAGGCAGGAGCTCCACTCACCAGCTGTCCAGTCACATGCTATCATCCTCTGTGTCTCCACATTGAGTTCAGGGCATACACACAGGGTGGAAGCTGATACTGCGTGATCTGTGAAAACCCATGCCTCCCACTGGCTTTAGAGGGGCAGCTGTGGGCCAGTAATAATTGTTTTTTGGAGGAGTCCTGCAGGCTGAATTTGGCCTGTGGGCCATACTTTGCCCACCCCTGGGTTAAACCAATTTTATTTTTATTTATTTATATGATTTGTATGCTGCTTTTCCCAAGAAGACTTAGGGCAGCTTACAGTATGATAAACAGAACAGTTTAAAAGAACAACTAGAAAAAAATAAAACAAATTTACAAAGTAGAGCAAAATTAATACCTACTAAACATCTTGGCCTAGCTTTGGTTGCTAAATTTTTTCCCAAATAGAAAGGTCTTGCATCTGAAGAGCAATTTCTGGGAATGACCTCATATGCCAGAGGTGGGCAATTATTTTGGCTGGTGAGTGTAACACATCAGGGTCCCAGGGGTGGCTGTGTTACCTGCTGGTGGTTCCATGACCATGCACTGCTCCACCCATACGGCGCCCTCCTCCCACACCTTGATGGAAATCTAAATGAATAGGAAGGCTGCCCCCAGGCCTTTGCATGGCCTCAGTCCAACTGGATCCTGCTGGTCTCTGTCTGCACCCAGGTCCCTGGCTGGGCCTCTATAATCAACTGTGCTCAGTTGGACACCCAAAGCCAGCCTCAGCCTTGGGCTTATAAACTCCCAGGGCCCTGGCCTTGCCTATATCCAGTCAGCTGACTGCCTTAATTTGCCCTGGCAGCTGCTGTGCCCTGTCTGCCCTGTAGTGCTCCCTGGCTGGGCTGCCTTCATCTTAGTGAGCCACTTAACAAGTTTCGATGAGCTGTCTAGGGCTGCACACAGAAAATCTTTCAGAAGATATAATTTTAATAAAATAGAGAGAAAAAACTAAATCGTATACTAAAAATCAAGCATCTACTATAACATATTTTAATTTTATTTAAAAAATATTGCCCTGATTTATGTTTTTTTGAGTAGTGTATATACAGGCAAGTGAATATAGATCAAAATAAAGTCTTACTTATATATATAGTGTGTGTGTGTGTGTGTGTGTGTGTTTGTGGGGTGGGGGGGCTGCCCATGTGTTAAGCCCTAGGAGGTGGTTGGGGATGGGGAAGGGAGGAAGAGAAGGGGCTCAGCAGGCATGTGCAGCAGAGCTTATGTCCATCCCCCCACATCCAGCCTGTTGTTTTTTCCACGGGAGCCCCATCTACTCCCGTCTGGGGTAGCCCACACCTGCTGCTCCCCCAGGTAGCAGATAAAGCAGGGAAGCTGTGGGGATGTGTTCTGGGCACCACACACCCAGCCAGGCAGGAGGGTAGCTGCAGCTAGGTGGCTCCTGCCTCAGCATGTGGGGCTCCAGCTCCAGCTTCCAGTTACCTTCCACCCACTTGACCACTTGGAATGATGAGCAGCCACATGCGGGTGGCTGAGTGGGTGGAAGGAGGCTAAAAGCAGGTAATGGAGCCCCATACATTGGGAGAGCAGTGGCCTGGCTGCAGCTTCCCCCCTGCCTGGCTGGGTGTGTGGTGCCTGGCACATGTCCCTATGGCCACCACTGTTTCTGTGTGCTACGTGCTGCATGGAGTGGGGCAGCAGGGGCAGGAGGAGGTGCTGCAAGCAGGGGGAGTTGAGCAGTACCTGGGTAGTTACTAACTGTACAGGGATGGAAATGGGATGTAATGTCCCTTAATTATGTAGATCTCAGGCTGGTTAGGGCAGGAACGAGCAATTATTTTGCCTAGAGGGCTGCTTACTGAAGTGTGGCAAGCTATTGAGGGCTGCATGGGTAGCCCTGCTCCTTGACGGGTGTTCCACCCTCTGGTCGCCATCTTGTGACCAGAAGTCTCACCCCCTATCCCCTGAACTTTGCCACCAGAAGTCCCTCCCCTTGCCCCCAGAAGCACTCCTTTCAGCAAAGGGTTTTGCCATGTCGGAACCAGAAAAATACCAAATTATATTCTAAAAATTGAACATCTACAAAATTCATTAATTTGATTTAAGAAATATTTTTCCTGATTTACATGTGTTTGTGTAGTGTACGTAGAGGTGATTGTATAATAGTTTAAAATGAAGTCTTACTCTTTTATATTGTAGGGGGTGGAGGATATGGGGTGAAGGAAATGGGGGGTGGGTATAGGTTTGTGGGGGACTGTGGGTATGTGGGGTGTGGGGGAAGGTATGGGTGTGTGGGGGATTTGTTGGGGGGATAGGTGTGTGGGTGTGGGATAAGGAAGAATGGTGGGTGTGTGTATGGATATATGGGGTGTGGGTGGGTATGGGGTTTACGGGGGGTTCTGTGTGGGGTGAGTGTGACCATGGCATGTGGGGGGGTGTGGGTGCCTACATGTATGGCACTGCAAGGGGGGTGTGGGGTGGGAAGGGACTAGTGGTGGGGTGTGTGTGTGGGACTTGCTTTATGAACACACACACACACACATACACAGATCCTCCTGCTTCTCACCCAGGGTACTGGTGTGGGCCCTATGCTCCTGTGGTCCAGTGATGCTTTCCACTTTATGAACCTTTAGGACATGGAACCCATTAGAGGCAAACACGGAAAAGAGATTTTCTAAACAGTATATTGCAGTCTCCAAGGGGAGATGTGTAATTTACTTCAGAAGTATAAACCTGAATTAGGATTGCAAAAAAAGCCCATTAAAATGGGATTTTGGTTCACCTGAAAAAATTGTGAACCTTAGAAAAAAATATCAGTGGTGTTCCTCTGGGTTTGGAATTTGTAAGGAAACCCCAAATATGAGAAATTGCATGTGGGAGCTCATGTCTGCATTTCTTCCAGCACTGGACCTAACAACACATTTCCCCCTTACTATTTTGGCTAGCTCAGTTATTTTAGTCTGCAAACACAAGCCTGTGGGAGAAAGCCAAGCCACCAGTTTATAGTCACAGCACAAAAAGTGTTTTAAGAATGTACATTAAGTGTCATTGAAGTCTGCTGTGTTGTCTGCTATTTCTTTGAGTTTTCCAGTTTTTTCAATATTATGACCTGGATTCTAACTGCTCATGTGTGAGTGGAAAAGCTTTATAAAAAGGCCTTCCCTTTGGCAGGCACCAGTCTTTCCATGGGTGCCATTGTAAACAGCTTGGGCATGCCTCTCTGTTCCTGAACATGTCTGCACTGCACTGGACACAGCGTGGGAGCATCAACATGAAAACATATCCCTCCATGTGCATTGTATCCAGAAATAATGCCAAATGCAACAATTATTCTTAGGTGAAATTTTTCTAGCACTACAAAGCAAATATCTTATCCACTCAGTATTCCAAAGCCAAAATTCTTTCTATCCACTGCTGCATACAACAGATCTGGCTGTTGAAGACATGGTATAGCCTATGGATCTCTCTGTCAAATTCTGAATAGCTTTTCCTCAATGGGTGTTGAAAGGTTCTTTGCAAAGAGGACTCAGATTTTGCACACTAAGACTTCATAGGTCCTCTGCAGTCATAGAATCATAGAAAATTAGGATTGGAAGGGAGCTCAGGAGGTCATCTAGTCTAACCCGTTGATCAAAGCAGGACCATCCCCAACAGGTTCATTCCAGCCCAGGCTTTGTTTAGTCAGGCCTTAAAAACCACCAAGGATGGAGATTCCACCACCTCTGTAGGTAACCTGTTCCAGTGCTTCACCACTCTCCTAGTGAGGAATTTTTTCCTAGTATCGAACTGAAACTTCCCTTGCTGCAACTTGAGACCATTGCTCCTTGTTCTGTCATGTATCATTACCGAGATCAGTCTAGCTCCATCCTCTTTGTACCCACCCTTCAAGTAGTTAAAGTCTGCTATCAAATCCCCCCATTAGAGTATCTTGTAATATTTTATGCTTTAAAGTTGCTTGTACAGTGCTTGTAAAGTGGTGAATTATGGTTTGGTTTAACTTTTTTTTTTATATTCATCCTAATTTAATCATTGCATAAGTTCTGTATAGCCTTATTATTACCTGAACTTTTTCATTTTGTTTCAGCTGGCCTTGAGTTGTTTTTGCAGAGCTCATAGTGCTCATTATATTATATCTTTTCTTTTTTATCACTGTGAGAAATTCTTCTCACATAACATAGCAATGGCTTTGTTACTAGCTCAAATGAACTGAACTTGGCACTAACCAGCTGAATCAGAGGGATGAAATTATTTGATATGTTAATGAAAGGTGATAAGTGAGACCAATAGACAATGCCCGAAGTAAGACCCTATGTCACACTGCTACTTGGCTGGTGAATAACTATGTGAGTACTCTGGGCAGGGCCCTTCCCCAACTCTTCTGCCATGTCTTAGTGGTACTTCAAAAGAAGGGATTCAGTGATGTATGTGGTGGGCCCCACAGGGGTACTCATGGTATGGCTGTGGCTGACTCAGGGCTCTGCCTTCCCTACACCCTGTCAACTGACCAACTGTGGATGTCAACACTTGGCTGGCTGTATTCACTGCTTCAGTTCTCTAGCCCTGCTTGTCCCACACCAGCCAGAGCTCCAACATCTGGCCCTACACTGGGCAGCTTCTGGATGTAGCATGGGTGAGCATGATGTCTTCTCCACCACCTGCCTCCGGTCCCTTTCCTTGGACTAAAGGCTCCAGGCCTTCCCCTGCCAAGAAATGACCCTTCTACTTGACCTGCTGGGTCTCAGGAAAAAACAAAGCAACCCCCCCCCCCCCAAAACCAACAGTAAAAAAACCCAACAGAAGGTCTCTCAAAAGAAAGAAGCTGGGACAAGCTCCAGCAGGTTATCACCCTTACTTGTCTCCCCTCCAGGAGGAAGAAACTGGGGTGGGGGGTGGTGGGGAACCTGACAAAAGAAACCTGCCTTCTCCTGTCCCTGTCTTGGTGGGGACCTGGCTGCATGGGTGCCCCACTGCACTGATGCCCATTGGCATCTCCTGCACCCAGGTTCACTCTGCCTGGTACCAGTTTCCTCTCCCCCTGCTCTCCAGCATTATCCGTGCCATTTAAACTTGATGTGGCAGTGCATGGACCTGATGTCATCAGCTAAGTGCTACCCAGCCAGATGGAGAGCATGCTCAAAAAGCGGCACTGTGGCATTGTGTATTGGGCCAGTCCAGGATTGCTCTCCCTTGCTGGTAAGGTTTCCTGGTCCCACAGCTTTCCCCGCCATTTCCTCTTGGGGCCCAATGGGGCTCTCAGGGGGTTGGGTGGATGTGTGCGTTCCTCACTGCCACACACCAGAAAAAGGCCAAATTAAGAGCCGAGTTCATGATAGGTATGTTGAACAAAGGAATATGCTGACAGGATAAAATATGGACAGTATGCTAACTGCAGAGAGACCAATCCAAAAGCAAAGAGTCATTGAAGGAGTGAAGTTGAAGAAAACCATAAAAGGGGGCAGCAAGAAAGTTTGGCATCATCGTCATCATAAATCTGTTGCACCCTGATGACCAGTGTACCCTTGACCTGTGAGCCTGGGTCGGCACAACCGGCTTGGCACGAGGAGGGATTTATGACTGGACAGGTGGGTGTTAACGGCGAGCAGGAGTCAGATGATTTAAAGCGTAATGGTTACAAAGAAAGTTTATTTTACTTACGCTACTGATGTGATGCAGCTTAGGCAGAGGAGTTGATTTATTCAGTTACAGCATGCAGATATCATGTTATCCAGCATTTACAGGGTGGGTAAGAGAGTTGCTTGTTACAGATTCCGAGCGATTCACATAAGCTGTTGCAGTTTGCAGATTACCGAGAGCTCTTGATAAGAAAGATAACGAGGGAGATAGTCGAGCCAGCAAGGACGGGGTTACGCCGAGATAAGGATCGAAGGCGGGGAGGCCACTTTGTAAGAGGCCACTTTACAAACTGTGTCTCCTGGGTGTGTGTGTGGAGAGTTCTCTGCTTTGGGCTGAAGTTCTTTCAAAGTTATACTTGGCCAGGTGACCAATTACTAAACGCCAGGCATGAATAATTAACGAGTTGGCACTTGTGTTCTCTTTGTTTGCTCAAGTTTCAGGAAAAGGGGGGTTATTTTTTGCTTGGGTTATCATTTCCTTGTTTGATCACAGGAGGGCGAGCATAGTACATTATTTAATTTTACAACCATCACTAAAGTTAGCTAATTTGGAGTTTCATTTTTATCTCGTCACCAGGTAACCATATCTTTCGTGCTGACTTGTCAAGGTCAGTTTCTCTCTCTCGTATGGGAGCTCAAGTGATTTGAAATAAGGCACAGACAGGGGTGTGTATATGCAGGACTGTTAATACAGAGGGATAGACTACAATTGCAGAGTTTGTTGTGTTAGCCTCTGACCTTTTGCCATCTGACCTTTTGCCATCGGCATCTGAAATCAAAGACTTTGATCTTTGACAAAATCCAGCCTTCAGCACCTGTCTGGATGGTCCCAGCCAATCACGCATCCTTTGCTTTCAGGAACTGATTTGGCTACCTTTTGTGTTGAGCTAAGTAACATCTGGGATTGGGTGAGATTATTGTACTCAGTGTTTTTTCTCTCTCTCAATATAGAAACTGCTATGATAATATTTGTTGCACTAATAAAGTTAGACTTTGATTTTAAGACACTGAGTTGTCTGTGTTCATATTTCACTTTCCATTTCAGGGTTAATTGTGCTTTAATGATCCCTAAGCACTATCTGGTAGCCAGTGGTGCTTACATCCCATCAATCTTGTCTTTTGCAGACTAAATAAGCCCAGTTCCCTCAGTGTGTCATAAGCTATGGAAAAAAGGATAAATCCACATAAAACACAGATTTCTCGTTTTACCAGAGAAACTCACAGATTTTGCAGTTTGGCAAACAGCTTTCTGCAGGCTGGCAGAGTTCCAGCCTGTGAGCGGCTGGAAGGGAGTGGGAGGAGGGTGGTCAGGCAGGCGGTGCCATATGCATGTATATGCACATGGCTGCCAGACAGCCTGGAGACTGGCTTCGCCAAGTAGGTGGAGGAGTGGGGATTGAGGCCCCCATAGGGAGGGAGAGAGTTGGGCAGGGCTAGGGCTGGTGCTGAGGCAGCTGCCCAGCCATGTGCTGCACAGGGCTTGGGGCCTGGGGCCACAATGCGTAGCCACAGTGCCCTGGTGGGCAGTGGAGATGGGGCTGCCAGCAGCTCATCCAGGAAACAGGGGAATAGGGCTGGTTCCCTGGTGCTGCATGCACTCCTTGGGGGCAGGGGGGACCCATTTCTCCTAGATTTGTGCGCAGGGTGGGAGTGGGCATGGGCTGCCTGCTGTGGGCTCAGGCTCCCGCCCTGCTTCCATCCCCTGGGGCCTCCACAGCCCAGTGGGTGCTATCCAGCACTGCAAGGAACAACAGAGCCATGTGGGGATCTCCTTGCTGTTTGGAGCACCACGTTGCACTTGCAAAGCATTCCCTATGCATGTGGCAGCAGCAGGGGCAATGGCACGAGGTTGTGCCTTTCATTGCTGCCATGTGTGCAGAGGATGCATAACCAGGGCAGAAGAGAGTTTGGCTCTACTGTCCCCTGCAGTGCCAGGTAGCACCTGTTGGGCTGTGGAGGTCTTGGGAAAGGGCAGCAGAGTGGGAGCCCGAGTCCACAGTGATCAGCCTAACCCCACCTCCACCCTGTGCACAGATCTGGGGGGGCATAGGTTCCCCCTGCCCCCCAGGAGTGTGTGCAGTGTCAGGCTGCCCTGCTCTGCTCAAGGCCACAGCAGATAGGACATGGGGAGAGGGCGTGTCAGGCTCTGCTCCACTGCAATAGCCACTGCCTTCTGCCAGGGGCAGGGGGCTGTGGGACCCAGGTCCCTGGCCCTGTAGCCTTGGTAGCTGGGGGCCCCCTCTGGCAGGGCTGGGAGTGGCAGGGG
>NW_017728907.1:28620434-28651353 GCF_001723895.1 Crocodylus porosus | reverse complement strand
GCTCCAGGGCAGGGGTTGTGGTGGGGAGTGAGAGGCCTTTTATTTTAATCACAGATTTGGGGTTTTTTATCAGAGAATTTGTGATTTTTTTTTTCCAGGAAAAACAAGGATTCCTGCTCATAAGTCATGTGCCCCAGCTTCCTGCCCTCTGCTGGATTCTCTCCAACTTGCCCACATCCTTTCTGTAGTGGGGGCCCAAATCTGAAAACAGTATCCAAGGGGGGCCTCACCAGTGTAGAATAGAGGGGAATAATTACTCCCCCCCCGCCAATCTGCTGGCAGTGCTCCTACTAATGCAGCCCAATATGCTGTTAGCCTTCTTGGCAATAAGGGCACAGTGGTACTAGCACACAGTCCTTTGCATATCTAGCAGTACTAATATTGCATAGCACCCTGCAGGACCCTTAAAAGGATCTTATGGTACCTGAAGGTGCTGTTGCACCTGGTTGAGAATCACTGTCTTAGTCCATGTGCACAAGTTCTACTAATGCAAATAGAAGATACAAGAACAATACAGGGCTCCTGTCATCAGAATTCAAGGATAGTTGATATTTTGAACCTAAAACATGGCCATTGTCCCAGTAGAACATGCCCTTAGAATGGATTGCTGAGTAATACCTACCTCTGGCTCAGTTTTTTTCATTTTGATTTTGACAGAAGAGTTATATAGTAATTATCCAATTTTAATTTTTAAAGCAAATTACAGAGTAGGGAATAATGGAAGTAACGGCTTAGTTCATGCAATAGCTGTTACCTTTTTTTGCCTGTTCTCAGAATATCCTGAAACCATTTGTGACATCTGTCCCCCAACTATGTTAAAATTGGGACAAGTTGAAAATTGCATTAAATGTCTCATGCAAACACCTTGGTTACAATATGCTAATTTAAACTCTGATTGCCATCAGCTAAAGTATTATCATGTGTTGCAAAATCAGGTGTAAAATTAGCAGGAATGAAGGGCTAATGTATCCATTAAAATATAGTATCTAGTCAAAAAGGCCATGGGAAATTGTTTAATAAATTATGCCATTCAGAACTAAAAAATATTCATGACCTGAAAAACAAATCAAAATAATCATTTTTCTTCCATCTGTGACACAAAGCAGTTTCAGATTCGTTATTCTTACCAGTGTAGCAGCTAAATAAAAATGTGCCTACTGATAAAAGTCAAAAGCACTACATAAGAATTGTTTGATATGTTTTAGGCTTTTTAGATTTACTACCGCTTTCCTAATTTGGTATTAAAGAAGATTTCCGAAATGATGATTTCTTCATTTGACTCCATTACAAAATCATATGAATTAGCTCATAATCACTCTTTAATTACCAACACTCTTTAATTACCAACATTCACTTATAAAATGTTCTAAAATGATGAGCTGTGGCACTAGCTATATATAGTGCATCATTTTCAAAACACTGTGAAGTAAACTGTTTCTCTGTGTTAATTATACTGAGCTGCACAAAGTTAAGATGCTGAGTGGTACCAATGGGCATTTATACACATGCTCTGGCTGGGGGCAGTGGGGGTGCTTTAATTACAGCAACTCTGAAAGCCTCTCTAATTAAAGCACCTGGAGTGTCTTGTGTGTCAGTGTCCCCATGCTGAAAAATGGTGGTGGGGACACTGAATGAGCTTTAGTTAAAGTGCCCCCACTGCCATTTTTTAGGTCAGATATGCTGATACATGAGACACTGGAGTCTGGTGGAGTGGGGTAATTACCACACTACAGTAGACTTGATTAATCTAGCCTGCTCTGACAGGCTGTAATCATAACACATCGGAGCAGCCTTGCTGCTTGTGTGTAGGCACCCAATGTTTTCAAAAAGTTGGAACACTCCACCTTGATGTTAAAAAAAAAGACTGCTGAAAAGAGAAAAGAATATAAATCAGCAACTAAATTCATTTAGAAATGTATCTGAAAGGCCAAACTGCACTTGACTCCAATCAAATCAGATTATAGAAAAGATTAAAATTAGATTGTATGTGGCTCAGAAAATTTGGTACAGGGTTTGGAAGTGTGACTCAGTGAAGCCAGCATTTACAGTAGCGGTTCTCAGGTTTTTCAGACTTGGGGCACCCCTCATGAGACTCAAGGTACCCCTTAGAAAATTCCAGCCCTTCGGTTTCATTCTTTTTGGCTGGAAAAATAATAGAGCAATTCTTTTCTGGCAGGGAACTCAGAAAGACCACACCAGATCAGTATGTTTTTGACACTGTGGATTCTTATTTGAAATCTCTGGATTTATTTTGTGAATTATGTCTAGATGTCAGGTATTGCTAATATTCCAAGGCACACTGTAACACCCTTAAAAGGATCTTATGGCACCCCAGAGTGCTGTGACATCCTGGTTGGGACTCATTGATTTACATCATAGCACCATTAAAATAGCAAGGTTTCAGAGAGTAACTGAAGTGTTAATAAGCAGGGATTCAGGTTTTCTATTTCCTGGGAGAAAATGTGGATTTTCCCTTTTAAAAGAAAAAAACCATGAATTTTCCCCTTTTGCAAACAGCTCTCTGCAGGCTGGGTCAGGTGTCAGTCATGCTGCCAGGGCTGGAGGGGAGGTCTGCAGGTAGAGCTGGTGGGTCTGGCAGGGGGCAGGGCAGGGCAGGGGGGTACAGGTGGGGGTGGAGGTGCATGGAGGGATCTGTGAATGTTTGCAGGCTACCGCAAGGGAACCTGCACAGCATCCTCAGACCAGGATCTGTTTGGGGAAGAAGGTGCTATTGGGACGGGGTTGGGGGGTAGCGGAAGGGTGGATTCTGAGTCATAGAATCAGAGAACCATAAAAAATTAGGGTTGGAAGGGAGCTCAGGTTGTCCAACCCCTGCTCAAAGGAGGACCATCTCCAGCTAGATCATCCCATCCAAGGCTTTGTTTAGCTGGGTCTTAAAAATCTCCAAGGATGGAGAGTCCATAACCTCTCTGAGTAATCTGTTCCAGTGTTTTACTACCCTCCTAATGAGAAAATCCATTCTAACATCTAACCTAAACTTCCCTTTCTGCAACTTGACTCCATTGCTCTTTGTTCTGTCATCTGCCACCACTGAGAACAATCTGGCTCCATCCTCTTTGGATGCCCCCTTTAGGTAGTTGAAGATTGCTATTAGATCTCCCCTCAGTCTTGTTCTCCAGACTCAATAAGCTCAGTTCCCTCAAGCTCTGCTCATAAGTCATGTGTCCCAGCCCCCTAATCATTTTCATTGCCTTCCACTGGACTCTCTCCAATTTCTGTAATGGGAGCCCCAAAACTGAACTCAGTACTCCAAATGGGGCCTCACTAGTGCTCAGTAGAGGGGAATAATCACTTTCCAGCTCATGACAATGCTGTGGGGAGATGATGAAGGCACTGCAGTTGCCACCTGCCCGCCTTTCCCTCCCTCCACCTGCCATACCCTGGAGTGGGAGGAACCAAGCACCTGGGTTTCTTAGCTGCATGCCTGGCAGTGTTAAAGAGCCCAGTGCAACTGCCTTGCTGCCTTCTCCTGTGAGGAGGAGGAGGTGGTGGTGGCAGCAGTAATAGTTGCGGCTGCTGCTACTGCACAGGGTTGCAGGGGTGAAGGGCTGTGGGTTGGGAGTGAGGGGCACTGGAAGGGCTAGCGGGCTATGGGTTGGGATTCAGGGGTACCAGCAGGCCTGGGGGGTATGAGGAACTATGAGTCAGGACTGAAGGGCACCAGCAGGGCTGGCAGGGTGGGGAGGCTGTGGGTTGGGAGTGAGGAACAACAGCATGGGGAGGGTCAGGGCACCGACATAGCAGGGCTACTCAGCACCACAAAGCAGTGGGAGCGTCAGCTGCATCTGCATGTGCGTCTTGGTGAGCGAAGCGGACAAGGGGAGCTCTGATTTTCCATGATAAAAAAAAGCAAAAATCAAACTCTAAAATATATAGGTATTTAGAATTTATTTTATAATAATGATTGAGGCACTGGTAGGCTTGCAAGTTGCTTTAAAATTGTAAATATATCAATAAAACATGGTGTTCAATTAATACCTATATATAATAGCATTTAATTTTAATCAAAGAAAAATGTGGATTTGGGGGTTTTTAATTAGAGAATTTTAGGGTTTTTATAAGCGAATTTTAGGGTTTTTTTTAACAGAGAAAACTAGGTTCACTGCTGATAAGAGACTGGGCCATTATTCCTAGGCACATTTAGATAATATGGGTCATGGTAAAAATGTTTATACCTCTGTGATGTGGCAAGGGCAAATATCCACCGAATCTAGGGGTTACATTCTCTTTTATTTTTAACAGAAATCAAATGGTAATAAAATATGTCAACCAAACCCCGCAACTGTAAATAGAATGACTTAATAAAACACACTAATGGACATATCACCAGAATGGAAATTCACATAAGCAGCCTAACCTCTCTGAACAGATGGGAAGATAATTTTGCCTTTTATTAGGCATGCAAAAGTAAGAACTCTTTTGACTCGCTGGCTTTTTGATCACATGCTTCTGCAGTAACCTGTTTGGTCATTAAGTAATTGGAACGCCTTGGGTGTGTATATATGTGCTTCAGGTTGGAGGGAGGGGCACTTTAATTTGAGCACCACTGAGAGCAGCTCTAATTAAAGTGTCTGCAATGTCATGTGTATTCAGTGCCCCACACTTTAAAATGGTGGTGGGAGTACTTTAACTAAAGCTTGGGGACAGCGAATACACAGGATGAGGAGGCTGCTGGAACGCACTAATTAGCACACTTCAGCAGACTCGGTTGAGTCTGCTCCAATGTATGCTAATTAGCACTTTGGAGCAGAGGTCTGTCACATGTATTGGTGCCCCTTGTGTCAAGAGGGCATATGTGTTTATCTGTTCATATGCTCTGTGTTAGTAGCATTCTAGATGTCTTCTAGAAACAGAGCCAGCCCCTGGTCCATGTTGAGATGCCTTCCTTTCTTCCTCTGAGAGAGACTTTTGGTCTGATTGTGACATATGACCTTGCTGTGAATGAAAGAGCAGTTTCGTTTTCAGGTTTGAAATTCTCTCCCTTTCATAATGGGAATTAGTGTTGGGTAGTCTTTCTGTTATGATTTCTTTCCCTATTGTGCCTTTGTGAGGAAACCAACATGGTTTTCTTTGGGCTCTGTAAGACCTGTATTTTTCTACCTTTATAACTTTGACGAGGCTAAAGGACTGTGAGTTAAATTTTGATAATCTAGTTGAACTTGGGAACTATTTTTTACGTAGAAGGTTTTTTTGCATTTGTATAGACTTTCCTGCTAATTTAGATTTAATAGATTTCATAGATTGTTAGGGCTGGGAAGGACCTCAGTAGATCATCAAGTCCAATCCCCTACCCTGGGCAGGAAAGAGCACTGGGGTCAGAACTTATTTGATAGCTACTTACCCTGCTTGCAGTTGAACAGATCTATGAAAGGGAATTACAGAAATGAACCAGTGGTGAACTGCAGCTCATTATATGTTATTAACTCACCTGGAATCTCTTGGAAGGAAAGCTGTGATTTACACTATGGCATTATGACTCAATGTGTTAGGAAAACAAAAGCAGAACAAATGAATAGTGGCTACTGGAGGGAGCCAGTAGCTCCCATTGATTTCAAATAGAGTTGTGCCAGACTTGAAGCAATGTCGATCAGAAGTCTTCTTTGATTTCAGCAGTTCCTTTGTTTTCTGTATTAATTGTAGATTTCACGCTCATAAACTTGGGGCTAATGCCTCATTGTAACAGAGAGCCTTGGGCTCCTGTTATTTTAATGAGAAGAAAGGCAGCAGACAGACCCCAGACAGGTGAGCAGGGTCTAGTCTCAAGGGCATCAACAAAAAAACCACTTAGGCCCCAACAGGGAGCTGCCCATTGGGGGAAAGGGGTGCACCTGTGGTTGGTTAGCAGAACTGCCTGGGTAGAGTTTGGCTGTAAGGGAATAGGTAGCTAAGGTAATAGGGCAGAGCCTAGCTCCTGTAGCTATTACAGCAGCAGTTACAAGCTGCTATGGCAACTTACTTTTAGGCCCTAATAAACCCCTGTTCAGCTGGAGTGTGGCCTGACTGGAAGGGCTTAGGTTGCGTATATGCCTAGGGCCTGAGCCAGGTCAAGGGGGCTGGGTCAGTAAGCTGCAGAGTGAGTAGCTCCTGGTTGCAGACTGCAGGGAAGAAGCTCTGTTGATTCCTGTAATCTCCTAAGGATACAAGTAAGGCACTGAAGGCATCCTATCAGGGGGATGTGGCCCAGGGCAAGGGAAGGTATGGCTGCTTTGACAGTAAACCACTGTTGGTGTTTAGACTCAGCATAGGTTTAATTTGTTACAGCCAGTCTGTTTAATACTATTTTACAGTGTAATCTGGTAATTTGGGTTTGGGACTGTCAGAGGTTGGAGAAGGTCTCAATAGTGCCTATGGGCATATGGCTAGGGGCCCAGGACACAGAGTGGACTTTGGCCCAAGAACAGGTGGCAGCCAAGAAGTAGAGGGTAGCTTAGCTCAGACAGTAGCCCAGAAGGGCCAGGAAGCACAGGCAGAGAGAGCCAAAGTAGGCTTAGTTCCCAGAGCAGGATGGAGACAGGACTAAGGGCCCAGACAAGCAAAGCAAGAGCAGGCTCAGTTCCCAGAGCAGGGCAAGGACAGGAATAGGGGTGTCTGAGAGATTGATATTTAAGCTAGGGGACTCAGGATCCAAGGAAGAGAGACAAGGACTGGAACTTGGAAGCTCATTCCAGCACAGTGGGCTGGAGCTAGAGGGCCCATCAAAAGAAAAGGGGTGGAGGCAGAGAAGGCTGAAGCCCTGACAAGGAAGTGACTGGATGACAACATCTGCAATGGATAGGCATGGTGTAAGAGGTGGTTGGAGCCACATAATTTGGCCTTAAGGCTACAGGTGACCTGAAGCATAGACGGGCTGAGAGTGCCCCCTCAGATTAAGAGAAGAACTGAGACCAGCTGGGTCGGGGAAGGACCTGCTTGTGGCAAGAAGAACTTGGGCTTGCTCTAGGACCCTTAGGCAGCCTCCCTTTCAGTTAAACATGTAGCCTGGGTGTACGTGGGTATGTACTCCCTTCTCCAATTGAAGGGGATTGTTAGCTGGCAGGTGTGCTGTGGACAAAACTGTAGACTCCTCACAGTTTCCCTCTGTCCCAAAGGAGCCAGGTCAGGATAATCTGGAATTTAACTATATACAAATGTATTATTATTTATATAAATGGATAAAAATTAAACATGAATAATGAATATAAACATATGTATAGATATATATGTACAACTATATATATATATATATATATAATGACCTTATTCTCTACAATGGATCACCACCACTGGGGTTTAAGGTAAGTAACAGGTAACCACAGGTAAGTGATAGCAAGGGGTCCTAGCGGAATCCCCAGGCAGGGTTATCGACTCTATTAAACTATCAATAAACAAATATAAAATTATACAAAATATAAGGCACAATATTATAAAATATAAGGTGCTCTCTCACAAAATATGACGCATCAGCCTCAGACTAAACTTAACTTCTTAAGTCCTCCAGGGCCACGGGCAGATCCCGGGGCCCTGACAAGGACATGCACCCAAGAATAGCCTCCCCAGGAGGACCTGGCTGGGTTGTCCCCTCCCCTGTGGAAAGACCCTTTTCTCCGTGGAACTCACGGCTTTGGAGGGGGATCCCGTGGGTGGTCAGTGTCCCCTCGGTCCCATTGCTCCTCACTTGCAAGGCCTCTGGGGCCAATGGCTTCCCCTGGATCACTACCTGCTGGGCCCCTGGACACCCCTGCGTGCACTGGAGGACTCGACTTTTTGTTAGGGGTTGGAGACCTGGGTTGCCTTGTGCAGCACCAGGGCTCAATCCACTCCTGGACCCTCCATGCAGTGAAGCCTGCACTGAGCCTTGGTCGCTTACCAGGGGTTGGAGGCCTGAGTTGTCTCAAGAGGCTCCCAGGACCTTGGACCCACCGTGCTCCATCCGTGCATGGGAAGCCTGGCCACTTGCCAGGGGGATGAGAACATGAGCTGCCCAGTGCAGCTTCCAGGGACCCAGTCCACGCCATGCATCGCTCGTGCACTGGGGGCCTGGCATCAAGCCAGGGGTTGGGACCCTAGTTGCCTTGATTGGCTTCCAGGGTCCTGGCTCTGTGCACTGAGCCGTTCACTGTGCTTCTGGCTGCCTGCCAGGTTTGCAGACCTGAGCTGCCTTGAGCGGCTCCCAGAGTCTGGGCCCTGTATGCTGTGCTGCACACCGGTTGGGACTGAAGCATCGGACTGGAATGAGGAGTCTTTGGGGCTCTTCTGGGCCCTGGCTCCGTTCGCTGGACAGCTCTCTTCAGCTCTTCTTCTGTCCTGCTCTCTTCTCCATCCCTTGATGTCTCTCCCCACATGCTGGGCACGCAGCACCTTTTATTCTCTTCAGAGGCTCTGCCCCCCCAAAGTTTTGCCCAACTGGCAGATTACAGTCTCAAACCAGGGCTGAGGCTTTTCTTTTCCTTTTTTCTCTCATCCCAAGCAGGGGTGAAGCAAATCCCCTCCCAACAGTTACCCGATTGGTGGAGTCTGTCCACAAATCACAATGGAGATTCTTTGAGCCCAGATGCACAGGGATGTTATTGGTAAATCTGTCACAAACAAATACATCAAGGTATGGCAGGTGAGTAAGAAAGGGGGGGCACCCTAGACCTTGAGTTGGAGCAAGAGTAATATAGTCACCAGGGGACTCTATGGCTGCATCTGGAACCTGAACCTTGCTACACTCACCTATAGCCAAGGAAATGTATAGCACATCCCAGGTATGGAATAGGATTCAAGAATGGCAAACAGTTATTACCTTATTACTGGGCAATTGACTTCCTGTGAAGAAGATAAGCCTTTCACAAGTAACATTTCTTTGTATCACTCAAAGTATCCTTGAAATCTTTTAATGGGTTTGCTTAAAATAGTTTCCAATCCCTGCCATGCTCCCTCTGAAGGCATGTTGTAGGTCTTCAAAGCCTCTTGACCTGCTGCATGTAAAAGCATAGAAAAAGCTATCTACTGAGGTTTGTTTTTGATTCCAGAAATATTTGGAAGTGCTACAGACACTTGCCTGAAAGTTTTCTGCCAGGTTTCTATACAAATTGATGGATTTAGGAGGTTTGATTTACTCCACTTTTTTGCCAAAGTTTTAACTCCCTTCTATCACCGTGTATTAAAGGTCTGACAGATGGGAGTGCTAATATTAGAGTGTCTTTATTTCCTAATGGTAGAGTGTTGCAGGGAAAATCTTGAGCTCCTTTTTACCTTAGCTCTTGTTCAGACAACCTTTGACTTCAAAAGACCTTCGCTGCCTCTTCTTGTCAGAATCCTTGCTAAGTCAGGATTTGGCACAAATTGAAGTAGCATTGTACCTGAATATGAAGCTAGTGACTAGGGAATGAAATGTCACTACACTGTGACTTTTCCCCAGGCTAAACATTAGAGAAACTGAAGAAAAAAATTAACACTGAGCTGCAGATTAAGGTGTGGTACAAACTGAATCTGAGCCATTTTACCCAAGCAAAACTTCTACTAGGGAAAGGAGTTCTACTAGAAACACACAGGCCTGCTACATGTTATTTCTGTCATCTCAGGATTAATAATTTATCAGCTCTAATGCCTATCAGTGTCTCTGCTCACCTGTGTAATATTATCCAGTCTTGTGGCAAAGTTAAATCAAAGGAGACTGGAAAAAAGGGAAGCCAGAACTGAAAAATATAGCAAGGGTAAGATGCACTCCAAAGAAGCCCATGAGGCCTTGAGGAAATACTTGGGAAGTTATTGATTTTGTTTGGTTTCTGCTAGTTTGGTAAGATCAACTCTTCTCAAACCTAAATCTCAGGTCCAAATTTACACTAGAACCTTAGAGACTGGTTAGGGAAAATGACAGGTTGAGTGAGTTTAGGGATGTCCTATGAGTATCACTAAACCAGGACTGGATTGTAAGCAGATCCTGCAGAAACTGCAGCAAGCATGCTCACTCTCCTAAGGCGAGTTGAGGGTAAGACTAGAATAAAATAGAAAGTACAAAGATTGCAGTGAAAGATTAATCCTTATGCAAGGAGAAATGTGTATAATACAGAAATCTATCACTCTTAAGTATTGCAGTGTAGTAGGTAAAAATGTAATTAGAATTGGGCAAAACTTTTTAATGAAACATTTTTAGCTAAAAAATGCCTATTTGGGTCAACTAAAACAATTTACAAATTTGTGTCAAACCTGTTGGATAGTTTTGGTTACGAGAGAGGAAAATTTTGCTAATGATCCAAGAATATTTAACTTTATAAGTAACCCATTAATGATATTAGAAAAATGTGGATTTCAGAAAGAGAAAGTCATTGCAATTTAGAGTTTGTCTTCAGAGGAAGCTGTTTTTTATTTTTTATTTTTATTTTTTTTAACTGAGCTGGGGTGCACTAACTACTATGGGTTGGTTACTCTGTGATACCTGTGTATGCAGTCTGAATCGTTATTTCTACACACTGGGGACTTTTTCTGTATTACATATTCAGCATTCTGAGCCTGTATCCCATGGTGCTTTGTGCTGCTGCTGGAAACTGTACTATGGGATTTTCCCACAGTATCCTGTGGGGTATACAGTGAAAGCCATCTAGAAATGAGTACAATGAGTTAAAATCATAGAAAATTAGACTTGGAAGGGACCTCAAGAAATCATCCAGTACAACCCCTTGCTCAAAGCGGGACCATACCCAACTATATCATGCCATTCAAGGCTTTGTCAATCCAGGTCTTAAAAACCTCTCTATGGATAGAGATTCCATAACCTCTCTGAGTAACCTATTCCAGTGCTTTATTACCTTCCTAGTGAGAGAGCTCTTCATAACATCTAACCTAAACTTTCCTTGCTGCATCTTGAGACAGTTGCTTCTTGCTCTGTCATCTATCAACAGTGAAAACAGTTTAGTTTCAGCCTCTTTGGAACCACCCTTCAGGTCACTGAAGGCTGCTGTTAAATCTCCCCTGAGACGTATCTTCTCCAGACTCAATAAGCCAGTTACCCTGAGCCTCAGAAGTCGTATGCCCCAGCCCCTTAACCACTTCTGTTGCCCTCCGCTGGACTGTCTCTAATTTGTCCACATCCTTTCTGTAGTGCGGGGCCCAAAACTGAACACAGTACTCCAGATGTGGCCTCACCAGTACCCAATAGAAGGGAATAATCACTTTCCTTGATCTGCTGGCATCATTCCTATGAATACAACCTAGTATGCTGTTAGCCTTCTTTGCAACAAGGGCACACTATTGGCTTTAGTTCTGGGCTTTAGGTTCAAACTTGAATATCTTCTTGATTCCCATCTTGCTTTCTCATCACTTCTTTCTCTCTCCTCTCTTGGCTATGTTCACTGCTGGGAGCAGTGATAGTGCTCTGTGGTGCAGAGCTTGTCAGTGGTGATAGAGGGCCTTATGGAGGTGCATTGGCTTCTTACCATTGGGTAATTTCATTTTGCAAGTCAGCTGCCAGCAACAGCTACCTCTTTGCACATCTTCTCACCACAACAGATAAGAAACAACAAAAGACATCTGACTGGACACCTACCAGCAAACAACCACACATTGAACTACTATGTGAACTGTTTTAAGGAAGTGGGAAGACAATAAAGAAGAAGGCATTGACCAGCTGTTTGTAGAAGACCTTCTGTTACACCAACTTCATATGGTGCCACAACATTACTAATCTCCTAAAATGATAATCAACTGACATGAAAGGATTTTGCTTCAAACCTAGAATGGCCATCTGTGGCTGCAGAATTTCAAGATGACAAAGGACACCTCTCTGGAGCTCTCCTATGTGGAGCTCATCCTAGAGTTGGAGCAGCAACATACTAACCTCTTCCATGGTGTACCAGCTCCCTGTCTTGATTGCTAGAGGTCAGTACATACCCAGTTTTGTTTGGGATACAGGTGACCATCGCCATTCTCATACCCACTGAGAATGGTGAAATCCATGAATAAGGCACTGCGTTCCTGAATGCAGTGCCCCTGGCGGCTGGGAGTGGGGCATGGCTCTGGTGGCAGGAGCCCAGCAGCGGGAACCCAGTGGCAGCAAGCACAGAGCTCCTGAGGAGCTCCTGTAAGTGTATAAAGTGCATTTAAAATTTGGGTCTGGCATTCGCGAATATTTGAAACCACAAATGCTGAACCTGTGAATAGCGAAGGTTTTGCTGTATTTGCAATGGAAGTGTGGAGGCCTATTAAGAATGTACTACTGATACTGGTTCTAACACTTACTATCAGAAAATTATTGATGACTTTTCAAGTGTGGATTTTTTCCCATTTGCACTGGGGCAACTGAACTGTATTCCTTGCCTCTGCACTAGTTCTATGAGTTTATTACCAGACCATGGTTATCAAGGGGTTGGTCTCAAAGGCTTATGATTCTGAGATCCTTAGGAACTTGCATTTCTTATTTAGTGTAAAAGGATAGGTTCTTTCTGGGACCATTGTGGGTATTAAGGCTAGGGACAGAAGTCACACAGACTGGTTTAAGTGATCATAAACTGGTTTAAACCTGTAACAGAACATAAGTTCATTGCTCATAAACCAGTTTCAAAATGGCTGAAACTGGTTTAGGATAAACCTGGTTGAATGTAGTATCAGACTTAAATGATTTGGGTCAAACTGGTTTATGGAACTTCTGTCCCAGACCCCTTCCTGGTTTAAGTTAAATCAATGTCCTCCAGCATGCTCTTCAGCCCTGGGATAGGCTGTCTGCTCCAGAGAGCAGGGCTGGCCCTGCCCCTCTCCTCCCTAGCCAGAGCACTATCACTGCTCCCAGCTGGCTGATAAAGGGGTAGGAGACTGAAGGTACAGCTGCATCTGCCTGGCTTCCCCCTGCATCCCTCTCGCCCCCCATCACAGCTCAGTGCTCAAGCAGGAGTCCCTCCCCTCTCTCACAGCAGGGACCTGAGCCACGCAGATCTTAGTTGGCATGTGGTCAGTCATGCCACCCCCCCCATGCTAACTAAAGCAGATAGGTGTGTGCCTATGAGTCTTCTATTTCACTGGAGCAAAAGAAGCTTAGGGCTATTTGGAGCTAATCAACAGGTAAGTGGATAATGTCCCTCTATTCCTTCTGTGGAAAAAGCTGTTTAAGGAGAGCTTGAACTAATGAGAGAAGCTTTTGTTTTTTTGATGGGTTGATAAACTTATCAGCTCCCTGCTGGCTTCCTTGGAGTTTGCTGCAGACAGTACGAAGAAGCAGGGAGAGGGAGATTGAAAAGCTCAGTATCATCAACAGATGTATGCACTCCACACAAGCAGTCCTCCCTCCTTTTGCCTCAGAGTGCTAGATGGGGGCTGTAAAGCCTGGTGAGGGCTGCTTCCCCCACCTCCTCCAGGCACACCCCAGCTGGGAGCTGTGTAGGCAGAGGGAGGGGTTTAAATCCCCACTAACCAGAGTGTCCTGTCAGGGTCTGGCCATGCCCCCCCAGCTCAGCACTATAGAAGGGAAGGGAGAGCTCACCCTAGCCTCCTCCCCCCGCCCAGCTTCTAGCCTGAGCCACTGGAGGCATATTCCTGCATTTCCTGAGTGAAAAGGGCATGCCTGTCCATTTGCAAATTGGTTCAAGTTCTGCAGGTGAAACTAACTTGCAAAAATTGAATCAGTTCAGGTTCAGGCTTTTTGAATATCTGTCCCTAGCCTAATTGAGTTCTGGTATTTTGGGAGACTTGGCATGTGCTCTGTTTCCTTGGTTGATGAATCTATTAGTGGATGCATTTATCCTAGAAGAAGCTGCTTAACTGTCAACTAAACAGCTACAGGAAGGGTATGGATTTGGGAGGTTAAATTAGAAAACGTGCTATTGTCCTGATAAGGGTAAAGACTGATCCAGGGAGGCATTTGGGATATTTACTGTTTTCCATATGGATGTATGTGTAGTGATGGTGTTGTGGTTTGTCTTTTTGGTTTTTTTTCGCTTGTGGTATGGGAATCTTACATTTGTGTGATATTTTGTAGGTGACTTAATGAACTAGTTATTCTAATTTTTTTCTCTTTGTGCTTTGTGTATTTTCATTAATGTTGTGACATTTGAATTGGGGAAACTTTTGGAATGGAATATTAAAAATATGAAATAGTTTATGGTTGTTTGCTTTATGATTTGGATCACATGGTGAACATTTCCGAAACTATTAATGGAAAGATCATGGATTACTTAATGAAATTTCATAAGTAGTTTCATGATCTTTCTTTCTTTCTTTCTTTTTTTCTTACAAAATTAAAACAATTTTCCAGCCACATTCATTTAAAAATAAAATACAAATACTCCTTGTTTGTCCATATCGATGTAAAGGTATAAACATTTGAACAAACAAAGAACTTAAAATTTAAGTTTTGAATATGTATAAACACAGAGTAAATTAAGGAACAAAATCTGAAAACAGGTGTGGCCTTACAGCTTCCAACTGTGTACATGCCCACTTACCTTCCTGGTAATGCGTGGGCTGGAATATTTGTGGAAGAAAGCCCTCTACCCTGGTTTGAAGCTTCCAGTATAACTAGGTACATGTTTCAGCATAGTATCATCACATAATACAAAAATTTAATTGACAGCATTTTATCACATCATTTTAGCAGGACACTTTACTGTTTGGTTGTTGTTGTTTTACTTCCTTAAAACAGTTCACATAGTAGTTCAATGTGTGGTTCTGTTTGCTGGGAGGGGTCCAGTCAGATGTCTTTTGTTGTTTCTTATCTGTTGTGGTGAGAAGATGTGCTTCTGTCCTGGTGCCAGAGAAATAGACTTTTGAAAGATCCATTCAGCTCCCCACTGACTGCCCACCCTTGGTTGTCACTTACCATCCCATACTTAGAATCACAGAATCAAAAAAAATTAGGGTTGGAATGGAGCTCAGGTGGTCATCTAGGCAAACCCCATGCTCAAAGCAGGACCATCCCCAAATATATCATCCCACCCAGGGCTTTGTTGAGCTGGGCCTTAAAAACCTCCAGTCGTGATTCTACCACCTGTCTAAGTAACCCACTGGAGTGCTTTACCACCTTAGTGAGTTTTTTTTTTTCCTAAAATCCAACCTAAGCTTCCCTTGCTGTAACATGAGACCATTGGTCTTCATTTTGTCATCTGCCACCACTGAGTACAGTCTAGCTCCAACCACTTTGGAGCCACCCCTCAGAGAGTTAAAAGCTGCTATCAAATCTCCCCCAAGTCTTCTTTTCTACAGACTAAATAAGCCTAGTTCCCTCAGCCTTTCCTCAGAAGTCATGTGCCCCAGCCCCCTAACCTTTTTGTTATCCTCCACTACTGGACTTTCTCTAATTTGTCTACATCCTTTCTGTGGGGCATGGGGGGGCAAAACTGGGCACACTATTTCAAATGTGGCTTCACCAGTGCAGAATAGAATGACTTTCCTCATTCTTTTGGCAACGATCCTATTAATGCAGCCCAGTATGCTGTTGGCTTTTTTGGCAACAAGGGCACATGGACTCATATCCAGCTAATTGTCCACTGTAACCACCAGGTCCTTTTCTGCAGAGCTGCTGTTTAGCCAGTTGTTCCCAAGCCTGTAGCATGGGTGCATGGGATTCTCCTGTCCTAAGGGTAGAACTTTGCACTTGGTCTTGTTAACCATGTGAGACTCCTTTTTACCCAATCCTCCAATTTTTCTACGTCACTTTAAATCCTAGCCTTACCCTCCAGCCTATCTACTACTTCACCTAGCTTGGTTTAATCTGTGAACTTGCTAAAGGTATATCCATAGCATCTTCCAGATCATTGATGAGTATATTGAAGAAAACTGATCCCAGTACCAGCCCCTGGGACACTCCACTTGATATTAACTACCAGCTAGACATAAAGCCATTGACTGCTACTCTCCGAGACTGATGATTCAGGCAGGTTTCTATCTACCTTTCAGTCCATTCATTCAACCCATACTTCCTTAGCTTGTTTGCAAGAACACTGCAGGAGACTGTATAAAACGCCTTGCTAAAGTCAAGGTATATCACATCCACTGCTTTCCCCACATCCACAGAGCCAGTTTCTTCATCACAGAAGGCAATGAGGTTGGTCAGGCATGACTTGCCCTTGCTGAAGCCATGCTGACTGTTCCCAATCACTTTCTTCTCTTGCAGGTGTTTAGAAATGGATTCTTTGAGGCCCTGCTCCATGACTTTTTTAGGGGCTGAGGTGAGGCTGACTGGTCTAGCTCCCTGGATCTTCCTCCTTCCCTTTCTTAACAATGGGAATTATATTTTCCCTTTTCCAATTGTCATGGAGATTGGGAGAGATCCCAGACTTTCCAAGATAATAGCCAGGGTCTCTGTAATCACACCAGCCAACTCCCTCAAATGTGTTGCATCTGCCCCCATGGACTTGTACACGTCCAGCTTTTTTAAATAGCCCCTAATATCTTCTTTCACCACTGTGGGCTGCTAACCTTCTGAAACTGTTGCCTGGCGCAGTAGTCTGGGAGCTGGCCTTGCCTGTGAAGACTGAGGTGAAAAAGGCATTGAGTATTTTGGCCTCTTTTCCCATCATTTTGGCCTCCCCCATTCAGTAAGGCCTTTCTTTGACCTTCTTGTTGTAACATACTTGTAGAAACCCTTCTTTTTACCCAAATTGCCATCCAGTTCTATGTTCCCCACCAATTCTTCCCTGCTTGTGAGCAGTAGGTCAAGAGGACCATGGCCCCTAGTTGGCCTCTTTAACACTTGCATGAGGAAGTTGTCCCCAGCACTCTACAAAGACTTCCTGGATTGGCTATGCATTGCTGTATTGCCCTCCCAGTGGATGTCTGGGTGAATGAAGCCTGCCATGAAAACCAGGGCCTGTGATCAGACAACTAGCAGAAGTTTCCAGAAGAAAATGTCATCTACCTCATTCTCCTGATTTGGTGGTCTGGCAAATATCCACCACATCACCCTTTGTGGTTCCTCCAGGTCACCTGCATCCCCACTTACCTCAGGGCTTTGGTCTTCATTCCCCAGTGAACCTAATTTAAAACCCTCCTCACTAGGTTAGCAAGCCTGTCTGTGAAGATGCTCTTGCCTTTCTTCTTTGTCAGGTGGATCACATCTCTTCTTAGCAATCCTTCTTGGAACAAATACCACAGTCAAGAAGCCATATCTCCTGCTGGTGACACCACCTGGGCAGCCATGTATTTATTTGCAGGATGTGTCTGCTCCTTCCCAGGCCCTTCTCCTTGACCCTTCTAGGAAAAGGGAACAGCACCTGTCCCCCCAATCCCTTCACCCTGGCACCCAGAGCTGTGTAGCCATTCTTGATCTGCTCAGGATCCCCCCCTGGCAGATTCATTGGTGCTCACATGGATGAGTAGCATGGAATAGTAGTCAGAGGGTTGGACAAGTTTTGGTAAGCCTTCCATGACATCACGGAACTGGGCTCTAGGCAAACAGCAAATCTCCTGGGACAACAGGTCAGGCTGGCAGATGGATCCCTCCATGCCCTGCAGAAGGGAGTCTTCACGACCACAACCCATCCCTTCCTCTTTGTGGAAGTGGTCTCGATCAAGGATGCTTCATCAATTCCATGCTAAAAAAACCCTCTGGGACTGTGGAGAAAGGACTGCCAGAGGTGGTGCTAGGAAAGGTGCTCTCGATCCTCTGTTGCTAGTGCTCCATATCTGTTCTCGGGGCAGACTGCTGTAGGTGGGGATGATGACAAATTCTTGCTGCCAGAGGTCACAAACTTCTGCCTTCTTGGGAGTCCATACATTCCTTTCCTAGCACCACCTCTGGCAGTCCTTTCTTCACAGTTCCAGAGGCTTTTTTAGCATGGAATTGATGAAGCATCCTCAACTATAAGGACTTCGGAGCCTTACTACCTTCTCCTTTAGCTTTCTTGGCACCAGAAGGCACCACTCGTATCACAGACACTCCCCCCACCTGGCTGACATTGGAAGGAACTCGCAAGCCGCAGTTTGTATAGCAACAAACCAGGACCTGGGTGGAAGCCTTGATAGTGTGTGGTCCTGCCTAGATAGATATCTCACAGGTAAAAGCAGAAGAAGATCTGGAAGTGGGTCTGGTATTGCAATGTCCTCCAGCCATTTCCTTGGGCTTTCTAATCTGCTGCCTCTTACTTCCTGCTTATTTTTTCCAAGCAGACTTTCCTTAGCAAACTCGTCTGTAGCTGGCCTGATTGTTCCTTGATCCTGAAGGGTTCCTTCTACCACTGGGAACTTAAGTTATGTTAAGTGCACTGAAAATGCTAGCATCTGAGCATACAAGCAGTAAAATGTGTTATAGTGTAGCAAAGTTAGGACTTTCCTGTGTGGTGTCTCCATATCATTTTACTTAACATGTGTCAAGCTAACATCTGACTGCTCCACAGAGGTAATATGAGCAGGAGACTGGTGTAGTGCTGGGGCTGGGACTGACAAACAGCTGCAGCACACCAGTCTTTGGATCCTGGGCTTAAGACGTGTTTTATTTAGATCATAGTAAGCATTACTATGCAACCTATATGGAGAACTTTCTAACTCATAGCAATGCTTACTATGATCTTAAAGAAATGCATCTTAAGTGTAACGTGAGACAAGGCCCTTAAAAACCAGGGATTTAACATGGCCCATTATAACCTTCCCATTTGGCTCAAATCTCTCAGGACTCCATGGGTGATAACAACCCACTTACTACCTGATCTCTCTCTTATTCTGTTTTGATTTATGTAAGGAGTTTTGCATAGGTCTTTGTTCTTTCTGCCTCCTTAGCTCTGCTACATCTGCTTTTTACATCCCCAATAGTCTCTCCACTTCCCCCTCATTCTCCCCCTCTCATAATATATACAGGTTTCAAGGTATCTCCAGGACCCTTGCATGGTCCTAAACAGGGTCATAAAGCATGGTTTGGTTCAGTAATGATCTATAACTTTAGGCTGCAATTATTGTTTGTTTTCTTTTACATAGCTGCAGGTAGCACCACAGAAGTTGTCGTGAGAGAGAGAGAGAACATGCTAACATTTGCATTTATTGTATAGGGAATTGCTGAGCAGCAAAAGCTATTTCTTTTGGGGGGGGGGTTTTCTGTAAGAGACTGTGCAAGGACAAGTCTCTCGCCTTGGGGGATGAGGTCAATTTTAAAGGAGATGCCATAAATTCATGATAGTGGTTTTTTCCCCCCTTATTTTAAAGAAAGAAGAAATTCTCAGATGTCCTTAGAGAGCAGACCAATTTCTACTTAAAATTACAGTGTGCAACTACTCTATTATATAGTGAGTTCTGTTTTTGTAACTGATTTAATTAACGTTTCCTTGAGTCTTTTCAGACAAATACTAATAACTAGGAACTGATCCATTTTTACTGCAAAATCAGTATGGTAGTCTCTGTCAACTGTGTGGGTTGGCTATTTGCAAGGGTGTAATAACACCACAGGCTTGAGGAATTTTGCTGCCTTGGCAAGATGACTTCTGACTTCTTAGAATTGTTCTTTTCATCATTCCAGATTGTCACCAAAACAATTTTGTGAAACATTTTCTTATTTTTCCTGTGCCCATCATTGCTTATTCAGCCATTTGTACTGACATCTGTAACATAAGCATATCTTCCACAGAAGTTGTCTTTCTCTGAACATGAAACTAAGCTTGTCATATTATTTAAGTAAAGGACACAGGAATCTATATACAACAGAACTCTAAACCTCCAACAATTTGAAACTTGGATTTAACTGTTCTAGAAACTCTACACAACCTAAATGTAAGGAGAAACTTATTTTTGAGCTGACACAAGTTTTATTCAGTGGAGCAACAACAGGTGTGGATCTGGCTTTAAATGTGTAAGATTGTATACTTTGTATGTTGGGAGCAGCACTGAGATACTGCATCTCATCTTTAGTTATGCTGTGTATAAACTAAAATAAAGTTTGCATCATGAGGATTTTTACTTAGAGAAAACAGAGCTGCTCATTACACTTGTTATGGATATTAACTAATTAATTAAATCTATTTATAGTCAGTTTTACTACCTATTACTCTAAATTTAGCCAATTTCAAAATAGGTATTCACCAATTCGCCAGTTTAATAAGGCAGCCTTAATGACTTCACCTTCCTCAGTGGAAAATATGTCAAGTGAGTAGAGTATAGTAGGATCTAAACTGATTAATGGCAATATTTGCTTGACAAAAGTGTTGGTAAAAGAAGAGGTGGAAAAGGAAATGAGCAGGCAAGAGAACATCATAGGTGAGGGGAACTTAGAAGGTACAAGAAATACGGGTCAAAAGAAGCTGCCTAAAGGCTACTTAGGCCACTGTCACGTGTTACACATAAGATGTGATCAACCAGTTACTCGTACTTTAAGTTGTGACCTGGCCACATGCTCAATCAATTATTGGAATGATAAAAATGAAGAATAAGCCACAAAATTATTACACACTTTTTTTTTGTGGAATAAAACTTTGTGGTTGGTTCCTACCATGCCATTAATTGAACATGTGGTCAGGGGTGTCCCCACAGCTGTGAGTTTCATCAGCTGAGCCAGGCTGCCAGCTGCAGAGATGCACCAGACACCCCTGTGACTTGAAGCCCTTACCTGACAGGACTTCTAGCTATGGAAATATCTGGTGTATCCCTGCAGCTGGGACCCTAGCCCAGCTGATGGGATACCTAGCTGCAGGGCTGCATGGTGTGCCCCTGTGGCTGGGAGCTCTGTCAGCTTTGGGGGCTCCCAGCCATGAGAGCTTGCTACTTCTCAGTGCTGGGAGAGTCTGGGATCATGATGCCAGGCTCCCCTACGCCAACAGTAAGGTGTGATGTGATCTCCTGCACAATCCCATAATCACATGTCCTACCGTGTACATATGGCATGGGAAGAGATGCAATTGTGTGGACTGTACATCAAATTCTATTGCACCTTTACCTGTATGTCTGGGGAGGTGCTTAGAGTGCATTTAGTAGTTTTGTGCCAGTTATATTTGTCCTAAACTGGATCTAGGTTAAATGGGGGATAAAAATGGGCATACTAATATTAATTAGACTATAACTTTTCAGGAGCCATTTTCTATTCCTCAGCCTTATTTAGCAAACTTCTAAAAATTGAGCCAGGTAATTCCTGGCTTTAAATTCCAGGAAGAGTGGTATGGCCCTCTTCCTGGGATTTAAAAGAAAGATACAGTATTTTCTGGGGAGCATACAGCAGAATGCAGCATCAAAGGAATTGTCATCGGTGGTTTAAACACAGCAATTATGTGTTCTAACTCTTGTGATTCACAGAGACTTCACTGAGACTATATTAATAAGAAAACTAGCAAAAGAAAAAAATATGAATTATGATCTGTCTAAAAATTAGACAGATATGTATTTTACCAATTATAACATCAACTTGAGATTTAGTATGTTTGTAACAACCAGTCATTATGGTATATCACTAAGGCAAGTTAACACATTGAGTAACTGTTAAGTTATGCACTGCTGACCCATGTTCAAGGCTATACTTTCAGGCATTGCTTCTATTTTTAGCGACTGTAGATGTTTTTAGCAGTGGCAGAATATGGCTCCCCACTTCCTCCTTGACAAAGGAGTTGCATATTGCAACTCAGTTGCAAATTAGTTTGTCAGTTTCAAGGCTTTGATTTTATTGGTAGTAGAGAGGCTGCAAGTTAGATTTGGGGAGATGCGATTCTTTTTTCCCCTTATGAAATGCTGAAGTGAATTGTTAAAGTTATTCCTGAATATTGATGGGGGTTTTCCATGCAGTTTGCATCCTGGAGATGACCATAAATTACATTTGAGTGGAGGGCCTGGTGGCAATGTGGTGGGGCTACTTGTGGCAGGATAACTCTTATAAAATACCAGTGTTACAACCTCTAGAGTAAGGTGAGGAGAGGGCACCTCAACAACCCAAACCCCCACTGTCTTGTGGGCACTCTTTGGGTGGAGAAATGCTAAAGGAGATCACCCTGACAAACAACTTCTTGCCAAGGGGCTAGGCAGTCAGCAGCAGTTCTTTATCTGTTGTACTCTGGCAGAAGCTATAGCCATTGAAGCACTGAACATCTGGACTTGGTCTGGCCTTTGGATTCTGTCTCAAGGGTCTAATGGAGGGATGGTAGGCGTTGGGCAGCTTCCACTCCTCCATACTTTTGCCTAGGTGCGTGTGTGGAAGATCTTGCAGCAACAGTTGCCTACACCAAATAATTTAGAGTTATCTCAGTTATTTTTAGCTTTTGTACCAAAAAGCCAAAAGGAGAACTACATACTTAGTTTTCTGGACTCTGTGTAGAGATTGAGGGCCAGGGGCTCACTTGTGACTCGCACAGAGTTTAAATTGGATTGGGCATGTATATTAGTGTATGCACTGTGCTATCCAGGTTCTAATTCACCTAGTATAGTGGAAAACAAAAACTTGAAATGATATCCTTCCTCTTGAATAAATAACATACTTTTATTTTGCTGCCTTGAAGTCCTCATTTCTGATTACTTATCTTGATGTGTCATTGTTAATGTGGGGTACTTTTTTCAAACCAAAGCCTATGCTCACTCTCTCTAAATTAAGAGATCAGCACTGGAAATCAGCTGAATACCACTGGGGAATTCTAGGCAATGCTGAACTCCAACCTATGGGTACTCAATTTCTATACAGAGCATTCATCAGTTTAGAAGACTGGTCCTAGAACATCTCTTTGGCAGTTGCTTACATGGAAAAACTTCATTCACTGCATTTAAGTTTGCTTTTAATGCAGTTTGACTGAAGAAGGATGAGTCAGCACCACGTGGTCAGCTAACAAATGTGGCCCAAAGACAGTAGCTTCGGGAACTTAAATTAAGCCACTGATAGCAACTTGTGTTTTATATCCATGTTTTATCCACAGCACTTTTCTCTTGAATGCTAACCATGTCTAATTCTTAACTAAAACTGCAATGTTTACTTAAAATAGTATGTTTTTTATCAACATTACTTATGATGACTTTCTTGGTGCTTACCTGACTGTATTCAGTTGAGAGAGGTTTCTTTTTAGGTAGTATTATTATTCATAAATAAAATCACAATGCACATTTCTAAATTGGCCAGGAATAGGATCTGAGGACCAGAAGGCATTTACTTTGTTAGCCAGACTGATCAAATACAGAGCTTTTTACCTGCACTCAACCATAAACTTTAAAAATATGTTTGAACGCCTTATAACTCTCTAAAATACTAGATTGCTGGTACTTTCAGTCTTGCTGTGACCTGAGGGATAAAATTTGGTGGTGTTGCAGTTTTTCCTTTTTTGGTTATACCTCTTATTACAAACCAGGCAGATTTCAACAGTGCTCTTTCTGGCAGCAAATTGTTCACTTCCTTATTTCATAGTTTCTTATACAGACTCGAGTCTCTGCTTTTCTATCACATGCTCTTAAACTGTTAATTATATTGCCCTTTTGCTGTTCAAATGGTTTGCATCAATCCTAGACCCTTGTGTATTGCTAGACTGTTTTCATTATATTCATAAAGCCTTCACATTCTATGGTCCTCTTTTCAAAGCGGTTTGCATTCAGCACAGTAGATATTCCCGTTACAATATTAAAACTTGGAAGTTTCATCACAAAGTGTTCTCCTGTGTGTCAATCACTCTTGTTCTAGTGTCCTTACAGCTGCTCATGCCATTGAAAATAACTGCTAGTTATTTTCATGTGACAGAACAAAATGGCTGTAGTTATAACTAAAGCTAGTAATAGATTGTCAGTCCTTGTGTGTAAGCTAAAGTTCATAAGTAGTATCATAAGTCTCTGTTTTACATTACCCAGAGCTAATATTGCCTATAACTCTTTTTTTTTTCTAGGAGATGTTCACTTTACATATTTTAAAGTTTCTTTTGCTTTACTGTGTAGTAGGCTATTGATCCCTTCCTACTCTGTGCAAGGTCTAAGTCCATTTTAAAGGGTATCAAGATTTTAGGGAATTTTTTTAGGCTGGCTTTTTTTTCTTTCTCTGCTAGTCACACTGAAATGGAATAAAACCAAGATCCTGAGTGTTTTATCTACAAAAATAATGGTAGGAAAGGCAGTACATCTTGTTCCTTTTCTTGAAACAGGAACTATTTCTTGAAATAGCTCCATCCTAGGTACAACTGTTCCCAGAGACTTCAACATATTTTTATTCTTTTGAAAAGTTTTTAAAATCTAGGTTTAGAGTCTGTTGCTTTGTGGGGGAGAATAAAAATCCCCACTTCCCACTCCAAGTTGACAACGGGAATCATTTTTAACTTTTCCTGTAAGTGTGCTTATTAGTACTGGCTGGGAAGAATTTTTTTCATAGGAATGAAATTCTACAAGTTTTGGAAACTTTTTTTCTCTCTTTTTGTGGTCCCTATTGGAATAACAGTTCAAAAAAACAATCTTCTTCAAAGTAGGGAGTTTGAGAGTTTGGAAACACCAACTTCTTCCTGATCCTGCCTCAGTGGGACCATTGCAAAATGAGAGATGCTGTGGATTGTTTGTTCCCTGCCTGCTTCATCCTCAGGCTTCCTGGAATACCCACGTTGCTGAGAGTTGCTTGCCCCAGAGGGGAAGTCCATGGAAACAGATGTTTAGAGAGCCGGGATGATGACTATCTGGTGAACTGGGGAACAGAACAGCCATCTTCGCTGCCAGCAAGGTGGGCAGATCATAGAGGCAGGCAGCGAGATATATGGGAAATGAGCAGTCTACAAGAAGCAGCAGATAAGAGATCCTGCTTCCCAGGAAGCTGTGGGGCTTAGGGAGTCAACAAGACCTACCACCCCAGGAGCTGGGAAGACAGTTCCTAAGAAGCTATGAACAGCTTTCAGGTCAGCTCACCTTGGTGGGAAAATCTGAGAGAGAGAATTTGTAAAGTACATCTTTGATAAATAAACTAATTACCATTTTACCTTTACTCAGGTTTTCATCTGTTCATAAACTGAAACACTAGAAAATGTATTATGAGTTTGAGTTAAAATAGATTTTAAAGCAAATACATTAAGGAAAGTATAATAAAGATTGTTAGATGACAGTGTCTGCAGTGCTAGTGATTGAACTCAGTATGGCATATTACAATTTTCAGGAGATAATAAATCAGGTCAATTTTAATTCAGAGTTATTTTGGATTCTGCAGAAGTATCCAGTGGCTGGACTTTATAAAGGTAAAAAAGGTGCTTGTTACTGACCAACTGATGACAACACTACCTGAAGTCTCTCTGAGCCAAGCGGTTCAGGCACTAGGAGCACGACAAAGGTGTTGACCAATGCAGAGCAAGCTTTCTGTTGTTGGGTATTGCAATCTGGTTCCTTTTCTGGCAGAGCTGAAAAGGGAACCAATAAAAAAAAAAAGATCCAAACTTCTGGAGAAGTTTTTGAAATGTCTCACAAACATGAGTAATCCCTTCCAGGTACCTGTAGGAAAGGGAAGCATGTCATCTATGACTACTTAAATCTGGGTTTGGAAAATTTTCAGTAGACTCATACAAAACAGCTTTTGCACAAAACTGATTTGGCAAATGCAATAGACTGTAATAACTCTTCTATACTCTGGTGGTGTTATGTCCAAGTCTGGCCAGTCCTGAGTCCATCCACATCTACAGCCCATCCCAATTCCAAAATATGCTTGTGAAGATGCTTTGAGACATCTATCTGTGGCTGCTCTTGAGACCTGTTTCTAGTGTGCTTTGATATAGCTGCTGTGGATGACCCTAGAACAGTGGTTCTCTACACAGCTCAGCAAGAGGAATCCTGCTCTGTTGAAGCAGCCACCAGCACTAGCACTGCCTGGCCAAAGGAGATGGGTGTGGAGATACCAAGGACAGATAAGACCATCCTCCTTCCCTACACAGGCAAGTTTTTCCCAGAGCACAAAACTTATTAGTTACATCTCTAGTTAAACTTTCTGTCTTCTAGGTTTATCAGAAAGCCCTATTTCAGAAGTGCATGGCAGCACTGCAGTTGAGAACCAATGAGGTAAGCTGAGTTAGTACAACTGTGGTTCTCAACCAGAGTGCTGCCAAAATCAAAATGTTGCAGAGGTGTGCCTTGAGTCTAGAAAGATGGAGAACCACTGATGGAGAGGGGCCTCACTGGCATATTTCGGGGTTTGGACCATATCACGAGGTATGTGCTTGTGGGGCATTCTGGCTGCAGGGTGCCTAAGTCAGGTCAATAAGTTGTCTGGGTCTGGTAAAAATACTACTCTGACAAATTACCTTCCATGAAGTTACTTTCCTCATGCGGTGTGATCCTTTGGTCAATTTTGTATGACTTCATGTCCCTTGCCCTGGAATTCTTCAATTGTCTGTAGGTATGTGATTATTATGATGCAATTGGAATAACAGATGTGGTTGGATAGCTTGCATGACTAGAATGCTGTCATGAACGTATATAAACTGTTCAGGAAGCACCCACAGGAGAGAAGAGGAAGAGTTGTGTTTTATGTAAAAGTTATGCGATTGCTCAGAGCTCCAGTATGAAATTGGAGATGGGTCTGTTGAAAGTCTCTGGGTCAGAGAGGAGAACAACAAGGGTGATGTTGTCATAGTGCATATCTGCTATAGACCACCAGATCAGGAGAATGAGGTGGATGAAGGTTTCTTCAAACAGCTAGCAAAAATTTCCTGATTGCAGGGCCTGTTCTTGTGGGGGACTTCATTCACCCTGACATCTGCTGGAAGACCAATACAGCAGTGCACAGGCAATCCAGGAAGTTTTTGGAGAGTGCTGGGAACAACATCCTGGTGCAGCTATTGGAGAGGCCAGCTAGGGCCTGTGCTCTTCTCAATCTGTTGTTTCCAAGCAGGGAAGGATTGGTGGGGAATATAGTAGTGGATGGCAACTTGGGCAGCATCAATCATAAGATGATTGAGTTCAGGATCCTGAAGAAAGAAAAGGAAGAAGAGCAGCAGAGTAAGGACCCTGGATATCAACTCAGGGAATTGATGGGCAGGATCCCCTGGGAGGCCATTCTGAAGGTAAAAGAAGTCCAGGAGAGTTGGTTGTATTTTAAGGAAACCTTACTGAGGGCACAAAAATGAGCCATTCTAATGTGCAGGGAGACTACCAAGTGTGGCAGGAGACCAGGTTGGCTTTTCAGGGAAACTCAGACAAATGATTAGGTAAGAGTATAAGAGTATGCTTGAGCATGCAGGGATGAGATCGGGAAGGCCAAAGCACAATTGTAACTGAAGCTAGAGAAGGGCTGCAAAGGGTAAAAAAGAAAGGTTTCTGCAAGTATGTCAGTAACAAGAGGAAGATCATGGACAGTATGGGTCCCTTATTAATTGGATGATGCAGAAAAGGTGGAAGTACTCAATGCATTTTTCAACTGTCTTCACAGGCAAAGTCAGCTCCAAGACTACTGTACTTGGTAGCACACTTTGTGGAGGAGGTGAGCAGCCTTCAGTGGTGAAAGAGCAGGTTAGGGACTATTTAGAAAAGCTTGATGTATACAAATCCATGAAGCCAGAGGATGCATTCTAGGGTGCTGAGGGAGTTGGCTGTCAACTGTCTAGGGCAGTCTTCCCTGTCATGCCTGCCACAACTTGCTGACTCATAAACTAAACCCTGATGCAGAAGGTGTTAGACATGGCTCTGACCTTCCCTGTACCATGTCTCATGCCTTGCAGATGGTATCTAAACAACTCCATGTCCTTCCTTTCTCACCCCAAACTCACTCTCAACCAACTGAGGGTTTACTGGGGCCTCAACTCCTCTGCCATCACTGGGGTTCACTCTACCATCCCCTCACTGGGGCTCACTCCTGCACTACTTGTGGAGCCAGCCTAGGCACAATCCTTCAGGTTGTCCATGCAACCCTACTCTGGACCCATATGTGCAGTCCTTCAGGTCGCCTCCTTCGACCCTACTTGGCAGGGCCTAGCATCTGATACATACTCTCTGCCTTTTTGCTGGGGCTACTATTCTGCCTGCTCACTGGGGCCAAAACTACACCCCACCTTACTGGGGCCTCAATATTTAATACCCCACAGGCTCAGGTGTCTAAAGATGTGCCTAGCCCTACTGCCTGGCCCTACTCTGGGTTACTCACCAGGCTATAGGGGCTGGGGTTATAAGGCGCCTCATCTTTGACTGGAGAGACAACTGGCTTGGTATTTCCTGGGGACCACCCCACCATGGGCAAATCCAACCCATCCTTCCCCAGCAGGGTGTAGTTTTTGGTCATGGCCCAGGACCAGGAGCCTCCTACCATCCCCACAGCTCCTGCCCTTAACTCCAAGTATGTTCTGAGCACTTGCTCAGCTGTGTGGTGTTCTTTCAGTAGCCATCAGAAGACTGCTAGCTCAGCCCTGAGGGCCTGAGTTAAAATGGAGGCTGCTCAGCCCCCTCTTCCAACCACATGGTCCTCCTTTGGTCATGTGACTGCCTCATCAGGGTTGGCCTACACCTGTTGGTTGGCCTGCTGCCTGCTCTAAGTCCTTAAAGTGGCAGGCACCAAAGGTGTTCTGCCACAGGGTTACAGTGGATAATAAGTTAAATATGAGACAGCAGTGGGTCCTTGTTGAGAAGAAGGCTAACAGCATGCTGGGCTGCATTAGTACAGGTGTTGCAAGCAGGTTGAGAGAAGTGATTATTCCCCTCTATTTGCTACTGATGAGGCCACATAGAATCATAGAAAATTTGCAGGAGGGAGGGGATCTCCTGATGACTCTCACAGAAGTGGCAGCAGCCCCACAAAGAGGACCGTAACAGATGGTGGGAAGCAGAATTACTGAGTTCTGGAAAAAATGTAAGTTGGCATGCTGCCTTCTTCAATTCTTTTTCTGTTGCTGTGATTATAGCCCATGGACTTATTGTTTATATTTTTGATTGATAAACAGGTGGCCTGTAGTCGAGGCTATAGAGGAGGAGGAGGCCTCATTAGTGCCTTGGGTGCAGTCATAAAAGGCCAAAGGGCCTAAGGCACCAGTGTGTGCAGCTGTTTAGGGCCAGTTGCTCAGAGCTGGTTGTAGGACTTTTAAACCAGGTCCCATTGGGGGGATCTTGGCTAGTAGCCCGAGATAAAAGAAAGGGTGCCCTTGGCAGCTCTGGGCCACTGCCCAGCCTGGAACTTACAGCCTTCTGGCTCCATGCCCAGTGTACAGGCCTCTGGGGCAGAATGCCGGGGCTCCATATTCAAAGCAAAAGGAGGGCCATGGGCCCAGAAAGGGTTAAGGAGCTAGAGCCTTGGAGTTGAACCCTATCTGGTGGGTTTAGACTGGTAGGCCTACCTATAGAAAGACGGGTGGTGGGGGGGTAAGGAGCAAGGTCCATGGTGGTTGAGAACCCCAACATAGAAGTACAATAGGCAGTCTCCTGCTTGTAAGAACATCTAAATAATATTTACATCAACACATGGCAGGTGAGTAAAGGCAGGATACGAGATGGAAGATAGAAGTGAAACATTAAGGGACTTCAAGGGTGCACCTCATAGGCCAGAAAAAATTATGTTGGGGAGGGCAACCTGCTACAGGCCCCCAAACTGAACATAATACTCCAGAGGGGGCCTCACCAGTGCTGAATAGAGAAGAATAATAACTTCCCTTGACCTACTGGCAACGCACCTACCAATGCAGGCCAGTATTCCATTAGCCTTCTTGGCAACAAGGGCATGCTGCTGGCTCATATTCAGCTTATTGTCCACTGTAACCCCCAGGTCCTTTTCTGCAGAGCTGCTGCCCAATCAGTCAACCCCCAGCCTGTACTGGTGCGTGGAATTGTTCCGTCCAAAGTGCAGGACTTTGAACTTGTCCTTCTTGAACCTCATGAAATTCCTTTTGGCCCAATCCTTCAATTTGTCTAAGCCACTCTGAATCCTAGCCCTAGCCTCCAGCATGTCTACAACTCCCCCCCAGCTTGGTGTCATCTTCACACTTGCTAAGGGTGACTCTATGCTATCTTCCAGGTCATTAATGAAAACATTGAACAAAGACCAACCTCTGGACTGATCCCTGGAGCACTCCACTTGATACGACTTGTCAACCAGACATTGAGCCATTGATTACTGCTCTCTGATCTTGATGCTCCATCCAGTTTTCTATATACTTTACAGTCAGTTCATGCAGCCCATAATTCCTCAGCTTACCTGCGAGAATGTTGTGGGAGACTGTATCAAAAGCCTTGCTAAAATCAAGGTACCCCACATCCACCAGTCTCCCTGCATCCATAGAGTCAGTCATCTCATCCTGGAAGGCAATCATGTTGGTCAGGCATGACTTGGCCCTGGTAAATCCATGCTGACTGTTCCTAATTACCACCTTCTTCTCCAATTGCTTAGAAATGGATTTCTTGAGGATCTGTTCCATGATTTTTCCAGGGACTGAGGTCAGGCTGACTGGTCTGTAGTTCCCTGGATCCTCCTTTTTCCCTTTCTTAAATATAGCACTGTTTGCCCTTTTTCCAGTCATTCAGGAAGCTCTCCTGATCACCATGAGTTGTCAAAGATGATGGTCATTGGCTCTGCAATCACATCAGCCAACACCCTTGGCACCCTTGGGTGCATCCCGTCCAGCCTTGTGGACTTGTACACGTCCAACTTTTCTAAATAGTTCCTAAGCTCTTCTTTCACCACTGTGGGCTGCTCACCTACCCCCTAAACTGCCCTGCCTGGTGCACTAATCTGGGAGCTGACCTTACCTGTGAAGACTGAGGCAAAGAAGGCATTGAGCACTTCAGCCTTTTCTGTATCCTCTGTCACAAGGTTGCCTCTTCCATTCAGTAATGGACTCACACTTTCCCAGATCCTCCTCTTAGTACCAACGTACTTGTAGAAATCTTTATTCTTACCTTTCACATACTTTGCTAGCTGCAACTCCAATTGTGCTTTTGTTGCTCTTGCCCTGCGGGGTCAGACCAACTCTCAAGATCTCAATATTGCGCTGTTAGACAGGAGGGTGTGACACAATTGCACATATACAAACACACAAATCAATTAGGTGCGCGCGCGCGCACGCACGCGCGCGCACACACACACACACACACACACACTACCAGCTCAGGCACATACACATCCAAAGCAGCCTAGGCACATGCATAC
>NW_017728907.1:28614173-28620334 GCF_001723895.1 Crocodylus porosus | reverse complement strand
TATACATGCGATGTATGTAATGATGTAACTACATGTATGCTTGTATGAAACGGAAGTAGCTGTAAGAGTTCCGGTGTCTGCACCCGTGCTCAGAAGAGAGAAGATAAATTCCGCTTGCAAACACAATTAGTTTGTCACAAGCTTATTTGGGCATCAATGCCCCACTCTGACCTTGTTTGCAAACATATACATCCTTTTGTGCCGGCTGATGTTTGTGTGTCTATGATCTCTGAGTGCCTCCAAGGAAACGAACTGCATTTGTGCAACAATTTGACCCCAGTATTCTTTCCTGCCATGGCAGGGGGTCAGACTAGATGATCTGCTCAGGTCCCTTCCGACCCTACAAACTATGAAACTATACATCCACACTCACCAGTTCACACACATACAACCCACCTACACATAGGTAAGTTCCTAACTTGGATGGCATGGCATGTATGTGTGTACTTGGGGTACCTGGGGGAAGGTTAAGGTGAGAGAGAGTCAAAGTGGAAGGAGTGAAAGTTGCCAGAACTGGGGTTAGAACTGGTGGACTAGAGAGAAGCTGACTGAGGAACTGAGGCTTGGGTTTACTTAAGATCAAGTGGTCCCAGGGTTACCCGAGGTCACTGTTGGGTGGGTGTGGGGGGAAGAAGAAGCCTGGTGGCAAGGAAGAGACAGCCAGGAAAGAAACTAAGGCAGAAACCTGGTTGCTCAGGGGAAAAGGCAGCAGGGATAAGACAGTGGCAAAGAAACAGTGGGGTTGGAGGCAGAGAGGAGCTTAGGACAGGTGTTGGAGGTGGCAGTGAGCCAGAAGCAGGGGAGGGAGAAACGAGACAGAAGTTAGAGGGGTGAGGAGCAGAGATAGGAGCAGGCCTGAACCATAGTAAAGCAAAACCCAACTCAGGGGTCCAAATAACAGGTTTATTAAACAGACAACATGCCACACAGGCCCATGAAGTTATTGGCTCACACTCACTCACTCACTCGCTTGCTTATAATGGCAGCAGAAGAAAGAGACTCAGTGGAAGGGCTGTGTGGCAGAAAGCCACCTTAGTTTCTCCCCAAAATCTCTGCCCTGTGACAATGTGATAAAATCTCTGTGCTGTGACCACTTGAGTCTTATGCCTCAGAGGGCCCACAATGTCTATCCCCACTCGTTGGAAGGGTTGATCAATGATAGAGAGGGGCTGTAGGGGAGCCTTTCTCTTGTCCCCACTTTTGCCCTTCTGCTGGCATATCTCGCAAGATCTGCAATAGTCCGTCACATTCTGGGCAATTCTGGGCCAATAAAAGTTTGCCTGCAGCCGCTGGCGTGTCCGTTCCCTGCCCATGTGACCAGCACATGGTAAATCGTGAGCCATGGAAAGCAATTGTTGCCTGTATTTACAAGGCGATGGGGTTCCTAGGTCTGGGCATGGTTCTTTGGCACCCACAACCGGTAGAGAAGTCCCTTATCCCAGACCACCTGTTCCCTCTTCTCTGGGGTAAACTCACTCTCTTGCTCCTGAGCCATCTGCCGGAGGTCTCCCAAGCTGGGGTCCGCCAGAACCTCCTGCTTGAACTCCTCTTGCCCGGCTAAGCTCTCAGCAGAGAATTTGGGGGCTCCTATAGGGAGTACACCTTCACCCTCAGGGACTTCCTTGGACTCCTCTCTGAGAGTCTCTCCTTCCTCTGCCACTGACGGACTAGACACCTCCCTGGGACTGTCACTTAGCCCACCCTCAGGGTTGCTAGTTCCCTCAGGGTCTGGTGTGCGTTCACCCTCTGCTGGGGCCTCTCCCAGTGCAGCCAATGGTGTGGCTGTCTCTTGGGGAGTTTCTAACCCTCCCCCTCTGGCCTTTCTGCTCTGTAGATGAATCACCGCATTAATGCGGTAGGGCTCTAGCTCTAGGGCCTGGTCCACCTCCTGGTGCAGGAGTTCTATGTCGATGATATCCTGTCCCACCAGGATGGGGACTGGAGCCCCTTCCAGCACACCCATTTCTATGCGCATCGCGCAGCCTTTCCACTCGATGGGTGGACAGGTTACCTGTACCTCAAATGGTGGAGATCCCACCCCTTGAATGGTAAGGGTCTTCCCTGGGATTATATCTGCAGGTGAAACAAGCTTGGCATTGATTAATGTCATGCTGGACCCCGTGTCCAGTTCCCCAATAAGGGTTCTCCCATTGACTGTTATCTTGGTCCAGTGGGGGGCCATCACCTCCTCTGGGTTTGTGATCCTGTAGCAACAGGCACGCACCTCAGAGGGGCTTGGATCTTCCCCCTCATTGCTTACAGCTGTTGCATGTCTGACAGGCTTGGGCTTGTTGCTTAACTTTGGGCAGTTGGGCTTGATGTGGCCCAGCTCCCCGCAGTTATAGCACCCCCTCTTTTCTGAATTGGGAGGTTTGGTCGAATCATGGGCCTCCTTACGCTCGGTCTGGGATGGCCCATTTTCCCCTTTTGGACCTGGCCCTCCCTTCCCCACTTTTTGGAACCCTTTATGTTCCTTCCCAGAGTAGGAAGGCTTCTTGTCTGACCCTTCCCAGTTAAGCATCAGCTGATCTGCAATTTCAGCAGCCTCAGGGCCGGTTTTGGGGCCCTTGTCCTTGACTAGGGTTTTAATCTCCCTTGGACATCGGTAGTAAAATTGGTCCAGTACCATAAGATGGATCAGCTTCTCTCTAGTGTCAGCCCTGGCTATGTCCACCCATTTAATGAATGCATCCCACAACAGGGCCATAAAGTCAGTCATTGACTTCTCGGGCTGTGGTAAGAGATTCCGGAATTTTTTCTGGAAATAGTCCAGACCTAACTTGAACCTTGCAGCCACGGCCTGTTTAAAGGTATCATAGTCCTCAGCTGCATCTGAGGGCAGGCTGTTCAGGACCACCGCCAGGTCGCCATCTACCAAAGCGGCTATGTGCAGCATGTACTCCTCCTCGGGCACCTTTAACCGTCGGGCTTGCCTTTCAAAGATGCTGAGGAATACGTTGGGGTCATCTCCGGGTCGGTAGCGAGCGAAGGCTGAGGAGTTTGGTTTGGGGCGTTCCCTGGGCACTCGCGGAGGGCCCGCATCTTCCCCGTTGGTCTGCCGATGGAGTACCTCAAGTTTGTGCTTGTGCTTGGCCTCTGCCTCTTGGGCCTCTGCCTCACGCTTGAGCCTTGCCTCTTCAGCCTCGCGCTGTGCTGTCTTCTCTGCCAGCTCTATCTTTTTCAGCTCTATCTGGGCCTCCATCTCCTTCCTTTTCATCTCCATCTCCATTTTTGCCTTCTCCAGCTGTGCCTTCTCACACTGGGCCTCCATCTCCATCTTTGCCTTCTCCAGCTGTGCCTTCTCACACTGGGCCTCCATTTCCATCTTTTTCAACTCCAACTCCATCTTTTTCAGCTCCAGCCCATACCTGAGCTTGCCCTGTCACTCCTCCATAGGGGCTGATCTCCCTGAGGACTGTGGACTTGGCATGCGGCGCTGTGATTCTGGGGAGGACTCAGGAGTTGGCGTGTGTGGAGGTTGCTCTATGGCTGAAGTCATTGTCACACAGGAGTTTAATCAGTTCCTCCTTCTTTAGCCCTTTCTTCACATGAAGGCCTCTCTCTTTCGCCAGCTCTTTCAGTTCAGGCACGGTCTTTTGGGCATACTGCTCTGCCATCCTGGCTATCCACACAATCCAGTCGACCTGATGCCAAATTAGAAATTGTTTGCTCAAGGGATTTCAGTGACTGTATTACTCTTCCCAAATGATGCCTGTAAAACAGCAGGGCATTCATATCCCACGGCACCCACCACGTGTGGTGGGCCAGTAGGGGGTGCTCCTGCATTGAGCCGCCCTCCTCCCTGCGCCCGACCACCTGCCAGGCTCTGAATGCCTCCCTAGGGGCGCCTTAGGTCCGGCCCAACCCCTTCCTGGAGCACATACGCTAGCTTGGGGGTAACGTTGCCACCACCACCCCAAGAATGGACTCACTCCCAGCCCTATGTCCTTGGGGAAACAGAGGCCTAATGTTCTACGGGTAAATACATACTGACTCTAGTGGACTTTGCCACTCGGTACCTGGAGGCAGTTGCCTTGACCTCCACCGAGGCACCTGTGGTTGCTGATGCCCTAACCAAGATCTTCTTCCAGCTGGGTTTTCCCTCCAAGATCCTGACTGACTTGGGTGGAAACTTCCTGGTGGAGGTGATGAAGTGCCTGTGGGAGTGCTGTGGGGTGAAACACCTTAAGACCACAGCCTACCACCCTCAGACAAATGGGCTAGTAGAAAGGTTCAATGGGACCTTGAAAGGGATGCTAAAGGCATATGTGGACTCTAACCCCAATGACTGGGATGAGAAACTGCCACATTTGCTCTTTGCCTACCGGGAGGTGCCCCAGGAGTCCACGGGGTTCTCGCCATTCAAATTGATGTTTGGGAAGTGAGTTCGAGGTCCTCTCGATTTGGTGAGAGAGGAGTGGGAAGGGAAAATCCCTTCCACCAAGACCTCTGTGGTGGAATATGTACTGAACTTTCGTCAGAAACTGACTGACATGATGAAAGTGGCACGAGAGTCCCTGGGACAGGCCCAAGAGAAGCAAAGGTCCTGGTACGATGAAAAGGCTCGCTTATGTACCTTTGACCATGGTGATAAGGTTATGGTTTTCCTGCCACTAAAGACAGACAAGCTGCAAGCCGCTTGGGAAGGTCCTCATGTTGTCCTGGACAAGCTGGATGATGTGACCTATGTAGTGGCCAGGAGTGGGAGAAAGCCTAAGACTGTTCATGTGAACATGCTTAAAGCTTACTTTGATAGAGGTGATACGGTATTCTGGATTTCCTCAGTAGAAGGATCACCTGAGGACCCAGAGGAGCCGGTCATGTACGGTGACTGGGATGAAGAGGCAGGAACAGAGGAACTGCGCCTGCTGGACCATCTGCCCTCCCAGGACAAGGACAAGCTGCTTGCGGTACTCAAAGACTTTGGGACAGTGTTCTCCAACAAACCAGGTAAAACGGACCTGGCGGTACACTCCATAGACACAGGCAGCCATTGCCCTATACACTCCAGACCGTACTCAATTAATGAGAATGTAAAGCAAGCAATAATGTGAGAGATCACAGAGATGGAAGGGTTAGGGGTAATCCGGCCTTCAGGGATTCCCTGGGCCAGCCCAGTGGTACTCGTCCGGAAGCAGGATGGGTCCATCCGGTTCTGTGTGGACTACCGGAAGCTGAATGCTATCACCACCCGTGATGCATACCCTATGCCCAGGATGGACACTTTGGTTGATCGCCTGGGCCCAGCAAAGGTCATCTCTGCTCTCGATCTGTCCAAAGGATTCTGGCAAATGGCACTGGATCCGGATGCCATAGCCAAGTCTGCATTTACCACCACTGTGGGACTATACGAGTTTACAGTTTTACCTTTTGGTATGCGCAACTCTCCTGCATCCTTTCAAAGACTGATTAATAACTTGCTACAAGGATGTGAGCAGTTTGCCATGGCATACACAGATGACATCGCCATCTTCAGTCAGGACTTTGAATCGCACCTGGTTCATCTGACCACCGTGTTAAGCAAGATCAAGCAAGCTGGTCTTACGGTGAAAGCCAAAAAGTGCCAGGGGGCACTATCTGAGGTAGTATATTTGGGACATCGGGTGGGTGGAGGTCATATTGCTCCCTTATGGGACAAGATCGAGGCCATAAAGGACTGGCCGCCTCCACAAACCAAGAAGCAAGTCAGAACCTTCCTGGGCCTGGCTGGATATTACAGACGGTTTGTCCCGGGATTTGGAGCAACAGCAGCTCCCCTACACGAGCTGACTAAGAAAGGCAGCCTGGATCCAGTGGTCTGGAGGCCGGGGTGCCAAGAAGCATTTGACACCCTAAAGGCTGCCCTGGTCAAACAACCAATCCTGAAGGCACCGCTCTTTGATAAACCCTTCTATGTCACCACGGACGCCTCCGACGCAGGACTAGGAGCTGTACTCCTACAAGAGCACCAAGAGACGCGACACCCCGTGGTGTACCTCAGCAGGAAGTTAATTCCTCGGGAGCGATGTTACCAGATTTGCTCGCTACTTTGGGGTGTGCTCATTTATTAGGGCTAGGGTCTTGGTAATTCTATCAATGTGCTGCTTGTGTTACTTGTGTTTCTATACGGAGCTGTATCTCTCCCTTCTGCAAGCCCTCACCCCCAATGGAGCTATCTTGCA
>NW_017728907.1:28612052-28614162 GCF_001723895.1 Crocodylus porosus | reverse complement strand
CAGAGCTGAAAGTGGGTCAGGGCTGATTGACAGCTCCTGAGGTCATAGAAGGGGTAACTCAGGCCCTGCATGGAATTTTCCACTCTCAATCAAACTGAGTTCATGCATTGGCAGCACCTATACTTAAAATTTTGCTCCAACATCATTTAGGAGTGAGTTTGAATGATGTAACAAAGCGGATGAGTCGGTGATCAGTCCAGCAATTGTCAGTTCCTAAGATAGTGATACAGACCTCCTTTGTGATCCTGGGCACAAACAGTGTCATAGTCAATCAAGTGTCAATGCTTGGGTTGCAGGTGTTGCTATGATGTCTTGTTCCTGGTTTTCTGGTGGGACAAGGTGTTGGTGATGGTGAGTCCATGTTCCACATTTGGTGAAGAGGAGGATGCCATTGGAGTTGACCTTTCCCACTCCTTCCTCGGTGATGATTTTGTTCCAGAGGTTCAAATCCCTCCTGAATCTGCTGTGAGTGAGTTTGTCTTCGTTCAGAATGTCAGAAAGGACTTTGTCAAGGTTGGCATAGAATTCCTCTTTGGTTTCATCAGTAGTGTCAAGAGTCAGGGCATACATGCTGATGACAGTGGTGTATTGGCTCCCTGGCAGTTTAAGATGCAGTCACAAGGCGCTCATTAATTCCAGTAGAGAACTCACTGAGTTGGTTTATGAGTTCATTTTTGATGACAAAACGAACTCTTTAAAGCTGGAATTCTCTTTTTTATTTACTCTTCCAGAAGAGGGTATAGCTCCTGCCTTGTTCTTTGAGCTGCCCATCTCTCACTTGCCAGGCATAATGGTGTCAGTGGTGTGTCATCTAAGTTCTTGAGCCACTAGGAGGCCAAGGCAATTGGAGATGTTGTTCCACTGTAGCCTTCATCCACCTTGTCAGCCATTGAGATTCTAGCATCTTATTCTGCCTGCTCCATCATTGCATAGTTGGGGTCTGGGCATGCTTATTATAATAGTAATGCACACTCACCATGTTACAGCACTGTCAAAGGATATATGTGGTTTTTCAGGCGGGAAAGCTTTGTCATTGGCTGTCCCCATCACATCCTAATCATGTTGCCACTGCTTGGTCCGTGACTGCTTATTCATCAGTTACCCTGATTATTTTCCAGCTAACCTTCCCTGAATGGCATTCTACTATCTGCCACCTATAGATATTCTGGGTAACAGTACATCTCTGCTGCCATTGTCTTAAATAAACATCATGGTCTGAACTCTATACAATATTTTGTGATCAAGTTATCCACAAAAACTTTGTCAGGTTGAAGGGGTCTGTTACTGAACATCTGTAGGCAGCTCTGATTTTCTTACAGCTTCTTAAAATCTTTAGTTGACACTTTTAAATCTATGTAGTAATGAGATTGAACCTTATGATAAATGCACTGTATTATTAAATAACATATCTCTACCTACTTTATATAGGTATAATAGTGTAAACATAAGCGGATCCAGAGTGCTTCCAACTGGGTTGCATAGGGCTCAGGCTCAGTCTGGAACAGCAGCAGCGGACAGGCCAGTTCCCCCTTCCTAGACCTATTCTTGGGTTGATGGGGAACTTATGGGTGGACCAGGCAAGAAAGGGGAAACTTAAAAAAAACATCCCTGGCTGATGCTTCTGCCACATGGTCAGAAAGGGGGTATCGCCATGCCACTGTACCCCTTCTAGATCTGTCCCTGGGTTAAATCATATAAAATAGAAAGAAAAAGTAAAGAAAGCTACTTTACAGATTAACAATGGTTTGTTAGCTCTATGAATACAGCAGTTTTTAAACCAGAAATTCTCCCTGCCTCTCTCATTTTAGAAGGTATATTTAAGTTGCACAGTAATTGTAAGCTATATATGGGTGCTTCTACATGACAGGGGTTTAGTCCTCAGGGTTTTATTCTATGCCTCATAAATTGAAGTGGTGGCTTTTTAATTGAAACCCAACCATTTCAATTTTCCCATCATGTTATGGTGAGGGGCCCGATCCTTTTTTTTTTTTTTGGCAGAGCTAGAGCCTGCCTGCACCCGGGGGGGGGGGGGGGGGCAGGCTGCCAGTGGGCCGAGTGACCCCTGAGCTGCAGGGGGCCCTGACCATTCCCTCTATGGCAGCAGTGCCCC
>NW_017728907.1:28592225-28611952 GCF_001723895.1 Crocodylus porosus | reverse complement strand
AGGGGGCCCTGACCATTCCCTCTATGGCAGCAGTGCCCCTCAGGGCCACCTGAGCAGGCAGCTAGCAGGCCAGGTGCTGCCCAAGCTCAGAGGCAGCACCCGACGTAAACCAACTCTTGCCCAACCCTGAACTCGAGCAGCACCTAGCCTGCTAGCAGGGAGTCCCAGGGGGCACCACCACCACAGAGGGAAGGACTGGGGCCCCCTACAACTCAGGGCCTGCTCGGCCCACTGGCAACTTGCTTTCCAACCACAGGAGAAGTGGGTATACTTCACCAAAAAAAAAGAAAAAAGATCAGTCATTTCTACTTTTCAGCTGGCTTCTGCAGCTGGCAGGATGCCTGGGGTCACCTGGGAATGGGCTGGCATTCCCCTGGGGGAGTGCAGGAGGGCAGCTGGGTTTGCTGGTAGATGGAGAAGGTGGCAGGAATGGTGGGGTATGGGGCTGCTTGGGTGGGCTGGTAGCTGGGCGCTGCTACCCCAGCTCGGAGGCTTCTGATCCAACATTTCCCTGAGCCTGCCTGGGCTTCCAGTGCCCTGTGCATTGTCCCTGCCACCTTCTCTGGCTGCCAGCACACCCAGCTTGCCCCTGGGGCAGCGTGTAGAGGTGGCAGGAAGGAGGCTGGGTGTCCTGGCAGCTAGAGAAGGCAGTGGGGTCAGTGCATTGGGGCACTGGAATCCCAGTTGGATCAGATGCCTCTGAGATGGAGCAGCACCCAGCCAGTTATCAGCCTGCCCAGGCTTTCAGCATCCCATGCACTGTCCCCACCACCTTCTCCAGCCACCAGCAAACCCAGCTGCCCTCCTGTCACTTTCCCATGCTGCCGTAGGGGCAAGCCAGCCCATTCCTGGGTGGCCCCAGGCATTTTGCCAGCTGCAGGAGTGCTGAAGGGAGAAGTGGTGAGGAGCCCAATATTTTTTTTTTCTGGTGAAGCCTGCCCACCTCTCCCATGGCTGGTGGTGGTAGTAGTGGTTGTGGTGGTTGACAGCTGCATCATTGCAATTTTCAACGTTGCAAACTAAACTACATCAGGATGTAGTTTAGTTTGCAATGATGCAAACTCATTTAAACCCCCCAAACTCTTGCATGTGTACAGTGTAACACCATTAAGCCACACAAAGTGACATTTTTGTCATGTGTACGTAGTAATGGAGTCATGTGTACAAGTGGCCTATAAGTCCATGATTAATTGGATTTAATTTTAGAATAAAATTACAGTCATTGGACATGGCCAATGATACAGTAGGTGATGGCTTTCATAAGTGGTATTGATGAGGAATAAAAAATTGTGCGGCTTACAATAAACTGGAACAATTTTTCAGAAAATAGTCTTTTTTCCACTATGAAGAGAAAACATAATTAAAAGGAAAACATTTGGTTTGTGCTCCTTCCTATCTGGGTTCTTTTGAGCTACAGGAAACTAATAGCAGAGGTGATAAAAATCACTGTAGAAATTATTTACTGTGAGCACATATTTATTGCATCAGGGTTTTTTCTCTTTTGTATGCCACAATAGATACCACTGTCCCCTTTGTATAGTAAAAAAAGAAAAAAAGGAAAAACAAGCTCCTACAGAGATAATTGAAGCTGAAACATCTCTTATGCTCTTGAGTGGAGATGCAGAAAGCAAACTGTATGAAAAGAACAAAGGAGGAAATGCTGTGTGTCAGCCCTTTCCCCTGCCTCTGGCTCAATGCCCAGGCTGTAAGCTTGTATTAAGCTTTGCCATAGCAACAATACAAGAAAAGCATTTTCCAAACTAGAATGTCCCTCTTGCTGCAAGTCTAAGTGAGGGGGGGAGGGGAAGAGGGGGTCTTGGAGTTTCTCACTTTCTTGTTTCCATTGTTTTATATCTCTATGAGCACGCAGAGTAAATGCAGACAAGGAAAGGAAATACGTAAGTCCGTTATTGTTTAATGGCGGCAGGGGGTGGTGAGAGACAAAAAGGGATGAGCTCTCTTTAGGATAATCAGCATTGATAATTTCTTGTTTTTAACTTGAGGACATTCTTACAGTTGGATTCAAATCAAACTTGTAGGGATCTAAATGAAACTTGGGTAGACTATCAGGGACATAAATTGCAAAAAGTGATCCAAACAAATCCTGTTAAGTGGCCAAGAAACCATTTGGATGATTCCATTTTGGCCTGAACAGAACTCTCTGTGCCCAGGTTTGGGTTACTTTTGCATACTCGGAAATAATCCAGACTCCCCTTACAGGTACCTCACTCCTACCTAAGCTCTGCTGCAAACTAAATCCACCCTGTGAGGTGACTAAGCCCTGGTTAAGTCACCATTACCCAAGGAAAGGTCAGAGCATGCCTAGTGATTTCTTGGTATTGAGAGCACACAAGCAGCTGGAGGTACTAGTCACCTTTTTTGCCCAGTAGCCTTGTGGCAAAAAGAACTTGTTCAACTAATCAGAGACCTAACATTTGTAGAGTCCTTTGATGTGTGGGGATTCATACTGACCGCTCCTATTTTCCTACCCAGCCTCTATACTAGCTGGGTAAGGCCCTCCCTCCTGCTGAGGCTGGCATGCTAGTCCACCAAAACAGCAAAATTAATGGTGCTAGAAAGAGAGTCAACAATAGGGAATGTGAACATATAGCCCAGTGAAGGGGGCTGCTCTAGTGGGTGGAGTCCTGGGTTCTGATTCTTGCTGTCAGTCCAGCTTCAATAGGTGGGGAAGTAATCTTGTAGAAAGCTGTGGGTTTTGCATCAAATGATCTGAAGAGATCAGCCTGAATGATTGGTTGATTTCTATCAGGAAATTCCTAGAGGAAATTATACTTTTATGCACCATATTCCTTAAAAAAAAATCTAGAGGAGTCCAGGGCAAGCACGGCACATGTTAATGAATGGTCCATATTCACATGATTGCCCATTAAATTAAATGGAAATGAAGCCTCAATGAAAAATTGGGAATTCCAATCAACAACAATGGGAGAATGTCAGCAGTGTATGGTGTGCCCTCAAGGCCACCATAATCAGTGCCTGTGAAGACACTTGGATTCCTTACCAGGAAATATCAAGACTGGTTTGATGAGAATGACAGTAAGATCCAAGAGTTGGTTGACTGCAAGCACAAGTTCTTTTGTGCTTAGCAAAATGACACCAACTCCAAGCAAAATAAATTGTATCTCCAACAAACCAAGGCAGAGGTCCAAAGGAAGACCTGCAATATGAAAAACAAATGGTGGGAAGACAAGGCTAAAGAGAGTCAACATAGTGTTGACATCTTGCTGACATTCAAGATATACACAGTTTTTTCAGTGCCACCAAAGCCATCCATATTCTGAGCCCTCAGGGACCAACCCTGTGAGACCTAAGGATGGAGGAAACCTGATCAAGGACAGGGGAGCCATGAATGCCCATTAGAAGGAGCATTTTGAAGACCTTCTCAATTGAGACTGCCGTTGATGAGAATGTTACCAACTCCATCTTGCAACACCCAGTCAGAGATGATCTTAGAATCCCTCCAACCCTTGACGATGTGAAGAAAGCCATCAAGCAAATGAACAAGGCATCTGGAGTGGATCCTCACTGAAATCTTCAAACAAGGAGGAGAGGAGCTCACATCACAGCTTCATGCCCTCATCTCAAGGATCTGGAATGATGAGGACATGCCAGATGACTTCAGAGATGTTATGATTGTGACAATCTTCAAGGAAAGAGACAAGTCTGACTGGAAACTACAGAGGAATCACCTTGCTGATCCAAGTGGAAACTACAAAGGGATCATAACTGAAAGAACCCTCCTGAACTTGTGGAAGAGCTCCTCCCAGAATCTCAATGTTCAGCCAACGTGTATGCTCAAGAGGAAGGCAGAGAAAGCGCTTCAGGGGTGTCCTCAAGGCCAACTTAAAAAAAAATGCAATATCATTTCAATTCATGGGAGACTATTGCCCAGGACTGCCCCAAGTGGAGGAAGAGTCTTCTGTAGGGATCACAGTACTTTGAAACCTCACAGCAACAACAAGAGATAGAAAAGTGGGAGTGGCAGAAACAGTGTGTGGTAGAGGAAATCAAGAATCCAGTGCCCCCACCCCACATGGAAACACATGTCTAAGCTGCGGTAAAATCTGTTGATCGCAAATAGGCCTTATCAGCCATCTTTGGACACACAGATAAGACAATCATGGAAGATAATTATCCTTGACTGTGGACGACTGCAGAAGAAGAATGAATTCCTCTTGCAGAGTATATCCATTCTTTTTAGCACTGGCAACATCAGATTGTTATTTTAGTGCCAAGACATTGTTATATTGCAGGGAGAGGGAAACTTCCCATGGGTCTATTGCATCTCATTTGGTTCTTTCACTGCAACAGAATAGCTGACTTTGAATTTAGCATTAACGTACAAAAATGTGTCTCTGTATCAGCAGCAGCTGGTAGCTGCAATAGGATCTAATAGGGAAGAACATGAAAAGTTATAAGTGAACGTTCTATTTGTAAACTGAATAGCAAACTTATGCCCACATTTCCCTAGACGTGCCCATTTACCATCCTTGCCGTTCACCCTTGTGGATAAAGGCCGCATTGTGTAAAGGGCTTTAGACTTACGTTACTATTTAGCACTAGGGTCTGCATATAGTATTTAACCTTACCTGCAACTATACAACCTCCACTTAGAGTAGTTGTGCCCTGTTCTGTGCTCTTGCAGGGTCAGGACCTCAGCTGATGTCAATGACAGCTTGTTCAGTCTGGTCTGTCCCAAAGCTGACCTCAGTCTATTTTTGATTAGAGCTAGTCTGGAAAAAGACTGTTCGCCTTTATAGCTTGTGACAGGAGTCACAAAGCTAAACAAATTCATCAATAAATTCTCACTCCACATTTATAGGGTATTTTGGCTTGTAAAATAAGAATTATGGGCTGTGCCTCAGCCAGCATCATTGTGTATAACTAAGAAGGGTCAGGTTGACTTAGAAATTCCATGAGTCCTAATATGCTGCCCCTTTGCAGAGTCCCAGCCTTCATTACCACTCTGCAGAATCCAATCTCCCTGAAAAATAGGCTTTCAAGCAGCAATCCTCTATTTAGAAACTTTTTTCTCTTCATCTGTTGAACTTACAAGCCATCATATTTTTAGCATCAGCTTTTGTTTTTTTGCACTGTGCTGCATCCAGCAGTTTTGCTGTGAAGCATACCTCACTCAGATGGTCACTCTCTGTATGTGCTAAATGGTAGAAATGAGTTGGGATAGAAGCAACTTTAGGAAGATGCTGAGTACCTGCCAAGAAGCACGCACAAAATGCTAATTTACCTAAAAAGCAATTTTATAGCTAGGGTTTTAAGAGGGGAAACATGGGGTTTATACTCAATTTTGCTATTGGCACTTTGAGTGGGCTTTGACCAGGGGTGGGCAATTATTTTGGCTGGAGGACTGCTTAAAGACTTGTGGTGAATTTTCAAGAGCCGCAAGGGTAACTACACCCTTTGACAAGTGCCCTGTCTCCTCATCTCTATCTTGGGACCAGAAGTCCCAGCCCCTAATCCCTGACCTTTGCCACTGGAAGTCCCCATCCTTCCCTCCCCTCACCTTGCTCCTGGAAGCACAGGCCAGATCTGCACTGCAGCTGGACCTGGCCTTGCTCATCTGGCCTGCGGGGCAAATAAATTGGTCACCACTGTTTTAGTAAGTTAACACAAAGTTCATGAAACAATAATGAAAGCAGAGGGGAGGTCAGCAGAAGCTTAAAAACCTTGAAAATGGGCTGAAGACTTAATGAAACTTGTGGCAGACTGGAGATGATTAGAATTTAAGGGATGATGGCAACTCACAAACTAGAGAGACAGATAAAACAAATATTGAGACAACTTAGAAAAGAAAATAAACTTGTAAACTCTGTTCCTACTTAAGCTACTGCCTATAGCCAACTCAAGCAGTTGAATCCTGGTGAATTCTACTTTTAAAAATCATATTGGCATTCACTGTCATTCAGAGTTTGATTGGAGAGTGATATTAAATCTGTGTCTTGTCAGCCCTCTGACACAAGAACACAGGGATGTGTCAAAAGAGGTTTTTAAGGTTATTATGCTAAATGATAGACTGCTCAGAGGTGATTATATCCATAAACTCTTCCTTTACCATTTCCTTTTGTAAGATTTTAAAGAAATGCAACACACTGCCACAATATTAGCAAATTAAAAAGAAAATTGCCTCTAGGAATGTATGTAAGAAAACTTTAAATGAAATAAATTTAATAATAATTGGGAACAATTCCACATGTACACTAAGATTAATGTGATACACAGGATTTCACACAGCACGTGAATGAGGCAGAAAAATAGAGGTGAATCTCTAGTTCTATAAAAAGGTGGGATTTTTTTGTATTTTAACTTATTTTCCTATTTTCAAATACATTCCACTTGTATAAGTCACTATACATTATATAAAATATCTAGATAATTTCAGTCTTTATCTACCAGGGGAAAGTGAGAAAAAATACAATAGTCATTTGTATATTTTTTAGCATCAAAGTAGCAGTTACTCAGAGCCATTTCTTTTACTGCAGCTCTTAGCTTGATTCCTTGAAGAAGCATCCCAAGATAATATTTGATATATCTCCAGAGATGCAGTTAGGGTTTGCAAATTGTAGTTATTTCACTGTGCTGTGTTGCTCACTTATAAGAGATGTCTTTCCTCTAAATGCATAGAGAGGCACACTGCATCAGATCTGTCATCTAGATAATTTTGTCTACTAGAGTCAAAGAAAAAGGTTTCATCAGATGCTGTGGATAATGTTCTGTGATTCTACCTTCAGTGGTGATGCGTTTCTTGATTAACATTACTCTTGTGATGACTTGAGCTTTGGCTGAGAAGATTGCCCTTGATATCTGCACCACCATGGTCTGCATTTATATACTGGAGCCACTCAGTAAGGTGGCGGTGTATACTTGGGAATAGTACTAAAATTATTTTCTTCTAGTATTGTTATTGATCAGCCTTTCATCTGAACTTGAAATCATACTCGATGGATAACAAATGAGAAGGTGGGTTTATAACAGCAGGACCCTTTAAGTCTGGAAGGCTAGGCAGAAAGTTACTATAATTTTTTAATTTTGTCAGATATTAAAAGCGTCTAGCCACAATTTAGGCCCTGTACATGTGGACAATATGCCACCCATTTTTTGGTATTCCAGATATTTAAAGTAGTTAGCTTTTATGTAGAAATCCACAAAGTAAAATGGTTTATAGATACCTTACTAGGATATTTGAGACTGTTCCTGTAGACTCTAGGGCTGAAATTTTCAAAAAACACTTTTTATGAGAAAAATCACATTAACTTTCAGTGGGACTTAGACTCCTCAGTAGTTGCCCAGTTATGTTGGAATAATTAAACCTATACTACATTTTTACGTGGTAAGAAACATTACTTATTATAACCATCTGGTATGGTATATATGCTGCACAGGGCACTCACGAATTTCCAGGTACCAATATGAAAGTACCCAGCCCATTTCTTTAGTAAAGATCTGCATAAATTCTGGTTTGCCAGTAAAATCAATGATAATATTTTATAATTTGGCAGTATCTCATAATGCTTTACAAATATAGTTCCACTCAAGGGAGGATCCAGGATTTTACAAAGAGGTGGTGCAGGAGAGGTGGGCAGGTCCTAGCCTTCTCCCTCTTCTTTCCCCTAGTAGGACGAGCAGACCACTTTGGAGAGCAGCAGGCAGGGACTTCTTTAAATCTCAAAGATTTTTTAAATCTCAAAGTATTTCCCCCTCCCTGCTCAGTGGCATGTCCCCTCCCATCCTTCTCCTCTACCTTCTGCTGCTGGTGGCCCCACTGTCCTGTGGGTGAAGGGATCTCATGTCCTGCTCCACACAGGCTGCATGAGGGCTGGGCTCAAACTGGGACAGTGGCAGCGGAGGTGGTGGTAGGCAGGTTTCCTAACCCTGCCTGCTTCTTTGCGGGTGTTTCATGCTAGCCTGGAACCAGGGGCAGGAAGGGGAAACCTACCTGCTTCCCTGCTGCTGCTATGCTGGGCTGAGCCCGGGCCCCACATAGCCAGTCTGGTGTGGAACATGAGATCCCCTTACCCCTGAGATGGGGGGCAGCAGACACATTAACAGCTGCAGGTGGGGAAGAAAGAGACAGGAGTGGAGGGGATAGCCTTTGAGCATGGAGGGGAGGGAGCGGGGAATTCTTACTTTTTTGGGACTAAAAAGGGTCCGTGGCTGCTGCTCCTGCCACATGGTCAGAAAGGGGGGTGAAGCTGTGCCACTGCAGCCCTTTTAGATTCACCCTTGATCCAGCTTTTGCAATATTATCTACATAGACTTCTACACTTTTATATGAAGACCTGTTAACTTCAAAGAAGTCTGCATAAGGCACGAGTTTATTTGTACAGGTCAGCTTATAGAGGAGGTTGGACTTGATTCCTATGTCACTTAAACCAGTATACTGGTACCATTTTTAGACTTCCCCAAAATTGGATGAATGAATTCTGTTTTACTTCTGTGTGGGCACATGTGAGGAAAGCTAGGCTTGCAGATCTAAACAATCCTCAAAACTGGTGCTTTATTTTAAACTCCACATGGGAACGTGCCAAGCCTTGTGCATGACCAGAAAAGGAAACTCATTACTTCAACCCAGCTTGCCCAATGTCTGTAAAGATTGGGCACTTACTGGGGCTTTTTTGGGTACTTTTATCTAATAGTTGATTGAATCAGCTTTAGTTAAAAGTGCCAAAAAGCTCCACTGAAGTGCCTGATCTTTACAGATGCTGCAGAGCCAAGTTGAAGTCACATGCTGCTGCTTCCGGCAAAGTGCGTTTTTCTTGTTTTTTTTTTTAAACGTTTGCAAGCAGCCATAAATGCTATATTTTCTTTGTACTGTACTGATGTTTCACTCATACCAGCAGGACCTGAATAGCACTGACATGCAGCTTGCCTTTGAATGAAAAGTGTCCCACAGGATTTTACACAGCATGTGAATGAGGCAGAAAAATAGAGGTGAATCTCTAGTTATATAAAAAGGTGAGATTTTTTGTATTTTAACTTATTTTCCTGTTTTCAAATACATTCCAAAAATGCATTTGAAGCAGAGTATCACTATGAATACAAAACAAAGAGTGAGGAGGATAACTTTCCCTGGAGGCAGGTTATCTATTACTGATGACTATAATGTTTCATGCCACTTCCTTGGAAGCTGTGGCTAATGGCTATCATCAGCAGGGATCCTGGTTTTCTCGTTTAAAAATAGCAAATTCTCTGATAAAAGTCCCAAATTCTCTGATTTTTAAAACCCAAGAACCTGAGTTTTTCCACCATTAAAATGAAACACCACTATATACATAAATATCAGTTGAACATAAGTATGTTCATAAAACATAAGTATGTTTTATTGATTATACTTATGATTTAAAAGCAAATTGAAAGCCTACCAGTGCCTCAATCACTATAATAAAATGTGTTCTAAATACCTATACATTTTGGCATTTCACCTTAGGTTTTTTATCAAGGAAAATCAGAGCTCCTCCTCCCCGCTTTGCTCACCAGGACAAGGGTCCAGTTGCAGTTGCCACCACCTCCCCCCCGCTTTGTGGTGCTGAGCAGCCCTGATAAGCTGGTTCCCTGGCCCTGCCAGTGCCACTCACTCTGCACCCACAGACCCCTGGTCCTGCCAGTCCCCTCACTCCCAACCCTCAGCTTACTGGGCCCTGTTGGTACCCCTTATTCCTGATCCATAGCTCCCCCCCGCCCTCCAGTCCTACCAGTGCTCCTTGATCCCAACCCGCAGCCCCCTGAGCCCTGCGCTGCTACCCCTCACTCCCCACCTGCAGCCCCCGCCCAGCCCTGCTGGTACCTCTCTCCTGAACCACAGGCCCTGCCCCCTCAGCCCTGCCGGAGGAGGCCCCCAGCTGCCAGGGCTATGGGACCAGGGAGCAGAGTCCTCAGTCCCCTGTCCTCCCCCAGCAGTGCCTGAGCCCTGCCCGCTGTCTGTGGGAGGTGGCAGCTGCTGCGGCCAGGGTGGAGTGTGGAGCCCAGCTCTCCCTCCCGTGAAGTTGGCATGGTTGGAGCAGAGCCCATGCGGGGGGTGGGATGGATGCAGGCTGGCAGCTGTGGGCTCAGGGTTCCCTGCCCTGCTGCTCTCCCCCTGGGGCCTCCAGGGCCCAGTGGATGGGACCTGGCACAGCAGGGCAGGGCAGAGCAGGGCAGGGAGGCTTGATGCCACTGCTGGGAGCCCAATACCACCATGGCGAGGTGCCCCATACCCACCTGACAGCACTGGGGGCAGCAGTTTGGAGTTATGCCCTCTGCTGCTGCTGGGCAGGAAGGGGGCACCTCGCTGTAGTGGTGTGGAGTTCCCAGCAGTGGCACTGAGCCTCCCTGCCCTGCTCTCCCCTGCTGCATTGGGTCCCACCTGCTGGGCTGTGGAGGACCTGGGGAGAGGGCAGCAGGATGGGATCCTTGAGACTGCAGTGTTCAGCCTGCAGCCACCTCACCCACACAAATTTGCCCCCTTGGGAGTGCGGGCAGTGTCAGGGAGCCAGCCCCTCCACTACCCCCAGACGAGCCACGCATGGCTCCATCCCACTCCCCAGCTGGGCCTTGTGACTGCACATTCCTGTCATTTCTCACATTTTTTGCCTTTAAAGGAGAAAGTATGTGTTTTTCTCCTTAAAATGAGAAAATCCATGTTTTACCTCATTTTTCCATTGTGAAAAGAAATCCGGATCCCTGATCAACAGAGATGGGACTCTGGATCAGATGGAATTAGAACACAGACTGGTCCTGTTAGACAATTAGGGACAAGATCCACAGCTTATAAGATCTTATCTGAAAACTCTCCAGTTAATGACAAGTTAAATTGAATTTAAGCATATGCTTAAGGAAGTGTACACCTTTCATTTTCTTTGATAACTGTCTTCTACCTTCTGTGGGCAATAAAAATGACTGCTGCTTCACTAGTAACACCAGTAGAAGTACTTCAATCTATGTTAGAAAAGGACACGGAAAGAGGGCAAGGGAGCAGCATGGGAACAAATCATCAATTACTCTCAGTCATTATCATAAAAAATAGCCTCAGAAAAGTTCATCTTTATTCACATTACATGCTTGTTTGTTATGTTTCATAGCTCCCCAGAAAATATATTCATTACCTATACACAGTGTGATTTGGAATTTGTCTCGTGTAGAGCCTGGATAGTTTCTTCGTTATCATCTCTCAGGGCTTACCTGATAACTAGCATGTGCTGGTCAGAATGAAGCCCTAGCATTATTGTGAGCATCACACATTATCTGTTCCATAATGGCATATTTTGCACTAACTCCTTACCATTTGCTTTGGAGTTGCATTCAATCATTTCAGATTTGCTGCATACTCCATCAAGCTAATAAAGCAGATGTTTATTATGCATGACCTGCTCTGTACTGTGACTGACTGATAACTGCAGCATTTTTTAAGCATAGTAGCATATTATTAGACCTGCTGCTGAGCCCTCCATTATATTCCAGAAAATATTTCTTACTGCTGAGCCCTTAAGGAATGAAGTTTATTTTTATTGGCTCACTGCATATTTGCATAGTCCTACAAGCTAGAGTTCTTCATAGTTCTGATTTGACGGTACAGATGTGTAGCTGCAGTCTTTCAGTGTATTCACCCAGTAGAATCTCAGAGCTGTCTGATTCTTTTCAACAGGACACAATTAGTTTTTTTTCCAGAGACAGCTCCTCTGTTGCCCAGAAGGCACACAGCTTTCCATTGTTTCACTGTGGAGCTTTGACCCATCTTTGGTTGCATTTGTACTTGTCCCTGACCATGGGCAGATGTAGAATTTTTAAAAGAGGGGTGTAGATGGTGAGGTGCATTGTCATATATAAAACAACATATATTTTTCTCCAGTTAAAAATAAACTAGAAGCTCTAGAATTATGCTGTGGACCTAGGGCTGCATTATTCAGTTTAAGAGCGAAACAAAAACCAATATAATTTAATTGGAATGAGTTAAAAACACTCTTCAGGGCTGTGAAACAAAAGCTTCATTACCAGGAGCAGCTAATAGCAAGGCAGTGCACAACAAAGGATGGCCTGATTGGTGGAACATCAAGATCATTGAAAAGAAGAGCGGATCATTAACACCTGTGAAATGAAGAATTTGGAAGGGATCAGGTAGATTATAATGATCCATAATGTCAATTGACTCCCTCAGCAATGCCTGACTAGCTGCTGCTGCCACTGCCAGACAGCTGGTTTTACATTTTGGGTGGAGCAGGAATCAAAGGGGTGTGCAAGTGCACTGGTGCCCTGTCCATGACATCATGGCATGTTGACCTCTTAGCAGGACATGAGACCTGAGCAGGGAGAAGTCTAACTGTCAGACTTCACTGTAAAGTAGTTAAAGACTAGTGGTTAGAACATGAAGCCTAGGACATAAGACCTAGATTCTAGGCCATCCCCTAAGTCCCAGAAGTATACTCCAAGTAATGAGCTAGGCATGGCTGAGAGCTTTCTCCAACCCCCATGTCCCACCTCCCCCCTCACTGAAGTTGTTCCACTAGGCAGATGAGAAAGGAAGATTTGTGGAGCCAGAAGAACAAGTAGAGGGAGGCTGTGTCTGTGGTCCAGGAAAACAAGCACTATCCTGGGAGGAAATCCTAACTTTTTGTCCCTGCTGCATTTTACCTGATGACTATTTATAGCAAATGCAGCACTTACACTGCTGTATATCTGAAGCAATTCCATTGTAAGTAATAGTATTGTTTTGGATTATATTTCAGTAACAGAGACGGGAGTTGCATCAGTACAAGTGAAAGGTTTTTAGTGGATTGAATGATTGGAAAATAAGTGTATCACCAATAATTAGTATGCCTCTTCCACCATTCTGTGTAAAGGTCATGTGTAGTAAGAGGCATCATGGGAAAAGTGCGATTTCAGGAGGGCTTTGACAGTGGAAAGAGTAGCCTTGTTATTTCATAAGGTGGGATGAATTAGTGACAGAAAGGTAAAAAATACTGAATATTGTACATGTGTTGGGTTTATATTTTAGAAAGGCAAGTCACAGACCTGGAGGGTTGTTAGTAACAGTCTACCCAGCTTTTCCCCCCCTTTTGTCTAAATACAGGTACACACTTCTTCCTGTTAAGGATTCTGGGAAGCATCTTCCACTAGACATTTCCAACATGAAGAATAATTGTAATGAAGGGTCCTACAAAGGGTGGTTCCCAAATTGTACACTGTAGACATATATATATTATGACATGAACAACACTGGGTGGGGAGTGTCAAGGAGATGGAACAGTTTGTGAAGAAATCTGCTTTCTGTATTGATGCTGTTTGTGCATTCTTTTTCCTCCCTACCTATTTAATACAATGCCTGAGCAGCACTGAAAGCAACGGCACCCTTCTTTCTACAGTAATGTCCAGTTCTCCGTGTGGCAGAAAGCCACCTTGTTTCTCCCCAAAATCTCTGCCGTGACACTGTGACTAAAATCTCTGAGCAGCAACCATTTGATTAAGGTGGGCCAGCACGGAGGGGACCACACCCTGGCTGGTCTCTTGAGCTGGCTGCATTCCTGAGGGAGGGGGGAAACCTGCTCCCTCTGCCTACGTGACTGGCATCAGTTACCTGGGTGAGGGGCATTTACCTGGAGAGCTGGAATCTGCCCGGTAACAGGTGATGCATTTCAAATTGGTTGGCTGACAGCCAACTGGGGCTGACCTCCACTGGACCAGGTGAATGAGGTCACAGGGGCTATATAGGTTGGGAGAGGGAGGAGGCTCGCTCTTCTCTCTTCGGCCATGAGGTGAAGCAGCAGCCAAGCAGGGGAGACAGAGGAGCCTTGCCAGCGGGACCTAGCTCTCTCTTTCACCCCAAGACTCCAGAGGGGAAACGGAAGAACTCTGGAAGATGCTTGTGAGTAAGCTACTCAATCTGATTAGATATCTAGCTGGCAGTAGCACAGATGCGTGATCAAAAGGCTACCACAGCCACACTGTTTGCTCCTTAGGATTTCCAAGATATTACTCAACCCTCTACCCTAGTTTCCCCTACCCCCTGTAATCAATAAAGTTCTCCTTTTTGACTGGTGTGGGAGACTTATTGAGGGGTGGGTCTAAATTACGCCAGAGAGACCCCTTAGGTCTGTGGACTAAGGGAGACTTTACTTTTTGCCCCCTTGACTTGGGGAAGTGCCCCAAGTGCCTGTACTGGGTCGAGTACCCGTCGGACTATTAGGCCTGTGTTTCCCCGAGGACACAGGGCCGAGGCAGTCCCTTCTCGGGGTGGTGGCGGCACATTACCCCCAGACTAGCGAGTGTGCTCCGGGAGAGGGGTCGGCCAAGCATAAGGCGCCCCTAGGGAGGCATTCGGAGTCTGGGAGGTGGTGGGGCGCAGGGAGGTGGGCGGCTCAATGCAGGAGCGCCCCCTACTGGCCCACCACACTCCGGATCAGGCTGTCAAGTAGCTGTTCTTCTCTCTCCATAAATCTTGGTCACCCGGTGGCTTGGCTTTGACAGAGTGCTTAAGGATGCCATTCCTAGCATCTGATGGAGTAGTTTCTAAGTGCCACCCTGCCTTACCCGCTACCTATCTTTTCTATCAAAAAAGCTCATTACAACTTAGTTGTTTGTTAATGAGAAATCAGTTTAGCTTAGAGGTAGCCCTTCTTTTTTTTTTATTTAAGAGTAATATTATGATCAAAGTAAAGATGTCCCATTTGCCGGCTATTGAGGGCAGGGCTCCACGGTTTTTAACCTCAGCATATACGAAGGAGGTGATGCAGTCAGCACCAAACTCTTGGCTGCCTTTTACTCCCAGGTAGCTCCTGCTGCCCATTGGATAGGAGGCTGGGTGGGTTTCAGGGCCATCTTGGAAGTGGAAACATCAGGTAGAAACCCACCACCATTGCCTGTGATCAGACCTGGTTTCTTCCAGTCTGTAGGCAGTCACTCTACTGACTGAGCTTTGGGGCTTCCAATAGCATAATAGAGAGGAATGAAAACTCTTTCTAGGGAATGACAAAATAGAGGACCTTTCTTGTCAGATATGTGAAGCTCTTTTTCCTGGGAAATTTGAGTCCACGTTGTGCAACCTTTGAAAGGCATAATGCTGGCTTTTCAGAAACATTCTTACAAAGAAGGGATAAAGGTAATTCTTGTGGGTCTGTTTCAGTGGAGAGATATATCTACCTCCCCCTACTGGAAGAGGCCCCAGCCTATTGGTCTTCATACAGCATAATGTTGGGGCTGATAGACATGGTAAGCAAGGGATTTGGTTTATTATTTTGCATGATTATTCAGCATGTAGAGGTTTTCTTTTCCCCCTTGCATCTTTTTAGGTATTTGTCATAAGTTCATAGGCTGCTAAGGCAAGCTTCTCTTGCTTTCTTACTAAATCTAAATTAAGGATGCTTTCCGCAGAACAATTTCTTTTCTGCCTTTCAAATCCAGTGAAGGGAACCAACTGAAAGGAATTAAAAAGAAAATTCTCACTTTGAAGGCATATAAATAGATGATCCTTCCAATCTCTAGTGTGAAATCCAAGTCCAATATAATCGATGGGAATTTTGTTGTTTCAGTCACGGAAGGCAAGATTTCACCCACAGTCTGTTTTTGTGCGCGATGGCAGAGAGGTAAAGGCATTTCCCTAAAGCTCCAGTTTGAGGTTTGCTCCAATTAATTCTGAAGGCTACCTCTCTTTAATTCAACTGTGTCCCAGTGTGCAGGCTGGAGACACAAAGGCAGGCGGCTGCACTTGAGGCTAGACGCATCATCCCTTGTATGCCATTAGCAATAGAAACCTGGCACATCTTAATCATAGTAGTCTGATGAGCTGTTTGGATTTGATTAACTTTTGACTTTTCTTCCTTCCTGCTTTGCATTCTTCTTCCTGCATTGTATGCTGCCAATACCATCCATTTCACAAAAAATTAATCTCCCTTCTTATGCTTAACACCTTTTCTATTCTTTGTACCTAGAACAATTTAACTTTTCATATGCCAGGCAACTTTACACTGTACCTGATGCTGCCCCTAAAATTCCCCTTCCTTTACCCTTGCCTCTTTCTTCCTTTGTGACTCACCTCAATATTTTTTTTGCTCATATCACTATGTAGACTTTTAAAAAAGATCATTCCTTTCCTGACCTTACATCCTTTTCCTGCTCCACTTATTTTATCCAATAAGTTAGTGAGACTGTTAGGATGGCAACATTATCTTCAAACATTTTATTCAAATTATGGATACTTGCTGCATATTTTGGTAACCCTTCATTCTAGTTTACGTCAAGTTTACAAAATCAAGGAACTTCTGAGAAACAATTGTGAGTTGTTTTGGAAAATTCTGTTTAGGAGGTAGGGATGGGTTCTGGCCAAATTTTTAGGTGGAAGGGAAGAAATGATGCCATCACACACAGGAGATGAACTGATAACACAATGAAAGCCACCATGATTTTTTTTTATCAGTTTCTGCTTGTTATATGCTGCTGCAAGTCCTTTTCTGACTAGGGAAGAAAGCCAATCCTATTGTTAACCTCAGCTCCAACCTCTTCTGCCTTGCATGCTGCCTGAGCACAAAGGCCCCTTTCTTTGTTTTCAGGCAAGATCTGGGCTGAGATCTGTCAGTGGTCTCTTTCAGGGAGAAAGTTAATATGGAAAGAGACAGTTATATTTGAAGGAAGCATAATATTCAGGGGTTTGTTGGAAGAGTAGCAGTATGAAGGGTTGGAAAGGGAACACTGAGAAGCAGGGTTACTCTGAAAGAGTAGGGAAAGCTCTCCATTGATTTCTGGATCCCTCTGCTGACCTGCTTCTTGTTCTTTGCTGGCTAAATTCTAATGTGAAATAAATATAATAATGAAGTGTTCGATAGACTACAGAAATGGTGGATTGGTATTGATTAGCTGTTTACAACCAAGTGCTAATGGATAAACAACTAGCAAAGTGTGGAAGTTTTTATATTTATATATGAAAAAACCTACTGTAATACACAAGATGTGCGGCCCATAGCATGAAATGGAGAGGATAGCATTCTTTGATCTACCTGTTTATGCTTATACTACACGTCATCCTGGGATCTGAGTGCAGCACAAATTCTAGAAATAAATACATCGTGCATATATATGCAGAAGTAATATCCTTATCACCCAGTTACTGAGACAGTTTGGAAACCCTGTCACAGACACAATTAAAGAAACCAAGTGCAAAAACAGCAGAATCTGTAAAAGCAAAGTCCTCACGCAGAGTCATTCATTTGTCTTCCCTATTTTTGCTTCAGTGAAGTCTATGATTTTGGCTTAATGCCTCTGCGTAACATGTACTTGCATTCAGTAGTGAATAATATCATTAAGTCTTGTTAAACCAACCATCCCTCATAAGAAATATGAAAAGACAATAATGAATTCAAGTCAAAGACCCACATTTTCAAAAGTGGCTTGAGGTGTTGAAAAGTGCCATATTTTCAAAAAATGCTTCATGCAGAGATGTGTTCTTCCATTTCTCTGTTTTGCACTGTGCATTTTGTATTAAATTATGGATTTTAATAGTGTGAATGATATTCATCTAATTTTGCTGTGGGAATTGTGTTCATGCTAAAAATGGTATCAGAAAATTTTCCCTATTATTATAAAAAGCCTTTTACAAATTGGAGAATATAGTAATTATATAACATTTAGGAAATGCATACAGTATTTCTTTGTATGTTGGATGGTCTCTTTTCTCTGATTTCCCTATTGGGGTGGGAAAAAATAATTATCAAGTCTGCCTGGAAAGTATTTCTTTCTTTTTTTTTGTTTTTTTAGAGCATATTTCAGGAATGAAAGAAAGGGGAAGACCAGGAAGCAAAACCTCAGTTTTATTCAGATAGTGTTGCCTATTTGATACATTCCTTGTTTTGATAGTAACAGAATTTTTTCAGTTTGTAGCCAATTATTATTTTTCAGGTGTAACACATATACATACCAAAGATGTGATCACTGTCCCAAGACTCTTTATAATCTCTTTATAATCTAGGTAGATGGTACAAAGGTTGAAAGTCAAAATATAGAGATCTTGTGAGCAAGATGAGAAGTGGTTACAGCACATCTGCTTTTCAACTGTTGCTGAGATTTTTTTGATGGACCTTAGAGTGAAGGAGAGTATTCAGGAGGTGTTTGAAGGGATGAAATGAGTTGATTTGCTGATTTTTCTTTTTCCTTCATTATTTCTATTGCTTTCAGAATTGTAAGTTTAAAAAAGCATGAAATATTTTTTGAATAAAGGGTGGCTAAATTCCTACAGAATTCAAATATATTTGCATAAGTTTTGTTTGCTCAGCATGAAATACTTCTATCATTTCTTTGGAAAGTTATGTTATTTGGAGATAGACAGGACCTATTAGGTTATCTCCGTTGTCCCTCCACTAGAATATAAATCTAAGTATCATAATGAATTGTAATCCTTATCTGCAGATGAATGAGAGAGTCTCTCTCTGAGCCAAGTTTTTTTATTCTTTATTCTTTATTATACTGTATAGACTTATTATCTTGCAGCTCACCGAAGTTCTTATCTCTGAAGAGATGGGCAATGGAATTAATGTGGTTTGGATCACTAGCATGGTCCAGCAACAGCTGATGCTTAATTCCTATACTTAATATATTCCCCATATATTTGGCTGCATTTTTCTCAGTTTCTTGTTTAGTTTCTTACTTTAGTGTTCATATTTTCTGGTATTTGTCAGCATCCATAAGGGCTAGAATTTTAATCCAAAAAAACCTCCCAGACTTCATTATTTGGTAGGGATTCAGCTTCTTTTGATGAGATGCTCAGGACTGGAGTCTGACAAATGGGACTGAGAAGCAGTCACACAGCTATATGGGAAGGCCTAGACAAAGCTTATCTGCTATAGACCACTGCAGCCTGACTCCCACTTTCCTAAATTGTAAACCATCTTGCCAAAGATTACAATAATTAAATCATAGGGATAATAAAGGAGAGAGAGGAGATGATGACTCTGCTGCTAATGCTGGGAATCAGGTAATCTGGGTTCAGTTACGAGCTCTATCAGAGACTCCCCTGTATGCTAGTTATACCAGTTTCTTCTCTGTAAAATCGAAGTGACAGAGTTTCCATGTTCCCTCTCTTTGTTAATGCCTATTTGTACTGACAACTCTTCCTTTTACTTCATGATAAGCATGCTGAATGGACTCTGATCTCAAATTGCACCTATAAGTACAACTTAAATTACTCTATTGTTGTATAACAGTGGTCGCCAACCTTTTTGGGTAGATCACTTTTTTAGTTAAAAAGCACCCCAAGATCTACCTGCACTGCCACCCCCCGTCCCCTGCCCCACAGGCCAGTCTGTGGGGAGTGAAGTGGTGGTGGCGGCGGGGGGGCAGACTGAGGTGGAGGGAGAAAAAAATATTTGGAAGTGCACCCCCCTAGCAGGTAAGTCCGTGGGGGAAGGGGTGGGGGAATTCATGTACCGGAACGTCTAAAGGCAGACGTTGAAAGGAGGCTGCATACCTGTGAAGAGAAGACAAGACAAGACAGACTGCAAAGCAATAAAGTACATGTGAAGCTTGCTATTACCTAATTCAAAAGTTACATCAGCCCTTGCGTTTCCAAACTTATGCTTTTCCTCAGCAGCCTTCCCATGGGCTCGCACATGAATTACTGCTACCTCTTTAGGCTGGCAGAGTGCATCTAGTAGCTTGATAATCTGGGGGCCGTTAGCAATTTTATTCCCAGAAGCCGTAATGAAACCCCTTTCTTTCCACAATAGTCCGTGCGCATG
>NW_017728907.1:28566599-28592214 GCF_001723895.1 Crocodylus porosus | reverse complement strand
CGGGTTACTAATCTGTCTAAATTGTATGAAGTGAGACAGGGAAGAGAAGAGGATCCCTCAGCTTTCCTCGGGAGGCTGTACGAGGCGTTCCGCAGGTTTTCGGACCTAGTTCCAGAAGCCCCAGATAATCAACGCATGGTAAATCTTATGTTTATTGGTCAATCCGCTGCTGATATGCGTAAGAAGTTACAGAAACCCAGGCCGCGTGGTGGGACAAGCGGATGCCTGGTGGGCACATGCCCCCCAGGGCTCTGCTTATCCCCCAACCCCCAGCCCCTGCTCCTGCCTGTGCCCCACTCTCTCCCTCACCACTGAGGCCTCGATCCATACCCCCCCATGGTGGTGAGTGAGGGAGTGGAGCAGAGGCAGGTCCTGCACAGCTGGGGTGGGTGCGGGATGGACCCATGAGTGACTCATTGGGGGGTGCGGGGAGGTGGGGTGCACAGCCTGAGAGGCCATGGGAGGCATGTGCCCCTGGATCTGCACAAGGGGCGAGGCAGGCTGGGGTGGCACCAGGCTCTTTCTGGCATGGCTCTTCAGCTGTGTGGCTCTTGGACGCAGCCTCCCCACCCGCTCCCAGTGCCGCTGCTATACTGCTTGGCCTGAGAGCCATGGGGGCATGAGCCCCCCCATGCCCTCCTGGGCTGCCAGCCCCCACTCCCCATGCCTCCTGGATAAGTCATGGCTCCATCCTGGGCTCACCCAGGTTGTGCAGGGCCTGCCCCTGCTCCATTCCTCCTTTCACTGCTGCATGTGCGCCCCTCTCCACCCCTGCTGCAGCCACCAGAAGCCCATGCCCAGGCTACCTTGAAGCCCTACCGCTGCCCTGTATGTGTGTGTGTTGGGGGGCTAAGCCCTGTTAGCCCCCCCTTCCACCACCTATGCTCCTGTGCCCCCTGCCACTGGGTGAGTGGGGCCCCGACCAGGCCAGGGGAAGGTTGGAACCTGGGCAGCTCATCCAGGTACACAAGGCAGCTCCTGCCATGGCACATGCCCTGGCGGAGGCCCAGGGGACATGTGTCCCCTCAGCTCGCTAAGCAGGGCTTGGGGTACAAAGCCCAGTGTGCAGTGGCAGCCACCTCTGCCCCATGCACAGATCTGGAGGGCACATGGCCTCTGCTGGGATGCGTACAGTGTGGGAGCCCCACCACGTGCCTGGACTAGCTGCCCAGACTCTGACCCTCCCCTGTTTTGGGTGGGGCCCCACTCACCCATGCTCCTGCCGCACTCTGTGCCTCACTGCAGGGTGGCAGGGCATGGAGGGAGATTGCCCCACTCACCTGGCCTGGCCCAGTGACAGGGTGCGCAGCTCAGCCCAGCCATGTGCATCCCGCTGCCATCCCACCCTGACCAGACCACACATGCGTCCTGCTGCTCCTGATTTCAGAGCCTCTGACAGTCAATCTCAGCCCCCCCACCCCGACTGAGATCGACTGTCAGAGGCTCCACAATCAACTAGTTGGCGTGTGCTAATTAATGGTGTTTGCGCTGATGAGTGCTAATTAGCATGTGTTGGAGCAGGCACCAGTCATGTGTAGGTGCCCCTAGGCTGCAAGCAACATGAGATAAGTACTTTTTGCCTTTTGCCTTTTGCATTTGTGTTAACTGGGGTGAGAATTAATCCCAACAGGAGAGCTTGTAAGCTTGGTGTTTGGGAGTGGATGCTCGTGCTTTGATTTGTTTGAACCGGAGGACTGGAGTGGCTGTAAGGGCCAGATTGTAGGCTGTTGAAAAGCAGCAGAGTCTCTCCATTTATAGCAATCCTAAGAGGCTGGAGCCCTGGGGTGTTGCATGTGGCCAGCAGCCCAAATATGTTATAGCAGGGAGGACTGTTGTGTGTAAGAGGACTGAGTATCTGGCCACAAGACTGGGAGGAAGGGGTAACCATGACCACAAAGGGGGTGTACCTAGGGGTTGAGTGGCCCACAGAGAGCCAAGCTGGAGCTGAGGCCTGAGAACCTGGGGTTCTGGTGCAGTGGACCTCAGGCTGCAGGACCCAGCCAGAATAAAAGTGAGCTGAGGCCCAGAAGGGCCTGAGTTCAGGTGGGGACCCAACCCAAACCCCACATTTGCCTCCTGGGGCAGCCTCCCTACAAACCTATAAAATCAAGTCATGGTAGGTGAGATAACTGTGAGGGGCAGGACCCAGAGAGCCCAGAAGCGAGGGTGAGGAGTTTGGCATCTGGTGGCAAGCTAAGCTGGGAACCTTGTAGCATCAGCCTGGAACCTTCCACATTACAGGGGAAACAGGACAAACAATCTTGGGGAAACCCTTAATAGTTAGTAACACTTCTCAACCAGTTATTAACAATTTGTCATAGTCAATATGCTCAAAGTTCTTTCTTAGTCCTAGGAAGGGACTAAGAGAGGCTAGTGTAGCTTTTAGCCCCAATCTTTCCCCTTGTATCACTGCCATTGGGGGCCAGTGCCCCACTATGGCTGCTGCCAGTGGCAATGCATAGGGGATACACGGGGGTGCATGTACACCTCCTGAGAGCGCTGGTGAGCCCCCTGACAGCAGTGTTCCCCACTTAGGCAAAGGACAGGGGGGCAGGCAAAAGTGCCTCCCCTGAGAGTGCCTGTCAAGGAGTGGGGGCACCAGGAGAAGTGATCCCTGCAGCCGATTGCGCTGGCCGGGTGGGGAGAGACGTTCCCCCATGGCCAATTGCACCAACCCAGAAGTGCCATGCTGCTGGCATTTCTGGGTTGGCATGACACTTCCGGGTTGGTGTGATCAGCTACGGTCAGTGTGACTGGCCGTGGGGGACCCCCCCCAGTTGCTCACTGGCTACTAAGGGTAGGGCAAGTGCCCCTCCTGACTCCATTTGCCCGTGGCTGCTGCTCCTCCTCTCTGCTGCTGTTGCTTTTCATCATCACTGGGAAGTGCTGCTCTGCTGCTTCTGCCTAAGGTTACCATATTTCCAGTTTCAAAAACGAGGACACCTGTTTGGGAGGGGCATTAATATAATTGTGGAGGGGCAGTGATATGCCTGTGCCCTGCCCCTGTCCCTCACTCCCAAGCCACAGCACCCCCAGCCCTGCTGCTGCCCCTCACTCCTGACCCATGGTACCAAGCCCCCTAGATCATGCTGGTGCCACTCACTCCCAGCTCTCAGCCCCCCTGTCCCTGCTGATGCCCCTCACCTGACCTGCAGTGCCCTGGCATTGCCTGTGCTCCACACCCCTGACCCACAGCACCCTTCCCCCCTGCTGCCTCATTCCCAAGCCACATCCCCCCCCCAGCCCTGCCAGTGCCCCTCCTCCTGATTGGCAGCCCCCTGCTCCCCCCAGCCTTGCAACATCTCTCAGCTGCTCTGCCCCTGTGAGCCAGGGCACTGGCCCCAGTGCAAATGGTCTGGTCACACAGCTCTTTGCTGCCCCCAGAGGACCCACCCACCCCTTTTCCCCACTGAAGGGGCAGGCACTTCCTCCACCTTCCCTGCCCTGCTGCAGCCCCAGTGGCCAGACAGCTTCCCCCAGAGCTGGCAGGCACCTGCCCCCCTCCTCCCATCCCATCCACACACACACACGCCACCCCAATCAGTCCCCAAGCTCTCCTGCATCTGCCAGGGCTTCTTCCACCACCCTGCTTGGCTTTATGCCAGCTACATGTGTGTGTGCACAGACACACATGATACTCCCTGTCTCCAATCACCCTTGCTCAGCTCTCCCCAAGCAGTTCCTTGCTAGGGCAAGCTGCAAAGTGCCAGGAAAAACGTTGATGCTGAGCAAAGCAAAATTCTGGATTTTTGTTGATATTTAAAAAAAATACCTCCTCAATGGAAATGGGAGGACTCAAAAAGAGGACATGTCCAAGAAAACCCAGACATATGCTAACCCTACTCTGCCACTCCTTGCTGCCAGCTGGGGACACTGTTCTGCTGCTGCTGTTGCTTCTAACCATACCTGGACAGGGAGGTAGTAATTTTCTTCCAGTTGTTGATGCAACCCAGCTGTTGTAGAACGTATGCAAGAGCAAGATTTTAAGCTTTTTAGAAACAATTGAATAATGGGTCTTAGCCTGACCGCTACTGAGGGATTTGTACATCCCAAGTACATGTTGCTACTGTACCCCATCCAAGGGGTAGCTTCGGGGTGGAGTTTCTCTTAAGCCTCCTGTGTCACTCCTGAGCTGAGGATCCTTCCACCCAGAGGCGGAACTGGGTGCTTAAGTACTCTGGGTGGCAGTTGCGCATCACCTGCAGAGGCAGCAATGCTGGCAACACAGCCGCTGCTTTTTTGTGTGGCCCCCCAGGGCTGGCACCAGAGGCTGGTAACCAGGCATATCCCTCTTGTTATATTACCATCTGCACCTCAGACCTTCACAGAAATCATGATGAGTACTGACCTCTCAGCAACCTTTGCCCAATTTTCTCTCTAGTCTTGGTACCTTTAGATTTACCATTTTGGAAGGGGAAGTCAATGCATACAAACCTGACTCATCTAGCCCCTTACATTCATACATTTTAAACCTCAAAACAGTTAAAACAAACATAAATAATTCCCATATCTCTTGACCAGGTATGCCAAGGTTGATATGCAGATAAAGGATGTAGCTTTCAACTATCCAAACATGCATATTGATGGGTGTAGACTCATAGAAAAGTTAGGTTATCTAGTTCAACCCCCTGCCTGAAGTAGGATCAACCCTATCTAAGCCATCCTATACAAATCCATAATCTAACCTCTTAGTAAAACTACCGTCAATGCTGATACAACAGAATACATAACGCTATCACCTGCCACAGGTAAAGTAGTGGGACCACAGCAGCTAATGTCCTGCTTCTATAAAAGGCTGTTAAATATGTGCTCAAGAGATCCCAGGTAGAGGGCTAGGCCACTGCTACAGAGGAATGCAAAACCCCCACAGTCCATAGCTATCTGGCTATGGGGTAAAATTGCTTTCTGACCCCAGATATGGCAATCAGTCTAACCCTGAGCAGAGAGGCAAGACCCTCTGGCCAGGAACCTCCGGCTTTAAGTCCCAGCAGGAGCATATGCCTCTTACACAGAATACAGATAACATCAGTAAGGTACTAATAGTAGAAAAGATATTGAGTATAGTTGATAGAAAACAAAGAGATTTTGAATAGTTACATCCTTATCTTTTACTCTTCTGAAGGTATAGCAGCTGGATATTGAAATTCTCATTCAAAGGCGTGATTCTTACTTTGAGGAAAAATCCCAGAAAACCTGATCAATCCTCAGCTCCCTACTCAGTCATGATACATGTCAACTTCAAAGGGAATTTTGCCTACGGAAGGACTTCAGGATGAAGCCCAAGGAGAGTATTTGCTTGAGAAAGGGCTACTGGTGTAAGCATGCATGGATTGCAGGGTCTGACCTCATCAGGGTTACATCTCTGTCATGTGTGTGGAAGGCATGAGGTTTCAAATAGAAAAATAACCTTGCTTCTGAGATTCTGCACTTTTGTTTTTTTGATTCTAAACTTTAATATGGGGTTTTATTTGGTGGCATTTATTAAACACATGCTCACAGTCATTGCATAATCTATTCTCCTTGGCTTCTGCTTCAGGACTAAGCTATAGTGTGACTGATTGCCTTTTTACAATTCTTAAAGCTGTAAAAAAAAAGATACGTAAGACCTGGTAAAACCATTGTAAGCCCTCACTTATACAAGCTTTTAACCCACATGCAATAAAGAGGTTTCTGTCTCTTTTTCTCCTTTTTGATGCACATTCATATCTTGTGTCTTACTACAGCACTACCATTGAATCCTGTATTAGCATTTCAATATGCACCCTGATATACTAGTGTCTGACATGATATTAAATTACTTTTAGTGTGGGTACCAGCTGACACAGACTTCTGCCATGCTCTGAGCAGTGTGTTTTTCTTAAAGCAGTACTTTGAGAGTTTGCCAAATTCTGCATCAGCCACTTGGTCATAAAATAGGATAGAAAACCTTCGGATTAGTGTCATGTTTTCATTAAATGTTAGTGTCACCTTTATCTGAAGGGGATGCATCATTCAATATATTTACAGTACTAATAGCACCATGGCATTTGTATTCCAATCAGTACCTACCGATAGTCAGTTACTCTAGTCTGGCTTGGGTTACTGCAGAGAATCAGCAGAGGCAGCAAGCTGCAAGAAAGCCTGGCTTGGGACAATGCAGAAGGGAAAGCTGCAGGCTGTTAAGGACTGTGGATCTGGGGAGCTGCAGAGAACAGTTGAAAATAGGGCCTGGAAAAGAGCTTTGCTTTAGACTGTGATGAAAATAAATAACTAAAAGAAGCTATATGTGTGAGTGTAGAGAGAACAATCGTAAAAAAATAAGACTCATTTCCTTCAGCATGGATATCTTTAAAAAATGGATTTTTGTTCCTAGGACAGGAAAAGAATTGATAATAAAGGTACTGGGGGGACAGAGAATTGACTAAAAGGAAGGATTAGTTGGTTGTCTATTCTAGAATAATCATTTTATCTTATATTTGTGAAAATTTCCCCTATTTTGAAACAGGAAATACTGAAACAGCTCACACAAGATCAGATTTTTAAAAGTATTTAGACTTAAGGGTTCTGGTATATGACTCGAGCCTGATTTTTAAAAAAATTATTTAGGTGCCTAACATAACCCCCAAGGAAGTCTTTAGAAGTGAGGCAGATAGATGCCTAGTGAAATTTTGTAAAGCACCTATCTGTAGGCATCCATGTGCATCATTATGTCTAAATACCTTTAAAAATATGCCCCTAGAATAGTGGTTCTCAACCTTTTTAGGCTGAAGGCTGTCCCCCTTGTTTTCCAGCTCTAAGTTTTCATTAAATTTTTCCAACTGAACTTGAAAAAAAAATGTAACAGGACAGTATGTTTTTAACACATAGATTCCTACTTTAAATCTCTGGATCTATTTTGTGAATTATGTTTACAGACCTTACAGTGCTAATATTATGTGGCATCCCACTGTAAGGATTCAGCCCCAAACCAAGTTGCCTTTGGGGTTCACTGTGTGGCATGCATTTATATTCTCCCAAATTAGATTGGTGTTTAGTTTCTATTGGTAAATAGTGTGATGCTGGGTTCAGTTTTGTCATTTTCATATATGTTATAGTATTTGTTATAAATGTACTTTTCTAATTTCATGATGTAACTGGAAGATGATTGAGTGAGGTATTTAGGACCCGCTCAAGGCATTGTCTACCTACAATCAATTCCACAATAGAGAGGCAATGAGATAAATGGCCCTTTAGGTAGAAGGGTGCCAGGTACTTCAGGCATATTAGAAATTTCTATTTGGTGACTCTTAAGCAATTAGATTAGAATGATGCTGGTGGGGGTGCTGGTTGGAGCTGATTTAAGAAACTAGCTGTGGGATATTCTTGGCTTTTTGGATTTTTCACAAGCTGGAGAAGGGTCTGAGACCCCAACTGCCAGGGCTGGCAGAACCAGCAGGAGGGCTGATCTCTCAGGAGGGCTAGGGGATAGCCGGAAGAGAGGGTAAGAAAATTTCCTTGTCTTTTTTTTCTGTCTCCAAACCTACGGTCAGTTTTGCTTGTGTTGTACTTTTCTCTTTCTCTATATAATAAATTCTTTTGTTGTTTTGTCTCCTTATTGATTGCCTGTGGACAGAGTGAGTGTTGGGGGAGTGATATTCTAGACTAGCCCTTTCTACAGAAAGGAGGACCTAAAATTTCTTTCACAACCCAATGGGGTGGCCACTTGGGCCAGCAGAAATTCCCTTAAAGGAGTTGCAGGATCTGGTATAAGAACAGTGGAGATGAGGCTTGTTGGGGGTTAGGAGTTAGCCTAAGGCAACCTTGGCCTGTTCCTTGGGGCAAGTGGTAGGAGCACAGTGGAGAGAAATTTGGAGCTCTGGGGGCCCTGTGGGGATAGGTTTGTCACACCCATGGCAGCTTTGAAAGCATCTCAAAGCACCTTAGGGTGCAATTCCAGCTTGGTTAACAGTCACAGCACTAGAGCATATAGTACTATACAGCAGTGGTTCCCAACCGTTTTTATTCTGTGGACTGGCAAACTCACTCAAAGAATTTTGGTGGACCGGGTACAAAAACAATTTAATTTGCATATTTAAATATAATTGACATATTTAAATTTAATTTTCACGTGGTGGGGAGGTTGAGAGGATTGGATCGGGTTGGAGCACGGCAGCTGCGGGCACCAGGGGACTCTGCAGGGGAGGGGCTGCACAGGCGGTGGCCCAGGGGGACCCAGTTGGGGCTGTCTGGGAAGAAGGGGCTCTGCTCCCTTTCCTAGGAACAAGCAGTGGAGCCACCTCTCCACCCTCCGCCCTGGGCATTTCCCCACTTGCATCCCCCAGCTCTCAGCCATGGGCAGGGCTTGGGGGTCCTGCCCGGCCTGGCGTGGGCCTTGGTACCTGCTGCATGGGCAGCACCTTGCCAGATGTGGCCATGGTGGCGGGGGTGGGATGGGGCTCATGGAGCTGGCTGCCTCTTTCCCCTCCCAGGGCTGTCCCGTCACCCAGCTTTAACCCTGCACATGACTGCTGGTAGCAAAAGTCGCTTACTAGGGCAGATAGACAGGGATCTGAGCCAGGGCAGGCAGGTGGGAGCTTGCAGCTGAGGGCGGGTAGGGAGCAGTGGTCCAATTTCAAAATCTAAAAGTCACAGTCATTGGCCAAGTGAGGACATTCTTGCCCAGCAAACCAGCATGGCAAGAGCGTGGCCTGGGCTTAGAACTGTTGCTAGCTGTGGTTAAAGCTTGTGCCGTGACCCAGCAGCCAACTCTTCATGGCTTGGTACCAGGCTGCGGCCCAGTGGTTGGGAACCTCTGCTATATATCATCTAGTACTAGTACTCTGAATGTGATATGGGCATCTGTTGCTATACAAATAGTCTATATAAGCAATACAATGAGGGGAAGCATCATGCTCCAATGGGCATGAGATTGGCAAGGTAAAAAGGAGTTATGAATCCAGTTCTGCTACTGATCTACTGTGTGACCGTAATCACTTTAATTTACTGTGCCTCAGTTTTTCTGTTTGTAAAAGGGGTACCTGGATATATGAAACATACAGTTGGAATTTGCCTTAATGCTGATGAAGACCCAGAGTATTCAAATAACATAGGCTCCTATGCTGTAATAGTTTTTCCCAGTCCAGTGTAGAATTGCCCCTGAAAGATTCAGGATTACTATTATGTTGGTTTAGGTTATACCAGCATAGGGACTATGTCCACTGCTGACTCTAGCTTAGTTTTTTGTTCAGTAAAAACTATTACCATCTCTCCTGCCCTATAGTGGCTGCTGTGGGCTAGTTTGCTAGCATGTTTAGTGTGCAAATTACAGCCACACCTCTTTCAGGGTTCAAAAAAAACCCAGGTTAGGTCTTTTCTTAGAAGTCTTCCTTTGGTCTTCTGCCCACTACTGTTAACAAAGGAAATCAAAAGAAAATTACACTGCCTCTTTCAGTTCTGGCTATAAAGCCTCCTTCAGCATGTGTGCATGAATCCATCTATGCATCTCAGCTGGAAACACCCCCCAGCAGGGTCTGATTCCTTCTACCTGCACCTCATTGCCAAATAGGGGTAGGTACCACTTCTAGATCCTTGAAGGTTCTCTACACCCTGTTGCAGTCACTTACTATAGGAATAGCAATCAACAGTCTTCTACTCTGGGGCAGCACAGTTACTCTTTTGTCCACTCTGCATACTGGGGTAAATTACGTCAGTGTGTATAAAACCACTGTAGATTACACTGGTGTGTCTAGGTCCTGCCTTATACAATTGCCTTTGAGATCAACAAAGGAAAATTACAACACAGAAGCAGCACAACCCTCTCACACTCAGAGTGTACACTGTGCAATGGGGAATCGTGGCCAGAGCATTCAGAATAAAATCATAAAACAGCAACAGCAGAATGCCAAGTTCTGCACTCATGCTGCTGTTGATTTTGGCAGGCATGCAGAGAAGAAGTTAGTCATCTGTTGACAGCTGTGTAATAAGATGAGGAGAAAAGAAAGGAAATGAAAGAGAGAGAAGAGCCTGGCTTCCAACAGTTTAATTTGCATAGGCTCCCAAACAGCATAAGAAGCAAATGCTGTTGCTTTTTATTTTTTAGAATAAATGTTCAGTTTGTTGCTGGGCTGTCTGCTAGAATACCTTTGCATGGCACAGCTGATCTGATTTGACACACAATGTTCAGACTGAGATTTTGACATAGTGCCAGGTTATAATGTCTCTTTTGTTCTTTCAATGGATCTTTTTGGTCCTGATGTTGTGATAAGGCTTTAAAATAAAAAATAAACCCTATACACAACTAGGTGTCCTTGAAGTGCCAGGGCCTTGGCCTTCCTTGCAGACTGGCAAGGTCTCCCTTCAGCCATGAGGACGTGAACCAGTGATTACGTGCCTGCCAGTTCTTATCCATCTCAGTGAATCTGTTGTGAACAGCTATAGCATCACCAGTCATTCTGCTGTTGAGTCAGATCTGACTAAATACGTGTTGTAAAAGTCTGCTACATCATTTTTTTCTCTGACTGTTCTCATCATCCACTGTTAAAGGGCTCAGAAATAGTCATATAATAATATATATCCAAGGCTAAATTGCTGTGAATCTGTGATATCCAAGTACTTTGGAATACTTGGACTGGACCTGAGGCAGGGGCAACCCACCCAAGAAAAGAGTGAAAAAGCCCTGAAAAGAGGGCATACTTACCTCCTGTAGGGAAGAAAAAGCCACACCAAGAAGGGCTGCCGAAGCGGTTCATCATTTGCTTTTATTGCCGGCTAGCAGATGACATCAGAAAAAATCACTGCCTGGCATCTTTAAAAGCCAGCGGCAGAGAAATGGCAGGAGAGACAGCAGAGATGCCCAAGGATGAAGTTACTCCCTGGACAGCATCTCAGGAAGGTCTACAGCCCTAGTAGGGGCAGAACGGAGATCCTCTGAAGGGGTCTCAGCCACATTAAAGAGGACCCAACACCCTGATTGGTGGGACAGCTGGGGTAAAGAGGGACAATATCGAGTTTCCAGACAACTCCCTGGTGAAATAAGAATGTAACAGGGGGCTGTCTTGGGGCCAGTCTCATGCCGGCCTGCTGACCTGTTTCTATGGGCAACCGCCCACCTCCTCTCCTGCCATGCCTTGATGATATATAATTATGATTTTAATTAGGCAGGAGGCTGCCCATTCCTTGCCCCGATGCCAGGGGGCTCTATCTGTGGCTCTGTTCCTCCCTTACATCACAGCACAAGCCTCACAAATGGCATCCACAGTTCTTAACATCACCGGCCCCACACTGGGCCCCAGAATCCTCCAATCCAGACCCCAACTAGATCCCTTCAATCAGGCAGCCTACTCCACCCTCATTTTGGGCTGCCTAGCTCTCTGAGCTCTTCCTCCTCTTGGGTGTGCCCCCCAGGACCTTTGGCCACACAGGCCCTGACCTCACCTACAAGGCCAGTCAGAAACCCCAGGCCCTTAGCTCTGGGCGTGCCTTATGGTGGGCCCCTGACCCTTTTGACCTTTCTGGTTCTGGCACCAGCATTGACCAGTTGAGGGTGTTTTAAGTCAGTTTTCTGAGCCTCTATCCCACTCTCTAACCTGGGTCCACCTTCTTGGCCTGACTATGGGGTAACCCACCTGGTTGTGGGAGCTGGGGTTATTAAGATGCCCTGACTTGCCTTTCACTGGCCTGGTATTTCCTGGGGACTCCTGTGCCATTGGAAGCCCCACCAGGCCACCCACTCCTGGCAGGGTGCAGTTTTAGGTCATGCCTAGGACCCTCCAAACCATCCCCTTAAGCTCCTCCCTTACCTCCAGGATGTTGCATTCAGCCTTGCAGCCAGGCAATGTGTCTTCCTGCTGCCAGCAGTGAACTGCTCTATTTATATGTGTGCCCCCGTCTGACCTCATATAAGTGCTCTCAGGCAGCCTTTGAGTGTTCATTTGGCTCCGGCCAAGGGGTATGTCTTTTCTTCAGTGGTGAGGCTCCTTCTTGGGGATTCTCGCTGACCGGGTACTACCTGCTGGAGGTGTTTTTGGGGCTCTACCTCCCCTACACCACAGCCATGTGCCAACCCTCAGGACCACTGGATGGTGGATCATTGACCTGTCCTCTGTGATGTCCTCATCTGCCTCTTTATCACCTTGTCCGTCCCTGGATGGCTTGCCTGCTCCAGATGACTATGAGACGTATGATTGTCTCTGCCTGTGCGCCCAACCTTCCTCCAAGGCTCCTGCCAATCCTGCCTCTATCTTCCTTTGTGACCCTGGACCTTTGGAGTCTTTCCTTGGTCACAACTCTGGGTGCCCGCCAAAATAAAGTGGAACATAGAAAAGAAAAGAAATAACAAAAGAATCGAGGTGCAGGTCTCTGCCCACCCCACTCATGGGTCCGATGTCTGTGGCCCTTCCAGTCCTTCGATATTGTCCCTCTTTACCCCGGCTGTCCCACCAATCAGGGTGTTGGGTCCTCTTTAATGTGGCTGAGACCCCTTCAGAGGATCTCTGTTCTGCCCCTACTAGGGCTGTAGACCTTCCTGAGATGCTGTCCAGGGAGTAACTTCATCCTTGGGCATCTCTGCTGTCTCTCCTGCCATTTCTCTGCCGCTGGCTTTTAAAGATGCCAGGCAGTGATTTTTTCTGATGTCATCTGCTAGCCGGCAATAAAAGCAAATGATGAACCGCTTCGGCAGCCCTTCTTGGTGTGGCTTTTTCTTCCCTACAGGAGGTAAGTATGCCCTCTTTTCAGGGCTTTTTCACTCTTTTCTTGGGTGGGTTGCCCCTGCCTCGGGTCCCGCCTGAGGAGGCCATTCCGGTGCCTCCATTTTTGTTCCCCTGGGACAAGGTGGCCAGAGATCTAAAATGACTGCCACAATCAAGCACCTTCTGGCTGCTTGACTCAGCCCTTAAAGTGGCAGGTACCAACAGTGCCCTGCTGCAAGGGATATGCAGTTTTATAGATGGGGAATGGGCACCTGAGGCATATGGCTGCAGTCAGTCACACAAGAGGTCTGAGATAAGACCTCTAGGAATAGGCGGTAGTTCTCATGACTCAGAGTAGTATACTCTGCACCATGTAGTCTTATATGGAGCTATGTAAACTGGGAAAAGAATGGGCCAGGGCAGGGTGCAGTTCTAGTGCAACTTTACTGTGGCCATACTTGCATGAGCTCATTTGGAATAAGGTTGAGTATCCTTATATGTTGCATTGTGCTGTGTAGACAAACTCCTAGTTTGGCACCTTGATCACTTGTATTAGTCTTCTAGATATAAGTAATCCCCATAGGTCCCTTTTGTCTCTGGTTCCTAAACAAACACAGTGTAGCCTGTGTACTGTCATTGCTTACTCTGTATATCTCTATAGCAAAACCTGAGGTCCAACATTCCTGGAACAAGCTGTTGAAAACTTTCTATTGTCAATCTTGTTGAGTTCAAGGCACATCCTCATTGGACTCAAGACACTTGAGGCACCTTCCTATAACTTTTGCAAATTGAGTGGCACCTAATTAAAAAAATAATTTATATATTATAGTGCTTACTTCCTTGCAGAGGGGCCAGACAATGTGGGTAGGGGATTGGCCAGGAAGGAACAAGCCTGAACCTGCACTTATCTGCTTATCTCTGTACACCTGGGTTTTCTCCTTACACCTTAAATCATCCTTCAAAGTATCTGGTAATACCCCTGGATGCTGTGGCATCCTGGCTGAGAATTACTGTTCTATACTCTGCATTGTACTTGCTGGAATCTCAAAAGAAAACTCCATTTCCTTTAGGATTAGATATGAAAAAACAAAATATACATTAAGATTAAAAGTAGAGATTGTCTCAACTCAGAAAACAGAAGTACCTATTAAATTATCACTTTGTATTGCTTTTATATTAAATAGCCCATTCATTTAATTAACGGACTGTTTGAAGGCATAGTAAAAATAGTAATTGATCAAATTCTGGCCTGAGTTATCTGTATTCTGCTTAAGGCTAGGGACAGGCATTACATATAAACCAGTTTAAGTGATCAGAAACTGGTTTAAACCTGTAACAGAACAGATGTCCAGTGCACATAAACCAGTTTCAAAATGGCTGAAACTGGTTTGCGATAAACTGGTTGAAATGTAGTATCAGACTTAACTGATTTGGGTCAAACCAGTTTATGCAATGTCTGTCCCAGACCCCTTGCTGGTTTAAGATAAATCAGACTCCCCCAGCATCCCGGCCTGGGCGGGGCTCTCTGCTCCACAGCAGGGCTGACCCCTCCCCTCTGCCCCCTGCTAAGCCCGGATTCCTCCCTCCCCTCTGCCTTGCAGAGGGGTGTTTGCATATTAGCTAGCAGACCAAATGCTGGCAAGTGCTGAATCAACAGGCAGAATAAACAGGTAGCTGATAATATCCCTCTGTTGTTTTCTTAATGGCGTGATAAATACTGAGTTAGGGGTGATAAACACTGTTATCAGTTCCCTGCTGGGCTATCTTGTCCGAGCCAGGCCATGCCGCCCCCCTGCTCAGCTCAGTTTTGTGCAACAGAAGAGAGAGCTGTTTTAGCGCTCCCTGGCTTCTCGTCTGATCCACTTCAGGCATGTGCCTGCATTTCTGGGGTATCTGTACAAAGTGATTTAGCCTAGCCAGGTTAGACTAACCTGCAAAGATTGAATCAATTCAGGCTCAGGCTTTTTGAAAGTCTAGCCTAAGTGGGAAGTGACATGGGGTAGCTGAGAGCAGAATTTGCTTCTCTGTGCAAAGAAAACTATTGAAGGAAAGAAGTTTCTGAATTTCAGGGAGTTCTAGTGCTGATAGATCAGTCTGGGAAGGGCACTTAGTGAAACAGCAAACTAATTCACGCAACCTTTTGGCTTTAAAGTTTCTAAATTCCAGTAGGTGGCAGAGAGTAACAGTCAGAAATCTGAATGCTGCATTGAGAAGCATAATTTTCATAGCTAAACCTAAATGGATGCTAGATTCATTTAGAAACTAAGTGGCACAGATTTGGCAGATATATGAAAGCATCTAAACAAATGGAACATATTTTTCATGAACTGGTAGCCTCTAAAGTCAGCTTTAGAAGGTGACATCTTCTTGATTCTTACATTGCCTCTGTGTGTCTTTCCATTAGGTGGGTACAACCATACTATGCCATGAGGTAGAAGTATGAGAAAAAGAATTATTAGCTTTAAAACAGAGAAAACAATTCACCATGTTAGATAAATCAGAATGCAGAATGCATTTTTTAATTCTCCATTTTGCATATATGTATTTCATGGAGGACATAATGAATTGAAGTGGGGTATGCAATTTAATTCATTACAGCTGTCAAATGGTAAGCAGCACTGCACTTAATTTGTTTCTCTTCCTCTTGCAGGCTGGTGTGGAGTTGCTAGTCATTACACTTCATTTTGTGAACTACCCAGGTGATGAAAACAAATAGAAGAAAAGGTTACAGGGTAGAGAGGAAGCTGAGCTTTTTAATTTTCCTTCTATAGACGTGAGACATACGATGGAAGAGAGAACAAAGTTATACAGAAAGCAGTCCTGAGGGCAGTGATGCAAAGTTTAACTCCTTTGTCTAATTAGACTACATCAGTAGTAAAATTCAAATGTGAATACGCTAGCTGCTGTCTTCTCCATCCAGCCAATCTTTACTCTGGCTGGGGAAGTAAAATGCTGTTTGAAGTTAGTAAAATACAATAAATGGTCTATGATACCAATCAGTGGACAAAGACATATGTAAAATCTATCTTATCTCCTGTTTTGAGATCCAAACTGCAAGGGCTACTAATAACACCACACAAAAACTGCACAAAAAGGTAGCTTCCAGCCATTTTTTGATCCTGCAGTTGCCCTATGCCTGGAAGCTGATCTCTTTAAATTAGTGGAAGGGCTCTGTTGCAGATTACCTCTAAAACACTTCAAATCTGTGGAATGTGAGGCTGATTGTAGGAGAGTTTGAGAGCAGTCACAGGTTAAGGCTTAATGCTGGCTCAAATCTGCACAGCTGTGATTGCCACTAGAAAGCCTGGTGAGCTGGGGGCATGGGCAGGAGTCAGGAGCGGGGGCATGGGTTGGGAGAGGAGCAGGCAGGGTGGCATGTAGCTTGGAGGTGATTGGATTTGGATCAGTTGTGTTAGTGTGGGCTGCACTTTTCCCCACAACTAGCCTCAGTGGTCCTGCCCCTCCAAGCCTCAGAGCTGGACCCTTTGGTCAGCTTAGAGCCTAGGCAGCTGGGTAGGCACACTCAGTCAGTGGCCAGGTGTGTGCTGCTGGTAGGGGAGGGAGGGAAATGGGTGCTGCCTAGGTGAGGACCCCTCCTGGGCTTTGGCTTGAGCCCTTGGGTAACCTGAGCCTTCTTGGCTGTCTGAATTTGGGGTTTTCCTGAAGCCAACACACAGGGTTAAGGACTGTTAATTAAATACTGAGGTCCCATTGACTGCCTGCAGGCTCCCTGATATCTCTGAGCTGTTGTACAGGCTCAGAGGGTTCATACCAGCCACAGCGGTCTCTCTCCACTAGTCTCAGCAGCTGTCTAGCCCCTCTAGCCTGTGTGGGGACAGGGTAGTTAATTAATATATGAGGTGCTGCCATCTGTCTTCTTGCCTGCCAGCTATAAGCTCCCTGGTGTACCTGAACTCTCATGCCAGTTTGGAGGGTTGATGCTGGCCTTGCTTTCTGCCCCTCACCAGCACCCCCCACCAGTGCCTCCCTGCTATTAATCTCAGCTGCGGCAGCTGGGCAGGTATGTAAACTCAGTGACTAGCTATGAACTCCCAACAGAAGAGGGAGGGATACCCAGAGAGGGAGGGGTTTTCTGTGGGGCCAGGGAACCTGAGGCATGATGAAGTGGCAGGCTGGCACCTGTGGGGAGAGGAGGAATCAGGGAAACAAGCAGAATGAGATGGTAGGTCAGCACTCACAGGAAGGAGGGGAAGCACCTTGGCATCAGCCTGAGTAGACGACTGCCCACGTCTACACTTTACTCAGAGCTGGTGGGGAAGGGAGGGAAGTGGGTGGTTGCCTCAGTGTATGTGTGTGGTGGGGGTGTCACTGGTTGGCCAAGTCACTCACTTGCCTTTGGGTCACTGAGCCTGTGGGAGTTGGGTTACCAGTCATACATACCAGGGCAGAGTTGAGACCCTGTGGGCTCCCTGCATGGGTTGGGTTGGGGGAGGCAGGGGCAGGCAAGGGGTAGCAATGACAGAGTCATTTCAAATTAATAGTAGTTTACTTCAAATGTATACTGTGGGGGTATGGGAGAGGAAGCTGAACCATGGTGAAGTGTAGGGGGAGAGGTGGTGTGGGTGGGGAGGGAGATGGTTGCCTAGGGCTAGTGGTCATTAGTGGTAAATTGGTTTTCCCTGGTACCCCTGTGTTGATTGTGGAGATACTGGGTGGTAAGACCCTGGAGCTGAGGAAAGCATGCAGGGAAGAGACAAGAGATAATCCACATTAATTTCATTCTATTCCTGCTGTGTCACTTTTCAATAAAAGCTTCTGAAGACTTTCTGTGCCTGTTCAAATTGTTGGAAAACAGCCAGATGCTTTAGCATATTTTTTTCTTTTTGCAGGTGTTTATTTTTGGGTGAATTCAGCTATGGTCAAATGTGCTGGTAATGAAAATGTAATGACAGGAGGAGTGGAAGCAGCTATGGTTCCAATCCTGGTTTTAACCAAGTATCTAGATCAGTGATTCTCAACTTTTTTGTACCAGGACCCATTTGCCAAAATCGATGGCTTCTCCCAACCCACACATCCCCGGCCCTGCCGGTGCCCAACTCACAGTCCCCTGCCCCCCACCCAGGCCATGCTGGGGCTCCTTACTCCCAACCCACAGCCCCATGCCCCTCCACCCCCAGCCCTGCCAACGTGGGCCCCCAACTACTCCTGTCCCACTTGGGCCAGAGTGCGGTGGCTGCAGCAACTCCAGCCCATGTGGGCAGCAGCAGAGTGAGTCTGGCCTGGCACGGGCTGGAGGGAGGAGGAAGGGAGGCCTATGGCACAGCTGCCCTGGGCTGCGGCTCCCGTGCCATGCTAGACAGCCTGGTCACAGCCCCTTCTGCCCCTGAAGAAGTGTCTATTGGCTGCCCTACCTCTGCAAGCACAGGCATCATCCCTGGTGTCACCAGTCCAGCCACGCAGCTCTGCCCCCTCCTGCCCCTTCCCCCACTAAAGGGGCAGGTGCCTTCCCTCCACCTCCCCTGTCTGCCTGGTTGTGTGCTGGCCATGCCCCTATAAGCCCCTCATAAGTTGAAATGCTGCAAACCTGCAAGGGGAAACCTGAACTTTTCACCCATTTTTCTGGCACTTGCTTGCAACCCTTTGAAATAGTCTTGTGACCCACTTTTGGGTCATGACCCAAGGGTTGAGAAACACTGATATAGATGTTTGTTATGGTTCTAATTTGCCTTCAGTTCATTGAACTTATCTTGACACCAGTTGAAATAAGAAGGGAAAAGTAAGAATATCACTCTAAGTTTCTATAACAGGGAGTCAAACTCCTGTTATGGAGAAGGGATGGAAAAGCCCAGAAAGCCAGCAGAGCTTCTTTAAGGCTTGAATCTTTTGGGCCAGCAAGAACCTGAGGCCAGAGAAGGAGCCCAGTGGGAAACAGGGGAAGAAAAGTGGCAAGCTCCCCACTAGCATGAACACTACAGAGACAGCAAGAGACTTCTGCCAGGTAGAGTGGAATAGGTCAGGTGACTAGGGGATGCACTAGAGAGTATAAAAACTCACACCAGAGGAGCAAGGGGCAGTAAAGCCCTGACTGCAGAAAAGGATAGATTGTCTTTGCTGGATGGAGGGAAGGCTGTGATGGGTGGAGTAAGTAGAGGAGGAATAAGTTTCGGTTGGGATTTTTTTTTGTTTGGGGAACAGGTCCAAGGGACAAAACCTTGAGTTGTGGACTATGTCTGTTTACCCCAAGGTTGGGAGGAACTTAAGTTGAAATTTCTGTTTGGCAGACACCTGATGTACTAGAAGAGAAGCAGCTATAAGGTGAGATGAGGATTCTGTATAACAGGGTACTCAATGCCCTGCGTGATATCTTTCCCCTGGAGCAGTAGGTCAGAGGTACAGGCACAAAAGCTCTAAGGCAGGAACCTGAGCTGGGTGCCTGGGCCAGAGGACCTGTTGCCATAACCTAAGCTTCAGGTGGTGTGTTTGCCAAGCTCTGGTCTCTAGGCCCCAGAAGTGGTTTTGGGACTGGGGTGGGGTCTAAGGTGAGCAGGCCAGACTCAAGGACTGAACTGAAGATAGGGTGGCCATTGGTCCTGTTTTATACCAGATGGTCCTGTTTTTAAACCCTGCCCATTTCTAAATGAGGAACGGACAGCATAACTTCCTGTTTTTCAGTTAATTGGTGGAACTACGTGTCAGTCATTTGTCCTCACAATTCTCTTGGCTGTGTTTAGAGGTAGGGTAGGACGTAGCCAGGAGGAGCAGGGTTCTAATCCAGCCAGGGAGGGAGGAAGAGGGAAATGGCTTTTTTGTGGTGGTCCTGCCTCCACTGTTGATTGGCTGAGGAGGCGGTGGCCCCACCCATCACTACTGATTAGTCCAGGGGGCTGATGAGTGCCTCCCCCCACCCCACTTCCCTTACCAAGGGGATGTCCTATATTTTGGGGATGGGTCAGTGGCCACGCTAACTAAATAAATTGTTTGAGATTAGAAAAGGGGGAAGCTAGTAGACACCAGAAGCCCTGCTGGTGCAGTGAGACCTTGTTATCAGGTTTCTCCCTGCCCCACCTCTGCTTTGGCCAGATGCAGGACACTTTCCTGGATTACTCGTTTTCCAGCAAAGCATGGCAAGTGAGTTGGGATTGAGGAAGTTTCCAGGCATGAATGACTGGTGACTTCCATGTATAATTACTACTTTTTTTGTAAGAACAGGACTGACAATGGCCCTCAATTCATTTCAGGTGAATTTCAAAGGTTCATGAAGAAAAATGGTGACACAGGGTATCACTTATGCACCATACCACCCAGCTACAGATGCATTGGCTGAATTATTTGTACAGCCTTTCAAAATGCCTTGCGGTCCATGAAAGAAGAGGCAGGGTCAGTACAGCAGAAAATTACATGCTCTTTACATGAGGGAATGCCATGCATGCTACAATAAATGAGACAGTAGCAGTGCTGTTCATGGGACATGAGCTCAAATCATGTTTGAACTTATTAGAACCAGTTGTGCAGCAGTGTATTAGAAATAACCAGGCAAGTCAGGCATTGGCAAAAGGAAGAGGTAACCCATGGCAACTACAAGTAGGTCAAAGAACTCCATAAATGACAACCTACAGGTATGAATGAGCATACAGGTCCTTTGTCCTAGGCCATGTGAGTAGTGCCTAATAGCTTTTGGTGCTGCCACATTAGCCAACTGTAAAATACACACGTGACTGATAAGTAAAGTACAGAAGCTACCATTTGATTCCTATCTGTTACAGTGCTACCAGATTTGCAACCTACAGCAACAGGTAGTAATGCCATTCCAGAAAATAGCGATGTTCACCTGCCAGTAATGATTCTCAACAACCTATGTCACTTGAGGAGACATCGGAATCAGACAGAGATGAAAGCAGGTCACCTCAGCATGGTGCTCAAGAAAGTGATAGATGGTACCTAGGATGAAAACATAACCATGAATCCAACATAGTAGTTGGTAGAGCACATCCTCAGGGAATCGGGCAAGAGGGTGATCATCATCACTCAGAAAGGAAATATAAAACACCTACGAGTTTGGAGTCTGTATATTTTATCTCTATTTCAAAAAGGGAGATGAGATATGAGATATTTTAGTGCATTAGTTGAATGTGTACTTGAGAATCTAAACTTAACCTCTGTTTGTTGAATCTGCTTATGGCAGCTAATATATAGTTTTACTTCATGTATGAAATGTATTCACTGATTGAGCCACTTTGTGGCTGCACGTGGGCGAATACAACAGATCATTTTTGAAAAAAAAATCAAGATTTTTCATTTTGCCATTTGCCATGTGAAATGTTTTCCTTTGATATTTTATGTTGACATTTCAGTAGAAAATGTCTTTTTGCCATTTTGAATAAGAATATAAAAAGGTTAAAAGAAAATGAAAAAGTGTTAAATTAAATATTTCAGGCTGAACCAAAACAAAAATTTTCATTTTGTGCTTCAGTTGAACTGACCCTTTCTTGTGGTTTGGCTCTGAAACGGGAAAATCCATTATATATCCAACTCTAATAAAAGGAAATAAAAGGGGCACAAGAAGACTGATAAACTTACTTTTAAGGCAGTATATTTTTATTTTTGTATTTAATATACTTGTCAAAGAATGGAATGAGTTTAGGAGCTTTGCACATGCTATCTTAGTACTTTATGGTAAGGTAATATTATGCTTCCAGGAATGATTAGCTCTGAGATTTGGAAGAACCTTGTTCTCCATATCTCCAGCAGAAGATTTAGCTATTTTATGTAAATCTTCCTTGGAGGAGGCAGTGGACTGTGGGTGAGTGTCTAAACCAATGGGATAGCATCCTACTCATTGTGTATCTGCACTCTTTTTTCCCCTTTCTTTCCATCCCAATGAATATTTAACTATTCAGTGCAAAGTCGAACAGTTTCCACAGGAGGAACTGAGCATGCCCCTGCACAGAATACTTCATTTTCTGATGGGTAGGGCACTTTGCTGAGAGGTAGAAGATTTAAGTCCAAAGACTGTCCAGAAGGAAAAGAAATAGAAGCTAGGCCTCCTACATCCTTAGTGGGGCTGGCTATTAGCAACATTTCCAACCATGTTTTGTGGAAAGAGCTGGTAGATGTGCCTAACTCCTGATGAGGCTTCAGGGTGGGAAATCCTGATCAGAGATGGGCACCTAAATCCTACAGAGAGCAAGGCTTAAGACACTGCCTCCATCCTTCATTGACATTTTCTATTGGCTTGTCTGGCCAACTAGCTGACTTGCACGGTAACAGAAGGACCATGGTAATCATAAGATTATTGAGAAAACTTATGGAGTGCTTAAAATATAGAATAAGTGTCTGTCACAGTAAGCTTTACAAATTAATGTTATACTACAGGATGGAAAGACCTCATTTCCTTAGCTCAGTTTGCTCCAGATGTTGCCCCTTCTGTTGCCAGACAGGCAGCTGCCTCAGCAACATCTTCTGCTGGCAGTAATACATCCTCCTGGGCGAGGGGAAAAGGTGCACTTTGAAGCTTTACATATCAAAATAAACAAAGTCAGTTGGAGTCTTAGAATAGAGGGGTCCTTTTGCATATAAAGTAAAGATGGAAAGATAGCAGATGATGGATGTTGGCAGAGTCTTCACTGTGAAAGAGAACTCAGTATTCTGTTTCTAAACAGTCACACAAGGCTGAGTTTTCCTTTCATTTAAACCTGCATGAATTTGGAGAAATACAGAAGTGCATAAAGTTACTCCATTTTTACACTACTGCGAGAGGGTGCAGCATTTGACCCATATTAGACAAAATGGGGACAATGATTTATGTGAAATCCAAACCTTAGATATTCCAGGTGTAACCCTGCTTAAGTTCTGCATGTTTGTCTGCAGTTCTCTTCTATAATAGTAGCTTTGTGTATTTCTCATTTCTCGCAGTCATTAGTGTGCTGGTTTGAGGGGCTACTCATGCCTCTTTTAACTGTTTGTGGTCAGGGGTTATGCTGTTTGAGGTTAAAGTGTGCAGTTGTAAAGGGCAGGCGGATCAGACTCTGTGTCCAACAATCCTTCCCTCCAAATTGTGACATTTGTAGGCATATAAATATTGTTGATGCCAAAGGATACAAAAGTCACAAAAAGGTCAGCCTCACTGTAAACTTTGCAGTTTTCTGCAGTGGGGTCACCCTTAATTTCCAAGCAACGATAAGGTATATGGGAAAAATGGAAACATTTCAAGCAGGAAATGCTTTCATCATGGGAGATACCATGATGATGGTTTTGGCCCAGGTGGTTTTACATACCTGGCAGGGGAGGTCCCCTTTTTCCCAGTCTTGAGTGACTTGGTGTAGGTCAGGGTGGAGACCTGGCCCTTTACACTGTGGGTGGGCATCCCTGTGAGAGTCTACTATAGCCTCAAAATAAGAGTATCTTGGTTCGCAATTTATGGGGATGAAGGATTGCTCTCCCTCTAGTTTGCTCCTATGGCCTTTTGGCTAGGACAAGCAAGACTAGGGGGCATCTGAACCCCAAGGCCTCCAGGCTTTGTGCTTGCATGTAGGATGCCTGCCATGGACTTGGAAGTATCTGAAGACTCAGGCGGAAGAGTCTGGGAGAGAGGATACATGCCGGTGGTACTTTCACACAGACTTGAATGACTGAGCTCTGTTCAGTCGATAGAATTTGGAACTGATTTGGCTAATTTGGTCGGACATATAAAATAAAAAAACAGAAGAAATGCTTTCATCAGTTCCTTAAAATAAAAGTGCTTTTGAGTACAGGACTCTATTTTTAGGCAATTCAGTATAGTAGAAAGAGCTGAAAAAGAATTGCTGACCTACCTGATGTGAACAGGAGAAATGATAGGCTTAGCATTGAATTGCAATTTGAAGATATAAAAATCAACATACTGTGGCTTTTGCACTGCCTTCTAGATGAAACCCCTCTTGTATCTTTTAAATGGTATGAGAGAGAGCCCCACTGGTGCTTGTTTATGTTCCTAATGCATTTTATTGGAATTTTGCTCCTGACAGTGATTGGAGAAAGGTTTATTCTGAAGTAAAACCATACAAAGTTAGGGCTGGAAGGGTCCCAAGAGGCTGTCAAGTCGAACCCCCTGCTTAAGGCTGGATCATCCCTATCTAAACCATTCTAGACAAGCGAAATTATTCTTAAATCTGCACAGACCTTAAAACCTCTTGCACGACTACCAGGCGCAATGCCTGAGAATGTCAAAACACCCTAACTTGCTATTAGTAAAGCAGGAGGACCAGGGCACTGTCAGTGTCCTGCCGCTGCAAGGACAAATTGTAGTTTGTTAAAATATACTTGAGAGATCCAAAGAAGAGGACCATGCCCCCCCCCGCTACAGAAAACAGTAAACCCCCAACAGTCCATGGCAATCTGACTGTAAGGTAAAATTCCTACCCAGTCCCAAATGTGGTAGTCAGTCAGACCCTGAACAGATGAGCAAGATCCTCTAGCCAGCAACTTCTTCTTCTTTTTTTTTGTGAAGTCCCATCAGGAGCATCAGTACAGCCCAGTCAAAATCCTCAGTGCTGGCTGCAGCCAGCAACCCAATAGAAGAGAAATAGAACTGAAAAAAAAATCCAATTTTGATTCATCCAATCCTTTTGTGTTTTAAATGGCCCTTTTAAAAACGTTCTATATAGAAAAGAATGAATTTAGCTTAAAATGGAGTCTTTCAGCACCCATCATGTTTTTGGATGGAAATTCTTTCTTCTTTAAATGTCATCTCCCACCTGTCAGACTTTGGGCCTTGCTTTTGCATGGAGCGGTGTCAGTTGCACCACTGTTAGACCAGGATCTGGGTTACATCTCCTTTAGTAGCCACAATGACTACTTCAGTAAGTCTTATTGTATTGGACCCTGAAAGAGTTTTCAGTTGGAAGTATCTGACAGCAGCTGGTTAGAGTGACTCAAAATCAACATTTTCAAAACCAAGTACTACTTACGTTGTTATTTAAAAGGCACAAAGCACACAGCATTCAAGTATAAAAGCAAAAAAAAAAAAAGCCACACATTCACTCACATTAATTTTCCTGTCCATAACTGAGCTTGGTTTGGCTTATTCTCCGTTTCTGAGACCTCTGCTTGTAACATCTTTCCTCAATTTCTCTGTACCCTAAATCCTCTTTATGAAATCCTGAATCCTAAAACTGCCAAATACAGTAGGATTGGCTGCTGAGTTGAAAAAAGCAATTATGCAAACATCCCTTATTTAGACCTTTCTCAAAGTGGCTGTGGAATCAAAGTGGAAGTGTTCTCCCCACATTTTTAATGTTAAAAGGTATATCCATATAATTGTTTCCCGGCTGTAGATATACACAAAGAGTTATAGACAGTCATTAGCTGTAAATTGAAAAAACCATGGCTTTTTATCACATGCAAGAATTAGCATTAAGTGCCAGTTCTAGAAGGAAAACAGTAGCTGTCAGATCACAGATGAAAAGACCAGAAGTTTTTTCATTAAACAAGCTGATGTTAAGTAGATTTCATTGTATCTATATGTATTTAAATTTCTTCCTAAGGGCCTAATCTAAAGACTGTCTGCATCAAGACTCTCAGGATCTAATTTTAAAAGGATTAAGACCTTTATGAAGCTTTCTGTTCAAACTAAAATCCATATACGCACATATAAAGGGATACTGGGAATCCTATGGGGCATCTATCTGCATAGTTAGTTGCCTAAACAACTCTAAACTTTTGTCCATCATTGACTTCATTGGGCTTTGGATCTAATCTGCAGTCACTGGATAGTAAGGAATACTAGACTGAGGGAACGGACAGAAGCCACACTTAGACTGATCTAAATGCAGTTTAAAACTAGATATACAGGCCCATTAAACCAGTTCAAAGCTACTCATAGATTTCATAGACATCAGGGCTGGAAGGGACCTCAGAAGATCATCGAATCCAGCCCCCTGCCTGAAGGACAGGAAGTCAGCTGGAGTCATAGGATCCCAGCAAGATAAGCATCCAATTTACTCTTGAAGGTGTTCAATGTAGGTGCTTGA
>NW_017728907.1:28562276-28566379 GCF_001723895.1 Crocodylus porosus | reverse complement strand
AGGTTAAAGAGCCCCATGGCTCTCAGCCTGTCGTCGTAAGATCTGTTTTCCTGACCTCTGATCATGCACGTGGCTCTTCTCTGGACTCTCTCAAGCTTCTCCACATCCTTTTTTGAACTGTGGAGCCCAAAACTGGACGCAGTACTCCAGCTGCAACCTCACCAAGGCCGAGTACAAGAGGAGCATGATGTCCCGGGATTTGCTTGAGAAGCATCTATGGATGCAAGCCAGCATTTTGCTCACTTTAGTAGCCGTAACATCACATTGCAGGCTCATGTTCATCTTGTGGTCAATGATGACCCCCAAGTCTCTTTCTTCCATAGTGCTAGCCAGCGTAGCACTGCCGAGCCTATAAGGATGCTGCAGGTTTTTCCTCCCAAGGTGGAGAACCTTGTATTTTTCCGTGTTAAACACCATCAGGTTCTCATCCACCCATTTGCTGAGCCTGTCCAGGTAGTACTCAGAATGGTTCAAAAGTGTACAAATCAAGTGCTCTTTTTTTGAGCTGGTTCATTGTGAACTGTGGTTCAGTGTTACATGTGGACACCAAGGGTGCCTATACATGAGCAGCGAGGCTGCTCTGACCCTCTGTAATTACAGTGTGTCAGAGCAGACTTGATTAATGTGGCATTCCCTTCTACCCTGGCTCTCCCTTGCCAGGTAAGCACACTGCAGATGTTGGTCATTTTTAGGCTATTGCAGTGAAAATGCCCTCAGTCTCAGGTCACCCACCCCTTGGCCTCCCTAAACATGAGTGGAAGCACTTCCCCATCCTTCTGCTGCCTTCTTCCCCTCCTCCCACATCGTGAGGTATGTTGGGCTGGGTGATCATTGCCATTCGCTGGTATTAGAACCACAACACTTCGCACAATAGTGTGAATAGTTCCAAGTCAGTGACTCGGGATTATTTTAATTGTGCCATCCATCTACACCCCGTTCTGTAACAGTTGTAAATTGTGGGAGGCCTTGTTTGCTTAGGACCACCACAGTTTTGTCTGGTCTCCCTGAAGCAAGCCTAGGTGTGTAGCTTCTTAAGCAGAAGTGGAGTTCTGGCTCCTTCCCATGCTGAGACCCTGGCTTTTTGGTCCCTCACCCTCCCTGGTTTTTCATGGCCCTGGCTCAAGAAGCTAGTTCTTTTTCTAAGACAGGGACTTTGCCTCTTGTTGGGGAGAACAAATACAACCTGAAGTTACAAGTGGCAGACCGTTTTACTTCTAAAGAGGCATTTGTTAGGGCAAAGACTGCTCAACCAGAGGTTCTCAACCCCTCTCCAAAGGGTTAAGCAGTTCCTCTGTCCTCGTTCCAGGCCACATAGCCCAGAGAACTCCCACTGATAGCTCTGCTGGTCTCCATCCAAGCCCCAAAGTTGCTGCAGTGGTCTCTGTCTCAAAGTCATGTCCTTTAGAGGATGCACCCTTATCCATTCCTGCTGTGTCCATTATCATGTTTATCTCTCTTTCCCTTGGATGCCTCCTGGATCTTATCTGTCATCCCGATCTGTGTTGAAATGGCAACAAAGCTATTTACCTCTCTGTAGATGCGTCTCTTCTGTCACATAGGTCAGAAACCCTGGTGTCATTGTCTCTATAACCCATTCTTCCCCCCCTGTATACATTAGCCAGGGGGAATTGAGGCACCCAACATTATCAGCACAGTTATTACAGAAATAGTACAATAAACCCCATGGGGGCAAGGATTCTTATGGGTGCCATCTTTAGCGGGCCATTGACAGTAAAAACCCTACGTAGGTTGTCACAAACAGGTTCCCAGTCAGTGACATTTTGAAACGGTTCAATTGGTACATGTGTCCGCACCCTGAGAGAGAACTAACTTCATCTCTGGGAAGATGGGAACCCCATATTTAATTTCTTCTCATTCCCGCAGTCTGTGGTGGTGACTAGAATACCCGACACATTGTGCAACCAGGGGGGTATGAGAGCTTTAGATACATGTATAAGTAAACTGAAAAAGAAAACAGAAAAGAAGTTCAATTCAATAGGCAGCCTAACATTATTTTCCAAAAAGATTCTGCCAGGGCTCAGTTATGCTGCGGGAGGAAGAATTTGTAGGAAGTGGACTGGTGCAGTATATTACAAAGCCATGCAAATAGCAGCGATTTTTAACATTCACTAATAAAGTTTTAAATCCTCTAGCTAGGAACGACATTAATAAGTGGGTTTAGAAGGCAAGAAAATGCAGGGGTGGAGTGGAGTTATAAATATCTGAAAACAAAAGACCATGTTCATTTCATTTGAATACATTTTCTGTCATTCTCAGGCTTGGCCTGGCTGCCACCCTGTTAAAAAGAATAAGTGGGCTGCAGATGTGTCTTTTCATATAATTAATATTGCAGGATGGTGTGAAGGATTCAGTCAAGTTCAGCAGGATGGATGCCAGTGAGTACTGGCTTTTAGCCCACTGATGTATTGTTGCAAGTCAGTGACATTTTGAAGAGCTCATTTATTGCACCACTGCTCCTATAAGTGATTGTCAACTAGAGATTATATGAGGGAATTTACAGGGACAAGGCAAGCCGGGTTTTTCATTATTCTTTATTTTCTGAAGATACAGACAATGACCAGTTATGTCCAGTATCAGATTGATGGCTGTTCTGCAACAATTACCTGTCACTTTTGAACTGATATGGACCACTTGATGGTTGGAGGCTTGAGTAGGTGCTATAATTTACAGCACTAATTCTCTGGTAGGATTTGCTTATTTATTTGCAGATGAGCTGTCTGTGCTGACTGGTTTTAGGAGTAATTTTCTATCTCCCATTTTGGAATGCCCAGCTGCTATTTGCCATGGGCTTTTTTGTATAGTTAATTATAAGATTATAATTGCCAATTAAGTGATAAGCCACAATAAAGCTTGTATTCCTGGGCCATTGGTGCATGCTGTAAATATGTTTGTGAGGCACAGGGCCAAAGGCCGAGCAGTACATCAGTGGCATAGGAATGCACATCTTGAAACGGCTTTCATGCTCTGGTTTTAAACTGTATGTCCAAAAATGGAACTGAAAGCATTTGAAATGAGATTACATGCCACATGTATTTACTCTATGGGAAATCATATGAGAAATGTAGGTGAAGAAAAGAAAAGGAAAAATAAGAAAAATGATTCTAAATTACACTCCCCTTCCTTTCTCTCTTCCTTTCCCTGGGATGCTTCTGCTCTCATTTGTGAGCCCAGACACTTGTTTCAGTTCAGTAACAGTGAATGCCAATTTCATCTCCATTTTATTGCTGATACCTACCCTGAAGTAAAGGTGTTGAATAATTGTTATAAGAATTATTAATATCCCCATGTTCATAGGGATGTGTGGCGGTCTGTCTCCTTAGAACACCCTCTTTTTTATTACATCTCCCTCTTACAGATCAACTAGTATATGTTGTAGATATTAGGCAGTATCAAAATTATGTTTTTATATAAGAGTTTTCCAACTCAGCTTTTTAAGGTAAAATTTACCTTAGAAAAAGCTCTGTACTTTCCAGGAACTGTCAACCTGAGCTGCAATGCAGGGAAAAGCAGCATTTCCGAATTAAGGTTAGAACATCCCCATAAAAGGTTTTGACATTTCAGAAAAAAAATCCTGTTCTTCATCAGGAGGAAGCCAGATGTAAACATTTCTTATTTTTAAACTGAGAGAAGAAAGAGAGACATAGAATAATTAGAGTGTTCTTTTGGATTTGGGAAATTCAAAGTTTATTCTTTGATCTTCCTGATTCAATCCAGGGACTTGAACATCTCTCTCTCTCTCATAGCTACTTGCAGTGTTGGTTTGGGTCTCTTCCAGCATAAATTCCATCCTTTCCAAATAGCAGACAAAGTGGTTTGCGTAAATGTGATTTTATCAGACCAAATGAATAGATGGAAAAAAAATTTAAAAAGCGTTTGGGCACAAGCACTCTTCTTGAGGCATAAGGAGAGTCTGCTGGGGTTTGTGTACTCTCTAGGGTGGAAGAGAAGCTTAAGCCAATACACAAAATGCAGGTCTGTGAAAATGCAAATGCAGGAAAACAGATCTTACGATGACAGGCTGAGAGCCATGGGACTCTTTAGCCTGGAAAAGCGCAGGCTCAGGGGTGATCTGATGGCCACCT
>NW_017728907.1:28553908-28562265 GCF_001723895.1 Crocodylus porosus | reverse complement strand
CCCAGCTGACTTCCTGCCCTTTGGGCAGGGGCCTGGACTCGATGATCTCCCGAGGTCCCTTCCAGCCCTAATGTCTATGAAGTCTATGAAATCTATGGCAGGGAACATCAAAAGGAATAGGAGTTAATGGATGTGAGACAGGTTTGGGGGCGGGGGAGGAGGGGGGAAACAAAAGAGAGGAATGTTGGTCCATGAGAAAATGTAGCTGGCAAAATGTAGAGAGATTACCTGGGGTTATCGGATGGCAGGCAGGTTATAATGTGCCATAGATCCAATGGCTCTATATAGTCCATGATTTTTTGTATCCAGTAGATTTATGAAGTGAAGCTCATAGGCTCATCTATGAAGGGTGTTTTTAAAATTCCCTTTGAGAATTAGAACTGAGAGATTGGAGAGATGCTGGTTGTCTTGTGAGAAATGTGCACCCACAGGTAATTGGGTATTTTTGTCTTTCATAGATTCTTGGTGTGTGCTCCTTCTGGTATGCAGTTCTTGTTTGGTTTCTCCTACGTAGTTTCTATCAGGGCATTCAGTGCACTGGATGAGATGCACCCGCACCTCCAGAAATGTAATGTGAGATCCAGGATTTTGTATTGGAAACAAACCGATTTTATCCTAAGCATGTCACTAGATCCATCTTCTACAGCCAAGCTCTATGCTACAGCTGTATCTGCTCTGATCCCAGGATGCACACCCTGGTGATCTACAGCAGGGTTTTCTTCACTTGACATACAATCCCAAAACCATAGCCACTCAGATCAACACAGCCAGACTCAAATCCCACCCAAGCCTGCTATAATACCAACCCTGTGACAAAGACAACACTGGTTGTCACCCACATCCCTTAGCTTGGACACCTTAGACACATCATTAATGACCTCCAACCCCTCCTAGAAAATAGTAACCATCTCAAGTTCCCTGGGGTTGTGAGGGGCAGAGGCGGGGAGCCTTCCCTGTCTAACAGGCAGCTCCTCAATCTCCAACAATATTTCTCCAGCAGCCGACTATGTAACTCTAATTCTTACTAAGCCACTATCAATCGCTACAGACCCAGATGCCTGTTGTGCCCTCTCATCAGTAGAGACTATAGCATCACTGGGTCTAGAAAATTATAATCTCTGGGTTTCATTTACCTGCTCCTCCACCAATGTCATATATCACAGGCTTACAGTGCCCCTCCTGCTGTCTACATCAGTCAGATAGGGCAACCTCATGTAAAAGAACAAATGGGCAATAATTTGATGTCAGTTCCAGAAACACACAAAAGCCAGTGGCAGAAGACTTTATCTTCCCTGGACACTATTGCTGACCTTGGAGGAGCTGTCCTTAAACAACAAAACTTTAAAAGCCAACTAACATGAAACTGTAGAACAAGAAATTATCCACAGACTTGATTGCATTAACTATGGTCTCAACAGGGACTATGGTTCCTTATCCCATTACCTGGACCAGCTCTTAATTTCAGTGTCCCTCCAGTGGTTAACTGTCTCATTCATCTCAACTGATCTAATCAACCCACTAACTGCATTTACCTAAATCCAAGATGACTTTGAATATAAGATGACCCCCTCAGTACATTTGATTCTATACATGGAAAATTAAAAATTTGTTATAATTTTAAATGTATTGAATCTAATTAGTGGAAATTTTTTTTCTAATTCCTGCTTCCACCTATCACAGAAAGCAGCAGTGGAGGGTAAGGGGCCAGACCCCTGCCCCTTACTCTCCTGTCCCTTGCCCCTATGTTTGTCCCTTCCACTCCCTGCCTCTCCCGGTGCCTGTGCCTGACCTCTGCCACCTGTCTGCCCCTTGCCTTGCCTCCCTACTCCCTGCCCTTCCTTACCTCCTGATGAAGCTCTGTTCTGGCTCTGGGACAGTCAGCAGCAGTGGCAGCTCTTGCCTGGGCCCAGCCCATCTTAGCTGGGCCAGGAAGAAGCAGTGGCAGCTCTTGGCTGGGTTGGGTCTGGCCTGGATGGTCCAGAGCCATAGCAAAAGGTAAGGAGTGGAGGGGGTGCACTAGGGAGGAGAGGCGACTGGGGGGAGCAAGGTGTGGGGGTGGCAGGCACAAGGGGCTGCAGATTCCCTCTCTGTAGTGCTACCCCCACTGCATGCCACCTCCCTCACTAAACAGGTCATTCCTTCCTGGGGCAGACAGTGGCTCAGCTCTGGCTTTAGCCCTGAGCTTAGGGCCAAAGTGGAAACTAAGCCACTGCTGCCCTGGACCAGTCCTCAAATCTAAGGTGAAACTTTTTTTACTCATGCTAACTGGGGGAAAAATAACCTCCTCTTGGATTCAAGTAAATGGTTGTGCCCCTAACCTTTTATATAGAAGCTTTTCTTTCTGCTGGTCCTCTTATAGCATCTGACGAAGTAGGTCATATGAAACCTCGTGGCTTTCCGAATGAGATAGTCTCTAAAGGTACCTGTAAATGTGACTGGGCTTTAGTCTTTCAAGGTTGCATTCTATGACTTCAGGGTTGCATTCTGTGCCCCCTAAATTGAAACTGGGTTTTATTTTTCTGTCACTGTGTAACATCATTGCTCTTAAATCTCATGAAATGCTTAGTGTGCTATTCACAGTAAATTACAGCAGGGGGTGCTGTATAAATCCACCCCACTGATCTCTTTGTATTGAATTACAGCAGGGGGCACCTATAGCTCACAGCACGCGGGTATGTGCAGATGACTGAAAGTGGTGCAATTTCATCACTTTAAATAATTTAATTGTGTCATTTAATTAATGTCATTTTTTTATACATACTTTACACTTTTTAATTTTTTCACCAATATTTTTTATTTTTTTCATATTTTATTTGTATTCTTTTCATTCCTATCTTTATTTTTATTCTCATCTTATTTATTATTTTCCTATTTCTACATCATCAAGTAAACTTTATTTTGTGTATACATCTGTTTTTTTTTTATTTTGCTCAACAACCACCCCTACGAACAGGGTTCTGAAATTCTCATATCACTTACAACAGCAGTTCCCAATCTGCAGTACAGGAACCACCAGTGGTGTGCAAACAACTTGTCAGTGGTATGCGTTAACAGATTTATTATACTGTAATTACTTTATATGACAAAAATTTGCTGGTGGTGCTTAAGGTTGAACTGAAAAATTTGCTGGTGGCACTTAAGGTAGTATCGTCTTAAATTGGTGGTGCGCAATCTGTCAGAGTTTGGGAACCACTGACTTATAATATGAGCACAAATCTGCACCCCATGAATTTCTTATATATATATCTTCTCATGAATATTGGAGTGTTGTGGCGTGCTAATGAGATACCTGTGCCTTCTTTTCACAGCTGCCTGCCACAGGTGAAGAGAGTTAAAAATCACAGTCACAAATGCCTGAAATCTCCCCACACCCAGTTTTTGATGACATGCGCTCAGATGAAAAAAGAAGGTGCTGAGCAGAACACTGAAATGGCTGAACCTCGAATTAAGGGTTCGTGAAGAGGGAGATTAGTATTAACAGCCCTTGCCTTTACATTTCAATTCCTATACATCCCAGGTTCATGTAACTGCCCCTCCTGTAAAAAAATGATTTCCAATAACTCCAGATACCTGTGATTTGCCCAGGGATGTAGATAATAGTGTATAGTGGAACAATGACTAGACCTGCCATGAAGTTTCACTGTAGCAAACACCCCCAACCCAGTATAAGCTGGGGAAGATAGATGGGAGTGAGGTTCCTGCACTGTTTTTGAATATGTCCCATTAACATCTCCCCTCTTGTAAAAACTTGGTTTTTTAGGTTTTTTGGGGCTTACCCGTGAAATCTATCAAGCACTCATTCGTAAAAAGGCAGGCGCTGAGCAGAAGACTGAATGAATGAACCCTGATTTCCTCCCCCTCAAACCAAATAGACCCCAGGAGCACAGCTGAGTGATTGATAGGTTGAACAGTGTTGCTAGGGGTGGTGGTGGGTGGGGTAGGAGAGGGTGTTGTGCTTGAAGGGTCAGAAGCAATTCCTTTCAAGTTGCATCACAAGCTGCCAGGCAATGGACTTGGGGTATGTGTGGCAGTGAGTCACTAAAAACTATCCTTTTGGACAATGGGTTATCTGGGGGACAATCTGGGGCAGGCTATGGATTTCAAAGGTGTTCTGTTAGGAAAGGTCATATAAGCAGATTTGTGTGAATGCTGATACTGAGACACAGTTCACACCTGCGTAGGTATGCATATGTGGAAAGTCAAACCTGCGTGAAAAGGTTCCATAACCATGTCTCTATAAGTGCTTTCAGCCAGATGTAGAAAGCATCTCACAACCCTGGTCAGAGCATAGTGACCAGCCTCTCAGTGACATAGTTTGGCCCTGAAAATACACTCAGTGGAGGTGCCAAAGAACAAGTCATGTCTGCTAGGCTTGGAGCAGCAACCAGATACATCTTAAAGCCATGTCCCCAACTGGGCCCAGAAAAAAGCTGGAAGGTTTGATTGATATTTGGGGGGGACCAAAAGGTTCTGGTGTAGCTGGAAAATTGACAAAACAAGCCAGTCTGTGCATTCATTGCTGAGGAAATGAAGAGTCACAGCCACAACCGGGACTGGATACAGTACCACAACAAGATGAATGCCCTGAAAGGTGGTTTCTATCGGGCCGAGGACCAGAATTCTCATTCAGGAGCAGGATGCACAATAGTCCCATTCTATAAGCAGCTGTTCTGCATTTTCATGAAGGATGCAGGTGATGGTTACCTCTGATCCTTTGGCACGAATGGGTTACAGGATGCCACAGCACCAGCTAGCCCATAAGAGTCCATGGACTGTCCTGCCACTGCATGGAGTGCTATATGCACTGCATAGCCTTCAGGCAACCAGTTGGAGGTGGGCAGCAAGTGCTTGCAGCAGCTGCAGGACAGGGAGAACCAAGATGAAGTTGTCTTGACCATGACCCCACTCCACCCAATGCTTTTCCTGTATAATCCAGAGGATGAGGACACATCAGATTCCATGATGATACTGTCCCCAGATTTGTGCAACACACTGAAATTCCAGCGCCCCAAAGATTCGTGTTGGTGCTGGAGATGCCCAAGGATCCACTTGCAAGTTACAGGGAAGGGGCATTAGATTGGTTTGGGTGACTAGGGCTTATGTGGATCTGGCCCCACTTTCGCACCAAGGCTAAGCTTGGCAAGGTGGGAGGGAGGGCATTCATTTTGTAAGCAGCAAATATGCCCATTGCCTGCAGTCACACAATGTTTGGCTAACATGGGGGTGGATATGCTGGGCCATTTCTTAAAGTTGCTTGGGAGGTGCGGTGAAGCATTAATTCATTTAGTGGCAGGAATTTATGCTTCTGAGAGATGTACAATGAACTCCTTAGTGGACTGGGGAGACATCTGGGTTCCTGCTTAATTATTCTTTGTAGGTAGCTGTGTTAATTTACCAAGTGGCAGGGATGCTGCTTGGCAATCGCCAGTAGTCTGCTACAGGGAGTAAGGATGAGATATTTGGTCACCGTGAGCACCTTTTCCCCCCGCATTCCTGTTACCAGGTACTGCATCCACTGGAATTTTGGGATGCGTGCCCAAAGCGCAGACACCAGCAGATATCAGAGTTGAGTGAATACATGAACACCGTCACAGGCAGCTATGGTCAAGAGAAAGTATGATGGAGCTTTGGTGGTGGCCTCTGAATCGTGAGTACGGTTCATGGATGAATGGTGGAACAAACTCTGGGAGGTGTATAGAAAGCTTGAAGAGTGAGAGGCAGCAGTTAAAGAGTACATTATGGCTGGCACAAGGGAATTCCTTGACCTGGCCAATAAGTGGTGTTCAGAATATTGCCTGGAGCTGGCAAATGGAGGGCAATTTTAAACAGGAGCTCCTTAGATGCATGAGCCTGGCCCCCATCTGTGAACTGCCCCCCCCCCCCCGGACCACCCATGCAACTTCCACTGTGCATGCCCCTATGTGTGAGCTGACCCTCATAGAAACCCCCATCTGTGATCAACCCCCCGCTGTGCCTCTGTGGGAGGGGTTCCCCTATTCTAGCAGGACAAGGAGTATGCCACAACACTTTAGGGATGAAGGGGAAGGGGAAGGTGAAACAGAGGGGGCACAGGGGCGGGGGGGAGGAGAGGGTGGAGAAGAGCCAATGATGGGTTATGGGTTTTTAGTTGTTAGTGCTGTGCTGAGGCTTCTGTAGAAAATCAGGGAGTGGGCATTGTGTTTCTGCATTATTTCTTTTCTGCTTTGGTTAACGATGAAATTAAATTGAATTTTCATCCATGGCTGTCTGCTGACATGGGAAGGACCCTGTTACCATGTGTGTGGCAAAGTCTTAACAGCCCTGCACCCTGGAAACACCTTGGCATGCTCACCTCAGACCTGGAAGACCTCACCAAAGGCTGAGGAACCAGGTCCTGGGACATAGTGAGTCTCCCAGCGAGGGAACTGACACAGGTGTGGTGAGTGAGAGAGATAGGCACGTGGGCCCACAGGGGGAAGGATAAAAGACACTGAAAGCAGCCTCAAGGGGCTGTACCTGGCTGTCTGTAGCTTGGGGTTAAGCAGTCAGTGGGAGGGCTGAGAGGGTCTGTTCATTGTTTTGTTTTGTTTCCACAAGTCACAGGCTTTGCAAAGCCTCTGAAAGATAAGAGGCAACCAGAAGGTGAAGCCTGGAAGAATTGCTGGAAGGCAGCTAAGTGATAATTTATTTGGTTAACTTCCTCTGTTCATTTTGCATTGCTGACAAGCCTGGGGTGGCCTCAGAGTGTTATCTACTAGCCTGGCTGCAACAGAGACAAGGGTCTTGAACAGTGGGTCCTTGGCCAAAGCCAGCAGCAAAAGTAAAATCAGTCAGTTCTACTAGTTTGACTGAGCATACCCTGCTGTGACCTGTCCAGAATTGTCTGTAGCATCTTACATAAGAGTTGTAGAGGTGTGGGTTGTGGCGGGGGAGAGGGGAGGTAAGGCAAATCAAAGAAAAACAGGCTTGTTTCAGGCACATTGTACTAATGAAAGAGGACATGCCCACCTCTGGACTGAAATGGGGTGGTGTTTACCCAGATTGTGGGGAACAGCAGTGAGCAGTAATTGGGGCTGCTACATTGTGCCCATAAAACTTGCTGTGAGTGCATGCAGCTTTCCATTGTTCCCTACCCACCCCACCCAAGATAGGAGCTTGGGAGGGTGGGGGCTTTCAAGGCTCAGGCTTTTATTGTGACCAGAGAAAGACACAGTGGCCAAACCAAGGCTGGGTTTGTGGGTTGGCCCAGAACTTTGTTAATGTGGGAAGTCCTGACTGGGTGGGTGCTCTGCCTGGATCAAGCTTGGAGAACTAATTGGGTAGGTCCTTTGACAGCATCAAATTTATCAGAGGTCAGAAGCTGAACCAGGCAACTGGTAGTATTTGAGATCAGAACAACTTCAAAATCAGTGAGGCAGGCTTGACAAAATTATAACTGCCAATACAAGCCAGCAAACCCTTTCCCCCTACCCAGACCAGAAATTAAACTAAATTAAACAAACCACAGAAGATAGCAATGCATAATTACTACATAACAGGAATTTATTTTGACTACTATAATAATGCATGAGCTGTGGTGGGAAAAAAAAATCAATCTAAGCAATAATCACTTCTAATTAAAAGAACTTGGCTATAAGTTGGACTTTCAGAGCTTGGCTGAGAACTTGTGGATAACAGAACACGGATCCGTACTGGCCTGCGCCGCTGCCGAGCAGGAGAAGGAGCAATGACCAGCAGGCACAGAATCATTGCCAGGAGCCTGGTCATTATTTGCCAGTCCTGCCAGGTCTTGGAATGCCTCCTGGACTCAGCGTGGTTCCTTTCCTTTCCATGAATCTCCCTCTCTCATCTCGCACAGCCAACGCTTGCAGTCCCTGAGGATGCTCACAATCCTGTTGGTTAGTGCATCAGCAGCAGCCTGCCTTGGTGTCATTAGTGGTGGCATTGCAAGCAGAGCTGAAAATCAAGAAATGTGGGAAATAGAGTGAATTAAGGATTCTTGACGCTCTAAAAAGATGTACTCAGTGAATCTTGAGAGCAGATAAGCAGTTGGCCCAAAATGAGCGAGAAGGGGTGCCTGGCCTTGGGTGGCAGTAGGCCGTGACTGGCTGCAAACAAGTGTTTCGGTGAAGGTCCAATTGGACGTATACCTATGAACCCTGTTTTGCGCTGTTCTGCCCTAAATGTCAGACATCTCAGATCAATAAAGATCGTAGAATCATAGAAGCAGGATTGGAAGGGACTTTGTAGATCTTCGAGTCTGACCCTCCTCCCCACCCGCCCCTGCCTGGGCGGGAGAAAAACTGGACTCAAATGAGTCCAGCCAGGTAGGCATCAAGCCTCTTCTTAAAGACCCCCAGGGTAGGAGCCAGCACCAC
>NW_017728907.1:28502654-28553623 GCF_001723895.1 Crocodylus porosus | reverse complement strand
CTGCCAACCGTGACCTCGCATTGTTGGCCCATGTTCATCTTGGAGTCAATAATGACTCCAAGATCCCTTTCTGCCTCCGTGCTCTCAAGAAGGGAGTTTCCCATTCTATAAGTGTGCTGCTGGTTTCTGCTGCCTAAGTGCAGCACCCTGCACTTGTCAGTATTGAAACGCATCCTGTTTATGCTAGCCCACTCCTGTGACCTATCCAGATCTTGCTGCAATCTTTCCCTCCCTACTAGAGTGCTCACCTCACCCCAAATTTTGGTATCATCAGCAAATTTTAAACAGGTTGCTTTTCACCCTATCATCCAAATCACTGATGAAGAAATTGAACAGTTCAGGCCCAAGGACCGAGCCCCAGGGGACTCCGCTGCCCGCTTCCCCCCAGGTTGAACGTGATCCGTCCACCACCACCCTCTGAGTATGACCCTTGAGCCAATCTGCAATCCATCTGACTGTGTAGGCATCAATGTCACAGTCGCCTAGTTTTTTAGTGAGGATGGGGTGGGAGACGGTGTCAAAGGTCTTGCTGAAGTCTAGAATGACTACATCCACGGCGTCACCTGCATCCATTGCCTTTGTGACCTGAACATAAAAGGCAATAAGGTTGGTCTGACATGACCTGCCCCTAATGAAACCGTGTTGGTTGCCCTTGAGCATCATCTCTGAGGCTGGCCCATCGCAGATGTGCTCCTTGAGGATCTTCTCAAAGAGTTTCCCTAGGATTGAGGTAAGACTGACGGGTCTGTAGTTGCCCAGGTCCTCTATCTTCCCTTTTTTGAAGACGGGGACTGTGTTAGCTATCTTCTGATCATCTGGCACCTGGCCCAAGCACCATGAGCACTTGTAAAGCCTTGCCAAGGGCCCTGCAATAACCCCAGCTAGCTCCCTCAACACCCTGGAGTGGAGAGCATCTGGACCCGCTGACTTGAACATGTCCAGCCCCGCCAGAAGCTCTCTAACCTGGTCCTCTGTATCCTGAGGTCTGGAGGCATTCCCCTCAAGTCCGTCTGGCATCACAGTGGGGAAGTCCCGGTCCCTGCACAAGAAAACGGAGGTGAAGACTTGGTCAAAGAGTTCTGCTTTCTCCTCTGGCGCAATCACCAGATTGCCCAGCGTACTTTGCAGGGGCCCCACATTACCTGGTGCCGCCTTCATCCTCCCTATATATTTGAAAAAGGACTTTTTATTATCTTTGATCTTGGACGCTAGTCCTAGCTCTATGTCCGCCTTAGCGTACTTAGGAGTACCCTGGGGAGCTGTGTGCTCAATTTGTCTAGAGGTGTTGGGGCCCAGGGAAGTTCACCCTGCTCCCACCTTGTGTTTGGGTAAAGTTTTGGTAACAGACATGCTGTACAACTGTTGGTGCCAGTCAGTGGCATTCACCTGGGACATGCTGGCTCCAGGCAGGGTTGAGGCAGAGAGGGGGGCTCTGTCTGCACTAGTGCCAACTTTTGCTATCTTATGGGCATCCTTGTTCTGGATGTGTTTTAGCCCTGCTAGGTCCTTTTAGCCCTGTGTATGCCATGGCACAGTAGCAGGCTGCCCAGTGACCCATCATGTGTCAAAACACCACTCCCAACAGGGCAGGATCTGAAATGCTGAGCAGTTCAGTCCGAGCTGGCAAGGGAATGATTTGCTTACAGAACTTGCCTGCTATTCATCAAGTAAGCATTCTTAAGGCTCATGATCAGATTCACAACTCTGTTTGTCAGGTTTACATAAAATTGAGTTAATTAATGGTGTTAAGGGGACAATTATGCAACAACCAGCTGAAAAGAGATGTTTTAGAGGTGCAGGGTATGGGGATTTTTGCTGTGTGTGCAAGACCTAGGCTCTGCAACTGTTGCAAGTTCTGGCACCAGTCAACTGGGACATGGCTGGCAGCAGGCAGGATCAAGACAGGGAGTGGGGCTCTGTCTGCACCAGTGGCAACTTCTGGTATCTTATGGGCATGCTTGTTCTGGATGTGTTTTAGCCCTGGTAGGTCCTTTAGCCCTGTGTATACCATAGCACAGTAGCAGGCTGCCAAGTGACCCATGTGTCAAATCACCGCTCCCAAGAGGACATGGTTCCTGTAACTAACTACCTTCTCTAAAAACTTGGTGTTTTTGGGAATTACTCCTGAAAGCCATCAAGTGCTCAGCGGAAAAAAGGCAGGTGCTTAGCAGAAGACTGAATGGATGAACCTGGAACCACAAGGGCAGCCAGTCACCCCTCCTGGCCAAAAGCACCCCTCCCCCACAAAAACCACAGCAGTGCCCCTACAAAGGAGCCACCGCCCCCCTCCAACAGGAGCCACCACCCAAAGGAACTTTGAGGACCTATTAAATTCCTGCGAGGTGTTAAATGCTTGGAGCAGAACCCACCCAACATGGCCAGCCCTCACTTGCCCTGTTACAATTTTTTTGCACTAGTCAGCAATGTGTTCACCCAGCAGGGTCAGGCTTCTTTACACCAGGCATGGCATATCAGCTGTGGGGGAAGCCTTGCTGCACCATCCCTGCACCCCAAAAAATCCCTGTCCATGGATGGCACAACAGCAGGATACACGCTGACCCATGCATGTGTCAAGACACTGCTCTTGGGGGCCCCTGACCAACTGATTGACTGAGTGACCAACCAACTGCTGACCTGGGAGTTGTGCCTGCCCCACACCAAGGAGGGGTCAGGCAAAGCCTTAGGTCTGGCTTGTGCCTCAAGCCTCAGTCATCAGTGAACCAGGAAAAGTGGTGACCCTCCTGGCATCTGCAGGCAGTCCCCGCTCGCTATGCCCCCCTTCCTCCCCCCCATTGATGCTGACAGTGGAGGCTGTGGGCAGTCATCGCTCACCACCATGGTGCCCCCCCAGTCTTGGGAGGCACCAGTTATTCATGCCATTAGACCGCGTAAAGGAAAACTGTTGTCATGTGTACATCACCTGGGCATCACATGGACAAGCGCCTTAAAGCACCAAATAGCCCTACCTTTAGCCAAGTCAATAAGCTTTTATAGGCCTTGAAGCTTTTATGAAGTGTTAGGGCCTTGGCACACATTCAATTTGTGTTCTTTCGAATACAATACCCCAAAGATATTTGAGCACAATATCCCAAAGTGCAAGCAGTCACATATTCATGCCACTTGTGATGTGGTAAGTACAATGAAAAGTTGCTAAGTTGTGCCCTTTTGGTCGAGGCTTATCTTGAGAGTGATATCTTTGACAGGATCATTGAACTTGTACATTTTCCATAGAGATATCATTATTCTCAAGCATCCCAGAATTCACTGCTCCCTGACCCTTCCTTCTGTCCCTCCTTCCCTTGACTTGAACTTGATCATCTAGGGACATCTCTACATGTGCCCTTTACTGTGCAGTAGACTTATTTGCTGTGCAATAAAGTGTCACCATCTACACAAGTGCAGCAATTAGGTGGGTGTAGACTAATCTTCTGTGCTGTTGGATAGCCCCATCAGGTGCAAGTACTATCCAATGGCAGAGTAAATTACTGTGCTTATTCATATGTGTAGGCAGTGACATCTGAATTGGTTTACCCCAGCACAAATTGCACCAGAGTTTATTCAGTCACATTAATTGCGTGTGTAGATGTGCCCAGGGAGCAGTAATTGAAATCAGAACCCCAGATAATGGCATCCCCAGAAACCCACCAAAGAAACTGGTGTGGTGTGGGCAGTGCTTACAAGGGTGGGATGGTTCAGGTTGCTGGCAGAGAACAGTCGGGCAGGGTAGGGGTGGAAAGGACAGGTCAACTTTCCATTAACTACTTTGGAGGCAAGAGTTAACCCTTAATCATCCCAAAGAGCCATGAGCTAGCCCATTGGCTCTTCCTACTTTGTACATAGAAGATGGATTTCTACCAGAGTACACAGGGAAAAAGTGGGGTGGGGCCCTTCCACCACCATCTGGCGCTACTCCTGCCCAAGCCCATGACCCCTCTGAGCCTCAGTTCCTGCTGAGCCCTTCCACCCTCTGTGCCTCAATTTGCACCCAAGCCCCCCAGCCCTTGACCTTCAGTTTCACTGACAAATCCACCAACTTCCCTGAACTTCAATTTTCCACATGCCTCAGTTTCCCTTCTGAGCCATCCAGTCCCCTGTGATTCAGTTTCCCCCATGATCCTGCCAATCCTCTGAATCTCAGCTTCCCTCACGAAACAGGGGGCAGTGTCAGCCATATAGGCAATTGATACTTTTCTCTGCACTCTTCTCAGAATTCAGCTGAGCTGGGGGAATTCCCACAGTAAGGGATGCTGGAATATCTGCTCAGCATCCCTTTAATTATGGGGCATGACCAGTGCATCCTTTGCCTCAGGAACAGGAATGTGTGCCTACTCCTGCTACATCCTAACTTTTGCTATAGCATAAAATTCCTCAAATTAGGACTGATGCTGACATGCTGGTGAGCTCAGAGGGCTCACCTGCCCACACTTCGCCTTGATCCATTCCTCTACATTACATTAATTCCTAAATACACTAAATTCAATGTAGTGTTCTCATAAAAGAAAAGATAGATAACACCATTTCTTAGCATCTGATGGAGTATGCTTGTGCTCGCAAAAAATTACACGTCTCTGATTCAGTTAATCTATAAGGTACATTTCTACCCTGCCTTCTGTCTGACTTCAGACTAACATGGCTAACTACCTTCCACCATTTTTATTGTTAGATTAGTTCTTTCTGTATAAAGCATGGTAGATCCAACTTTTTTTCTATTTGCTTTCTGGACCTGGGAGTTAGAGACAGAAGGCCTGTTTGTATGTTAAAATATTGGAGAACTTGATGTAGGAAACAATCCTAATAGAAATTACCAAGAAAGATTATTTCTTTCTTTAAAACTTGTAGTAAAAAAAGCAAGGCTGCCTTGCTGCCCTGGACTTTGAAATATCATAGCATGTTGAAATTAATGATGTCTAATATGGTTTCACTGGTTTTGACAAGGCAAGGGATTTCACATGCTTCAAAAGCACAGTCATATGGGCATCTGTTAGTTGAACTGTGCAGAATAGAGAATGTGTGATACTGGTAGCTAACATTTACTGAAGAGCAGCACTGCTGCTTTTCTCGTGTTTGGTTCATTTGTGTTTTGCTGCTAACGCAGTCTTTTGTGTTAGACTGGATCTATAATAACTTTCAAAAGCTATTAATAGAAAAGAGATGAGGACTGTGTGAGCACTTCAGACCCTTCATTCTCATGGTTGCCCTGATCAAATAGTCACTGTAGTAAGAGAGAAAATTCTTATTGGCTTCAGTAGGCTTTGGATCGGACCTTCTGGCTGTATGGATTTTTTGGTCTGAAAATACTTCTAGAATTCTTCCCTTCCCTGGTACTCATCTCTTTTCCTCTGGCTGCTTAAGATGTGAAAAAAGCCCTTTAAACTGTGCACGCCCCCAGGCCGAGCCCAATGTATGCCCAGAAGAGGCATCATGTTGGTTGGACCTGGCTTGCCCAACTTCTGTTGGACTGGGCATTTCAATGGGGCTTTTTGGTGTTTCTATGTAATAGCTGATTCAGGCAGCTTTAGATAAAAGCACCAAAAAGCCCTGCTGATGTGCCCAATCTATACAGACACTGCAGTGCTGGATCAAACTAACTTAGTGCTTCTTTCAGTAAGCACTTTTTTGTTTTCTCACATTTTGTCAGCCGCCTCTATTTTCACTGCTAATCTCTGGGCTGACACTGTCTTGTATGTCTCTAACAAGAAAACAAAAATTAAAACCCAAGAAACTTAGATATCCCGTGATCAGGACTGAGTTTTCCCTTTCTTTCTACTTTGTCATCTTTTGGACTCCATAAACCATTTGTTTCTGACGTTCCTCTAATTTGTAACTTTACTGTACAACACTAAGTCGTGCATGCATGTAAGTGTACAACGTTTTCTCTTCCTTGGATCTCTCCAGTGTATTTTAACAATGCTTGCAGCAGCAGGACACGGACTGGCTTCATTACCCTGCTTTACTTGTGGCAGATTAGGGTGCGTTTTGTGTCTTTGGGCGATATGCCTTGTAGTTGTGTGACAGGGTTGATTTGTGTAGTTTTAGGAATAGGTTAGACAAGGACTTGTATGGGAAGGTTTGGAAGTGGATGATCCTGCCTTGAGCAAGCAGTTGGACCTCTGAAGGTCTTTTCCAGTTCTACTTTTCTGTGATTCTCTGATTCTGCTCTCTCAGTAAGAACGATGTAATGACGGCTGGGGCAGGAAATCTGGACCTCATCTCTCCCTATCCTGTATCTTGTATCATCATGTAAATACATCTGTGCAAAATGAGCCCAGAGGTGAGTGCAGAATGCTACAATTCGTAGCAGGCAGCAGTCTTTGCCTGCTTTGTGCAGCTTGTCCAGGACTGCATAAAGTGCCAGTCAGTGAAGAATCAAACCCCTTGCTTGTAAAGATTCTTTGTCACAGTCGTAGCTCTGTATAAATAAAAAGTTGACGGTCATTATCAGAACCTAGCGTGGGGTAAAGTATAAATAATAGAAGCTTCATGCCAATAGGAAGCAATCACAAATGCTACTACCACAAACATTGTTGTCTTTGTACGTTCTCCATCCTAATGAACCCAATTCCCTTCATTCATCTCTTGTTGTTAAACTGTCAAGAGTAATGTGTCTCCAGGGAAAATACCCAAGAAAGTGCAAACAAAAGATTTAAACACCCACTGTTCCTGTGTGGTAACTTGAAAGATGTTGGCTGTTGCGATCTATGGCTTAGTCCAGAGGTGTCAAATTGGTGGACCATGAGTCTCATGCAGACCTTGGAGGGGTTACTATGTAGCTCCCCCAGTCTCCTTCCCAGCTGCTGCAGTGCTGTTTCCCCCCCCCATCACTGGCTGCTATTGTAGCTGGGGTCTTCAGGCTTCCCCTCTCTGCCTCCACTTTAGCTTCCTGCTCCTACCCTACTAGATGGGTGGTGCAGCCCCTGGTGCTGGGGAAGCCCAAGTTAAGGTACAGCAAGGGAGCTGAGGAGCTGAGGTGGAGGCTGCCCACATGTGTGGTGCAGTGGTTGGGGGGGATGCTGCCTGCACTTGACATGCAGCCTGGGAGTCTGGGCTCACACTAGTATTGCTTCCAGGTCCTGTGGCCCCTGCTGGTGCAGCCCCTAGGGCATGTGACCCCTGAAGGCTTGGAAGTTGGACAGCCCTGGCTTAGTTTATGCTACATGATTGGTCCAACTTTCACTACAGTGTCAGTTCTGTGGCAGCTGGTTCCCCTGGTGTAGACAGCTCCCTCTAGTGCGTACCAGCTTGCCTAAATGACAGAAGATCTCTTCTGCTAGCAGAGCTGCATTCATACCAGGGGTTCCCCTGTTACCCTGTTAACTGAAGGTACCTTGTCTAGCTTCACACCCCTAGCTGACAGAACTGTGCTGATACAGCTTTGTAATCTAGGCAAAGCCTATGACTTATCTTTGGCATCTTATTCATTTGTTCTGCTCGGCAGTAGCACAGTTATTAATTTGTTTTTGGTCTCTGTTACATATATGCTTTGCTACTGAGCTCCAGTTTGGTACTTTTCTATGAGTATAACTCTGAAAAGACATGAGACAATATCTGCAACAGAGTTATGTGAAGCTTTGCATACTCGGAAGATAATTTTTTTCCATCTGGGATACACTATTGTTACTAGCCAAGTGAGTGTGTTGCTTTTACTTTTTTACATAGCCAGGCTATCCTTTGATTAATAGATTTTGAAGGCTGAATGAGGTGTTATAATCATTCAGTACAAACTCCCAGAGCTGCCCATCTCCCTATGCAATTGGTCACACAGGAAGGGAACTGCACTGAGATTGTTGCTGTCTGCTGGACTCTTTCCAAAAACTGGTAGAGGCCAGGAAAGCTTGATTTATGAGAAAAGGATGAAAGAACTAGGGTTACTTACTGTGGAGAAGAGAACACTTAGGGAGGTCTTGATAACAGTCTTCATACCAAGGGGTGGTTATAGAGAGGATGGAGATGAGTTTTTCTTTGTGGCTGTAGGGGACAGGACTAGAAGTGATGGCCTCAAACTGCAGCAGAGAAAATTTAGGTTGGATATTAAGCGGAACGTTCTGACTATGAGGGTGGTCAAGTATTTGAATAGGCTACCTAGAGAAGCTGTGGAATATCTATCCTTGGAAGTTGGATGAGACCCTTGACTGTGATGGTTTAGTCAGGAATGACCCTGCTTTGAGTAGGGGGCTGGACTAGATGACCTTGTGAAGTCCCTTCTAGCCCTACTTTCCTATGATCATAAGCTATAAGCACTTGGTATTTTTTTCTGATCTGTGTTGCTCCCCACCTAATGAACACTTGAGTATCCAGTGGCTAAATGTCACAATAATACACGCGCACACATCTATGAATATAGTAACATCAAGGGGACCTGAAAGCACAAAATTAAATGAAACTTGGTTTGCTCTTTACCATTATTTGATGTCTTTTCAAGGCTCATTCTAATTTGGTTGTAGATTTTCCCCCCCACTTCCACTGGCAATGTTCTTGCATAGGAGAGTAGATGATGCTTAATAGTTGCTTACTGTTGGCAGTTGTTGATCATCTCAACTACAAGGTTGCAGTCTACACAATCACTTTAAATACTTAAGAGTTCATAAACATTAGGGCAGGAAGAGACTGAGTTCAGCCCCCTGCCCGAAGGGCAGGAAGTCAGCTGGGGTCATAGGATCCCAGCAAGATAAGTGTCCAAGCACTTCTTAAAGGAGTCTAGAATAGGTGCTTGTACCACCTCTGGAGGGAGCCTATTCCAGGCCTTGGGGGCTTGGACAGTAAAGAAGGTCTAGCTGTATACCTGTTACATTTATGCTATAAATTTTGAGTGCAACTGATCTCACTTACGCATGTGGAGTTCTGAGGTAACTGTCCAAGTCAATAGAATTACCTGGGTATAAAATGATGTAAGGAAAAAGCAGCATCAGGTCCAATGAGTCTTTGTCTCCCCTTGAATCAGTGTCTTCTTTCACATCATATAAATTGTTTATCTATTAATGTAGAAAAACAAAACCAGCTGCTGCTTGCGCCTTTGGCTATTCTTAGAATATTTAGAATGAATGACCTTGTTCTCTGCAAGAGTTATTGGAAGGGTCATAACTGAACAAGAACAATAAGGATATTCCCTACTCTAAACATGGATATCATGAGTGTGCAGGAATAAGACTGTAAGAAGGCTCCAGGTATCATAGTTAATGGTCTCTTGCCTCTAAAGACTTGGGTTTAAATCATTCTTCACTATAAGCTGGTCTGGTTAACACAGTTATCAGTCTTTGCTAAGAGGAAGCCTCAACAAGGAGTTTTACTGGTCAGGATTACAGTTAATTGACAGAATTATGGAATAGGACTTCCTAAAAGAAGTTAAATGCAACTATTCTAAAGTACCTAAAAGTGCTTTCTAATGTACAGTATTCAGGATGAATTAAGTGTTTAATGAAGCTATCTGTGTTCATTAGGCTGTCAAGGATTACCTTATCACTCTACTGCAAAGGATCAGATCCATCATACACCTTAACTCATGGATTTCACAAGCTTCACGATCCTATCAGGATCCAGAAATGCTTAGCTATGGATTTCTGAGTGGCTGGCTAATCCAAATGTAGTATTTTCTCATAATTTACTTTGTTCTTTACCTTTTTTGACTGTAACATAAAGGCAGTGGATCCAGTTGTCCCAATAAGGCAAAAAGTAGGGCAGGGTGGCACTTTAGAAGCTAACTGGTTCAGAGAGGTACAGGCTTTCGTAGGCAATAACCTACTTCATTAGCATCTGCTAACATTTGACAAAGTAGGTTGTTGCCTATGAAAGCTCATGCCTCTCTGAACCAGCTAGATCTAAGGTCTACCCTGCCCAACTGTCAGCCTGACTTCAGACTAACATGCTTAACCACCTCAGTGCATGTCTGTTTATCCCATTTTTCTTCTGTAATAAGAGTTATTTCCAGGTCACAGTTATCATCTTTTTCTAATGTAGGTGCCAAATGTGAGTTGTTTGAATCAATGTTTGTGTGTCTATAACAAGCAAACTTATTTTCTGAGATGTGCCTGCAGTTCTCAACAGCTATTGTGGAGCCCCTCTGAAACCAGGCCACTTAATTATGGTGCAGACAAACAACATGATGAATTACCAAGATTTTACTTTGTAGTCACTTTATTCTGTAACAAAGAGCAAATACATGACCCATTCTCCTGAGCTGGCTAGTACAACCTCTGGCCACTGGATGGCAGGATTTATGTTTGCAAGCTGTACCTTGGAAGGAAATGGACCAAGGGACTGGACATGGGATGCATCCCACATAGTAAAGTTATTACAAGCCGTAACTTTACTCTCTCTCTCTCTTTCTCTCTCTCTGTGTATGTGTGTGTTTTGCACACCCACCCTCTTTCTCATACACTGGGGGGTTGGCAGAGGTCTGTGTGTTGGGAGTGAGGGGCACCGGCAGGACTGGGGGGTGCTGTGGGTCAGGAGTGAGGCACATCAGAAGGGCCAGGGGCTTGTGGGTTGGGAGTGAGGGGCACTGAGCAGCCCTAGACCCGTGTCCTGGTGAGCAAAGGGGACAGGAGGAACTCTGATTATCCATAATAAAAAAACAAAAATGCCTGAATATGTAGGTATTTAGAATTAATTTTATTATAATGATTGAGGTAGGCATCCAAATTGCTCTAAAATTGTAAATGTACCACTAAAACATTGTGTTCAACTGATACCTATATATATAGTTCCATTTCACTTTAACTGCAGAAAAATGTGGATTTTGGATTTTTTAAATTATAGAATGTGTGGGGTTTTTTTTGTTTTTTGTTTTAAACCGAGAGAACCAGAATCCCTGTCTTGAGCTTCATCAGATGAACCAGAAAAGAGATGGACCTGAACTTAATCCCACTAGTTTCAGTAAGAATTTTGTCAGACTTCAACAAGACCAAGATCAGGTTTTAAAACTGGGAAAGGATGTTGACGGGTAGATATTTGCACTAACCCAATTTATTATAGACCCACTGTGCTTAGAAATAGTTGCAGCTTGTAAATGGTGTTCAACATTGTTAGGCAGGGGCATTTATCAACCAGACATTTTCTTCTCTTGAACAAACTGATCAAAGAAATCTTATACACTAAATCAGTGGGAGGCAACCTTTTTTTGGCAGGCATGCCGCAAATTAACTCTCTACCATCCCCAGCTGTCGCTCTCATAATCTTCCCCTGCCCGATCTGCTGCTTGGCTTTGTTTCATGCCCTATGCCCCTACCCAGTCTCCTTCTCTGCTGTTTGCTCCCTGCCTAACCCTTTGCTTTTTCTGCTGCCTGCCCTAGCTGTCACTGTGTTGCCTTTCCCCTCCCCAGTCTACTGCATGTCGTACCCAGAGGCTGCCCATGCTTCTTGTGGCACGCATGCTGCACTAGCCCTGCACTAAACAATAAGCTTTCAAAAAAGGCATGCTGCAACAGAAGCAGACGGTGAAAACCTGTATATGAGCAATGTTGTGAAAATGAGTGGCCTGTACCAATGGAGCAGAAAGGAAGGCAGGCTTATCCCCCGCCAGTGAGATATATGGCAAAATGTACAGAGGCTTGGAAGCAGGGGTGGATCCAGAAGGGGTACAGTGTTATGGGCACAGTCGAAGCACGTGCATGTGTGTGTGTGTGTGTGTGGGGGGGGGGTGCATTCCTTTGCTTTGTTTCTAAATCTGCTGCTGCTAGGAAGAATGTGCAATGAGAATCTGTCCATATTTTGGGACTTTGGTTATAGTTCAATTAGAGTCCACTGCTTATGGATTTGCATCTTCTGAATAATCTTTTCCCAATGCTGCAGGACTTTTAGAGATTAAAGATTTCTCCACAAAATGTAGGAATAAAGAGGATAATAGGAATTAGTCAACAAGTTTTTATCAAAAGGCTGAATGGTACTATGTGGCTACCATGAATTTCCAGTAAAGTTACAGTATATTCAAAGACCCTATAAGTAATCTTTTGGAATTAAAAAAATTATGCATCAAAAATCATTATTTGTCAAAATTAAATGTGTTAATGGAAATGGGACTGTTTAAATGAATCAGTTAAAGATATTTTAATATTTTGATTTTTTTCCATTCAAATGTTCATTTTAAAATTTATTTTATATATATAAAAAAAGGTCAAAATACTTTCATTTTGACACTTAAATGAAACATTTCAGCTAGCAAAAATGGGCTTTTTTAGTGGTTGATGTAAAAGAAAAAGTTTATGATTTCAACAATTCATCCCAGTTCAGACCGGGGAAAATTATCCTTGGATGGGTAAACTGTTTTCTTCCCAGTTAGCATAATCAGAGGTGGGCGAGAGGGGGACCTACTCCAATTTAGGAAGGGTATCAGAAGTGCCCCCACTCCTGCAAAGTCTTACAGCTCCAAAAAGGTCCCCAGCTGCTGCTTGTGTTCTTTTAAAAGTAACAGCTGGGGAAGGCAGAGCGCACAGTAGTGGTATCAGCTGCTTAGCCAGGGGAATTGGCTGCATGGGTGAGACAACTGCTCCACTCAGCCTTTGCTCTCAGAAACCTTGTGCCCCTGCTCTTAGAACTGTGCCCTCTGGGTGCCAACTGTGCTGGTTACACCTCTGCCAGACCCAGCTATTAAGGCTGTGCAAAGCTTCAGTCCCTGATTTGATTCGGTGGAGATTCAGCTTGATTTGGCGGCCAAATCTCCAAATATGAATTGAATCAGAGGATCCTTTCATCTCCCTGAATTGAATCGGAACCCTCTGAATCGATTTGGAGAGATTCAGAAAGATTTGGACATAGACACAGCTTTAAATGTTTTTTTTCTGCATACCTCTAGGAAGCAGGCAGCTCATGAATGCAGCGATGGTGGGGCGAGTGGAGTGTCTCACAGAATTGCAGGGGGCTCCCCACTGCACTCAGCAGCAGACCTAAAAGTGGACCAGAAGCTCTTCTTGTCCACTTCCTAGTCCACTGGGGAGTGCACAGGCTCCCTCTCCCCCCCGCGTCCCCCTGGCTTGGCGACTGATACCACCTGGGTTGGGGGGGGCACTCAGGGTCCCCCCATGGCTGATCACTGAGCTGTGGGGGTGGGGAGGGGAACCTGTGCGCTCCCCAGCAGATCTGGAAATCAACCAGAAGTAATTCTGCTCCACTTATGGGTTCACCGCTAAACATGTGAGGGTCCCCGCCCCCACCACCACCTCTGTGAGATGCTTCATGTGCCCCAGCATCACAGCATTCACAAGCCGCACTGGTACCTTGAGGCATATAGAAAAAGCTTTTTAAAGCTGTGTCTCTGTCCGAATCGCTGATTCTCTGATTCAGCACAGAACCTTCAAATTAGTATTCAGCCAAATCAAGTTGGGCACAGTGATCAGAATCAACAAATGGAATCACTGTCTATGATTTGGGCCAAATGCGAATCTGAATCGAATAGGGCCCACGTTGCACACTTGTACTATCTATGGAGTAAGCATTAAGAGCAAAATGCTGCAGTTCTTTTGTGGTAACATGATACATGAGTCTAGTCATGACCCTGCCTCAATAAAATAAGTAATTGATTTATAAAATTATCATAAAGCTCTTGAATTCTGCATTTCCACTGAGTTAGACCATTACTAAAATTCAATATTGCCTTTGGTACACTGGAAATATTTCAAGTCTGCAGGTTGGAGACCAGTTGCTCTTGGAATGCCAAGTACAGTGGACTTCAACATGGCAGCTGCAGGCAATCATTTAAATTTCTTTTTAACTTGATTTTTATTACCTGTAGGGCAAAGCAAAACAGAGGGAGACTGACAATGAGGAATTAAGTGCTGGAGGCAAAGCAGAGCACCACAGAAATTAGACAGCTTCCTGCTCTGTGAAGGGATGCATCTATTTGCTTCATGACGTTATTTTCTTGAGAGTTATTTGGAGTATCTAAATCTATGTATGAGAACTTGATTAAACTAGGTCACTGAGCAATTCAGGAACCTTCCATTCATAGAGTTCAAGGGTTTGAATTCATGCTAAAATAAGCACCTTGACTGTGAAACTGAAATGAAAATTTTATTTTTTGTAGTTTCAAGCCACATAGCATTCTCTTGCTTTGTGAGATGATCATTACAACTCATTAATTGTTATTGTAATTGTAATACTGGACAAGGGGTTTTTTGCTTAAATTTAATTTCCTCTCTCTGTATAGATATATATTTTAGCAAGGAGGATGAGGGGGAGGATCATGTAGTTTTTGAATTGTTATTCTCTTCACATTTAACCCATATGGCTTTAGGAAAAGGAATGAGTTGGAAGTCTATACACTTGCCATGGAACTGTTTTAGGAACACTGAGTGCCTGAGATGCTTTGTTGACTTGTCCTTGTAATGGCTTAGTGCAGCCACAGAGCAACACTTTCAACAGACCTTATAGTTAGGGATCTAGCCTATTCATGTTTTGGCATTTTTTGCAGAAACTGCCAAAAAAAAAATTCTGTGAACCCTGCAAAAGTGGTAATCTATGCAACTTTGGCACTAAATAACTAGGACCAAAAAAAATCACTAAAAATAAAATGCTGGCTCCCCAGTGAGAACCAGCAGTCCTCAGGGCTGCTGTGGTCCAGCCTCACAGCTTGGCAGGGAGTGGAGGGGTGTGTAGAACCACCAGCATGAAGGTGAGTAGCAAAGATGGCACCTGTCTGCCTCTCCTCCCCTCCCAGTCCCTAGCTGTTGGTTGGGTGAGAGGGCTGCCTGTCATGTGGCCCCGCCCTCTGCACCAACCAGCAGTGAGGGGCAGGGCCACAGAGGCCAATCGGCAGTGAGATGGGGGCACCATGAAAAGGCCATGAAAATGGCACCATATACTGCAAGGGGCCTGTGATTTCTCTCCCCCCGCCGGTGTCTCAGCAGGAATGAAGTAGATGTCTACTTATAATAAGCCTTTCTGACCCTGATTGTTCTGGTGTGTGCCTAGGTAGCTGAAACAATTAAGAAAATCTTGCATAGTTTCTGCAAAATGGGGATTCTGTAATTATTTTCCAACTAAAGCCACTGCATTGTGGATTAGACGAGCGGAGCAGTCGAAATGAGGCAGCTACAGCGCTTGTGGCTTCTTGTACACAACAAGGAAACAGGCTTATAGATTGCACCTTGTCAGCCAGCCTTAAAAGGAAGACTTTGTCATGGGCATTGCCACCAATTTCAAATCTTACAAAATAGCTGGGCTCTCTAGGTTGTTGTTGTTGTTTATTTATTTATTTTTTTTAAAGTATGTAAGGCATTGAACAGACAATGCAAGCTCAAGATGTTTCAGCATCACTTTTCCACTTAAAGTGGATGGAGCTTGGACTGTTTTGTTGTCAGACTTGTTTTATTAGAGCATTTTTTCATGCAGTTAGCTTAGCTAAGCTTTTGGAGTTGCTCATTCACTTTAAGCTATGGTATATTGTAATTTATTTCCATTAATCAATGTTATACCTATATGTGTGTAGTCTATAAAAATAGAAAGGGGTAATGAGGCATGATGTTTACTTTGAAGCATTCTGTAGGAATGCTCATCTTGGAAAGAAATGAACTGAAGCCTACGCTGTTCTCTCAGGGAGCACCTATTAATGCATTTTACTGAATATGCTTTTTTGTTTTCACCTCTCAGAAGAAAGCCTTTTTCCTTTGGTCAATTGAGTATGGCACAAGGGTAATAACAAGTCTAATGGATGCTGTAAACCATCACTTTTTAATGTATAATGTAATCGAGTCAGAATATAGTGTCTATACTGATGGAATCCCTGGTGCTTTAATGGCTAAAATTATGATTAGAAAGAGTCTGATAATGCTGACTTCTAATACATTAAGCCACAACATTATACAATTTTCCGACTATAGCACATTTACTTTTTTCTTTTGAATTATACAGTGCCATCTTAAATAGTTTAATATTACGCTGGAATAGAGTTCAAAGCTGCAAGAGGACTTTATCATTTTTGTGGAAACACACACTGACTGAATTTGTAGTAGTATTGTATGACTAATATTTCTTCCAAATAGCTCTCCTATGAAACCCTCTATTTAAACTAGCATTCTTTGGCAGAAGGGTGATTGGAAAGACAACATTTCTGTTATTAGCTAGCAATTACTGAACAAAATGTAAAACAGAAACTGGTTAAGGTTCAAGTCTGCGGGCCTGGATGGAATGCACCCAAGAGTCTTGAAGGAGCTGGGGGATATCATAGCATGCCATATGGTGAAGATATCTGAGAACTTGTGGTGCTTGGGAGAGGTACCAGAGGACTGGAAAAGAGCTAACATGGTCCCAATCTTCAAGAAAGGAAGGAAGAAAGACCCAGGGAATTACAAACCAATCAGTCTGACATCCATCCCTGGAAAGATTCTAGAGAAAACTATCAAGGGTTCCATCAGCAGCAGGCTAATTGAAGGCAACTTTCTGAGTGCCAGCCAACATGGCTTTGTTGCTGGAAGGTCCTGCCTGACAAACCTTGTCTCTTTCTATGACCATGTGACATATTGCCTGGACAATGGAAACAAGGTTGATGTCGTATATCTGGATTTCAAGAAGGACTTTGACTTGGTCTCCCATGATGTCCTCATGGCAAAGCTGGAGAACTGTAGCCTCAACTATCTTACGGTCCGATGACTGGGGAACTGGCTCCAGGGTCAGACCCAAAGAGTATTAGTTGATGGGAGCAAATCAACCTGGTGCAAGGTGACCAGGGGTGCCCCTCAGGGCTCAGTACTCGGGCCAGTACTCTTCAACATCTTCATAAATGATATGGATTCAGGCATCCAGTGTGGACTGGCAAAATTTGCAGACCACTCTAACCTATGGGGGAAAGTGGTAACACTGGAGGACAGGCTGGGGATACAGGCTGACCTGGACAGGCTCACAAGGTGGGAAGATCAAAACCTGATGGCATTTAACACAGAAGTGCAGGGTGCTCCAGCTTGGGAGGAAAAACCAGCATCATACTTATAGGCTTGGCAATGCTACACTTGCTAGCACCAGAACTAAAAGAGACTTGGGGGTCTTGATTTGACCACAAGATGAACATGAACCACCAATGCAGTGCTGTAGCCAGAAAAGCAAACCACCTGGGCATGCATCCACCTTTTCTTATGCAAGTACTTAGAAATATGGCTCTCCATATTCCTGAACAGGGACCAGGACATCTTCCTCCATGAGAATTGCAGATGCCTGTAGGGGAGGCACCACCCTGTCTAGGGTCAGGGATGACCTAGTTAGGGAACTTTTGGAGGGGCTGGACATGTTTATATCAGTAGGTCCAGATGCTCTTCACCCGAGGGTGCTGAGGGAATTGGCAGGGGTCATAGTGGGGGGCCCCTGGCACGGCTTTGAGTGCTCATGGGGCACTGGCCAGGCAACCAACATGAGTTCATTGAGGGCAGGTTCTGCCTGACTAACCTGGTTTCTTTTTATGATCAGGTCACAAAGTCCCTGGACGAGGGTGTTGGGGTGGATGTCATCTTCCTGGACTTTAAGAAGGCCTTTGACACAGTTTGTGACCACATTCTCTTAAAGAAAACTTGGTGACTGTGGCATTGATGCCTACACAGTCAGATGGGTGGCAAATTGGCTACATGGTCACACCCAGAGAGTGTTGGTAGACAGGTCATTTTCCACCTGGAGGGATGTGGGCAGTGGGGTCCCCCAGCGCTCGGTCCTGGAGCCTGTACTGTTCAATAACTTTATCAACGATCTGGATGTGGGTGTGGAATGCACACTGTCCAAATTTGCTGATGACACTAAGTTGTGGGGCAAGGTGGGCACTCTGGAGGGGAGGGACAGAATCCAGCTAGATCTAGACAAATAACAGAGGTGGGCGGATGAGAATGGGATAGAATTCAGTGCAGACAAGTGGAGGGTACTGCATCTGGCCATTTACGAACTCACTGGGGGGGGACCAGTGGGAACTGGGGAGGCTCTATTCCCCCGGGCACCACCCGGGGTTACTAGGAATAATGGCTGCAAATTGTTAGAGAGAAGGTTCAGGCTGGACATCAGGAGACATTACTTTACAGTTAGGGCTGCCAGGGTCTGGAATGGACTCCCAAGTGAGGTGGTGCTTTCTCCTACCTTGGGGGTCTTCAAGAGGAGGCTGGACAGAGATTTGGCTGGGATGATTCTGATCCTAGCACCCATTCCTGCCTGGGACAGGGGGTTGGACCTGATGATCTGTTTAGGCCCCTTCCGACCCTAAGTACTATAATACTATGAAATGGATTCCTTGAGGATCTGCTCCATGGTTTTTTGGAGACTGAAGTGAGGCTGACTGGTCTGCAGTTCCCTGGATCTTCCTTTTTCCCTTTCTTAAATGTGGGCACTATGTTTGCCCTTTTCCAATCATCTGGGACCTCTCCTGATTGCCATGAGTTTTCAAAGATGATGGCCAATGGCTCTTCAATCACACCAGCTAACTCCTTCAGCACTCTTGGGTGCATCCCATTCAGCCCCATGCACTGTACACATCCAGCTTTTTAAAGTAGTCCCAAACCTGTTCTTCCAACACTGAGGGCTGCTTACCTCCTTCCCAAACTGTGCTGCCTGGTGCAATAGCCTGGGAGGTAGACTTGCCTGTGATGATAGAGGCAAAAAAAGGATCAAGGAGCACTTGAGCCTTTTCTGCTTCTTCTGTGCCCCATTCTGTAAAGGACCTACACTTTCCCTGATCTTCCTCTTACTACCAACATTCTTGTAGAAACCCTTATTGTTACCCTTCACATTCCTTGTTAGCAGCAACTCCAATTATGCTTTGGCCTTCCTGACTTCATCCCTGCATCCCTGAGCAATGCTTTTATATTTTCCCTAGTTATTGGTCCAACTTTGAACTTCTTATAAGCTTCCTTTTTGTGATTTTATTTTACTGAAGAGTTCACTGCTAAGCCAAGCTGGTCTTCTGCCATACTTGCTAGTCTTCTTGCTCATGAGGATGATTTGCTCCTGCACTCCCAGTAAGGCTTCTTTAAAGTACAGCCAGCTCTTCTGGACTCCTCTCCCCCTCAGACTGGCTTCCTAAGGGATCCTGCCCATGAGTTGCCTGAGTGAGTTGAAATCTGCTTTTCTGATGTCCAGGGTCCTTTCTCTGCTGCTCTCCATACTTCCTTTCCTCAGGATCCTGAATTCAATTATCTCATGGTCACTGGTGCCCTGGTTGCCTTCTACTACATTCCCCACTGGTTCCTCCCTGTTTGTGAGCAGCAGGTTAAGAAGAGCATGGCCCCTTGTTGGCCACTCCAGCACTTGCACCAGGAAGTTGTCCCCAGTACTCTCCAAAAACTTCCCGGATTGCTTGCACACTGCTGTATCAGGATGATTAAAGTCCCCCATGAGAACCAGGGCCTGTGATTGGGGAAACTTCCAGTAGCTGTTTGAAGAAAGCCTCATCCACCACTTCCTCCTGGTCTGGTGGTCTATAGTAGACCTCCACCAGAAGATCACCCTTGTTGCTCTCCCCTCTGACTCTAACCTAGAGACTCTCAGTAGGCCTGTCTCTAGTTTTATAATGGAGATATAAGCAATCATAGGTCTTTTTTTTTACATAAAGTGCAACTCCTCCTCCACTTCTCCCCTTCCTGTCCTTCCTGAACAGTTTGGACTCATCTATGGCAATATTCCAGTCATCTGAGCTATCCCACCAAGTCTCCGTTATTCCAATCACATCATAGTTCCATGACTGTGAAAGGGCTTCCAATTCTTCCTGCCTGTTTCCCAGGCTCCGTGCATTTGTGTACAGGAACCTAAGGAAATTTAGTTGATTGCCCTGACTTCTCAGAAAGAATGACAGCATGTCCCCTGCTACTGCCTCCTGCTTGCTCTTTCTCCAGGTCTCCCACTTCCCTACTTACCTCAGGACTTTGGTCTCCTTTCCCCTGTGAACTTAGTTTAAAGCCCTCCTCACTAGGTTAGCTAGCCTGTCCATGAAGACGCTCTTCTCTCTCTTTGTTAGGTCATCTCTTCCCAGCAATCCTTCTTGGAAGAACATCCCATGGTTGAAGAAGCCAAAGCCCTGCTGGCAACATCACCTGCACAGTCAGATGTTGTTGTGCCGGATGCACCTGCTCCTGCTTGGGCCCTTTTCCTTCACTGGAAGTGTTGATGAGAACACAACATGAGCCCCAGAGCCCTGTAGTCTCTTTTGATGTGTTCAGGGTCTCCCCTGGCAGTATCATTGACGCCCACATAGATGGGCAACATGGGGTAGTAGTCAGAGGGCTGGATAAGCATTGGTAGTCCCTCTAGAAGATGTTCTAAAAAGCATAAAAGATTCTATAACACTTATAACCAGTAAGCTATGAATGAAATATATTGTGTTCTCACACTTATGAATAAAACTCATAGATTACTGTTAGCTCATTGTCATTGGTAGCAGCAGTCCCTTAATTTGAGGAAGGTCTTTACCAAGGGTCATTGATGGTCTTGAGATGACTTAAGAGTCCAATCCTTGAGCCAGCGATCCAGTCGCAGAAGTTGCAGGTCTTTCCCCAGGGGAGAGTAAGCTGCAGTGTGAGAGGGGAGGCAAAAGTCCCCGCACCATGGCCTCAGATCCCTCCCGATGAGCCCCGATACTTACCAGAGTGGCAGAGACAAGCAGCAGCTGCAGACAAATGCCAGTGCAGGCTCAGCAGTTCCAGAGCTGCCTGAGCCTGTGAATTGGTGAGCCCTGGGGGTGGGGCCTTGGAGGAATGTGGGGTGATCAAAGAGCAGCTGGGAGAGGCATGGCATGCTGGCTGGGAAATGCAGGTGACCATGGCCTTGAGCGTTGGGAAAGAAACCCTAGCATTATCTGGGGAAGCCCAGCTGATGGAGCAAGGAATCTGGGCTCTGGGAGCCAAGGGTCGCTGGAGAACTGAAGTGGAGATGAGCAGTTCTCCATTACTCCGAGCAGAGCCTCCACAATGGCAGAGAACTCGGGCACTGTGGCGGGGAGGGGCAACAAGTGATGGCTGAGACCTGCGGGTAGCCTGGTGAAGAGGGAGGAGCTGGCGCCAGCTGCATTGGAGCCCTATAGGGAAGTGCTTGTCACCAGGTGGTGGGAAGAGGAATGATTAGCTCCTGGTCAGAGGGATCCTGGGAGCCAGCATCCTAGGCGCCCATTGACAGACACTGAATACCTTTTTGTTTTGTTGAGAGTTATTTTAAGTTACTGGTACCCCGGGCTGGGGAAGGTTTAGTTTGGCCAAAAGGTGATCCGGAGGCCTGGGATCAACCCAGGAAAGATTGACGGCCGGAAGAACCAGAGGCAGGTAGTGTGGATGAGAATAGATCGTTCCAAGGAAGACAGTGGGGAGCAGCATCTTCCCAGGCCGTGGATGTGGTGAGGGTGGGGTAAAGGGGAGGTTTGGAGCCCCACGAAAAAAGACCAGGGTCAAGACCCCTTTTTGGGCCACCAACAGGGACTGCCTCCCCATCAATCAAAATAAAAGATGTGGCAGGTGAGTAGGGGCAGCACCTGTAACCACCTAGGTGGCCCCAAGGTGCGGTTTCACCCTGACGTCACTAGAGAACAAGGCACCGACCTGAAAAGGACCGAAGCCTTACAACACCTACCAAAGACATGCAGGCTGGGATTGCTCTCCTTTTCCTTCCTCTGGTTTGAGGAGAAGACACTTTACCTTCTCCTCAAGAAATGGGCTGCCACACTGTTGAGGTTGCAGTGCCACTGGAGTCAGTTGGCAGTCAGATCCTCCCAACTAGATATCAGTGTCCATTTTCTTGAATTATGCCTTCAATATGTCCTTGTAGCATTTCTTCTGGTCATCATGAGATCTCAGGACATTATTAAGCTGGGAGTAAAGCACTAGTTTGGGGAGCTGAGAGTACCGATAGCTGCTGGGATACTTTTATAGGTAGTCCATAGATGTAAAATGCAATCTTTAAAATATTTAGTTTTGCCCTTCTTATCTGGTTGAAATATTAACTTGTGTATGGAAATGGCACGGGATAGATTCTGCAAACCTTACTCATGTTGGTAAAGTGCTTATACATTGCTGCTTCAGTGGAAACAGGTGCAAAAACAAGTGCTCATTTCTGCACCAAATCGTTTGGATTGAGATATCAAAGATATAAGGACTAAAATAATCATGTGTGATCAGGTTGTCTGACTTGAGCTGCACCCAAACATGAGCGAGTCATGTATTCTTATACATGGCATTATGTCCTGAATGCAGGATATTTTAAATGAGGAAAGACTTCAAGTAGTATAAGAGGAAATCATACTTTCCTATTATGCAAAGGGGACTGAGAATGAGGAAGATCTAGATGAGTATATTGGGGCTGACCCTGTAGTCATGATTCAGCCCCAGTTCCCTTTGAGGAGTCAAAGGAAGCCTGCCTTGTGTAGTGATTTAGGACCAGGTCCTTAAACTGTAGGTAGAAACTCTTTGTTAATCAACATCAAAATTTTTTTTATCTCCCAGGAGTCGTCATGGCTAATGTCATAGAAAAGCAATCATAAGTGAACATGTACTGTAGGTGTTGAATGCTTCCTAAAGAACAAATCCTGGCTGAAGTAAACTCCTGGCCAGAAGCATGTGGCATATACAGATTCAGTGTCCTTAAGATGCTACTGACCACCCCTTCTATGTGTCTAGGATCTTAATTCATACCACTGATTTTGAGGGATGATGCTGAGGGGGCATTTCTTATACTACAGATGTAAATATCCTTAAAAAATGATCCGTTTAATCTGCTCTAATTATATTAGTTAAACGTTTAACTCATAACACAGCAGCTTGGACATGGGTGCTACTGGGAGTCACTCCCTGGTGCCCTTGACGGGGGGCGGGGGGGGGGAAGAGGGAGTGCTGGCAAGCCCTGCTAGATAACATAGCCTACATGAAGCCAAGCAACACTAGCAGGCAAGGGACTTTCTCAGCCCATTGCAGCCTCTAGTTTGTTGGGAGGGAGGGAGCACCTGTGAATGAGCAGCTGATTGCTTAACTGTGTCATTGGGTTACCCACTGTTTTCCTTTTTAACCTCATAAGCTACAGGCACTAGTTCCCCTTCACCCCCTCCCCACCTCACTCCTTCCTCTCTCCTGCAACTTTCCTGTTCTGGAGGCACCATGCTGCTTTCTTTCCCAGCTGGACTGTGCCCTATGCTAAGTGTTAACTCATACTGGTATAAATGTACATAATTGTTTAAATGCTTAAATATTTAAATGGTCACATTCCTAGTTTATACATAGTGTTTCCTCCATTTTAGAGAGGGAGCTTCACCTTGTCAGTCACCTTGAGTAAAAACTCAGAGGACTTGTGTACACCCAGATATTTTTTTTCCTTCAGCCTCCTTTGCTTTCAAAGAATCCTGAGGCCATTTCTGCTCTTAGCTTCTGCTTCTCTCTTTCTCAAACTTACTTCACTGTCTGCAATATAATTTCATGCTTACATGGGGATTCACCAGGCTGATTTATGTATGAGATTATTATACACTGCACAGCGCATTCTTAATCTTTTGCTATGCCTGCAGCAGTTGTTCTTGGGGTTTTTTTTTTTAACAGACTGTTATTTTAGTGAAGGAGACAAAAAGCAATGGGCAGGCAGCCAGTGTGACCCAAGATGAGGTTTAATTTTATGGATGACTTTCTCAACACTGGTAGTGTTGGGGTGATGTAGCTATGATGGTCCAGGAAAACTGCATGAAGCAAGGATTGTTTTAAGTAATATATTGTATTGGACTAACTTTTGAGTATGAGTGTACCCTTCTTTAGGTCTCTGGGGGGAAAAGGCAGATAGAGGCTTGTGTAAAACTCCGCATGTAAATAAAAACAGGGTATAAAAGATATTACCAGGCACCTAACAGCCAAGAGAAATGTAGTAGAAAGGATAACCTGATAAATGGAAGAGCAAGACCATTCATGAAGGTCATTATCACCTGTGGAGTGCAGAGAGCTTAGCAGGGATCAGGTATAATGGGCCATGCAGTCAATATTTGTGTCAAGTACCTTGTTCTTAGCCTTCAGTAGGTTAATGACTTTTTGTTTCCAGGCCAGTCTTTTGTAAATTTCCCTTGAGCACAAGGACTCCAGAAGTTGTTTAATTAAGAGATCAGCCTGCAGCGCCAACAGTGGTGATAGACCACTCTCTAATTCAGTTAGTTGGAATCTAAGTGCATGCTGAAGGATAGATTATGAAGCTAGTGGCTCGAATCCAGTGGCATTAAACTGGTGCTATTCCTGCCCTTCAATAGTGTAGAACCTATAAACAACAGTAATTACAATTAACATTAATACCTTCTAGGGTCGGAAGGGACCTGAGCAGATCATCAAGTCCGACCCCCTGCCATGGGCAAGAAAGAGTACTGGGGTCAAAAGACCCCAGCTAGGTGATTTGTCTAGCCTCTTTTGAAGACCCCCAAGGTAGGAGCAAGCACCACCTACCTTGGAAGTTGGTTCTAGCTCCTAGCTACCCTGTCTGTGAAGTAGTGACTCCTGATGTCTAGCCTGAATCTTCTCTCAGTCAACTTATGGCTGTTATTCCTTGTTACTCCTGGTAGGGCTCTGGGGAACAGGGACTCTCCCATTGCCTGCTGGTCCCCCTTGGCAAGTTTATAGATAGCCACCAGATCCTCTCTCAGCCTTCTTCTGTGGAGGCTGAACAAGTTGAGATCCCTTAGCCTTTCCTTGTAGGGTCTGCCCTGCTGCCCCCTGATCATGCGTGTGGCCTTCCTCTGGACTGTCTTGATGCTGTCCACATCCTTCCTGAAGTACGGCACCCAGAACTGGATGCAGTATTACAACTGCAGCCTGGCCAATGTCGCATAGAGGGGGAGGATCACCTCCTTGAACCTGCTCTGTGGGTGCATGACAAGGTGCGGTTACCCTTCTTGACTGCATCCCCACACTGGCGGCCCATGTTCATCTTGGAATTGATAGTGACTCTAAGATCCTTTTCTGCCTCTCCACTGACGAGAAGGGAGTTCCCCAGCCTGTAGGTATGGTGCTGGTTCTTCTTCCCCAGGTGCAGTACCTTGCACTTGTCAGTATGGAAACCCTCAGTAAGTAATTCTCAGTTATCCTCTTTATTTTAGGTTGGAGATATGCTTCTTTGCTATTAATGTGGTCAGTGAAGCTGAAGTAAGATGAAGTGAAATACATACTCAGTCTGACTCCCTTTCAAAACCAAAATGACAGTGTATATGTATTTCCCCCATGATTTGGTGCTAAAGAGAATAGTTGTTGATTCTGTAGGGCTACTGTAGAGTCCTGCATATGACCAAAAACTGAACACTACTAGTGTTTTGGGTTATTGTGGTGGGATTGCTCATAGCAGAGCAACCCCTAGAAAGTGCCACCAGGGTCAGACTCCAGGGAGGGGCAAGTCAGGGGTCCCCTTAAACCTCAGCCCCCACTGTCTTGCCAGTTACTCCTAGGCAGGGAAAGGCTAGGGGAGCTGGTCCCAAAATAGAAGTAAGGGCAGGGCCAGACTGCTGTCCAGAGTGGACAACTACATCTGGTTCCTTCTGGAAAGTCCTCTCTGGTGGATCAGGCAGCTGAGCAGATATGCTTATGTCCCCAGCCATGACGGCAGATGGCAAGAGCTGTGTGAACAGCGTATGGCATAAGTTTGGGTGCAGCAGGCCCTGAGGGCCATCCACTGTATCCAGATATCTCAACATTGTAGTGTTACTGGATTGAGACAGGCCTGGACAAGAGGGTGAGGGTGGCTCTGCACAACTTACCCTCACTTAAATCCAACTCATTCACAAGTCATATCACCATTTATGTCTCCCCATAGACACACTCACATCCTGTAGCGATGGGAAAACAGCAGCTGTGGGTACACTGGGAGCTGTAAGCTGTAGACCTGTGCACTGGCAGCTCAGGGACAGGGTCACTTTTCGCTGGACTGAAGCAGCAGTGGAATTTGGCAGCCCTCTGGGAGACCGAGCAGACCTATTTAGGATTAGACTGCTCACCTCCATAGTATGAGGAAGGGGCTAGAAAAGGTGCCCCAAACATTGTCTGTTTCACTCTGGTCAGCATACCCTGGCTGATGGAGATCCCACTATAGCAGCTGAAAATCACAAAAAGACAAAGGTGACATCACTTACAATCAGTGCTTGGAATGTGTGCATGCTAATGGACTGTACAATAGCAAATAGATCAGAAAGAGAATTGGCAAGATTGAATATTCAGACAGGAGCCCTAAAAGAAACTCACCTAGCTAAGCAACTCACTGAAAAAGGAGCCGGCTATACCTTCTTGAGTGGCCATAGTAAAGAAAAGTGATGGGAAGCTGGTGTTGGGTTTGCCATCAAAACACAGCTAATCAGCAAGCTTACTATTCTCCCAAAAGGAGAGAATGACAGACGCATGCTAATGTGACTCCCACTGTCTGGGCAAAGATGTGTAACTGTCATCAGTGTCTATGCCCCCACCGTGACCAACCCAGATGTGATTAAGGACAAATTTTACTAAGACCTGGAGTCTCTTATTGCAGAAGTGATAAAAGCAGACAAGCTTAACATCCTTGGTGACTTTAATACTAGAGCTGACGCAGATCACCAGGAATGGCCAGGCATCATTGGAAAAAATGGCCTTGGGAAATGCAACAAAATGGGCTCCTCCTGCTGAGGAAATGTACTGAAAACAACCTCCTCCTCACCAACATAGTCTTCTGCCTGTCAAACCATAATAAGACATCTTGGATGCACATGCACTCCAAGCATTGGCATCTTATTGATTACATCATCATCAGAAGAAGAAATGGACAGGGTGTCAGTGTGTTGAAGGTCATGAGAAGTGCAGAATGCTGGACCGACCACAGGCTCATAGTCTCCAAACTAAATATCCAGCTACATCCTAATAGATGACCACTAGGCAAAAAACCCCCCTGAAAGCTCAGTGTCTCCAAATTGAAGAACTACACAGCTAACTAGTAACAACTGATGTAAACTCCAATAAAACTGAGGAAAATAGGGCATCCTTCAGAGACTCTGTGTACTCGACTGTATCCAACACCCTCAGTTCCACCACATGTAAACGTCTAGATTGGTTTGATGAAAACAATACTAACTTAGGGAGACTACTGAATATGAAAAATTGGCTCCATAAGGCCTGTTTAGAAGACAGCACTTCAACATCTAAGACAGCAGTATTCAACAATATTGAGAAGATTGTCCACTTCAAATTCAGAGAGATGTGCGACTCCATGGATGAGGATCAAGGCAGATGAGATTCAGTCCTATGCAGATGGAAATGATGTGAAGAACTTCTGTGATGCTCTGAGGATAATTTTTGGGCCACAGTCGTCAGGGACATCTCCAATACTGAGTGCTGATGGCACCACACTGCTCATCGATAAAGGAAAGATACTGCAAAGATGGGCAGAACACTTCAACAACATCCTCAATCAACAATTATCTATTAGTAAAGAGGCAATTTGATCAACCGTCACAGGTAGACATTAACATATCTCTTGCTGACTCTCCAATGCTGGCTGAAACTGTGAAGGCAATTCACCTGATGTCAAATGGCAAAGCACCTGGAATACATGCTATACCAGTAGACGTCTACACAGTCAGAGGCTCACACATGGCTCTGAAATCGACTGAATTGTCCCAGTCACCAGTGGAGTTAAGCAGGGCTGTGTTGGCCCTAACCCTCTTCAGTATGATGTTCTTTTTCATGCTTCCAGATGCCTTTCATGACTCTGACACTGGCATTGACATCAGATACTGGACTGATGTCAAGCTCTTCAATTTGAGGAGACTACAGGTGAAGATGAAGTTACAAGAAGTGACTGTTCTTGATCTTGTGTTTGCTGATGACTGTTCCCTGAATACTAAATATGAGTCTGAAATTCAGCAGAATATGACCAGTTTCTTCAGCTTCTAAAAATTTTGGTCTCGCAATCAACACTAAGAAGACCAAAGTGATGCACCAGGAAAGTCTTACATAGAGCCTACCATCGCAGTGAATGGCTAAACCCTCCAGGCAGGGGACAAGTTCACCTTCCTCAGCAGTACAGTCATATGCAGTTCACTTCGGTGATAAAACCATGTCAGAATTGCTGAAGCAAGCATGGTTGTTAGCAGACTACATGCAAATGTGCAGGAGCACAGAGGCATCAGTCAACAAACAAAACTGAAGGTCTACACAGCCATTGTGTTGACAGTCCTTTATATATGCATGCAAAATCTGGATGGTGTACATGCTATGAAGCTGAAACACTTTTATGTGAGCTATTTTGAAACTGATGAGGATAAGAAGGCAAAACAAGGTCCCAGACATTGAGGTTCTCACACAAGCAGGCATTCAAAGCATCTGCACCAGGGACAGGCAGCATATGGCCTGCAGGTTGCATTTGGCCCGCCAGGCCATTCTATCTGGCTTGCAGAGCCCCTAAAAATTTTAGTAAATTTATTTGCCCTGGCTCCCTGTTTAAGCTGGCTGGAGCCAGGGGCAGTAGGACACAGAGGGAGCCCTCAGCAAGCTTGCAGGCTTGAGCAATCCAACCCTGCCCACCCCCAGCCAGTTCCCTGCTTTCCTGCCCCCACCCTGATCCAGGACAACGTGGCTGTGGCTCTCGGCTGCATCCCCAGAGCATGGGACCACACTGGTAGGGGTGTGTATGTGCGTGTGCATGCATGTTGGCAGGCATGGGGCAGTGTGTGTGTGTGTGTGTGTGTGTGTGTGTGTTCATAGGGTGAGTCCCACATGCACACTCCTCCATACACATGCCTCCCCTCACACTGCCATACACAAATCCCAGCCACCCTCCCTCCATACCAACCCACCTCCCACAATATACAAGAATAAGACTTTCTTTTAAGCAATTGTGTAGTCAGCTCTGCATATGCTACACAAATGCATGTAAATCAGGACAAAAATATTTTTTGAAATCAAAATTAATGAATGTTGTAGATGATCACTTTTTTTTTTAGAATATAATTTTGTATTTTTCTGGTTCTGAGATGGCAAAACCCCTTGCTGAAAGGAGTACTTCTGAGGGCAAAGGGAGGGACTTCTGGTGGCAAAGGTCAGGGCTTAGAGGGTGGGACTTCTGGTCACAGAATGGTGACCTGGGGGCAGGGCACCTGTCAAGGGGCAGGGCTACCCACATGGCCCTTGACAGCTTGCCAAAACTCAGTAAGCAGCCCTCCACCTAAAATAATTGCCCGCCCCTGACTTGCACTCTGTTGATTAAAAAACAGATGAGATGGACAGGCAATGTCACCAGGATGTCAGATGAGCAACTCCCAAGGATCTTGTATGGTGAGCTAACGGAAGGAAAATACTCTTGGGGAAGCCAGAAGAAATGTTTGATCATTGCACCTGAAGAAGCCTCATCCATACGGGAGCCACCTTCTATGAGCAGAGGAGAACTGCTGAGGTAGAGCAAAAATGCAAACAGTGTATATTTTGCAATGTGTTGTCAATCAAGCAACCCAAAGCAGCATCTCTTGCTCAGTGTACCACAGTTGGTTCAAAGCACAAACTGGCATGACCACCTGTTTATGTGTCCACAGAAACCAAACCAACTAGTGATGTCATGGTCCTCTTGTGAACAACAACAGGGCCACTGTAATTAGTTGTGAACGATCTATGAAATGAGTGGTGTTACAAGACGTGCCCCAAGGGCAGCCACAATGCCCTTTACTGGCCACTTTAATTCTGGTTGGCTTACCCACTCCAGCCTCTCGGGGTTTCACCCTGCCAAGCCTTGATGTTAAAGTTAATGATGGAAGACTGCCCTCGGAGGCTAGTGAGCTTTGGATGCTCTTTATAGTTTTCTTTTCCTAACTGGGACTCAAATTGCACAGAATCTCTTCCAGCTGGGGCTATGACTCTGCTGCACTCCTTCTTTCCCATAGCCTGGGGCTCTGACCCCATTGCATACCAGTCTTTTTTGGGGGCTCAGACCCTCCTAGTCCCAGTTGCCTTAAGGGCTAAATATGTGGTCTCCCCTACAGCCACTCCCATCCCTCACAAATGTTACTCTGTCCATAGTTTCATCTTTCTGTAGAGGCCTCTTGGCTTTAGCTCCTCTTTATTCTGGCTGCAGGCTTCCAGCCCTGGCCTACTTGTTCAGGCTCAGCTTTCTTGGCCTCAGCCCTCACCTTTGCTTCACTCTCCAGGCCCCAGGTCCTGTCTCTTTCTCTGGGCCCCTGGTCCAGGCAGGGCTGCTCACAGTTGCTCCTTACCCCCCTGGCACTTCTGGCCCAGCCAGGGCTGCTCATAGGTTAGCCCAGCCCCCACCACCAGCATCTCTGACCCAGGTAGGGCTGCTCACAGGTGAATCTGACCCACCTTTGGTATCCCTGGCCCAGGGCAAGGCTGTTCAGTCTCTCAGTGGTTTGGATTTAGTCTCTACACAGCCTCTTGGGTCCCAGACCCTGGAAGGGCTCTGTTTATGCCTTAGCCATTCCTACTACAGGGTGCTTTCAAGGCACCACCACCTGTGGCCACCCCTATCAGCCACTTCTGTTTACTCAGTGCTAGCTTTAACACCCTGTACAATGCCTTCTGGGTTTCCCCAGGGTACTAGCCACTCCTACTCTGTAGCTGCTACCTCTTGCAGCTTCCCCAGTGCTGCCTGGGCTTCCCTCTTTTGCCATTGATTTCAATAGTGCTAATCACCAGGAGAAGAGTTACTGAAATGAAATTGACTTCTTTTACAAATTATGAGAACTCATGTCTGTGGAGTCCCTTCCCACAGCTTTGAGTGGTAACCCTGCCTGAGCATGGTATGAGAGCCAGCATGTGGCTGCTACGTGGAAGAATATGCATAGGGTGCAAAACCATGTGGCTTTGTTTAGGAAAGCAGTTTCTAAACTCAGAACAATTCTGATTTCCTTGTTTGGGTACAATGATGAAGCAAATGTGCTTTCTAACAGTCTGAAATGTTAGGGATCTTCTTGTTTAGAGAGAAATCTATAGAGAAAGAGAGATCCCTAACATTTCAGATTTTATATAAATATAAAGAAATTGTTTTGCTGATCTTAGAAATATTTCATATTCAGTGAAACTGACAAATGTTGCTTGGTATTCAGCTAAATTGTCTCTGGAATGAGGAGGTCGTACTTAATTTTTCAAACCACCAGATGGAACTCAGGATTTTGTCTTCAAAAAAGAATTGCATGTGGCCAGATCATAGTCATACTAGCTTATATTGGGTGTACCACTCTGCAGATGACATCCTGCTGCACTCCATGACTTTCATAATTAAGTGAATGGGGAATTATTCGGTAGATATATAAAAAAAAATCTCTGACCAGCTCCCATGTACTGAAATCATCCAAGAGGGTAAACTTTAAGCTTGGATTTTTACCTGTATCAAAGTGTCAAAGATTAAAGTCTTTGATTTCAGATGCCGATGGCAAAAGGTCAGATGACAAAAGGTCAGAAGCTAACACAACAAACTCTGTGGGTTGTGATTTATCCCTCTGTATTAACAGTGTTCCATATACACGCCCCTATCTGTGCCTCATTTCAAATTACTTGAGTTCTCATCCTAGAGAGACAAACTGGCCTTGACAATTCAGCACAAGGGATATCGGTACCCATAGTGACCAGATAAAAGTGAACCTACATTAATGAAGTTGTAAAATTAAATATGCTATGCGTGCCATCCTGTGACCAAACAGAACCAGTACCACCCAAGTAAAAATAACCCCCCTCTTTTTATGAAACCTGAGCAAACAAAGAAAGCACAAGTGCCAACTCATTAATTATTTATAATTGGCATATAGTAATTGGTCACCTGTGGAAAGTATAACTTTGAAAGAACTTCCGCCCAAAGGAGAGAAGCAGAGAACAGAGAACAAAGAGCAGAGAACCGTGTATACACTCAAGAAGAACAGATTGTGCACAACGAATGTTATCTCTTCTGCCTACGTATTTTTTTAATTTTATTTTTTTTTTGGCGTAACCCCCGCCTTGCCTTACCAGTCCGTTTATCTATCTTTGACGTTATCTTTCTTATCAAGAGCTCTTAGTAATTTGCAGACTGCAACAGCTTATATGAATCGCTCGGAAGCAACTGTCTTACCCACCCTGTACATGCTGGGTAACATGATATCTGCATGCTGTAACTGAATGAATAAATCAACTCCGCTGCCTACGCTCTAGCTATCATAAGCGTAAGTAAAATAAATCTTTTGTGAAAACATCACACTGTGTTTAAATCATACTGACTCCTGCTCACCGTTATCACCCACCTGCCCAGTCATAAATCCCCCTCCTCGCGCCAAGCCAGTCGTGCCGACCCAGGCTCGCAGGTCAAGGGTGCACCGGCGTTATGGGGCACTACACAAAGAACCAAAAAAAAGGATATCTATATCTATAACAAGGATTTTGCTGTATATCTGGCATGAGTGGGGAATGAGGAGTGCCAGGTATCTAAAAATGCTGGTTACCTGAGGCCGGTGGTTTTTGGCCAGATGTGGAGGTGGGTGGGTAGCAGCCGCATGGGGAGCAGGGGTGGGGGTGGCAATGGCCACACAGAGTAGCTGCAGTGCAGGATGGTGGGTGGCAGCAGCAGCCATGTGTGTGCCTTCCCCCCCATCCAGGTGGCTAGCTGGAAATATCGGTTGATAGAGTGTTCTGGTCACTCAAATGCTGGATAACACGGATTTTACTGTGTGCATGCACACACTCACGCACGCACACCTACCTATTATGTACATGCATATAAAAGTTTTGCCTCAATATATAGCCATTTTATAGATGAGAGTCTTTCCAAACTAACTGGCCAAAATGACATAAGTGCAAAAAGGCATTTGAAGCATGCCAAGAACAATTAGGCAAACAGCTTGGAGAATTTCCTGATAAATTGTTCTTGCCGGCAGTGGTTTTGTAAATTTAAATGAGTCTTAACTGACCGACAATCTTAATTCTTCAAGTCCTAGCTAGAAATAAAGGTTTTAACTATATTGCACATTCAGTGCACAAAAACCTAGGACATCAGTGAGGATGCATGTTTGCACAAATTGATTGAAATCACTGTTTACTACATTTGGGACTCTAAATCCCTCTGCATTGACTCCTGTGTAATGCTACTACTGAACAGATGTTATTTTCTTTCTTTTGGTCTCTCTAGGTTTGTTATTCCATAATGTATATTTTGATTTTTTTGATTCATAATCATAACATTCATCCCAAGTGATTCTCATTGTAAATCCATGTTCTTTGTTATTTCACAGTAGCTTTTGTTTCAGGGCAGCAATTAATTTCCTAGATTTCAACTGTCATCAATGTAACTTTATAGCGTTAGTGAGATCTACTTTTGAAGTTTCCTATGCCTGTAAAGCAACTTTAAGTAAATACAAATACAGAGAGGGCAAATTATAATGTGTTTAATTAACAATCTAAGTTATTTTACACATCTATAAAACAATTTTACACATGCACATGTGTGTATATTATATAACCATATAATCAACTGTATAAAATCAAAGTTATAAAATTAATTATGATTAGAATATGATTATTATACACTATTAAAATTATATATATGCATTAATTATATTTTTATATATTTCCCCCATCTCTCTGCTTTTTAAAATACATGTCTGTGTGTGCATATATAAAAAGCAACTACAAATAATTAGTACTTTTGGTTCTTGAAAGAAGAGTCTTTCATTTTGTGCTGCATTGTAAAATCTAGATGAAAAATTAAGGGAGCAAATGAGTATCTTCCACGTTCTTAACAAGCTTCTGTGTCATGAGCTTCTCCAATCTCCTGTTTTCCCTGATGCTTTTTACCCTGAAATGCAGTAACAAGGCTGTGAGGAGCTACATGCTCAGCTGTATTTCCTTTATATTGAACCTATCCTGAAAAAAGAGTGTAAATACATCTTGGTGCACTAAATTTTCCATGGTTATTGCCAATGAATGTACTCATTATTGAACTTGGGTCATCATCAGCATTTAAATCTATGTTCTCTAAGGTTCTACCCTCTACCTCTTTGGCGCATTTGAAAACAACTGTGTGTTCTCAATCCAGTTCTTTCCAGTTACTTGGGTAAAATGGAAGGAAAAGGACCTTATTCAAGATGACATTTTCAATTTAAAATGTGGGAAAACATGGGAAATAATTTGGATTAACTTGAGTAGAAGGCCCATAGATAGTACTGCTTTTTTATTTGGGTTGGCTTATTGTCCAGGAATAAGGCTTTGGGCCTACTGGAGTCAACGGACACACCAACACGTGCACATTTACTGAACAGTAACTAAAATGGGTGTGCATCTACATGTGGACACCTGTACTGTGCAGTAAATATGGTGACTTATGCTGATATGATGCAGGTATCAAATTAATGCCCAATTAGTTACTGCACAGTAATGCATGTGTAGATGCATTACTGTGCAGTAACCCAGGGGGCCTCCCTTCTGAGTCTGCCCAACCACTAGTGGGCTGGCCTGGCTTCAAATTGGGACTAAAGCTAGGGTCATGGGTGACTGGTGCCCTCTGAGATGGGGAGAGGGGCACGGGGGCACAGTTTGTGGGCACCAGTGGTGGTGGCAGCAGTGGTCAATCTCAGGGGGGCACATGTCCCCACTGCCCCCCCACCAGTCACCTATGCCAAGGGTCTTGTCTACACATGCATTTACCTTGCATTAAATTTACTGTACAGTAAGTTAGTGGACAGTAAGTGGGAATAGGCTGGTGTCTACAAGTGTAGGCAACCTGGGACTAGATTTAGTCCCAAATCGGAGCAGCCTGGAATGTGCCCCTGTGGCCACTGGGGTGTGTGCTGCGGGGAGCTCCAGCCTCATGTTACATGGCTGCCAGCACTTGGCAGCCATGCTGAGGCCAAAGGCAGCTGCCAGCATGTGGCAGCCATCTTAAGGGCTCATCCCCACCTGGACCACCCTGCCCAGGCCCTGCCCTGCCTGCAAGCTGCATGCCCAGCACAGGGGCAGCATGCACCAGCTCCCTCACTGCCCTCCCTGTCTCTCTGTGCCCTGTTTGCCTCTGATGATGATGGTCAGGTAGATGGTGAACAGGATGGAGGTGATCGCACAGTCTTGTTTGACTCTGGTCCGGATGCAGAAGGCATCAGTTTTAGATCTTCCACCCAGGACAGTGGCAGTCATATCATCATGCAGGAACCTCAGCATGGTGATGGACTTTGGTGGGCAGCCAAGGCATTGGAGGATGGTCCACAGAGCGTCACAATTTAAGGAGATAAACACCTTGGTCAGGTCAGTGAAGGCAAGGGACAGTTCTTGATTTTGCTCCCGACATTTTTCTTGGATCTGCCTGGCAATGAAAACCATGTCTTCAGTGCCCTGGGATGGTTGGAAGCCACACTGGGTTTCCAGAAGGTTCTCCTCAGTGATGGAATGAAGGCTGTTCAGGAGGATGCAAGCCAGGATCTTCCCCGCAATGGACAGGAGGGAAACCCCCCTGTAGTCCCACAGTCTGATTTGTCCCCCTTCTTGTAGATGGTCACGATGGTCTCATTCTTGAGATCCCTGGGGATGTCCTCTTCACTCCTAAGGTGGAGGATAAGCTGGTGAAGTCATGATGTGAGCCAGAAGCCACCAGCATGGTAGACCTCTGCGGGTATACATTCTGGCTCACAGGCTTTGGTTTTCATCTGTTGGATGGCTCGCTTCAGCTTTTTGTTGGTTGGTGGCTCACCAAAGGAATCCACCACAGGGTGTTGTGGGATGGCTTGGAGGGTCTCCTCTGATACAGTGGACTCCTGGTTAAGGAGGAGTTCAAAATGCTCCTTCCAACACAGATGGATGGTGTAATCGTCCTTGAGGAGCCGGGAGCCATCTTGTGATTTGGAGGGAGGTTTTGTCCAGTGGAGCAGGGTTCATAGGTCTTGGTATCCTGGAAGATCCTGACACATGTCATGATGGTCAGTGTAGCACTGGATCCCATGTGCCTTCTCCACCCACCAGTTTTTCTTCATGTCATGGATGCATTGCTGAACCTTATCCTTCAGCTGGTGGTACACTGCTGTCTTTCACCGAGTTCATGGATGGCTTTGCCAGGTGCTTAAAGGCTGCACGCTTCTACTGGAGAAGATTGCGGATCTCAGCATCGTTGGCATTGACCCAATCCTGGTTCCGTTGTGATTCAAACCCAGTAGTCTGGATGCAGGCGTCTTGGACAGCGGACTTGAGTTTCACTCTGTGTGCCTGGGTGGAGATGTCATCAGCAGTAGGGACTTGCTCCAGTGCACTATACATCTGGGCCTGGAACTCCCCCCACTCTCCAGGGTCCTTCAGAGAAGTGATGTTCAGGCATCTCCAGGTGGCCTTCTGGCAGTGTCTTGGCACTAGGTGTATGTTCATCAGTGAGTGCACAAGTCGGTGGTCTGTCCAGCAGTCTTCAGATCCCTTCATGGCCCTCATGACAAGCATATCCCTCAGGTCTTTACCTCAGATGATGGTGTAGTCCAAGAGGTGCCAGTGCTCTGACTTTGTATGCCTCCATGTGGTCTTCAGCTGGTCTTTCTGGTGGAAAACAGTGTCCATCATGATCAGGACTTGTTGGGTGCATTTGGTCAGGAGCAGGATACCCTTGGCGTTGGCCTTCCCCACACCATTTTTGCCAGTGGGAATTCGGGGAGCAGGTCAGCAATCTTGTTCCTGACGGGGAAACTGACTTTGTGGATATGGGGGTCACAGTCTGGTTTTACTTTCCAGAAGAAGGTGTACCTTCTGCTGACCTCCCTCAGCTGTCTCTCTCCAGTGAGCTGGGTTTCACTGAAAGCAGCAATGTTGATGCTGTGCCTTGCTAGCTCCCAAGCCACGATGGCAGATCATCTTTCTGGATGATCACTCTTTGGGTTGTCCAATGAGTGTTCTCACATTCCAGGTTCCAAAGTTTAGCTTTTTCTTTCTTTGACCATAGGAATGGTGATCCTGCTGGGCATGGTTTCCCACCCAGGGGAGATGGGACAGCCTATTTTTGGGGCATCTTTTCTAGCCCCCTCCCCATTGAAGTGATCAGAGGGTATCCTTAAAGGGACTGATCAGTCATGGATGCAGCTGCTGAAGGACACCCCTGTCCCAACACAGGTGCCTGATGAGCATCATGCATCTGCTGTCTGTGTGCAGATTCTTGGCTGGGGACCTCCAGGTATCACAATCCTACCCCCTTTGCCAATCCTCCATTGCTACAGGGCATTTGGACCTGACAGAAGCCTGCGTGTAGCACGTTTAGCATTGGGACTCTGGTGCACAGTCAGGCCCACACAGTCTGGGTGGCTGGTGGCCGGGTGTAATGGCATGGTGAATCATGACAACTGGGGCCACTTTTCCATTGCAGTCTTCTTCCACCTTCACAGCTATTGGGGTCACAGCCTTGTTCCACCTGTTCCACTGTTGAGGACTTCTTGGATTACTCTTTGTCTGGGACATCCCCCTAAACATTGCTGCCATGGGTGGTCCTACCAGGAGCGTGAGCTCCAGACAGCATTGCTTTTGGGGTCATTGGAGCATGCAAGCCTCCAATCTCTGGAACATGCAAGCATCTCCACCACGACAAGGTGATTGATCCTTGGAGAGGATTGCCGCCTGCAGTGGTGCCCAGTGCCCCGTTGCTCCAGCCCAGTCCCTGCCAGCAATGATCACTATGCCACTGAACCCGGCCACCAGCCACCCAGACTGTGTGGGCCTGACTGCGCACCAGAGTCCCCATGCTACTTCTGGCCATGGTGCTGGCTTTTCTAGCCCTCTTGCCCAGGCCCCAGTACAGCCACACACTTGCCAGCTGGGACTAGGGCACTGGCTGTGGGAGGCTCTAGCTGACCTCTTCCTCCTGTGCTCCCCACTCCAGCCCACCTGCCCTGCTGCCCACACACCCCTGACCCCCTGCCCACCCCTAGTTCCACTCCAGGACACTTGCATAGGAGAAACCTTACAAACTTTATTAATACACCCCCCCCCCCCCCATCCCTCCACCCTCAAAAAACAGAGCCCCCTCCTCCCCCCCTTGCACACAATCCAGGGACAGACATTGCACACAAAGTGGTTTAAGTGATCAGAAATTGTGTAGTAGAGCTACACATCCCTATAAGCTGAGATTGGCACCCAAGAAGGATGACTGGAGACCCTCTGGGTTAGAATATGAGGGGAATGTAGTGAAGGGGATACAATGGTAGAAGTCTATTATAGACCTCCAAACCAGGAACAAGAGCCTGACCAAGAATTCAACAGAGAACTGTCCAAGGCTGTATACTCTCAGTTATCATGTGAGACTTCAACTACCTGGATATCTCATGGGAAAAGCACTTCACCAAATACAGTCAATCTCAAAGCTTCCTGCCATGCATGGATGAGCATTACCTGTCTCAAGAAGTTTATGGGCTGGCAAGAGGTAAGGCTCTGATGGACTTGGTACTAGCCAGAGGGGATGATATAATTGGCAACCTAAGAATTGAAGGAAGCTGGGTGACAGTGACCATGAGTGGATCACTTTCACCATCCATCACAAAGATGGCAAGTCAGCTAGCAATGCAGTAGTCCTTGACTGTAGGAAAGCTGACTTTCAGAAGCTTATGAGGCATGATCTTGAGGCCCTGAGAGGCCATGATTTCACAGGGAAGAGAGTTCATGAAGAGTGGTTGCTTCTTAAGGAAGCAATCCTAGAAGCACAAGGGGAATCCATCCCACCTGTAGGAAAGGTGGTTAAAGGGCTCAACAACACCCCTGGCTAAACAGGGAATGCATGGACCTCCTGTGTTTAAGAAGAAAGTCTTATAGAGGATGGAAGACGGGGAAACACCACTAGGGAGGAGTATTCTGCACTGGTGCACACCTGCAGGGAGCAAACTAGGAAACCAAAGGCTGTAACTGAATTCCAACTGGCTACATGAATCAAAGACAATACGAAGTCCTTCTTCAGATATGTGGGGAGTCGAAAGAAAAACAAGGGCAACATTGGACCCCTGCTAAACCAGCTGGGGCAGCTGACTACTGACACCCAGGAAAAATCCAGTCTGCTTAATGATTACTTTTGCAGTGGTTTTTCACCATACCAAAGGGACCACCCTGCCTAATATGATGTGGGATGATGAGGGTGAGGATGAATATATGCCCACCTTTGGCGTGGATATTGTGAGGGAGCATCTTGAGAGGTTGGACTCCCACAAACCAGCTGGTCTGGATAGATTGCACCCAAGAGTGCTAAAGGAACTGGCAGACATCATAGTACAGCCACTGGCAAGAATATTTGAGAACTCATGGCACTCAGGCAAAGTACCTGAATATTGGAAGAGGTCCAATGTGGTGCCCATCTTCACAAAAGGGAGGAAGGAAGACCTGGGAAACTACATGCCAATCAGTTTGACCTCAATTCCTGGGAAGATTTTGGAAAAAATGATCAAAGAAACCATTTTTGACAGGCTAACAGAAGGCAACATTCTGAGGGATAGCCAACATTGGTCAGGCAAGGCCTACCTACAAAAAAACCCCTATCTCATATTCTTCTATGACCAGGTGACACATTAGCTGGACAAAAGGGAAGAGGTTGATATCATATATCTGAACTTTAAAAAGCCTTTGACCTGGTGTCCCGTCATGTCCTCATGGAAAAATTGGCCAACTGTGGCCTCGAATACTCTACAGATGAGTTCTTCAGCCATACATTAATTAGCTTAATTAGTTTACTGTCTGGTAACTTGTACATCAGCACCTTGTTGCTTATACTATCAGTTAAATCTTCTGTTTTCATGCAAATAGTTACCATTCTTTCACCATTCACCTTCTCACACAGACACTCATGTACCTAGGGCATATGAAGTTCATGTACTCATGTCAAGGAGGGAACAAGCACAAAATGGAATTTTGGTTGCTCATAAAAGGCAAAGAAAAAGAAAGCTAATACAATCGTAGAGGTTTATCAATTCAATAGTCAATAGTATTATCATTTAAACAATAAATGCAAAAATTCATACTACAAAGACTGGCCCAAGGCCTGGCAGATGGCTCTGACTTCAATTTGGGAGTACAGTTAGTCCCAAGGGTTGGCAGACATGTGGCTGAAGGATGGAGCTCCCCCAGGTGGCCATGGGGGCACATAGCAGGCTGCTCTGACCTGGGACTAAATTTAGTCCTGGGTCATCTGCATGGGTAGGTGCTGGCCTATTCCCGCTTATTGTGCAGTAACTTACTGCACAGTAAATTTAAGATGGTGTAAATGCATGTGTAGACATGTCCAGTGGGAAGATTTCCATTAATTCCAAGAGCATGGCAGCAGGTAGGGCAGGGTGGTGCCCAGCATGTGGATGAGACCCTCTGAATGTAGTATGAATGGGTCTCCCTATTTGGCAAATCTCAAATAAAAATGACATATAATAATGATATACTAAACCTATTTGGGAAAGTTCAAGAGATATACCAGGAACATATTTCAGGCTAGACTTTTATCCCATTGTGGAAATGCACCTAGAATGAATTTTTCTCCCGAGTTTAGGGGAGAATTATAGGGCTTTAATGAAGTCAGTAGAAATTTCAGATAAACTTCTGTACCCATTTCTGAAAAGAGAATATGTGCAATCTGAATAGGTGATGAGGCAAGACTAAAGAATTCATAAGGGATATGAAGAGAAACACGAACCTCAAACTCTTGGTTCAGAGGTGATACCTTTATTAGACCAACTAAAAAATAGCAAAAAAAAAAAAAAAAAATTCTTTCTTTGCAAGCTTTTGGGCACACAGCATACCGGCAAGCCATCTTATGAATAAGCCATTGAGTTACTATGTAAAGAAAACAATTGTTTCTTTCTTAAAAAAAGGTGATGCAATTACAATGGGATATGAATGGCATGCTCTATAGGATTTACTGTGTTCACACATTTCTGGAGACTGAAAGATCTGCGAGAATCATTTTGGTTGGGATAACAAATGTTATACAAGAATTTGGCATGTTTGTGGCCAGGTGCATCTTGAAGCCCTCAGAAGCCCTTTTGTTCTGTCTTTTCATCCCAGATGAAGGTTGATCCTACTGTGAACCAGGAGTTCTTATTTTTTTTCCTTCCAAAAAAAGAAACTATGTTGTGTGCGTGTTTATATTTCTGTAGAGACTCTATGCCCTCCCTCTCACTTTTAACTTTGAATTGGCCACTGTCTTTTATAATTCTGCTGTGTGTTGATTGTGGTGCATATTCTGTTCCCACTTCTTAGGCCTTAAGGCAATTACAGTTGTAGATAAACACATGATGTTCTGTGGCATAAGGAAACTTGTGGAGTGATCCAGATGAGCTGACAATGAATGCCCAGTAGGAATTCACAGAGGGCTGCATGGTGGCAGTGAATATACCACTATATGAATCCTTTAGTTAGCTTTCCCCACTTCTAGCTACTTAGCTCTAGGATTAGTGGAGTGTTAGCTTCAGAAGAACAGGTAGGATTCCATTTTCCTAGCTTTTTGATGGAAATATCTAGTGTATATCTGTTGATTCAGAGCGAGTGCAGATTCACTGGATCCAGCTCCATGTAAATGAATAACCACATCTCTTTTTCATTACTTGTGTAACTTAAAAGATTGATGGAGAACAGGGCAGAATACTTGTACAACTTTACATATCTTTATGTATACACATTATTACTTTATTGCTGTAAAATGGAACTGCATTGCATCTGCCAGACACAAGTGCATGTTTGCTACTTCAATGTACTTGTTGTTTTAAACATTTTCAATAAAATTTAACTGAAAGAAAAAAAACTTTTGGAGACCACATCCAGAAGACATCAGTTCGTTAGATATCATGGTGTTTCCAGTTCACTTTGTACAACGTTGATTTCATTGTACCCAATAACTGCATAGCAGTCTCACAAGCTTTGTTCTTGTGGCACCTATTATTTGAACAGCCTTTGCTCTCACAGGAGAGGAACCTTGCATCTTATGTGTTGTTGTTGCTGACTGCTGTAATTCTATGAAGTCAATATATGTTCTTAAGTATGAGGGGAAACCCGTCTCCCCCCTCCCCCCCAATATATCATACACATATTTTTGTTGTTCTCTGTGAACTTCCCTCGGGATACACTGCATGAACACAAAGTTTATTGCACTGCAAGATTACAAGAACCCACGAGTGCAAAGTTATATTCTGTGCACCAAGCTGAGAAGTAAGATTCCTTTAAAAGTTTTGTTCAGCCACCCTGGGGATTCTTTTCATTATCCAACACTGCACTGGTAGCAAACTCATATCCCTATATTAACACAAACTAAATCAGAAATTTTTTTTTGGTGATAGTCCTGAGAAGGCTTTTGTTGAGAGCCTTTTTAAGAGTGTTTCACTGAAAATTTAAACTGAAATGCACACTTCTGTAATGTTAAGTGCATGACTGGGATGTGTGGGTGGTCAAAAAGTTCACAAGCCTGGAAGTCAAAGAACCAGAGGTCACAAACCAGAAGTCAAGACACTAGGAGCTAGGCAAGTGTTAGGAAGTAGGAGCTACACAGAGGGAGCACAAATGGAGTATTGTAGCCAAAGAGCACCAGGAGGGTGCCTGCTAGTACCCAGGTTGCCACACCAGTACTGGTCATTGGCACTGGCTGGAACTAGTTAGGCAGCCAGCAGTCGGGCCCACACAAGTAGTTGGTCCAGTTGAGGACTAATTAGTTTGCTTGCTTCCTTGATTCCTAACAGGCACAGTTGTGATGTAGTATATATTTAAATCTAGAAGATACAGCTATTCCTGCTTGTTAATGAAGTACAGGTGGAGGGAATAAGGCTATGGGGTGGATCCCCATTTGGGAGTCTTGGAAAGGGCTGGGACCAGAGGGAACTTGCAAAAGCTAGAAAGTGCTGAGAGCCTGAAGGGAAAAAAAGATATTGATTTGTTTTACAGTCTGATGAAAGGCATTGTTTTGTTTTATAGCTTAAAGGGAGAAAGGCCATGTTTTTGTTTGTCCAACTTTCTTTTGAAGAGGCTTTGAATAAAGACCTGTTTGAACCTGGAAATAAGTGAGGCTGTGGCTCATGCAGGACAAGTTAGCAGGAGCCACTACCAGCTCATTCTATTGCTACATCACTATTAATAATGCTGCCATAGCTATCTTCTCAAATTAAGAGTGATCTGATATAAATATTATTTCATATGAACAAAAGAAACAAAAATATAAAAGTAGAAAATATACTTGGAGACAAATATAGATATCTGTTTTGCCAGTTATTTAAAAATAGAAGCTGTCTCAGTCTTGATCTTGACTGAATGCATGTCTTAAATAATTGATCAACATTGCTTTTAGTATCTAAGTTAGGAAATTGTATAACATCCAGAAATATCCAAAATGAGTTAGACCACTGTTTTGTATTTGTGCTAAATAATACTTCTTTTAACTTCTGTACATTCACAAGGCACCATATTTGTCTACTTCTGCTCATGTTGAGTAGCACCTGATGCAGACTGTGGTACCTTTGAAGCCAATAGGAGTTGTTGCACTACTTCACACTAGTAAGTGTATCAGAAGTTGGATCCTAAATAATATAATGTATTTAAATGAAACAACTGAAGTTAAATCAATTATTTTCAGTATTTGTAAGACTGCATGAAGGGTGAAGACTGATAAGGTAAGAAGGGAATGAAAGCAGGAAGTTCATTCACAGAGGCTGATATATCAAAGCACTTGCCACCAGATTTTTAAAAGAACTAGCAAACTGTCCATCAAGAATGATGGCGGAAGGGGGGCCGGTGGGCACAGAGCCCCATGTCTGACCCCGTGCTCCACCTCCCTCTCTGCTGCTTCCAGTCTGACCCCCACTCCTTCCCCCACTTCCTCCCATCCCCTGACTTTGGGTCTGAACTTGCTCCCCACCACATTTTGGGTCCAACCCTGCTCCACCCCCCTCCCACCCCACCACTTTGGGTCTGACCCCACGCCACCTCTCCTTGGTTTGGGTCTGACCCTGCCCCACCTCCTCTCCCCTTGGTTTGGGTCTCACCCCTCCCCACCACTTCAGGTCCAGCCCTGGTCCACCTCCTCCCTCTAGTTCAGGTCTGACCCTGCTGCATCCCCCCACCCCCTGCTTTGGGTCTGGTCCCACATCCCCCTCCCCCCTGCTTTCGGTCTGACCCTGCTCCCACCCTCCCCCCAGCTCAGGTCTACCCCGACCTACTCCCCTTGCCCTGGTTCAGGTCCAAACCTGCTCCACCCTCCTACTACCCCTGGTTCAGGTCCAAACCTGCCCCAGCACCCTCCTACCCAGTTCAGGTTCACTCCTGCTCCTCCTCCTCCCCTGCTCCTTTGGGTCCAACCTGCTACAACAGAGGGGCTCCTACTTTTCCTCAGTTAGCCCCACCACTTTTAAAGTGCTTTCCCTTTTTTTTTGCCTCTGTGGAGGTGGAGCAGAGGGAGCCACCACACTGGAGGCTGCAGGAGGAGGTGGGGCTGTTGGAGGGGCTCCCACCTTTCCTGAGCTGGCCCTGCTGCTTGTAAAGTGCTCATGCCAATTTATTTTTTTGCCATATGTGGAGGTGGGGTGCAGGGAGCCACCACACTAAAGGCTGCAGGAGGAAGTGGTGTGGTGGAGGGCCTCCCCTTTTAACTCAGCTGGCGCTGCCCCCAGTCACCCAGTCATGCAGCTGGTTGGCACATGCACAGTTGGGCAAAAGCATTACAGACAGGCAGACTAAGTCTTTTATTGTATTAGAATTGTTTGCTGGATTGCAGCAGAGGTTTTCAATTTTTGTGCTCTGGTAATGATTCATTTTGCACCTAGAAGTACTAAATTAGAGGTACTATTGGGCTCTTCCTTTCTTGTATACGATACACTCTTTATTAATTAATTTGGATTGGTGTTGCTTCCAGTGTATATCCTTCATCACACCTAGTGGAAAGAAAATTCAGTTAATATAGTTTTCTTAATACTTTGAAATAATATTATGTATTCATAGAATCATAGAAGTAGAGTTGGGAGGGACCTTGTAGATCTTCAAGTCCGACTCCCTGCCTGGGCAGGAGAAAAAACTGGGCTCAAATGATTCCAGCCAGGTAGGCATCAAGCCTCCTCTTAAAGACCCCCAGGGTAGGAGCCAGCACCACTTCCCTTGGAAGTTAGTTCCAGATCCTAGCCATCCGAACCGTGAAGTAGTTCTTACGGATGTCTAATCTAAACCTACTTTCCAACAACTTGTGGCCGTTATTCCTTGTTATGCTGGGGGCATTAGGGGAAACAAGGTCTCTCCCAAACCATTCTGGTCCCCCCTAGTGAGTTTATAGACGGTTACCAGGTGCCCTTTCAGCTTTCTCTTGTGAAGATTGAACAGGTTCAGGTCCTGCGGCCTCTCATTGTAGGGTCTGCCCTGTTGTCCCCGGATCATTTGGGTGGCCCTCCTCTGGACCCTCTCAATGTTGTCCACATCCCTCCTGAAGTGGGGTGCACAGAACTGGACACAGTACTCCAGCTGTGGCCTGACCAGTTTTACATAGAGGGGAGGATCACCTCCTTGGCCCTGCTTGAGATCCACCTGTGGATGCACGACAAGGTCTGGTTAGCCCTGCCAACCATGACTTCGCATTGTCGGCCCACGTTCATCTTGGAGTCAGTAATGACTCCAAGATCCCTTTCTGCCTCTGTGCTCTCAAGAAGGGAGTTTCCCATCTTATAAGTGTGCTGCTGGTTACTACTGCCCAAGTGCAGCACCCTGCACTTGTCAGTGTTGAAACGCATCCTGTTTTTGTTAGCCCACCCCTGTAACCTATCCAGGTCTTGCTGCAGTCTTTCGCTCCCTACCAGTGCGTTCACTTCACGGCAAATTTTGGTATCATCAGCGAATTTAAACAGGTTGCTTTTCACCCCGTCATCCAAATTGCTGATAAAGAAATTGAACAGCGCGGGCCCAAGGACGGAGCCCTCGGGGACTCCGCTGCCCACTTCTCCCCAGATTGAATATGACCCATCCACCACCACCCTCTGAGTACAACCCTTCAGCCAATCTGCAATCCATCTGACTGTGTAGGCATCAATGCCACAGTCGCCCAGTTCTAATAACGAAAGTATTTAAAAGCTTGGTATGGATTTCTAGTGTTTTTCTTATGTTTAACAAGTTTTCAATAAATGTAGTGGATTCATGAAAGTGAGGCATTACTATACTGAATACACCCAGGTATATATTCTCCAGTTCAGAGCCCTACTTAGGTGCATGTTAATTTGAATCAATAAGTAAGTGAGCCCTGAATCCTAACTTGTAATGCATGCATTATTCCAAAAACTACAACAAAAAATTCCTGAAAGGCAATATATTCTTCTGATGAATGGTGTGAAATATGTTGCTCCTAACTAGGCTGATGTGATTATTAACTTATTCATGTGTGATCTGGGTCACTTTGAATATAGAACAAAATTTTAAAAGATGGATGCCACAAAACTTGCTACATTCCAGCACCATCTTCTGAAAATCTTAAATCAGTTTTTTAAAGATGAAAGACTATTAACAGTTATAATGCCAGCAAACCTGTTTATTGTTTATGCATCACATGTTCATTGGTTGGCTTACTTCCATCTAACTTGTCCATTTTTTTCATTGGGTTGCTTTTCTGTTCTGCCACATATTTCATTTGGGACTACATGATTTGTTTACTATGATTTTTTGCTTGTGGAATTCAATTCCCATTTGTGTTTAGAACTGTGGAAGAGCAGTTCATTTTAAAATATAAACTAAAACCTTGTTTGTTTGACTTTCCTTATTAATATTTGATTCTGTTTATTTTTAAAGCGACTTTGTTCAGTGCCCTGGAATGCCTATACAGAGGCTGCTTTATAATGCAAATTTGATTTGATTGAAAGTTCTGTAGAAGTCAGACGTATTTGGCACTGATCTCCAAGTCACTTTTCTTTAAGTTAAGATGTTTTTCTGTACTGTGACTTGTGTTTTCTTTTTGTGTGTTTTTGGGAATTCTTCCACGGATATAAAAACTTAGACGAACTGTAAATTCTTCACTGTTTTCATTTCCATTGTATTGTCAAGGAAGGCACACTCTTAATTCAGCATCTTAATGAAGTCAGAAAGACCGTGTTGCTGTTTTGAACAAGTTCTGCATCTTTTTGCATACCAGCAACTAATATTTTCTCATGACCCAATCCTGAAGCTGGGTCAATATCAAGTAAAAGTTAACACAAACTAAAGAGCTCATGCAAATATATTGTTGGGGGAAAGGATAAGAATGGTAAGTTCATGAAGGACCTATTTCTACATTGCACTACATTGCATTTTTTACAGATTTTAAAAGGTAGCCATTTATCTTTATCACATTGGTATTCATGCTTTTATGAATATTCTGTATCTCAGTGAGTTTCTTTTTCTACCACTACTGCCAATTAGGATGAGCTTAAAAATATTAAATGTAATGAAAACCAGGAAACTCTAAAGGAAATAAGATAGCCAGTCTCATTCTTGCAGGCTCTGCAAGGCCATTGACCTGAGTTCAAGTAGCCTTGATTGTGTTCCTTCTACTACTCTGGATTTTGTCATTCTTGTATAATTTGTCAGAAGAACGCATCTTGAAGAGTAACACAATAGCTAAGTTAGAACCAAGTGGCTATCTTAAAAAAAATAGCAGAAGCAATCAGCAATAGTGGTGGTGTTGGCAAGGTGTATCTGTATTCAAGGTGTAAGGTGTATCTGTATTCAAATGCATGGGGATTTTACAGAATGATGGAGGTTATGATCTCAGGAAAAACAGATACTCAGTTGGATGATTCTGGTACGCTTTTATATCAGTTGCACAGGAGAGGTGTGTCCTTATGTTCAGGGGAGTGCTTTTGCTGCAGGATGTATTTGTGCCGCTGCTTTGTGCCTCAGGGCACTTCCCTGCATGCACACTCTGATGTGCACCAACTTATCCTGGGTTGGGTAGGGGAGGCTGGAGCCAGCAGCTGTGCTGGCCTTAGCAGTCTTACCTGGGGTCCTGAGGTCCTCCCAGGGCAGCAGCGGCACTGATCCAACCACATGGAGCCTGGCCAGCAGCCAGAGTGTGGTTGTGGATGGCTGGGCTCCATTTCTGGCAGTGCATGCTGCTGCCACATATGCCGGGTTTTTTTTTTTTTTCTGCAGAGGGTTTTTTTTTTGATTTCCCAGTGCCAAATTTGGGCATGGTGCTGCAAGTTAGCAGCATGGCAAATGGTTGCATGTGCTTTCCATGCAGTTTGCAGCACCTTAAACACTTTCAGGCACTGGAAACAGCATAGGTATGTTTGTTTGGACATGCCCAAGAAGTGAAGATATTAGCAAGAAATTAGAATTAAGGAACAAGAAATATTTTATCTGAAGAAAAATATTCCAGAATGAGGTGAGTGATTAGTGAAATTCCTGGATAAGGGAAGAAAAAACATGAGTGAAAAATGCTAGTATTTGTTATCATCTAAAGGATCATCAAGATTTGGGAAAGGTGGAAAACAGAAATTTCAGGATTAATGCTATAGGAATCGGAACCCCAGAGTGTTAAAATCAAAGAGGATTTTAACTGCTTAGTGCATTGGGCAGGAAACATTTCCAAATAGGTAACATCACTCTCATCCTTTTTAATATTTCATCCAATCACGCTTCCCTCACTTGGGACCAAATGTTGCAGTCCATGACTCAGTCAAAGGATGAATGCAAGAATGATCTAATTTTAAGGTTGAGAAATGACTTCATAATTTTTTCCCTTGTGGATAAGTTGTTAAAATCCAATAGTATGGAAGAAGAGTTGGGAATCTGAAAAGCAACTGGAATTAAGGAGTAAGACATACTTTGTCTGAAGTGAAAGAAAAAAAAGAATTCCAAAAATGAGAAGAGACGAACATTGATTCCTGAGAGACTGTTTAAAGATCTGAAGTGAAAAACAAATACCCGGCACTAAAAACAGAAGAAAGGTAGGCAACCAGAAGTGAATGCTCCATTTCAGGACCAGGCAAAACAACAGATCTTGTAGATAGCCTAAGGCTGTACAGCTGGTGCAGAGATCATCTGTAAATCTCCTGATGATTGATTTCTGCAGTCTCTCTCTTCCAAATCAACCTCTTCACTGAACTTCAGTGCTGCTTCTGGTAATTTCTTTTTCCCCTCTCTTATTGTACCATATTGAGAAGAGGAGGACAGAAACATATAGTAGTGGAAACGTTTCTCTTTCCTTAAGCTCTAGCTGCCTCCCCACAGTGGCTTTTGCAATTGCTTCTACTGTGTAACAGTCCAGGCACGGTTTCCCACATTCTTAGTGTTTTAACCACTGTATTTTAGAGGAATTTTTGAATTTTTACTATAGGAGCTCCAGAAACCTGGAATTTAATAATGGCAGAAGAAGAATTTTTCTTATCTGCTCCTGGAAGATTGTTTCTTGGACTTGTTCGTGAGCCAGTGAACACTGTCCTGTGTACTCTGCTCAGTATCCCACCTTGGTGCGCTCATTCTATTCCTTTGACCATCGCTTCGGTCCCTGTTTTGCCTTTCTTTTGTCTGAAGAAATGAGTTGTTACTTTCTCAGTGGCCTCTCTTTCTAAGGGAGGCTTTTAGTTCGTCTTGCTGGGCAACAGCTCACGGTCCCTTGAAGTAACAAATAGGCCTGTCAGCTTGTTTTAACTGGATGAAATTCAATAAGGACAAGTGCAAAGTCCTTGCATATAGAAAAGAATAATCACACGCAGAAATACCGCAGATGGAAGTAAAACTGGTTAGGGTGCAGCACTGAAGGAAAGTTCTTGGGTATTTTAGTGGATCATAAGTTGAATACGAGTCATATGGTGTGCTCTGTTGTAAAAAATAAATAAATAAATAAAATAAAAGTGCTACTGCCTTATTGGACTGTACTAACAGGAGTCTTGCTTGTGATACCCTTTCTGCCAGGCACTAAATCTCCATCAGGATAAGATGGGTGACGGGCTGGGTTTAAATGTAGGAACTGTAAATGAACTTTTTAAATTTTGACTGGAGACCCCACTGTTAAGCAGGTCACTTATCCTGATACAGGTTCTTCAGGTAGCTCTTATTTTCCGCAACACAAGTCTTAGTCTACAGCAACATAAACCAAAATCCTCTGTCCTCTCTTGACATTGAGAAGAGCCATCTTCTGTACTGACTTCTGCCCCAACACAGCACCCTAGCTTCTATTCATGACGAGAACGAGGGCATTGAGGTGGATGTCATCTTCCTGGAGTTTAAGATGTGGTGTTTCCCACCACATTCTCTTAAAAAAAACTAGGTGACTGCAGCATTGATGCCAGTACAGTCAGATGGGTGGAAAATAGGCTAGATGGTCACACTGAGAGAGTGGTGGTGGATGGGTCATTTTTGACCTGGAGGGATGTTGGCAGTGAAGTCCCTCGGGGCTTGGTCCTGGGGCCTGTACTGTTCAACATCTTTATCAGCGATCTGAATGTGGGTGTGGAATGCATGCTAAATTTGCTGGTGACACCAAGTTGATGGGTGAGGTGGGCACTCTGGAGGGGAGGGACAGAATCCAGCTGGATCTAGACAAATTACAGGGGTGAGCGGATGAGAATAGGATAGAATTCAATGCAGACAAGTGCAGGGTGCTGCATCTAGGGAGAAGGAACCAGCCACACATTTATAGGCTGGGGAAAACCCTTCTTGTCAAAACAGGGGCAGAAAAGGGATCTTGGAATCATTGTTGACTCCAGGATGAATATGAGATACCACTGCGAGGACGCAGTCAGTAAGGCTAACTGCACCTTGTTGTGCATCTACAGATGCATCACAAGCAGGTCCAGGGAGGTGATCCTCCCCCTCTATGCGGAACTGGTCAGGTCACAGTTGGAGTACTGCGTCCAGTTCTGGGCACCACGCTTCAAGAGGGATGTGGCTAGCATTAAGAGGGCAGGCCAAGCCCTACAAAGAGAGGCTGAAGGGCCTGAATCTATTCAGCATCCACAGGAGAAGGCTGAGAGGGGATCTGGTGGCCATTCACAAACTCACCGTGGGGGGACCAGTGGGAGTTGGGTGAGGCTCTGTTTCCCCAGGCACCACCGGCAGTTACTAGGAATAATGGCTGCAAATTGTTAGAGAGATTTCATAGATTTCATACATTTCATAGACATTAGGGCTGGAAGGGACCTCGGGAGATCATCGAGTCCAGCCCCCTGCCCAAAGGGCAGGAAGTCA
>NW_017728907.1:28485337-28500304 GCF_001723895.1 Crocodylus porosus | reverse complement strand
CCAGTCCCTCAAGGATGGCCTCCTTAATAAACTTTTCTAAGATCTTCCCCAGGATAGAAGTCAGGCTAATGGGCCTGTAGTTAGCCAGATCAAGGTTCAGCATGGACATCAGGAGAGATTACTTTACAGTTAGGGCTGCCAGGCTCTGGAATGGGCTCCCAAGTGAGGTCGTACTCCTTTTTACCTTGGAGGTTAGTTTATAATTCATATTGAGTAGGGTCGGAAGGGACCTGAGCAGATCATCAAGTCTGACCCCCTGCCATGGCAGGAAAGAATGCTTGGGTCAGACTAGCCTCCTCTTAAAGACCCCCAGGGTAGGAGTGAGCACCACTTCCTTTGGAAGTTGGTTCCAGATCCTAGCTGCCCTGACAGTGAAGTACTGCCTCCTGATATCCAGCATGAATCTGCTCTGTCAGCTTATGGCTGTTGTTCCTTGTTACTCCCGGTAGTGTTCAGGGGAATAGGGACTATCCCATGGCCTGCTGGTCTCCCTTGGCCAGTTTATGGATGGCCACCAGATCACCTCTCAGCTTCCTCTTGTGGAGGCTGAATAGGTTCAGATCCCGTAGTCTATCCTTATAGGACCTGCCCTGCTGCCCCCTGATCATGGCCCTCCTCTGGACCTTCTCTATGTTGTCCGCATCCCTCCTGAAGTGTGGTGCCCAGAACTGGATGCAGTACTCCAACTGGGGCCTGATCAAGGTTGCATGGAGAAGGAGAATCATTTCCTTGGACCTGCTCGTGATGCATCTGTGGATGCATGACAAGGTGCGGTTAGCCTTTCTGACTGCATCTCCACATTGGCAGCCCATGTTCATCTTTGAGTCAGTAATGACTCCAAGATCCTATTCTGCCTCTGTGCTGGTGAGAGGGGAGTTCCCCAGCCTGTAGGTGTGCTGTTGGTTCTTCCTCCCCAGGTGCAGCACCTTGCACTTGTTATTGTTGAAACCCATCCTATTCTTATCTGCCCACCTCTGTAACCTGTCCAGATCTGATTGCAGCTTGTCCCTCCCCTTTAGCATGCCCACCTCCCCCCACATCTTAGTGTCAGCTGCAAATCTGAACAAGGTGCTATTCAACACCTCATCCAAGTTGCTGATGAACATGTTGAACAGTGGGGGTCTGAGGACCGAACCTTGCGGAACCCCACTGCCCACATCCTTCCAAGTCGAAAAAGACCTGTCTACCACCACTCTCTGGATACGGCCCTCCAGCCAACTGGCAACCCATCTGACTGTGTAGGGGTCGACACCATAGTTGCCTAATTTTTTAATGATAATGGGGTGAGAGACAGTGTCAAAGGCTTTTCTAAAGTCCAGAAAGACAACATCCACCGCGACACCTGCGTCCTATGATCAGGTCACTAAATCTTTGAAGGCCACCAGGTTGGTCTGACAGGACCTGCCTCTGATGAACCCATGTTAGTTGCCCCTAAGCATACACTCCCCTGTTGGTCCCTTGCAGATGTGCTCCTGGATAATTTTCTCGAACAGCTTCCCCAGGACCAAGGTAAGACTAAGAGACTTATAGTTTCCTGAGTCCTCCCTCCTCCCTTTTTTGAAAATGGTGACCACATTGGCCCTCTTCCAGTCCTCTGGCACCTCACCAGAGCATCATGAGTGCTCGTAAAGCTGTGCCAGGGGACCCGCAATGCCCTCTGCTAATTCCCTCAGCACTCTGGGGTGGAGATCATCAGGACCTGGTGATTTGGACATGTCCAGTCCCACCAGGAGGTCCCTGACAAGGTGCACTCTGAACCTGGGCCAGGCTGCACCTCCCCTGGGACCATCAGGGATCATGATGGGGGGATGACCTGGGCCTCGCTCAGAAAAATGAAGGCAAAGAAGTTGTTAAATAAGTTAGCTTTGACATCTGGTGTGACCACCAGACTTCCTAGCCTGTCCTGCAGAGGCCCTACATTACCTGGGACCACCTTTTTACCCCCTATGTATTTAAAAAAGGACTTCTTGTTGTCCTTGATCTGGGTTGCTAATCCCAGTTCCATCTTTACCTTACCCATCCTAACATCCCCCTACAAACCCGAGCAATGGCTGTATAGTCCTCCCTGGTGATGGCCCCTCCCTTCCATTGGGTGTACTCTCTTTTTTAGCCTTGAGATGTTCCTGGATGCTTTTTGTTAGCCAAGGGAGCTTTTGAACACTTTTGCTCCCTTTGACCCTTGTTGGGATTGCCACCCTTTGAGCTTGGAGGATTGTCTCCTTAAGAAATGACCACTCTTCTTGGACTCCCAACTCCCCTCCCCTTCCCTCTGGTACCTCAGTCTCTATGCAACTATTCTTCTTACCTCATTGAAATCCGCCCTCCTGAAGTCCAGGGTTACTGTCTTGCTGTAGGCCTTTGCCGCCCTGTGCTGGATGGTGAATTGCAGTAGGCGATGATCACTGTTGCCCAGGTGATCAAGCACCCACAGTTGCCTCACCAGGTTGTCACCTGTGGCCAGGACCAGGTCTAACAAGGCATTTCCCCTGGTGGGACTCTGCATGTCCTGGGTTATATGGAGGTCCTGTAACATGGCTAGGAACCTATGTGAGTGGTCAGACCTGGCTGACTGCTCTTCCCAGAAGACGTCCGGATAGTTTAGGTCCCCCATGATGACCACATCCTTTGACCTAACTGTCTCTGTGAGCTGACCTGAGAATTCCTGGTCAAGTTCTTCCCCCTGGTTGGGTGGTCTGTAGTAGACCCCCACAGTTAAGTCCCTTTCTGCCTGGCCCCCTTGTAATCTGACCCAGAGCACTTCAGTCTGCCCCTCCTCTGATCCAGTGCTGCTCGTTAAGGATGTGAATTGCTCTTTGACATGGAGAGACATGCCTCCACCTTTCCTCCCTATTCTATCCCTCCTGTTCAACCTATAGCCCTTGATGTTTGCTGCCCAGTCATGCATTGGATCCCACCATGTTTTGGTGAGCCCCACCATGTCTTGGTTTGTGTTAGCTATCAGGAGGGCAAGTTCCTTCTGCTTGTTCCCTTGAGGTCTTCAAGAGGAGGCTGGGCAGATACTTGGCTGGGGTGATATGGCCCTGGCACTCATTCTTGCCCAGGACAGGGGGTTGGACCTGATGATTTGTTTAGGTCCCTTCTGACCCTAAGCACTATGAAACTATGAAGCAAGCTGTTCCCTTACATCTTGCTCTTCTCTTTTCTCCTGTCTGTTTTGGGACCTTTAAAGCTCCCACTGGGACTCCCTTATTAGTAGAATGCCCTACAGCTGAAGGCTTTTAAGAGGGCTGGCTGCCCCTTCTTAAGGGGACAAGTCATCCTGTTACATATCTCCATCCTACCACTCCCCAAGAGTGGAATCTGAGACCCACTCTTAAAAACTTAGCTCCCCTCCTTCTGGTGAAAAGAAGTCCACATTGATGTGTGTAGATCCTGGTTGATGATAGACAGGAGTAAGGTTGCAATGACAGATACCAGTGTGCACGAGTGTGGGGATGGCTTCTTGCACTGCTAGCGACCATATTAAGGGGATATTATTGTAAAGGCTAAAGGATCCCTGAAGAGAGAATACTGGAGGGCCTCAATTGCATACTTTATGGCAAAGCACGCCTGCTTGATCATGAAGAAGATTTTTTCTTGGGAAGGAAGCTTATGGCTTAAATATAGGATTGTGTGTTCTCTGTCCGAAGAGTTCTGAAAGAGATCAGCCCCAAGGCCTACCTCCAAGGTATCTGTCTATGGAATAAATTTATGATTAAAGTCAGGACTGCACAGTACCAGGGCACTACATAGCATCTGTTTTCTCTCTCCAAATGCAACTGTATAGTTTGGGGTGCTGTATTGTGCAGTTTGTCTGTTAGTGGGGCAGCGATTGATAGGAATGTGGGATAGAACCCCAGGAATAATTTGCCAATCCTAGGAAATTCCAGATGCTTTTTTGTTTTGGGTACCGTGGACTCGGCCTGTGTGAAAGTTCACTAGCTGTTTCGTTTCCATGCTGTTTTGACTTATTTTGAGCTCGAAACAGCGAAATTGAAATGAAATGAGGGCAGTCGAAGCATTTCAAAAGTTTTGAAATGTTTTGCGTTTTGAAGCTGGGCTTGCCTGCAGGAAAACAGAAAGTAAGGAGAGGGATGGTGAAGAACTGCTCTGATATTGACTGTGTAGCTGGCCAGTAACTGTAATCATTCCCTGAGGTCCCATCCAATCCCAGTGCTCTGGGGGAGGGATGGAAAAACAGCATAAAAAGCAGCATTGTTTGAACTGGCCTGCTTTCTGCCTTGGGGTCAGTTACTGAGCTGTCTTCCAGAAGCTCAGCAGCATTAGACAACAAAGGCTACCATTCATTTCCTATTTGCAAGTCTAGCAAATGGGATTCAGCAATACCTTTTGCTTTCTTGCTATACTCTTTTATTTTATTATTATATTCATTAATTGATTCCTTTCACTATATTCCTCCCTCAAAATCCTCTTTTTGTTTAGTTTATTTTGATTCTTTTCAAATCTCTGCTTTTCTCATTAGTATTCATTCACTGTTCAGGGAAGCACAGCATAATTATATTGCATATTATAATATAGAATGTATATAGGAAAACACACATATACATTTATATATTTTTATTTTATTACATAAATACTTACATACAAACATACATATAAAGCCTAAATACACATACATATGATTATCTTAGTATCTACATGTATTACATAAATCAGATAGATAACATTGCAGAAGAAGAGAGATTTTTTTTCCAGCACACGAAGGCAAAGACAAGACACTATGAAACACACCATGAAGCATGTTGGAAAGGTAACTGATGTGAGGGGCTAGCTGGTGGTGATTTGGCCCAGAGGTTTTGAAAGGGTAAAAAATTATTGGAGGGCTTGGGATTGCCTTTCCTCACCAATCTGGTATTGATTTGGCCCAAGGGTTTCAAAAAGGTAAAAAATGATTGAAAGCCTTGGGATTCCATTTCCTCACCAATCAGGCCCCTGAGACTCGCCCTTCATGTCCCCTGATTGGCCCATAAGGTCACTTGGAGGGGGATAAAAGGGGAAGCACAGATGACTTGGGGGAGACCTACGAGGGACAGCAAGGAAGGAGTTTCAAAGAGCTGGCAAGAGGTGGGCCAGCGGGGCGGGAGCAGTTGTCTCAGAAGAGCCTAAAGGAGCAGAACCCACAGGCAGCAGTTGAACTCTCAGCCGCACAGCTGGCAGGAGGGGCTCCTCCACCCCATTTCACTTCCCATGATGAGCTTTCCACTGCCAGAGGAAGAGCTGAAGCTGGATCTGGATCCGAGTGCCCTGGCAAGGGAAATTCTGGAGAAGAAAGTTGGGATCATCTGAGTTTGTGCTCCACACCTCTCAAGTTTCCCCTTGAGCCAGGTCTCCTTCCCTAGGAGGCATTTCAGAGGAAGCTGAAGTAGCAGGTGCAGAGGCAAGTGGCTCAGCTGAGTCTATTCCTCCTGTTGCTGTGCCTCTGTCTGCTGAGGATGGGGAAATTGCAGCATCTGCACATGCACCCATACCTCAGAAGCTAGTGGGTAGTGTTGGCTGAGATCATTTTGAGCTGGTAGATGATCCCACATATGCTATCTGCCTGCACTGCCAAGCCAAAACCAGCCGGGGCAAGGGAACAACATGTATCAGCATCCCTGTAGTGCTCATATATCTCTGCAGGCACCACCTCCTTGCTCTTGCTCCTCCTCAGCCTGGCATCAGCGGGAACATACCCAAAGGGAAGTCCCCATCTCACTCCAAATCCCTTGTCCCTCCAACGTAGAGGCAGGCCATCCTGGAACAGTGGGCAAAAGGTGGACAGAAAAGGGGGGGAGGTGTTGCAAGGGCGAGAGAGATCATCCAAAGAATTGGGGAGATGCTTTCTGTTGGCTTCTGGTGATGAGGTTAGAGAGGCTCAGTGCTTGTTTGAATTTACAAACCACTTTTCACAGATGATCCTATGAACTGCACTTCATCAACCTCTGAGGTACAGAAACTCATGGACTCAATAGAGACAGTGGACTTCTGACACACTACAATATACCAGACATCTGACACCCCAGGAACCTCTCCACTTTTACCTGCGCTGCTACATCTCCCTTCCCCACCCACCCCAGCCTGCCCCTCACCCCCTGATCCACCTCCATTTCCATTTTCACTGACTGGCTTTCTTGCCTGTATTGCATGCCAGCCTCTGGCTTCTTTATTATTCCTTCCATCTAGGACCACCACACACACAAACTGCAGGTGCTTTCTCAGCCTGACAAAGAGTTTTTCAACCCAAAACCTTGTTAAGATGTATTTCTGTAACTATTCAGTTGGTCTACTAAAAGATACCCGATTAGATTGACCCAAAGAACATTGTCTGCCAGTGCCATGTCCTTAAACCAACACTGCTAGCATCTGTCCCCACCAGCTGACCAGAAGAGTACAGGATTCTGGGCACATCTGAGCCCCAGGGCTGGGGCTGGCAGAGAGCGTTCTCTGGCAGCTGCTGGAGAAGCTCCTGCAGGAAAGGAAAGAAAGGCTCTGTGACAGTTTGGCCACCTGAGATGCTGCTGGTGCTACTGTGCTGCTCACTGAGTTATTACCTGTTGTCATTTAGAGTGGTGGACTAGGCTGAGGCTATAGGGGAGGAGGAGACCTCATTGGGGCACACTACCATGTTGTGTAGTGGCCCTAGCACCAGTGAGGGAGTGCCTTAACACACACCCACAGCCACACGTCATGAGTTTTGCTTGTCAGCAGCTTGAGGTGCAGTTTTCCAGAAACCCCTGCACCTATCTCCTTGAAACCTGGCAGGCTTCATGGCCTCAGCAGGAGCTACCGTGCATGCAGTTTTCACCCTGGTGTACCTTAACACACACATATAACATGAGTTTTGCTTTTAAGACTTTGAGGTGCAGTTTCTGAGAAACCCCTGCAACTATCTCCTTGAAACTTGGTAGTCTTCATGACCTCAGATGGAGCTACCATCTTGGAATGTTTCATCTTAATCAGGTAAGAACTGACAAAGTTTTAGGCAACTTTGTGTTTCCCCATTATAGCCTATGGGCAAAACATTGGAACAGCATTGAAACAGTGAAACAGTTTCGACTAAATGAAATGGAGCAGTGGTTTTGAAATGAAATGAAACTCAAAATGAAACACTGTCCTGTCAAAATGTCAAAACAGAAGTTGAATCGGAATGGTACTGTTTTGCACAGCTCTAATATCAACATAACAGACATGTTTTAATTCAGCTAACACGTTAGTTAGAACCATATATTTAAAATAAGCTGTCTTACCCTGGCTTTGGTCATATGAATGTAAGCAAATACTTATGCCATATTTCCAGCCAGGGTAGGGTCTACTATAAAAGTACATAAATAGCTTAGGCTCTACAGCCTGCAGGTCACACACATCCTGAAGTGCTAGTCCCATATGAGAAAGGGGAGGAAATAGATGCCTTTCTTTATGCATTTTAAAGATCCTGGGCATGTCTATACATACAATTAATATGCTGAAAGCTTACTGGGTGGTAAAATACTGCACAGTAAGCTTAGCCTGGAAGTGTGTCTACATGTGTACCTGCCAGGAGCAAATTTGCTTCCAATGGGAGCAGTTCAGGGTAAGGCTACTTCTGTCCTACTCTGCTTCCATACAGCAGCCAGGGGGAGCTTTAGGCTCCCCCAGGTGCCAGCCCTGGGCTGGCAGGGGACACCTGTTCTATAGGGTGGGGGAGCTGTCCTGCCTACAGGGCAGCTGTCTCCCACCCTGCACTCCTGCCCTGGAAATATCCCAGCCCTGGCTCGGAGATTGAAGAGAAGAGTTGGGTAGTAGGCAGTTTCTGGGGCAGGGGATGATGTTTCAGCCCTGTCTCTGATCAGCCAAAAGGAGCAGGTGCAGGGGAGCAAGTAGCTACTGGGAGGCGGGGTGGGGCACAGTTCTCCTGCCCCCTGCTGCCTGAGTTGATTGGGAGCAAATTAAATCTATCTATTTGAATGTGCAGTAGCTGCTGCCCATAGTTACGTAATGATGCTTTACTGAGAGTAGATTCATCTACTGTGCAGTAAATCATCGTGTATAGATGCACCCCCTGTGTATTGCATCAGGTTTGCCCAGAAGACTCTCTCTGCCTATGAAACATGCATATTACTGAGGGTATGCAGAGTAATATTACACAGTTACTGTAACAGAAAATATAGAGCAAGGGTATTAAAGATATGGCCTGTGGGCTGGATCCAGCCCTTGGAGATGTATCATTTAGTCCCTGGGGTTTGTCAGGCTGGATCACCCACCTTCACAGGCCAAGTTTGGTCCCCTGGAGTCCTCACTGCAGCTGCTGGAGTCTCTGCAGTGGTGGTGTTAGTCCAGCAAGTTAATGCTGCTTTTTTCTCTCCCCACCCTTACCTGCCATCAAAGTCAGGATTTTTAGTCAGCTCTGAAAACTAAGATCACAGGTAGGGGAAAAGGTGGGGTGAGCAACAGCAGCATTAATTTTTTGGGTTCCAAAGCTTTGCTGAAACACAGTTCTGGCTAACACAAACATTAATACCACCACTTGTGGGTCATCTGGCCTGTGAGAAACCCTGTGATTTGGTCCGCAGGACCAAATGAAATTGGCAGCCTGAGACAGAGCATAAGCGGGTTACACCTGCAAGACAATGTAAATGATTCTTCTGCTGTATTCGGCACTGGTGAGACCTCACCTGGAGTGCTGTGCCCAGTTTTGGAAAAAAAGATATGGAAAAATTGCAGAGAGTCAAGTATAGAGGAAAAATTGATTAGAGGTCTGGGAAACATGACTTAAGTGACAAGATTGGAGGAAAAGGAACTATTTGGAAAAGAGAAAACTGAGATGGGCTTTGATAACAGTCTTCAAATACACAAAGGGTGGTTATAAAGAGGATGGCAAACTATTTTTTTGTGTTTTCGTGGGACAAGACAAGAATGGTCTTAAATTGTAGCAGTGAAAATGTAGTTTGGATATTAGGAAGAATTCTTGCACTATGAGGGTGGTTAAACATTGGAACAGGCTACCCAGAGAGTTTGTAAAATCTTCATCCTTGGAAACTTTTAAAAACAACATGACATAACAGGGGTGCTTCTACCTTTGGGAGTGTCCTTCAGTGCCAGACCTCCTTCCATTATCTGCTGCCTGACCACTAAGAACAAACAGATTTGCCAATGAGCCAGTTTCCTCGTCCACTGCACCTCAGCTCCATTTATCTCATCCAGGCTTTACCAGCTGTAGCAGAGGATATTTTGACAGCTTATGGAATCACACCTTGGTCCAGCTTCTGTAAAATTAATATGGGTCCTCACTCCTGTAGAAGTGACTAGCCTGGAATTGCCAATTGATCCGAAATCCCAGTTACTGCAGATAATCAGCACTGTATAAGAAATAGCAACAAGATTTATTACATAAACGAGAGGTCTATAAACATTGACTGAAGTATACAGAAACATGTGGATAATAAACATAAGAATTAGATTATGATCTTGCTCTGCACTTTCCCTTAAAATGCAGCTTTTGCCTCTGACTCTGTGTCAGAGTTTTCTGCAAGCAGCTTGTCAGCTTTCACTATCCAGCTTCAGCAATCTGGGGGACTAAATCACCTAGTGCCCAGGGATCCTTAGGCATTCTTAAAGGTGCTTTTAGTACCTTTGCTTTATTCATTCATCCACGTTCTTCTATTCAGTTCTGGGGGAGCATGCGTATACTATGCAGGTAACTTCCTCCCCTAGATGTACATCTGTGTATCAGTCTTAGGTGTCTTTTCAGATCCAATTGTAACTGGGAAATACGTACATCCTTTCAGATATATAGGCTAAGATATCAATTATTCCTGAGTCATGATGGTATCAAAAGTCGTGACAATTGTTTCCAGGTGTCAGCCTTGCTAATGGCCCCTTTGAAGTATACACCAAGTTGCTTTGTGGATTGCCCTTGGCTCAAGTATGCACCCCCTTGGTCAACCAATATGCATAGCCATCCCAAATGCAAAATCTCATTGATTACTCTTCAGATATGTAAATAGTATTGTCTGGAGAGGAACTTTTAACTTAATCATCACCATACTGCCCAATCCCAGCCATATTATAAAATACAAATATTTATTCACATGAAATACTGATGTGAACATTCAACCATATTGATAAAACAGAACATAGCTTAACATTACCTACCAGTGGGCATGTCTACATGTGCTCATTGCTATTGTGCAGTAGTGGTGGCATCATAGTTAGTGCCTGCTGATGCTACGTTGCTGTAGTGACAAGTTATGTCACTGTAGTGTCTCATTTAGATACTCCCAGTACAGATTAAACACTATATTAGTAAATATAATTCAGGAAAATATCTTTACTTGACATTCCATGAACACCCCAAAATATTCCTGCTTTTGGGGTGGGTTTCTGAAAAGCAGGTTGGATAAACACTTCACTCGTACAGTTTAGACAGGGTTTAGAAGGTACATTCCTGCCTTGACAAAGGGTTTGAACTAAATGACCTTCTGAGTTCTCTTCCTCTTCCAGTCCTGTTTTTATGAGATTCTCTGATTCTATAGAGTACTTTCAATCAGTTTTATATAAATTGCGTTGTTTTAGTTATTCTTTTATTACCATACACACACACACTGGTCTATATGCACCTTACCACATATATGTATGGTAATAAAAGAATAACTAAAACAATGCATGCGTGCATGCACCCCCCACAAATTGTTCCTATTTCTAAACAAATGAAGTAGACCAGAAAGTAGGGATTATCTGTTCAGTTCTAGGAGGGATGACATTTAAGTCACTAGTGAAAAGAGAATGCCTTTTCTTTTTCTGTCTTCTCTCTTCATTTTTTCTACTGATGGGAATTTTTTCTTGCAAGGCAGGAAAGCTCAGTCATGGTTTTGCTCATCTCTATGTCCATGTGGTTATGTGTTCATGTGGTTCATCTCAGTATGCTTTGTGTCTTCTGTTTTTGTTACGAATCAGCTGGACTGGAAAGTTGGCTCTGGATTCCAGCTATTTTCAAAGTTCTGGAGCAGTCAGAAAATATCTTTACTTGACATTCCATGAACACCCCAAAATATTCCTGCTTTTGGGGTGGGTTTCTGAAAAGCAGGTTGGATAAACACTTCACTTGTACAGTTTAGACAGGGTTTAGAAGGTACATTCCTGCCTTGACAAAGGGTTATATAAATTGCAGATAATCCCTACTTTCTGGTCTACTTCATTTGTTTAGAAATAGGAACAATTTGGGGTGTGTGTGTGTGTGTGTGTGTGCATGCATGCATGCATTGTTTTAGTTAGTCTTTTATTACCATACATATATGTGGTAAGGTGTATATATACCAGTGTGTGTGTGTATGGTAATAAAAGAACAACTAAAACAATGCAATTTATATAAAACTGTTATATCAGAATCTAGGTTATACTTTCCATCTATCCTTAATTTTTATTCTGGCTGTTAGAATTGATTTGTGCAGTATAAATAAATTACCCAATTAACTTAGCTCACTTTTGTTTGTTTTCAAATGGATATTGATTTCTACAGATGTATTTGTTATTTGAAAATACTTGCTAAATAGCTTAGCCAATACATTTCAGTATATAGATTGTCTAGGAACTGCTTATGTTGATTTTTCACAGTGTGTAATTCATCACTTAACTCATCTGTTGCTGGTTTCAATCCTTTTTTATCCAGTAGCAAATTTTAAATGGAACAGTATTGAACGGGGGATACTGAATAATGCATTTCCAAAATGACTTTTTTGATGATTTAAAAATATTTCTTTTTAATATGAATGAAAGTTTTAGGATTTTCTCAAATAACCTATGGTCAGCTAAAAACCTGCGTGAGCATTGAATAACAGTTTTATGAATAATATCAGATAAAACTTGTATATTTACTTATAAAAGTATTGTTGAATTGCTTTCTGAACTGTCCAGTTCTTATTATTCTATATTGATATATATCCTGTAGAAATGCTTAGCAGAAGTTGCTGGATATTAGTTGCATATTTGTAATTTCCTCATAGCCTTGTGTGTTCATTTGTAATGGCAAACCAGATGATAGTCAGCAAATCTTTGTATTACATGCATTTCCTCAAGTAACTGTGTGCATGGCAGAACATGGGACCAGGACAAAAAGTAGCTGGTTCAAGCTCTATTTAAGTATGATGCAGATGATCCCCTTATACCTACCCCTTCATGATCCCTAAGGTCAGCCTAGAGCAACCCCCTGAAAGTACCATCATCGTGCCAAACCCACTTGGCAAAACCATGTGGGAGGTTGTTCTCAGCAGTTATTCCTCAGCTCTGGAACTCCCTCCTTCTTGAGACCTACCAGAGCCTGAGCACAGACGTCTTTTAGAAGCTTATTGTAAGACCTTCCTATTTGGGCAGGCATTTAGCAAGCAAAGCTATTTGACTTTTAAGTTGTTTTAGTCTATTTTTGTTCTTCTGTTTTATATGCTATCCTGTTCTCTTATTGTAAGCTACCCTGAACCTTTGCTGGAAAATCAAATAAATAAATACATAACTAGACAAACACATAAAGAAAGAAATAAAATAATGATGATAAAAAGAGAGATGCCTTGTGGTGATGATGGGACTTCTTCTGTGACCTTAAATGGGGATGCTTGCCTTTCAGTTGCCATGGATCAAGGTTGCAGAGCTATGGCTTTGGTGGTGTCTGGCTGTGGGGGTTTTACCTGGGTTGTGCCACAGCTGGGTAGTTTAGTAGAAAGAAGTAGAAATCTATTTTAAAACTTCTTACAGTTTTGCATTGGTTAATTTAGATAATTAACTGATATAAATAAGTAGCAGTGCAAGTAATGACTTACTCAATTTAAATGAACTAAGAACCTGATCCAGTATCATTTGTGATAAAATCTTTGGTCAAATTTTATGACAAAGTTCACTGGATAAGCAAGTTGTTTGGTGTCAGATCCTTAGCCAATACATCAATGTATATTTGTTGACTTTAGCAAAACTTATCCATTTACACCAGCTGAAGATCAATAAATAGAGTCTACTGCATGGCTTTGTGTACATACTGGTGGCTATTATGTTCCTTTGTCTGTTATAACACCCTAAATTTGACAGTTAATCATGTTATAAAACCTGTAAGTTTCACATGTTTGGAAGTACTTGAATACAGTATTATAAAATGCTTAACGTTGAAATGCAGTAAAATAAAGGGACTTAAAATAGCCTAAAAGAGCAGTGGTGTCTATTTTCTCATTTTCACGTTGCTCTTCTTTTCTGTAGACTTGTCACTTTTAAAATTTCTACTCAGTCATTTTATCTCTATATCATCATACCATTTTCACTCTCTCATCTCATTGTTTTCTCCTCTTCCCTTTATCTCTCTTCATCCCAATCTTTGAAAAGCAATGTCACTCACTCTCCTTTTTCTTCTTTCTTAACTGCCCCTCCATTCTTTGGTGTCCAGTCTTTTATCTCCCTATTCAGCACTTGCAATTGTAAGTTTTGAAAGCATGATTGAATTTTTATGCTTAGTGGCACCGATCTGTTAAAGTGATAAAGAAAAACTACTCTCAAATGAACTGTTTTCTATGCTATGGTAAAAAAATACTACCCAAGTGACTATTCTGAATGTTCATATCTGTATTTAGACATAATTATGAGCTGGTCTTGTCTACAGGCACCCATACTCATTCAAATAAAAGATTTGTTACTATGAATTATTTGTAGTATCTGTTACTTGACTTGATTTCACTTCACTTATATGAGTGCAGTGAGTGAGTGTTCATGAGTGAGACAAGGTTCTTTGGATAAATCCACTATCTTTTATTATACCAACTCAAATAGTTGGAAAAAATTATTTGCCAGTTTTTGGATACAAACACCCTTTGTCAGGCTGAGGAAGTCTCTGCCGTTGGTGTTGCTCTTCCTGGATGGACTGAATAGTAAAGAAGCCAGAGGCAGGTATGCATGCAAGAAAGCCAGTCAGTGAAGATGTAAATTGAAGAGTTAACAGGTGAGAGATAAGTGGGGAGCAGGTGGGGGGAGAGGGAAATTAATGTAGTGGTAAGTGTTAGACCACGACTCCATGCGGCGCCCATTGACTAGGGATATGATGGACCAATTACCCATGGATCCTGTTAGTCATTAGCCAGAGCAGAGCAGGGAGCAAACACCAGCACACATTGCTCACAACAGCTTTATTCAGAATGAAGATGGCTTCGGGCGAACTCTCTCGCCATAAGAGACTGTTGTCCTGTGGGGTCAGGCCAACTCTCAGGATCTTAATATTGTGCTGTTAGACAGGATGGTGTTACGCAATTACACATATACAAACACACAAATCAATTGGATGCATACACATACACACACACACTACCAACTCAGGCACATACACATCCAAACTAGCGTAGGCACATACACTATACACCCCCAAAGTTAGACAAAAATCAATTGTCCATACCCGCACACTCAGTACACATACACAGATTACTAATTCATATATCCTACACAAAGTCAAGAGCCTGAAAAGGGTTTGCCTGGGAACTGGCTGAGGCCGCATGCTCCAGGACCATAGTTGTCATGGGTGACTTCAATTACCTGGACATCTCGTGGGAGGATCACTCAGCAAAATCTGAGCGGTCGCAAAGCTTCCTCTCATGCGTGGATGACCTCTACCTCACTCAAGAAGTCTACGGGCCAATGAGAGGTGAAGCACTGCTCGACTGTACTGGCTACTGGGGACGATCTAATTGGCGACCTAGTGATTGTTGGGAAGCTGGGTGACAGCAGCCATGAGCTTATCACCTTCACCATCCACTGTAAAACTGGCAAGTCAGCTACACGGAAGTCCTTGACTTCAGGAAAGCCAAATTTGACAAGCTCAGGAGGGTACTTAAGGAGCTGGCTAGCATTATAGCCCAGCCCCTGGCAAGGATCTTTGAGAAGTCCTGGTGCTCTGATGTAGTGCCCGAAGACTGGAAAAAGGCCAATGTGGTGCCTATCTTCAAGAAAGGGAGGAAAGTGGATCTGGCTAAC
>NW_017728907.1:28482788-28484555 GCF_001723895.1 Crocodylus porosus | reverse complement strand
CGCATGATTAGAGGTCAGGAAAACAGACCTTACGATGATGGGCTGAGAGCCATGGGGCTCTTTAGCCTGGAAAAGCACAGGCTCAGGGGTAACCTGATGGCCACCTGTAAGTTTTTCAGGGGTGACCACCAGTTTCTGGGGGAACGTTTGTTCACCAGAGTGCCCCAAGGCATGATGAGGTCTAATGGTTATAAACTACTGCAAGACCATTTCAGGCTGGACATAAGGAAGAATTTCTTTACTGTCCGAGCCCCCAAGGTCCGGAACAGCCATCCATTGGAGGTGGTTCAAGCACCTACATTGAACACCTTCAAGAGCAAATTGGATGCTTATCCTGCTGGGATCCTGTGACCCCAGCTGACTTCCTGCCCCTGGGGCTGGACTCGATGGTTTTCTGAGGTCCCTTCCAGCCTTAATGTCTATGAAATATTGTTTTAGAATGAATTATTGGGTTTAGGAGATTTTTCGCACTTGGAGAAAGGACGTATTTATGTTTGTTTTTACTTTTGTAAAACTTTATTTAAGGATACTTGCGGAGGCAGGTGATAGAATAGAGCAGAAAGGATGGTTATTTCACATCTGCCTTAGGTGGCAGCCACCACCCCACATTGTTCCCCTGGTCCTGGAGTGTCTCAATTTCAGGGATGTGATAGCCTGTGCTGGGGCTCTGTGCAAGTCAGAACTTTTGCTAGAGCTGAGGAACTTATTGTAACTTAAGAATGTACAGCTTATATAGTTTGGAGTAAACAACGTTATCTCGAGCTAAGGAATTGGTTATCTCAAGCTAGGAAATTGGGGATGAGTTGTGATCTAACACACCTGGTATTTACTACGTTTTACTGTATTACAACATTCTGCTATCTAGGTTCATGGTTTGGTCACACACACAGAGCAGGAGGCTATGTGCTGCTTCACTGGCCTACTACAGGATCAGCATGCAAAACTCTTGCTATTAGCAAAGCTCTATTATTACACACACAGACTCACCAGTTCACACACATACATATAGGTAAGTTCCTAACTTGGATGGCACGGTATGTATGTGTGTGCTTGGGATACCTTTCATACTCGGGGGAAGGTTAAGGTGAGAGAGAGAGAGTTAAAGTGTATGGAGAGAAAGTTGCCAGAACTGAGATTAGAACCAGTAGACTAGAGAGAGAAGCTGGCTGAGGAACTGAAGTTTGGGGTTACTTAAGGTAGATTGGGGCTGGAAACTGAGGCAGACAGCTGAGATATTGGTGGGGGGGGGTAGATAAGTGGTGGAAAGGAGGAGACAGCCAGGAAAGAGAGAGAGAGGCAGAAACCTGGGAGCTTGGGGCTCGAAATAGGCTGACAGCTTAGAGACTGTGGGGGCAGATAAGTGGTGGCAAGGAGAAAACAGTCAGGAAACAGACAAAAACCCAACTTGGGGTTTCAAAATAACAGGTTTATTAAACAGACAATACACTACACAGCCCCATGAAGTTATTGGTACACGCATGCACGCATGCACACAGCAGGAGAAAGAGACTCAGTGGAAGGGTTTGGAGTACAGGTGGGGAAGAGAAGCAGAGTCCAAGTCCTTGGTTGAAGAGAGGGTGGGGGGTGATCGTTACTTATCCAGGCTGGAAAGAAGTCCTTGTCCAGTAGGTGTTGTTCGGGGAGGGGGAGGGGGTCGCCAGCAGAGCCTCTGGGTGGATAGGTGGTGTGGCATGGTGCTGGTCCAGATGGAGAGGGCATCCCCCAGAGTTGGTCTTCACTACCCCTTTTTATGGGGCAGACTGCCTC
>NW_017728907.1:28480910-28482688 GCF_001723895.1 Crocodylus porosus | reverse complement strand
GTGTGGCATGGTGCTGGTCCAGATGGAGAGGGCATCCCCCAGAGTTGGTCTTCACTACCCCTTTTTATGGGGCAGACTGCCTCTGATCTCCTATGGGGAGGGCCTGTCCAGGCAAGGTCAGTGCTGTCCCAGAGGGCTCCAGGTGTTCTTACTGAGCATGTGCAGCTTGGCACAATGGTGGATTGCCTCATCTTTTGTTTCTTGAATGCTGAGGGTGGTTCCGACGACTGGGTCATTGGTCCAGGTATTGTTGTTGATGTTCAGTCATTCAGAGGGAGCTATTTTTAGATGTACTGTCATTGTCTCTCAAGCACCCTCATTCATCCCCATTCATTCAGGAACCAAATTACATAGAAGGGGTAGGTATGTGTCATGGGTTATACAACCAGGCCTGGGGACAGGATGGAGACTTGACAAACAGAATGAAAACTTGACATGACTTATGTTAACTTACATATGTAGGCCTAAATCATATAGTACCAGTAAAACAGTAATATAGAACAGTGTAAGTCAATATAAACATAATAATTACAATTACATAATTACAATATAAAGAGGGGAAAAAACAAAACAAATACAACTTGCTACGAAAATAAAATGCTGAAGCTTATCCTATGTCTTAGCTTGCTTATACTTATCTATAGGGAAAGAGAGGGAAAGAAAAAGTCAGAAATGGTTGGGGAAGGGGAGGGAATGCATTTTAAAAGGAAAAAAAAAGAAAAACTGGGGGTTTTGCTACAAGACTTGGAGCAGCCCTGAACAACAGTTCTTTCCAACAGTTATACACCTTGGTTCATACATATTAATCATTTACTCTGCCCTTGTTCCACCTTCAGTTCTAGCCATTTCTCCTCCCATCTCAAGTTCCACCTCTGTTTACTGTTTGCTTCATTAGCATAGAATTGCCTATGCATTTCACTCATTTACATGTCTTTTTGCTATAAGCACGTCTAAGACCTTGATTCCTCCTTTGGTCAATGGGCAGACTTTGATTAAAACCTGGAAGCTTCTGGAAGCTTCTTCACCAATCACCATTCACCTTTTTGCATATGTTCAACTTGGATTCTGTTACCAATTACATATTGTTTTTCACATTCCAGTCTTTTTCTGTCTCATGTTGTACCATCTTCCACCTTTTTTGGGCCCCTGTATCTTATCTTGTTCCTTACTGTAGCTGGTTCACAGCACGCAGACTTACTTGCTGCTTTTTCCTCAGAAAATGGCTGACACAATTAAGATGGTTACTTAGCATAAGCAAATGGCTGGCTTAGATACCATTCTGCCTTGTGGTCAGCAGCTCTGCTAGGCCACAGGTTAAAGCCTTTGTATTCAGATGCAAATCCAATGCTCCTCAATAATCCAAATTATTGTTACCCTAACAGTAAATAGTGGAGAGGTACATGGGGATTCAGATGTTAGGCAAGTTATAATGTGTCTTAAATCCAATGTTTATATTTAGTCCATGATTTCTTGTATCCAGTAGGTTATAGTTTCATAGTTTCTAGGGTTGGAAGGGACCTGAACAGACCATTTAGTCTGACCCCCTGCCATGGCAGGAAAGAATACTGGGGTCAAATGACCCCAGCAAGGTGTTCATCTAACCTTCTCTTAAAAACCCCCAGGGTAGGAGCCTGCACCACATCCCTTGGAAGTTGGTTAGACCCTAGCCGCCCTGACTGTGAAATAGCGCCTTCTGATGTCTAACCTAAACCTACCCTCTGCCAGCTTGTGACCGTTATTCCTGGTCACTCCTGGCAGTGCTCGGGGGAACAGGGACT
>NW_017728907.1:28472138-28479994 GCF_001723895.1 Crocodylus porosus | reverse complement strand
CTCAGCGCTTCTCCAACTCTCCTTCTTAGTTCGTTGAAGTTTGCCCTCTTAAAATCTAGGGCCACTGCCTTACTGCTTGCCTTTGCCACCTTGCGCTGGATGGTGAATTCCAGCAGGAGATGATTGCTGTTGCCCAGGTGGTCGAGCAACCGCAGCCCTCTCACCAGGTCATCACCCGTGGCCAGCACTAGGTTCAACAAGGCATCCCCCCTGGTGGGGCTGTGCACCTCCTGGGTTAGATGGAGGCCCTGCACTCTGTCTAAGAACCTACATGAACGATCTGACATGGCTGACTGCTCTTCCCAGCAGATGTCCAGGAAGTTCAGATGTCCGGGAAGTTCAGGTTGATGAAGTTAAGTTCATAGGCATGTCTGTGAAAGGTGTTTTGTAAATTCCCTTTGAGGATTAGAACTGAGAGATTGGAGAGAGTGGTTTTATTGTGAGAAATGTGCCCCCACGGGTGATTGGGTATTCTTGTCTTTGATACATGCCTGTTGTGAATTCATTCTGGTATGCAGTTGTTGTTTGGTTTCTCCTACATATTTTTTATTGGAGCATTTGGTGCATGTGATGAGATATATTACATTTCTGGAGGTGCAACTGTAAGATCCAGGAATGTTTATTGTTCTACTGTGAGGTTGGTGGAGATTTGTCAGGTTTTACATTTCTTGTCATGGCATAGTCTATATCCATTTGGTGTGTTTTGGGCTATAGGAAGTTTGCTTCTGATAATGGGGTGAGTGAAGTTAGGTGCTTGTTTAAAGGCTAGAATGGGTGGTTCATGGAAAATATCTTTAAGAATTGGGTCTTCTTCTAGCGTGGGATACAGTTATTGGTGGATTTTCCGTATAAGTTCCAGGGAGGGATACTATGTAATAATCAGTGGTGTGCGATTCATGGGGGTTTTCTGTGTGCACTGCAGTAATTCTTCACATAGTATTTCGGTGGCTCTTTCAACAGTGCAATCTATCTTTCTGGAGGTGTGTCCTTGTTCCATGAAAGCCCTTTTGAGATTTGTGAGGTGTCGATCACAGGTGTTCTTCTCAGCGCAAATTCAGTGGTATTGGAGGGCTTTGCTTTATATTACAGCTTTCTTGGTATGTTTTGGGTGATTGCTGGTTCTGTGCAGATATCTATGGTGGCCCTTGAGTTTCTTGTATGTGGTGGTCTGTATTTTACCATTCTGAATAGTGATCATTGTATCTGAAAAGGCGATGTTGGTATGGGAGTATTCAAAAGATAGTCTGATGGAGGGGTGATGACTGTTGGATTTCCGCTGGAAAACAATCAGAGATTACAGGTTTTCAGTCCAGATGATGAAGATGTCATTGATATATCTTAAGTATAGCAAGGTTTTGATGGTGCAGTCCTTGATGAAGTCTTCTTGCAGGTAGATCATAAGAAGGCGGCATACTGTGGGGCCATTTTGGTGCCCATAGATGTGCTCATGGTCTGGAGGAAGTGATGGTTATTGAAAGTGAAGTTCTTGCATGTGAGGATGAAGTGTAAAGGTAGTAATATTGTGGGTCTGTACTTTGAGTTGTAAACTTGCTCCTGTAGGTATGTAAGGCTTGGATGCCATCCTGGTGTGAGAAGTTGGTATATAAACTAGTAACATCCATGGTGACTAGGGCATGTTGCTGGGAAGGTGATCTATGTTTTTAAGTTTCCATAAAAAGTCTGTAGTTTCTTGGACAAAACATGCTCTTTGGCTGACAAGAGGTTTTAGGATTAATTCAATGAAACCTGATATTTCCTCAGTTAGGTTTCCATGGTTGGATATTATAGGTCTGCCAGGGTTCCCTTTATGAGTGAGATGAATCTTCAGACCGCCACATTATGTGAATATTAGAATATTAGAAATTAGTCATTTTTTGATAGGTGTTCTTGGATGTATAGGGACAAAATAGTATTTGACGAGGCCAGGCACAATAGGGAGCCACTAATATGCTGCAAATTTCAATGGGATATGAAAAACTTGTGTCATGAAAATGAAAGTAAGCCTATAAAGTCATCACTCTCAGACTTCAGAAGTTTTAGAAGATACATGGCTTTCAGCCATTTCTGTTTTGTTAAACTTGTTTAATAAATGGTATAAATATTAGCAACAATCTTTTTGTACTAAAGGTAGCATTTCTTGTCCTCCCTTGTTGTTGCTGGAAAGGCTCTGCTGGCATACTTAGAAGGGACCTGTGCAAAAGAAAATAATAGCAATGATGTCAGGCACACCAGAAGGGGAATCAGTGTTCTACATTGCTGTTTCTGTACTTAAATTTTCCACCTTAAAGCTTCTCTATTAATTATACTCCCTCAGACTGTATTATGCAGCACTCCCAAACTCCTTGCTGATTAAACAGGACTACCAGATTGCTGGACTTGTTTCCAGTTAAAGTGGGCACGTATACACGTGTGCTTCCATGCACATTAGTCTATTTTAATGCACATTAAAGCATCACTTAAAAAAAAAAGCATGCTTTTACTAATGTTTATTAAAATAGGCTAATGTGTGTTAAATGTCACTTAAAAACCATGGGCTCCCATAGACATGCAGTGTGGTGGCTCCAACTTGCTGTAAATTCAGCACATCAGAGCAGACTTGATTAATCTAGTCTGCTGGAGTGTGGAAGATAATGTGGGCCAGCAGCTTCCAGTGTCACATGTATAAGTGGTCCCACACTAAGAAATGGCAGGGGGGCATGTCTAACTAAAACTAATTTGAGGAGCTTTAGCTCAAAGCACCTGTCACCATTTTTCAGAGCAGGGATGCTGATGCACGTGATGCTCCAGTGCTTTTAATTAGCATGGCTTGCTAACTAAAGCCCCCTGCTTCCCTCCTGCCTCCAGGAGCACATCTATAAATGCCCCATGCTCTTTAGTTAATGCGCATTAAGGTAGGCTACTGCACATTTTCCTGATAGAATTTATCCTGGAATCCATATTCAACCTAACCTTCCAGCAAAATCAATGGTACTTGAATTGAAGAAACAGTTGAAATATTGGAACTCTCTTTTTTACCATACTGAATCATATTATGTCAAATGCCTTTAGGAGACTTGACTACGAGTCCTGTATTGTGTGTTTCTACTTTGTATTTTATCTTTTTAAAAAAGTTCCACTGGATTCAACAGACAAGATTTACCTTTTAGGAAGCCATGCTGGCTAGTTTTTATTACCTCATATTTCTCCATATGTTTTGTGATTTCATTCCCTAATAATTTCTCTAATAGCATGCCTACTACTACCCACTGTGTATAATTTATTAGTTTGACTATAAGCCATCCTGTAAAGAATAAGGTTCTGTTTACTTCTCCCAAGTCTCTCCACAGGGAAAGGAAAAATTCTAAAGGGACAGTAAACTTTTTAGCCACTTCTTTGAACATTTTAGGTATAGTGTGCATCATTTGTCACAGACTTATCACTGCCACCACCTGTCACAGAGTCCCTCGGGGGGGAGGGCGAGGTGCTGTTCAGGATGTCTGTGGCTCAGTCTGATCTTTAAAAGTGCCCCCCGCAGCCTGAGGAAGCCACAGCTTCTTCCTACTTGGAGAGCCATGGACTTTCAGTCCCTAATACTCCCTGGTTGTTCCATGGCCCTGACTCAAAGAGCTAGCTTCCATTTCAGGGGAGAACAGGTGCAACTCGATGTTCCAAGCAACAAAACAGATAGCTCCTCCTCCAAAAAGTATTTGCTGGGACAAAGGCCAGAGAGTAAGAAAACTCTACTCCTTTCAAAGGTTTAGTCCCTCTGCCCCCAATACATCTTGCACAGCCCTGAGCACTCTATAGTCACTCTGATATTCATAATTCCAGTTGGTTCAGCTTCTGAACCCCACAAAGGTGTCCAACTGGTCTTTATTTGCATACTGTCAGGTCAGGAGGTGACACCCTCCTTATCCAGCTTGCTCTGCTCATTGTCATGCTCATTTCTCTCTCTATTCTAGAGATATCCTGGGTGTTGCCTGCAGTCCCACCTTTGCTGAAGTCATTTAGTCTCTGTAGATAGATGCATCTTCTATAATTCAGGCCAGCAACTTTAGCTTCATATTCTTTAACCCATTATTTCCATACTACATTAGCCAAAGGAAGCTAAGGTACACAACATTATTACAACATGAACAGTTAACACAGAAATATCACAATATAATCATACACTGTCACATCCTTTCACTATGTCTATCTTCAAATAAGATGTTAAAATTCCTTTCTTTTTGTTTCTCTTTCAACAAACTTTATTCCTTTTTTTTGGTGTCCTACTCTGGAATTCCTTATGCATACTGAATAAAAGAGCTGTATTTTAGTTATATTGTGATCCACTGAGACCAGATCTACTTTACTGTCCCATATGCTTTTTCTGTACCATTATAATTAAGAATAGCTTCAAAAAATAGCAGTAGAGGAGAATAATGTGTGGATCAGGGGTTGGCAACATTTTTGGGCAGAGTGCCAAAAACACCCACAGCCTTGACTTGTAAGATGTTGGCATGCTAGGGCAGATGGTGTGAGAGCTGCAAGCAGCCCGATCCTTGTGGCAGTGGAGCCCTAGCCCCTTCTCTGCCATCTGCCTCAAGGTGCATGTGCTCGCCCAGCAGGCAGCAGGGAGGTTGCAAGCAGCTGCACTGGGGTCCACAGAGGCCAGGCCCGGCTCATTGCCAGTGGTGAGTGCATGCTTGGTTTGAGGTGGATGGTAGGGAAGGGCTGCACTACCACAATAAGCCCCTACTGTCTGCCCAGTGGTGCATGTGCCAGACAAAATGCCCTTGGATGCCATGCTCTAGCACATGTGCTGGGGTTGCCTACTCCTGGTGCATAATGTCATAGTCCATTTGAGCCATGTATGAATGCAAGCTGTCCAACTCTGCTGTGTCCTCAAAGCAGGAGAAACATTTTCTTTAGATAATTGCATTGTATCATAAGACAAGTTTACCTTTCTGCATTATGTTCTAGAGTAATTAAATAAGTTGGATTTAAACCTGTAAGTTGAAGTCTGTGTTTCCATTAATCTATGGTTATCATAGGCCAACATCCTGGGATAAGTCCTCCATTCCTCCAGGCATTCTACAATGCTCCCCCACCAGCCCAGTTACTCTAGAATACAGCGTGGCTACGCTAGCACAGATGACAAAGCCTACTGTGTAGAGGTAACAGTCACAGGTGACCTCACCCATCTTTTTATTGCACTTTATTGCAACTTCCCAGCTATTCTGTACTCACCAGGTATGTGGTCAAGGTCAGTATTGGAACCTGGCTTTGAACAGTACCCATCCCAAGGAGATCTTAAGCAAAAGCCATGGCACATCTACAATTTCCATCAGTGTCTGCACGTGCAGAATCAGCTGGAACTGGGACAAAGTAATGGACCCAATTGCCTTTTGGAGAGAGGTGGAGTACCAGTGAGTGCTCTATTTCAGCTACTGTCACTAGTGATCTTTCCATGAATCACCACAGAAATGGCAGCCAATAGGCACAAGCACAATTGGCAACAGTGTTGCTCAAAATGTTTGATGCTGAGGCAGCAGTTCATGAGGGCCCGTGATCATGCCAGCTGTGTCTGGAGCATGTAGGGTGATGTGTGCTTAGTATGAGGAACTGTCCTGCATACTGACAGTGAATGGCATGGTGCAGTGCCAGCACATGACAGACATGGCCCGCATCTCCCTGGACTCATTTGTGTACTCAGACAAAACCACAAATGAGAGTCCTACTCAACCATATGTCTTCATGACAATCCAGGGGATGACCTTGGAGCTGAGCCAGATTGAGGACTCCCCACCTCTCCAAGAGAGCATCATTGACATGGAGATGTGGACTAGGAATCAAATAGTGACCAGCTGCAGTTGTCTGGTTGTCCCTGGCTGGCCTGATTGATAAGTTTGTAGCTCACTTCTTTATGGTCTCAAGTTGCAGCAAGGGAAGTTTAGGTTGGATATTAGGAAAAATTCTTTCACTAGGAGAAGGTGAAGCACTGGAATGTGTTACCCAGAGAGGTGGTGGAATCTCCATCCTTGAAGATTTTTAAGGTCCAGCTCAACAAAGCCCTGGCTGGAATGATCTAGTTGGGGGTGCTTCTGCTTTGAAAAGGAGGTTGGACGAGATCAGTGTTTCCCAACCAGTATGCCATCACAAATAAACAGGCATGCCATGGAATTTTGCCATGGCAATGAGCTACAATAAGTATGAGGATAGGGAATGCCTCAATAACTGTGCCGCAGAACATTTTTTAAAATGTAAGTGTGTCTTTGGCTGCAAAAGGTTGGGAAACACTGGACTAGATGACCTCCTGAGATTCCTTCCAACCATAATTTTCTATTATTCTATTTATTTCTCTTGGCCCCTGGCCTTGTCTTGGCTTCAGCCCCTGTCGTGTTTCATCCCCTCTACTCAGGCCTTGGCCCTCTCAGCCCTAGCCCAGCTCTCTCTGCTCAGGTGTTGGCTATCTTGGTTCTATTCTGATTTCAGCTTCGGCCCTCTTGATCTTAGCTTGTCCCTGGGCTCCTGAAACCATGGCTTTATCTGAGATTCACAGGCCTTTGGCCCTTCTGCATCCCCTTCCCCTTGCAGAGATCAAATCGAGAGTGCCCGAGGCACTCTGCTTCATGTCCTCCAAACCTCCCCCATAGCCACAATCCATTCTTTTGGTTTTAAACTGATAACAATCATCCCACCATCACCAATTGCTGCTGGGTGCTCTCCCTAGGCTCCTATTCTGTTTGGGATGGCTTCTTCCCAGCTCTGGCCCTCATGGACCTACTCACAGTTCCCTCTGCTGTATGCAGGGAGCTACTTCCACTAGGACAGCCTGGGGACATATAAGCTCAGACCAAGAGCTACTCGGGTCTCTCTCTCTCTGACAACTGTCAAGGCAAGGAGCTCCTGCACAAGAAAGCTACCTGAGACCTTGTGATGTTTACTTTGCTGTCTACAAGAACAGCAAGGCTTTAGAAGTGCCATGGTACCCAGGGCTAGGAGAAGTGCTGTCTAGGAGTCGATGTTTTGCCTTCTTAAGGGGACTAGGTGCTGCCTTCATTGTGTGAGTTATGTTGCAGCACAGGTGCCTATGTTTGTGTTATTTGCCCTGGTGTTTCTGGATAAGGCTGCAGGGGAGGTGGAGGCTGCATGAGTGCCCAGAGAAAGGGGCACATGATTTGGGTAGGGCCCAGCACCAGGGGGGGATGCAGACATGGGGACTGAAGGGCCCAGTGCCAGGGAGGCATGGAGACACGGGCCAGAGGGTCTGAGAGAGGCGCAGAGAGATAGGTGCCAGAGAGAGATGTCAAAGAGCGGTGCAGAGAGACAGGTGCCAGAGGTGTTGGAGAGCCTGGCACCAGAGGGGTGCAGAGAGACCGGTGTCAGAGGGGTGTGAAGGCATAGGGGTCGGAGGGGCCAGCACCAGTAGGTTGCATAGAGATGACAATAGTAGTATAACACCTGCAGGGCATGGGACACGGTAAAGGGGAGGTCAGAGCTGCATGATACACCCTGGGCATTAAAAGGGCATCCTCTTGCCTAGAAACAACTGTTTTGTTACAACAAAGACATGGCAGGTGAGTCAGGTAGGCAGACTGCCCTAGATAGGTGGGCAGGCCAACTTTGTGACCAGCCATGAGATGTACCCCTGTCAAAGAGACGATATCAAAAACCTTGTTAAAGTCAAGCTATATCATATCTACTGCTTTCCCCACATCCACAGAGTCAGTCATCTCGTCATAGAAGGCAATCAGGTCAGACCAACCTGGTGGCCTTTTACGATCAGGTCACCAAATCATTAGATGCAGGGGTTGCTGTGGATGTAGTCTTTCTGGACTTCCGGAAGGCTTTCGACACTGTCTCTCACCCTGTCCTCATCAAAAAGCTGGGAG
>NW_017728907.1:28464132-28471423 GCF_001723895.1 Crocodylus porosus | reverse complement strand
GGATTTTTAAAAGGAAGTTAGATGAGCACCTTGCCGGGGTCATCTGACCCCGGTGCTCTTTCCTGCCAAGGCAGGGGGTCGGACTAGTTGATCTTCCTAGGTCCCTTCCAGCTCTAGCTACTATGAAACTATGAAACTATAGGCTGATCAGGCATGATTTGCCCTTGGTGAATCCATGCTGACTGTTCCTGATCACCTTCTTTTCCTCCAAGTGCTTAGAAATGGATTATTTGAGGACCTGCTCCATGATTTTTCCAGGGATTGAGGTGAGGCTGACTGATCTGTAGTTCCCCAGATCCTCCTTCTTCCCTTTCTTAAAGATAGGCACTATATTTTCCCTTTTCCAATTGTTAGGGACCTCCCCCTAACACAATGACTTTTCAAAGATAATGGTCAGCAGGTCTGCAGTCACAACAGCCAACTCCCTCAGAGTTGCATCCAGCACCATGGACTTGCACACGTTCAGATTTTCTAAATAGTCCCCAACCTATTCTTTTACCACTGAGGCCTGCTCACCTTCTCTGTAAACTGTGCTGCCCAATGCAGTAGTCTTGGAGCTGACATTGTCTGTGAAGACCAAAGTGAAAAAGGCATCAAGTACTTCAGCCTTCTCCTCATTATCTGTCACCAGCGTGCCTTCCACATTCAGTAAGGGACCCACCCTTTCCCTGACTTTCCTCTTGTTGCTAACGTATTTGTAGAAAACCTTCTTGTTACCCTTCATGTCCCTTGCTACCTGCAACTCCAATGGCACTTTGGCCTTCCTGATTTTATTCCTACATATGTGAGCAATATTCTTACACTCCTCTCAAGTTGTTTGTCAAAGTTGCCACTTCTTGTAAGCATTCTTTTTGTGTCTAAGCTCATGGAGGAGTTCTCTGCTAAGCCAAGCTAGTCGCTTGCCACATTTGCTGTTCTTCTTGCACATTGGGATGGTTTATTCTTTTACCCTCAGTAAGTTTCTTTAAAATACAACCAGCTTTCCTGGACTTCTTCCCCCCTCAGCCTGGCTTTCCAGGGGATACTACCCATCAGTTCCCTGATGGAGTCAAAGTTGGCTTTTCTGAAGTCCAGGGTTCATACTATGCTGTTCTTCTTTCTTCATTTTGTCAGGATCCTGAACTTGATCATGTTGTGGTCACTGCTGCCCAAGTTGTCATTCACTTCTATATCCCCCACCAATTCTTCCCTGCTTGTGAGGAGAAGGTCATGAAGAAGCTGAGCCCTCTTGCTGTTGATGAAATCCCAGCCATGGTATATGTCCCTCACCTGCCCTGAGGTACAGGGGAAAGTTTTGCAGTGTGGGTCAACAGCCTGCACACAGCTTGGGAACCTCAGGCTGGCAAAACCATCCATCACCTCCTGTGGTTTGGCAGGGCATATGATACAGAATGTTGTGCACTGCTGGATCACCAGGCACAGCTCCTGTACTGCCTGTTGGGGGAGCTTACACTGCAGCAGCAGCAGCCTGTACTCCTATTGCAGCCCCTTTGTGAGGAGGTAAACTCTTGTTCTCTTTTCCTAGTGCTGCTCAGGGTGCAAAGTTTAAAGTTTCACCTCTGAGTGTAAGAGACTAGATAGCATAGTAAAGGGTGCCCTGAATATTTCTGTGAAGTAGGGTTGGGAAGACTGTGTAGTATCAATCAGTGGTAAGGGTGCAAGGAAGGAACATTGGATCTACTGTTTTTCAGGGTCAGTGGGAACTTCTGCAGACTCTGTGCAGGGGCAGATTAAGAATTCTTGGACCCCTTTTAGGATCATGTCTTTAAGGAGCGACCACTCATTGTGGTCCCCCCCCCCCCATCAGATCATGGTTTTTCAGGGCCTCAACAGCCAACCTCCTGAGCTTGTGAAAGTCAGCTTTCCTGAAGCTGAGGATTTTTGCATTGCTGACTGATTTTTCAGCTTTTTGATGGATAGAGAAAGTGATCAACTCGTGATCATTGTCACCAAAGTTCGATCCTCAGGTCACTGACTAAATTATCCCCTTTGGCCAGTACTGGATCCAGAAGCACCTTACCTCTTGTCGGCCCATAGACTTCTTGAGTGAAATAGAGCTCATCAGCGCAAGTGAGGAAGTTTGCGACCAATCAGATTTGGCTGAATGCTCTTCCCATGAGATGTCAGGGTGATTGAAGTTGCCCATGACAACCATGCACTGACAGCATGCATTCTCTGCCAGTTCCCTAATGAATTTGTGGTTGAGCTCTTCTTCCTGGTTAGGAGGTCTGTAATAGACTCCTACAGTTATATCCCCTTCACCATGTTCTCCCTGTATTGTAACCCAGAGGGTCTCAAGTTGCCCTTCTTGGGTGCCAGTCTCTGCTTGTAGGGAAGTGTACTGCTTCTTCACATAGAGAGCTACACCCCACTCTTTCTTGCAACATGATCCCTCCTGTACAAGATATAGCCATCAATACCCATGGTCCAGTCATAGATGGAGTCCCATCAGGTCTCCATTATCCCTATGAGATCTTATTATTTTTTGCTTAGCAGAAGGGCTAGTTCCTCCTGTTTGCTCCCCATGCTCCTGCCATTTTTGTACAGGCAGCTAAGCCTGACATCAGAAACCTTGGGTTTCCCTTTCCTCTTAGAAGAGTCCCGCTCTTGGGTTGGGGTAGGAGTGAATTCCTTTTTTGTTACCTGACCTACTGATTCTGTGGTTGTCACTTTCAGGGCTTGCACTAGTGCTTGTCTGCCCACCCCTCAGTGATCTTAGTTTAAAGCCTTAGGATCCTTCACAGTTCTCAACCTTTTTACTATCAGGACCCATTTACAAAGATCCATGGCCTGTCCTAACCTATACCCCACTGGCCCTGCCACTTCCTGGCCCACAGTTCCCTAACCTCCCTGGGCCATGCTGGTGTCCCTCACTTCTGATATGCATCCCCCTGCTCTTCCCGCCACCTCTCCAGGGGCCTGGGTACCTCTGAACTTCCGAGCTAAGGAGGTTCTCCTTTCACCAATCTTATTGGTGTCCGACTTGTTCTCAGTGTGGCGCAGCTCCACACAATGCCTCCATGCCACTCCTTCATTCCCCTTCCGCCTGCACCAGATGCCTGTTTATACTGCTGCCCCTTGGGTGTTTTCCAATGCAGATTTAGAAGGGTTCTGAGCTCACAAAGCAGGGCTCTCACTTCTTCCATTACTTAGCTCTGCCATCATCCCTGTGGGAGTGCATGAGAATTCTCCAGCCCTTACCAGGCTTCCCTGCTTTACCCAGGGGCCACAAGGGGAGTTTCCAAAGGTCCTTATTTCTAGGTTCACCTTTGGTGAGTATCTCCTGCTTCCACAAAAACCTTTTCTGTCATAAGAAGACATTGTTGGCTCATATTCAGCTTTTGGTCTACTGTAACCCTCAAGTTGTTCTCTGCAGTACTGCAGCCTAGTTAGTCATTCCCTATTCTGTGTTTGTATATGCAACATGTAGGACTTTGCACTGGTGCACTTGTACTCACTAAATCTCATCTGATTGATTTCAGACCATTTCTCCAGTCAATCCAGGTAATTCTGGATACTATTCTCCAGAGGAGCATTTCTGACCCAAAAGTGGGTTGCAAGAATATTTCAAAGGGTTGTGAGCTGTGGCAGGGCAGAGGGGCAGCAGGAAGGTACCTGCCCTTCCCAGCAGGGTAAGGAGGCAGGGGAGATCTGCTTAGCTGGCCTGGAGGCACTGTGCTCATGGGGGCAGGGCAGCCAGAAGGTGCTGCTTAGGGGGCAGGAGGGGCCATGGCCAGGCTTCTGGGTGTGGTGTGGCAGCTCCAGCTCAGGGCAGGAGAGGTGCTGCAGGCTGCCGCCTCCTCCCTCCAGTCCATGCCAGGGCTGGACTTGTCCACAGCTGCCCACATGAGCCGGAGCCACTGCAGCCACTGTGCTCTGGTCCAAGTGGGACAGGGGAAGCTGGGAGCTCCCTCTAGCAGGGCTGGGGGAAGAAGGGGCTGCACGTCAGCGTGGCCCAGGGAGGGCAGGGGACTTGGGGTCAGGGAGTGGCAGGGCCAGGGAGGTATAGGTTAGGACAGGGCATGGATCTTTGTAAATGGGTCCTGCTAGGAAAAATGTTGAGAACTGTGAAGGAATCCCCTGCCCCATCCTCTCGACCCTCACTTGGGTTAGCCCAGGTGACCCCTCCCCCTACCTGATACTTTTGGCTTAGGCTGGTCAATCAGAAGAACTGGCCAGATAAATTCCTAGGGAAGGAGAACTTGAAACTGCAAATATGTACCCCAGGCAGTGTCCTGGTAATTTCTATAATTAGAAACCTCTGAGTAGAAATCTGGTAACCTGCCAGGAGTTAAGAATTATGTATAGCCAAGTCGCTTCTTAAACGGGTCACTGTACCTAATTTCAGTAAAGATTCAAGTTGCTTTTGTTTGCTCAAAATGTGTTCTGACTCACCACATACTCTCCCCTCCCCCACAATCACTAAATGTTTTGGGGTTACATCCTGCATTGGTGGGCTGCTGAGAAGGGCACAGAGAGGGAGAAAGTCCTTCCGTCTCCTGCCTGACCAGCGACGTTTTCCTTTTTAATTTCCTTCTGTTCTTCCTGATTCTATCTAGGGGTGCTTTGGGATGAAAGAAGCACCCAGAAATATTACTGTGGGCAAAGTACCCCCAAGGTTTATGGTGTCTTTGTGCTCTAGGTTGCGCAGAGCCCTGCCAGGGACCAGTGCCTGGGTGGTGGCAACATTACCCCAGACTTACAGGGCTTCTCCAGGAAGCAGGATAGCTGGCTGTAGGCTCCCTGAGGGAGACCCCTGAAGTGAGGTTTTGGACCTGGCACAGTGAGGCAGGTGTCTCTGTGTAGTAGTGCCCCCTTCTGTGCTGCCACAAGAACCACTGCTCCAGAAGGTTTGCAATTCCACCCAACTTGGTGTCATCTCAGATTTACTAAGTGTGCACCTCAATCCCATCATTCAAATCATTACTGAAGATGTTAAACAATCATGGACCCAGAGAAACCCTGTGGGGAATCCCGCTTTATATTTCCTCTGAACAAGACATTGAGCCATTAATGACTACACATTGAGCAAGATGATCCAACCAGTTATGTACACACATTACAGTATTTTTATGTAATCTAATGAGACTGTTGTGGAAAACGATGCCAAAAGCCTTGCTGAAGCCAAAGTATATCACAGCTACTGCTCTCCTCCCATCCACAGAGTCTGTCACCTTATCATAGAAGGAAATCAGGTAGGTCAAGTATTACTTCCTCTTGCTGAATCCATGCCAGCTCTTCCAGATCATCTTCTTCTCCTCTAGGTCCTTCCCAATATGTTCCTCAAGGACCCATTCCATGATCTTTCCAGGTATTGAGGTCAAGGTATACACTGAGGTTTGTACTTCACCAGATCTTCATTCCTCCCTTTGTTAAAGCCCTTTTCCTGATATTAATCCTGATTTAACTGTACCATTTTAAGCTCATGTAACTCCAGTTGACTTTGATGTAAATCATAAGATACTGCAATAGAGTAAAAGATAAAACCTGTTTTTTTGAAATTTCAAATGCAGTACAGAATACCAGTTGCTGACCAGAATGTACATTTTTTTCTCAAAGAATTAACTGATATACATAATTAATCAAAACTTAGATTCTAGGTTACCATTTCATGGGAAAAAGTAGTACCTTCCATGACCACAGTATCACAAAATATTGCTGAGAAGTAACAATTTGTTTTTCTTATATTTAGATACATCTGATATTCAGCCAAATAGTCATGATGAATGGAAGCAACTGGGCAGTCGAGACATCATCTGTACTCTGCCACCATGACATCAGGGACTGACTGGCCAGAGCAGGTGGGGGATGTCAGCAGAGCTGCTTAGAGGCAGAGGGGGATGATGGGGACTAGAGTGCTGTCATGACAGAGGAGAAGGAGTGCGGGGGCACTGGCCTCACCTCGCCCCACACAGAGGAGCACTGCCATAATAGCAGGGACTGGGGCCCAGAGCCAGGGTGCAAGGCCAACTCCCCCCTACTCCTTGGAGCCAGGAGTTGGAATGCCCCCCCCCGCCACGCTCCAGCAACAGCTGGCAGGGAGGGGGAGGTGATGGGGAAGAGGGGAGGAAGGGAGAGAGGAAGGGAGGGAGGGGAGCAGGAGGGGAAGGGGAGGAGGGGTGAGCGATGGCTGTACCCTGCCGTGACTACCACCACGGCTGTGACTGCTGCCACAAAGGTCCCACAGTCACAGGCCCTGGCCCAAATTGGAAGGGGGAGCAGCCTCAGCCTCAGCCCCAGCCCCAGCCTGAAGCAGCAGGGGAGAGGGGGGGAGTAGCCCTAGTCCAAAGTAGCAGGCCATGGGGGGGGTAGCGGGAAGTGGCCCTGGCCTCAGCCTGAAGTAGTGGGGGGGAGTGGGCAATTACTGATGGGCAATTTGCTAGTATTCTTGACTACTGTCATTGTTGATGGACAAGTTGTTAGTGTGTGTGTGTGTGTGTGTGTGTGTGTGTATAAACTGGCATGTTGAGAATACATCTCTTTTTTCAGTTTCCTTTTAGATGAATGAGTATTTCACTGGATCGATCTCTACCCTGGACTAACTTTCATAAAGAAATTTTCTGTTACATATGCCCATGATAAAACAAGTGCTTGGGACTAGGGTAGCAAGAGATGAATAAAGTAGTTTCTACAGTCTCACTGAATTTAGGTTGAATGCTTTAATGGTTTGTGGAAGCCTGTTCCCTTGGGATCCTGAAAGGGGTATGAAAGACTTTTTGGGAAATTGAGCTCTGGTTGATTCAGTTTTTATGTTTACATAAATAATTTAACTATAAGTATAAAATTATGGTCACTGCTCATTTTCTTTTATATGATACTTCTGTACATTAACCATAAAAAGCAAATGGACAAAAAGATTTGCTCTATATACTCTTGTTAACAAGCAGTTTTCATTCTCATACACATACCAAAACTCTAGTGGGCAACGTCTTCCCAAAGCTACAGCATATTATTATTATTGTCCTATATCTTTTTAAAAAGCATGAATTGTACAGGGCCCAACTGTAGCTGGCAGCCAGGAAAGTGGGAAATATAGAGGCATACTAATCCCATAGTATGCTCTGGAGGTCTTTCTCTGTGTGGCTAATATGTCACCATTTTTTTAGAAATGGAGTATTGTTAGAAATGCACAGCTTGCATCTTGTGCCTGATAAGAAAGAAACACTGCCAAGGACTTTTTTCCTTGGCCAGCCTTGCCACAGCTCTTCTTATACTAAATCGCAGACTCTCCCCCAGCTTCTCCCTAGCCTTTCTCATGCAGATTACAGAAGCTGGAATTCAACTGACTGTG
>NW_017728907.1:28453134-28463807 GCF_001723895.1 Crocodylus porosus | reverse complement strand
GAGTAATCTGAGTTTTTGACTCTGCTCTGACCCTATTTGCAAATACACCTTTTGTGCCATCTAATGAGTGTGTGTCTGTGATTTTAGTGGCCTCCAAGAAACGGACCGCAATTTTTTGCATCAATTTGATGTCGTATGGCATACAGTCCACTAATTTGGACCCACTATCTTTCCTTTTGATGTATACTGCATATGACAAGTCCTTTGTTTAGTAATGATTGCACAGTAAAGGTAGGAACTTTGTCTGTGTGGACCTCAATAAAAGTTGAAGACAACTGAGCCCTAATGTGCTAAATCATGGGTTGTCGACAGGGGTCCACAAGAAGGCCCTAAGGGTACACACAGGCAGGCGGGGATGGAGCACCACCATGCACTTTCCCGCGTTTGGTTGCGTGCCACCCCCACACCTTCCCTACCTCCCCACCCCCACTCTGCATCCAACTGCTGGGGGAACACTGCTCTGTGTCTGGATGCTGGGAGTATGCTTATTGAAAAATTTTGAAAACCCTTGTGCTAATTTTAGCTAAATGAGGCAGAGGAACAGGCTAGCTTGTAGTACCATATTTTCTTGCACACCATACATGCCCAAATAAGGAAGGCAGAATGAAGAAAAAGAGATTTTTTCAGAGTTATGGCCACTTACAGCAGGGACTGAGACTAAACTTAATCTAACTCATCTTCCCTGTTTAGCTTAAACAAAAGCAGTAACCTTACTTGTGGTTGATGACTGCCTTCTTGGGTGGATCTACTATTTTGAAAAGAGCTAAAAATAATCTAGAGATCTATGAAATAGGAGATGAGAGACTAGGAGTAGCTATTAGACAGCAATAGTGCCAGAAGAAAGGCTAGCTTGATTAGTTGAACATCAAGAATATCAAGGAGAAATGGTTCTCAACACCTGTGGAGTGAAGACTAATGAGCTGTTAAATCAACTGACTCCCTCAGCTGAATGAATAAAAATACTACTGTTTCTGCTTAGTGGAGCAGAAATTAAAGCATGATGCTTCTATTCCAGGCAGAAAAGCTTAAGTTTCCCCACTTAAGACATGCCCTCCAATTTTGGACAGGTGATTTTTTGGAAAAGGGTGCATGTGATATGTGAGTTAATACAATCAGCTATTAACCTGTATTAATAAATGTAACAAGAGATAGAAAAGGGAAGGAAGAGAAATGTTAGTTGATATAGTGCCCTTTAGATCATCTGCTAATTGCTTTATCTCATTTAATATATTTTAACCAAATCCAAGCTCATTTTATAAATATATTTTGGCACATTCACCATTTTACAGTCACATATGGCTTTTATTCTTCTCTTATAAAGTTTTTAATGCTAGTGCTAGCTCAATAATTCCTAAAAAAACAGAAGGTAAAAATGCATTTGAAAATTTCTGTGTTCTTTTGGCTTGCAGATTTTTACTTTTTAAAATTAAAGTGACTTGTTTAACTAATAATTTCAGTGAACAGTTTTTGGCCTTTTCAGTATGAGCAAAGAGACTATTGTTACAACATGCAAAATTAAAGTTTGGTTGGGTAGTTTAGCTTTAAAACATGGGGCATCTGAGGTGCCTATGCATGAGTGTGGAGGCTGCTCTAATGCACTTTCCAGCATGTTGGAGCAGGCTCAATTAATTGATTAATTAAAATTAATTAATGCACTTAAAAGTGTCAAAAGAATTCATTGAATGAGCTTTAGTTAAAATGTCCCCACTACCATTTTTAAGGACAGGGACGCTGATACAGGAGATAGAGTGGCATTTTAATTAGAACAGCTCTCAAAGCCACTCTAATTAAACCTCCACCCCCACCTCCACCCCAGGAACATGTGTAAAACGGACCCTGGTTTCTTGTTTTCTGATTAAACTAGTGCAATTCATAGCTTCAATTTATTGAGTGAATATGATTGCATGTATGAACTGAAAGTTTGCTTACTACAGAAATTCTCCAGTGGTCACTCTGGGCTTGATGGTTGTAGCCATGTTGGTTTAAGAACATAGGCAGGCAAGGTTCTTTGGGCTGATGTGATATCTTTTATTAGACCAACTAAATGTTATTAAATTTTATAAGACGTATAATTTCCAACCATGAAACCCTAACTGAAGAAATATCAGGTTTCATCAAATCCAGCCTAAAATCTCTTATCACCCAAAGACTGAGTTTTATTCAGGACACAACAGACTTTCTGCAAAAACTTCAAAACATAGACCACCTTCCCAGCAATATCCTCCTAGCCACCATGGATGTCACCAGCTTATATACCAACATCCCACCAGGATGCCATTCAAACCTGCCTTACATATCTACAAGAGCAAGATTACAACTTGAAGTAAAGATCTTAAGATATCACTGAACTTACACACTTCATCCTCACACACAGCAACTTCAGTTTCAACAACCAACACTTCCTGCAGACCATGGGCATAGCTATGGGCACCAAGATGGCCCCACAATATGCCAACTTTTGTGGCCTACCTGGAAGAAGAATTCCTCAAGAAATGCACCATCAAACCCATGCTATACCTAAGATATATAGATGACATCATCATTATCTGGACTGAAAACTTGCAGTCTTCGCTTGATTTCCATTAGAAATTCCACAGTCATCATCCCTCTATCAGGTTCTTGAATACTCCCAAATACTCTTCTTGAATACTCCTGCACCAACAATTTCTTGAATATTCCTGCACCAACATCTCCTTTTTAGGCACAGTGATCAATATTCAGAATGATAAAATACAAACCACTATATATAAGAAATAAGAATGAATGCACATCAAAAATCCATCAAAGACAAAAATATCCAATTACCTATGCGTGTCCATTTCTCACAGGACAATCACTCCCTCTCCAATCTCTCAGTTCTAATCCTCAAAGGGAATTTACAAAACACCTTTTATAGGTGGGCCTACAAACTTCACTTCATAAATCTACTTGATACAAAAATCATGGACTTAATATAGACATTGGATTTATGACACATTCTGATCTCTGATACCCCGAGTAGCCTGCCTCCAGCTGATTACTTGCATTCCTTGACAGATTTCCTTCTCTTCACCCCCAATCTTTACCCATTATTTTCCAAACTTCCACACATTTGCATTTTCACAGACATGATTGTTGTAAATGTGTTACTTTACTACTCTGGAGGACACACAACACCAGCAGAGTCTCCCTGTGCCTGAGGAAGGGTGTTTGTGCCTGAAAGCTTGCAAAGAACTTTCCCCCATCTATTTAGTTGGTCAAATAAAAGTTATAACATATACCCAAAGAACTTTGCCTGCCAATGGTCACTTAAATTTTGCCCTGTTATGTATAACTAGTATTATAGACAGTTGTTTACTATAATACTAGTGTACAGCAAAACATAACAAATCAAAACAGTAAACTGAAGGGCAGTGAATTCAAAGTGAAATCATTTGGAGCTCCGAATAAATTACAACAAATTTTATTTTTGCATCTAAATTCACTACCAGGTTCTTTGGATTGGTATAAAGCTTGCTGATTTATAACAGGAGTACTGCACTGCAGGGTGACCCATATACATTTTGCAGTTGTTAGCATTCTTGCATGCTTTATATTAAGATTTCCAAACAAGATATTTGTTGTCACGTTATTATTATCATGATGATTTATGGGAAAGTTGCCAAGGCATGCCAGAGAACTGGAGGATAGATAGTGTGTTATTTATATATATCTTTATAATAGGCCTCTGGACTTATCCTGAGAACTGCAGGCCAATCGGCCTTGATTAAGTCCAAAGAAGTTAATGGAAAGTATAATTAAAGATAGAGTTATAAATACCCAGCTGAACTAATATGAAAATAACAAACCAAAATAGCTTTTATAAAAATAATGTGTCTTTTTCCAGCCTACAAAGAGGTCAACAAAATAGATGGTAAAGGAAAACTTGTAGATACTTACTTGGACTTAGAAATACATATGATAAAGTTAATAACAAACACTTATTAATAAAGCCAGGTAGTTTCATGGTGAGAGATGGAGGTCTATTATGAATTTGAACATGGTTAAGAAATAAAAATAATTTTCAAAATGGGAACTGATTAACCATTGAGTATACCAACCATTCTCTCGTTATTAATTTCTCTGAGAGGGAGCAAACAGTAGGCTCCTTAAATTAATCAAAACTACATGACTTTGTGGGTTGCTTCAGAAGGGTTTAATAAAATTATTAAGCAACAATGGCAGCTAAAAATCAGTTTACGTAAAAGTGATAGTTCTTTCATATACTAATGAATTAGACAATATGCAAGGTGTAGTCTTTTTCTAGCATATAGGGTAGATCTTCTTTGAGGTTTGCTTAAGGAAATCTTTTTGGAAAGATTCTTTTATCTTTACTGTTCAAAAAATCTCAGAGAGATTAAGTAAGTCAAGCATTTTTTGTTGGGTTCAGGTGAAGGAAAGGACCTGTCTCAAATTCTTTTGAAAATTTCATTTTAATGATCTTGTTGATCTATTTGAATGCTGTTTGTTTTAAAACAAAACACATGCCTACTGGGTTTTTACTTACATATTTCAATGATCAACAATCAGGAAAAAAAAAACCCTTGGTGGACAGGTCAGTGAAAGTATATGTGCAGTGGCAGTGATCAGTCCTGGTTAACATAATGTTGATATATAAATAAGTGGTATTTCCTTACCTTTATTACTATCTCCAGTCTTAAAATAGATGTTAAAAAACCTGTGAAGGTCTGTTTAAAGGTTTTGAGTAGAGATTTCAATGAACTGACATCGTCGTTCTTTACAGAGCATGGTGTATATATCGATGAGTTCTTTGATGGTTGCTGAGTCCAATGCATGAGTGACAGTCCTGCCCACAGGTACAGCATGCACATTCACTAGCAATGCTATGAATCCAAGTGGTAGATTCTTCCTTTCTTCTCTAATGCTGGTCATTGCAAAACTTGATCCAGTCCACCTTGCAGCACTTCGCTTCATTTGCAAGCTGACTACACCAACCAGTGACATTCTGTATCCTTTCCCGATCATCCACAGAGATTCAAAAGGATGCCAAGTACTTTTTGCAAGCATCCCAAAGTCTGTGCAGTGGTCTGCCTCTCTTGCTAGGCCCTTGACAAGCTTCAGAGCACATTCTTTGGGATCCCATAATCCAGCATTTGCTTGACATGACCAAGCCACCTGAGTCTTTTCTTACTAATCAATGTTCCTATTGATGACATGCCAGTGCGATTTAACACTTTCATATTTGTTACATGCATGTTGTCTTGCCATCTTATTCAAATAATTTTATGCAGGCATCTGATATGAAAGTTGTTTAGTCTTTTGATATGTTTGGGGTAGGTTGTTTACGTTTCTGAGCCATATGGAAGAGTGGATAAATCACGTCTCATAAATATGGATTTTCACTTTAGTTGACAGTTTGTTAATGTTCCAGAATTTGTCTTGCAGAAGACCAAAGTTCCTGGATATTTTTCCAATTCTACTAGCAAGCTCAGCATCAAGATCTACATTTCTGGTTACAGTAGAGCCAAGATAGAAAAATTGGTCAACCACATCCAGACAAGTACCATCTAAACTGATATCTGGAACCAGTTCTGAAAAGCCTTAGTGCATGATAACAGTCTTCTTCAAGTTTATTGCTACTCTGAAGGTTTAGCATGAGTCAGAGAACTTGGTAATGAGATGTTGTAGGGCATCAACACTGTGAGCTGTAAGGGCTGCATCATCTGCAAGCAAAAGGAACCTTATGTTCTCCTTCAGCTTTGTCTTAGGTCTGAACCTTGCAATGTTAAATAGTCCTTCATCATGTCTAGTGCTGAGATAAACACACTCTCAAACTTCAGAGAATATAGAAGCTAGTATGCGGTCCTGCTTCACTCCATTGTTGATGTTGAATGAGTCAGACTCTTGGTTTTCATACAGTTGCCTTCATGCCATTGTATAAGGATTTCACAAGGGTTAGCATTATAGGTGGACAGCCAAGCTTCTTTAGAACAGTGTAAACTGCTGATCACCTAACTGTGTGAAAGGCTTTTGTTAAATCTATAAAAGTCATGTACAATGTGATACACTTCTCTGGGGCCATCTACATTATGCACTTAGTCATGATTAAAGTCACTGCGCATTAGCCTAATGTGCAGTAACTGATTTTTGACAGGTATCTACACATGTAGGCAACTGGCACTAAAGTTAATGCCAGTTCCCTCCAGTCCTGCCATGTCTCCTTGTGGTCACTGGGGGGGAGCTCTAGCTTTGGCCAGTGGCTACCAGCACTTGGCAGCCATGTTGACGCCAGACCCAGATGCCAGTGCTTGGCAGCCATCTTAAAAGCAGAGCCCTGCACTGTGCAATCTGGGCAGATACTTCCTGTGTTTAGAGAAGCAGCGGGGCAAGGACACAGGCAGCACATGTCAGGACATGTGGTTCTCAGCCATGGCTGTCATAGTCCCTAGCACCCAGAAACAGGGTCCCCAGATTCTCATGGCCACTGTGGTCACCTGTTGGCCCACCACTGTAATCAGCTCCTGGCTCATGGCCACCTTGCTCTGCCTAGCTCCGCCACCCATAGTGACCGCCTGGATGATGTGTCCCACCCCCTCCCAGAGCCCCCACCGTGGCACAGCTTCTGCTGCCTGCCATAATGATAGAGGGCTCCAGGATGCTACTGCTGGAGCCACTGTTACCCTCCTGGCCCTCCAAACCTGTTGCCTCTGGGCTCACTGTGCCAGCCTGGACTGGTGGCAGTGCATTGTACAATGTGACTGAGATGATGAGCAATGGGTCAGCACCTTCAGAATGACCTGGAGCACCTTTGATGACCTCTTGTGCCAGCTCTTGCCCCACATGGAGTGCCAGGGCACTGAGATTTGCCGGGCCCTCCCCAGTGGCACCTGCTGGTCATCGATGCTGGTCATGTTGGCCATTTCTGCCAGTCTGTGGTATGTGAGGTACCTGTTTGTGGTGGGCAAGGCCACCACTTGGGAGGCTGTCCTGGAGATGTGCAGTGCCCTCCAGGGTGTGCTGGCAGACACGGTTATCTGCATTTGTGACCCCAAGGCAATGGTAGCAGGGTTCCAGGTACGGGTTCTGCACATTCCCATCACCTGCGCATCCCACTCAGTCCTCCTTATTATAGCCACAGGGGCTTCCATTCAGTGGTCCTCCAGACAGTTGTCAATTACCAGGGCATGTTCACACATGTTAATGCCAGCTGGGTGGGCAGCGTGTGTGGCACGCATGTTTTCCAGAACTTGGGACTTGGCGTGCTTGTGGAGAATGACTGCTTTGTGCCAGGGGTGGAGGACATAGAGATGGGCACTGTTGGCATCCCACTCCTCATCAGGGACCCAGTCTACCTGCTACTTCCATGGCTCATGAGGCTGTACAACAGGCACCCGGACCCCTAGCAGGCCCATTTTAACTGGTGCCTTGGATTGAACCAACGCCCTCCTTGAATATGCCTCCAGCGGGCTCAAAAGCTGTTTGCAGTCCTTCATGGCCCTCCTCGAGGTGGCTGAGAAAACTGTCCCCATGGTCATTGTTGCAGCATGCATGCTGCACAATGTTTTCAGGCCTGGGGAGAGGTGTTCCAGGAGACCTGGGCAGAAGAGGCACATCGGGCAGAGGTGGCCTGGCAATGGAAGCATGAGCTGCAGTGACACCACCAGTGGTGGGTCTCCTCTGGAGAGGCCCCAAGCAAGGCATGCATGCACCAGTGGGGGCACTTGATGCAGGAGTCCATGGTGGAACACCTCTTATAGCACTCCTCACTCTAACCCACCTGCCTCACTGCCCACAAACCCCTGAACCCCTGCTCACCCACAGCACCATTCTCAGGACATGCACGTGGTTGAAAGAAAAAGCTTTATTCCCCTCATAACACCCATTCCCATCCCTCCCCCTCAACACATTGATTTCTCTTTCTCCTCCCTCCTCAAAACACAGAACCCTCTCCCCCCCAACAAACAAAGCCCCTCCATCACCCTCACCACCCTCCAATAAAAAAATGACTTCCCAATGTACAAATTATACACAAGAATCTTGCAATCTTTTATTGCCCAGAGTGGGGTTGGGGCATAGGATAGAGGAACCTAAGGGGAAGAGCCCAGAGTGCAGGCAACCAGCACCCCCTTGGGCCATTCCCCTGTGAGTCCAGGGGCTGTAGTGACCACAGAGTGTTGGGCTCATCCATTGGCGACAGCAGCCACTGCTGCTTCGGGGTGGGCGGCAACCCTTCTGACTGTCTGGGGTGGGGCCAGTGTTCCCTGGTGGTGATATGCCTGGCACCTCTGGATCCTCAGGGGAGCAGCCTCAGGGTGAGCTGCAGGGCTGGGCCCAGGTGGGTGGCAGGGGACCAGGGGCAGGTGCCAGGTGCTTGTAGGCCGGTGTGACTGGGAACAGGTGCTGGGCAGTGGGGAGCATGCATGCAACCACCAGGCCCAGAATGGTATCAAGGACCTGACAATTGTCATCTGCAGCCTCCGCTGTCCAGTACTCAATGGTAATCTCTTCCTGCAGAAGCTACAGGTGCTTGTGCTCCAGGGCTAGGAGCCTAGCCCAGAATGACTCCTCCTGGGCAATATCCTCCAGGTGTCAGACCAGCACCTGCACCTCCTGCCCCGTGGCCAGCTGCTGGAGCAGGTGGGTCTGATTGTGTGCCGGCACAGTTGGTACATGTGGAGGGTGGAGGCAACCTGGAACCCACATCCACTCTGTGGACAGGTTTCCCCAGCATCCAGATGTTGCCCTTGCAGAGGTAAGAGACAGAAACCTTTTGTGAGAGTTTGCAGTATTTCAGAGATAAGATGCTTTGCACCAGGACCCATGCAGTGCCTGGACTCAGATTGGGGAAAAGCTGTGCACAGGTGCCCAGGGACCATGGTAAGTCTGATTAGGCAGGTCCAGGCCTAGGTGGCTGCTGGCTTAGTCTCTCATCCCAGCTTGCTCCCCTGGGGCCAGTGGGCTGCTAGGTGCTGGCTGCAGGCAGCCTGCCTTCCCCACTCCCTTCTCACAGTGGGATAAGCCAGGCTTCTGGCAGCATCTGCTGCCATGTCTCTAGATCCTGCTGCCCACCCCCATCCCTGCAGGACAACCTCTCTGCTGCACTGCCACTCAGTCCATGATGCCGAGGTTTGGGGCATGCAGGGCTTCTGGAGAACTGCTGTGAGGGGCTGGCTGTGTCACCACTCTCCCTGCTGGGGGCCACTCTGGGGATGCATCCCAGGGCTGGCTTCCCCACCATACTGCTGTACCATGTAGTGGGACCCTATCCAAAAGTAGCATGGGTAATCAGTGCATTCTAGTTTTTATATATTACACAACATGCTACCCTGATGCCACACCACTCAGTGACTGCCCCCTACATCACAGAGGAACTGGTCAAGTGGATATCTTGAATGGGCATTCTGCAAGAACTCCTGACTGACCAGGTCCTAAATGTTATGTCAGGTGTGGTGGGCCAGTAGGGGGAGCTCCTGGATTAAGCCTCCCACCTTACTATGCCTGTCCATCTTCTGGACTCCATGTGTCTCTTCAGGGGTGCCTAAGCCCTGGCAGACCCCTTTTTGAGCCCCACTGCAGAGTCTTGGGGTAACATGTGATGTCACCACCCCAAGAAGGGGCTGTCTAGGTCCTGTGTCCTTGGGGAAACACAGGTCTAATAGTCCTATGGGTACCTGACCCAATACGAGAACTTGGGGCACCTCCCCAAGTCAGAGGCCAAAAAAAGATAGTCTCCCTTAGTCCGCAGACCCAAGGGGCCTCCTAGGTATAATTAAACCCACCCCTCAATAAGTCCCCTACACCAGTCACAAAAGAGAACTTTATTGCTCCTAAAAGGATGAGGTAGAATACGGTAAGATGTAGAGCACTATCAAGGATTTACCATTGAGGAAAACAGTCTGGCTGATGTAGCCGTTTGATATGCAAATGCACCATTGTGAGCTGACTAGCTCTCTAGAAACACTTACAAGTATCATTCAGAAGGTGGTAGAGATCTGGCTCGGAGATTTCCAGAGAGAGAGCATTTCAGATGGATCAGATCTCCCTGTGTCCTGATGCTTGTGCCATGCTAGAAAAATGGCTTCTTTCTGCCTCTTCTTCTTGGACCAGGCTCTTATATAGCCTTTCTGACTTCAGCAGCCTAGTTCAATAGAAGCCCACAGTGTTGGCAACTAGCCAACCAATTTAAAAAGCATCAGTGGTTAACTGGGCAGATGAGCAGGGGTTTTTCCCTCCCCCCACTCAGGTGACCAGAGGGACCACACCCTAGGACCAGGCTTTTGTCATGTAGGCAGGGAGGAAAATCCCCCCTGCCTTAGGAATTCAACCCCAGTGTCCCAAGCTGGCAGGGACAGATTCCTGGAGAGGGATATAGACGGTGGTATTTCTGCCACATCAGGCATGTCGCAAGCCATATCCCAGACCCTTGGAGTCACCCACATCCATACGTCAGTGTACCACCCACAGACCAATGGGTTGGTTGAATGACTTAATGGTGTCATGCCCTGATGACCAGCGTACCCCTGACCTGAGAGCCTTGGTCGGCACGACTGGCTGGACACGGGTGGGATAGATAGTCATAGATTCATAGATTCATAGATGCTAGGGTCGGAAGGGACCTCAATGGATCATCGAGTCCGACCCCCTGCATAAGCAGGAAAGAGTGCTGGGCCTACATTACCCCAGCTAGATACACA
>NW_017728907.1:28439044-28452454 GCF_001723895.1 Crocodylus porosus | reverse complement strand
TAGTGTCATCTGCAAACTTGGACAGAGTACATTTCACCCCCTCATCCAAGTCGCTGATGAAGACATTAAAGTCGGACAGGTGGGTAGTAGCGGCGAGTTGGAGTCAGGAGATTTAAAGCGTTTGGTTACACAGAAAGTTTATTTTACTTACGCTACAGATAGTTGCAGCGTAGAAAGGGAAGTTGTAGTCGAGGCGCAGGAAAAGAACTTGTGGTCCCAGCGTAAGGAAGAGAGGTTGATTTATTTCACACAGCATGCAGAGGTTTTGCTGCTCAGATTACAAAACTGCTTGATGCAGATTTTAAGTAAGGTATACAGATCACTTTGGTCTTTAGACGTCCGAGAGCTCTTTACAAGAAGGACGGACGAGCCGGCAGAACGAATACACCTGAAAACTTTCAACAGCAGTGGGGAGAGGTCAGCGACTGGCCAAATCGCTGACTTAACCTTTTGGGCATGTACGGAGCTCTCCACCGAAGGCAGAAATCTTTCCAAAGTTATAGTCTGCAGGGTGGCCTATCACCGCACACCAGGCATGAATAAATGAATAATTAAAAGATGGAGTTGCGGTGATGATAATGTGCTGAGTTGCCACATGAGGCAGAAGCTTATGTTGCCCTCTGCTGTGTGTGGGGTGTCTTTACTGACCATGCGTTTCCATGGTCTATGACAATGGTAGTGGCCTGCTCCCCAGGCCATGGTCAGGATAGTCTGACATCTCTTTGCCACTCGGGCTCCCTTGTGGGATAAGCTCAGGCCCCTGGCTTCCCTTGCCGGGCCTCTGGGAGCCATGCCAGGATTCTCTCGTGCTGCTCCTGTTTCTGATTTAAAAAAAAATGGAAACCAAAAAAAAGAAGAACTGAAAAAGGAAAACCCTGGAGTGTCCCAAATGATGCTGTACCCAGGGGGCGGGGCAGAGAGGGGAGGGTGTTGGATTTACACAGCCAGCATCCAATCCCCAGGCTTAGTCTGTGGGTGGGTCCCACCAGTTGGATGCTTGCCCTCTGTTCTCAGTCTTTGGGGGCAGAGACTCCTCCAGGTCTTCTCTGCTGGCTCTTTGGCAGCTCTCCAGCACCCTCGTTGCCTGCAAGGAGGCTCCTAGAAACTGGGGCTGCCACTGCTTCCTCACCATGTGCTGCCCTGTGCTGGAGCCCCAGACACTTTTTTATGGTGTCATCACCCATGCGCCTCCTCACACACAGGAATCCCCTTGCTCCCAGGATACACGGGATCCTTGTTGCCTTGTGTGGTGACAGGTACTCCTAAATCATTCCTGACCAATGCTTACCCAACCTCTTTTTGAAAACCTCCAATGATGAGATTTCACTTCTGTAGGCAGTCTGTTCCACTGCCTCATTGTTTCAACTGAAGAAATTTTTCCTGATATCCAGTCTAAGTCTACTTTGCTACAATTTCAAGCTGTTGCTTCATGTCTTTCTCTCTGCTGCAAGGGAGAAGTGCTGTTCTTCCACCTATCTACTGCAACCTTTTAGATATTGAAGACTACTCTCACATCATCCTTTAATCACCTTTTCTTCAAAATAAACATGCTTAGTTCTCTCAGCTTTCTAAACCCTTAAAAATTTTTCTTTTTGCCCACATTTGGGCCCTCTGTAACTTCTTCACATCCTTTTTTAAAATATGGAGCCCAGAACTATACCCAATACTTAGATGAGAACAAGCAGCAGAGTGATACTGGCACTTCCTGTGTCTTAGATCAAATACTCCTATTGCAGTGTCAAACTGTATGCACATTTTTTTTCAGCTGTATCATATTACTGAATCAGGTTGAGTCTGTGATTCTCAGTAAAACCCAAGGTCCTTCTCAGTAATGCTGCCACCCAACCAATTATCACCCTTTTTGTTTTTATGCTTTTACTTATCCAAATCTATCTATGGTAACTCATAATTTCAGTTTAATTAAAGTCAGAAATTCATAACTTATTTTATCTCCTATGAGGTTCACATTACTTAAACATTACCATTGTAATAAATATAATCAATCACTAGCAGAACTGCTCCTAGGAATGAATTGTTGTCAGCATTGTGTTTAATGGGACATCACACTTCATTCGCTCAGTGAACTCATTAAATTTGTAAAGAAAAAGTTAGTCATCAAAGTTAAGAGTCTGTTGGCCTGATTTGTGACAAACCTGCCTCTCAAGCCCTTAACATCTGTTTTATGCTAGTGTAACTCCACTGAAGTCAGTTTAAGTGAGCATGACAAAAGCAATATGGAGCCAACAGAAACCAGTAAGTATGGTATTCCTAAGGTTTTTATTAAAGTCTACAATAATCCTCAATATTGAGGTTCCTACATCCATTCCCACTCCTGTATGTTTAAAAATACAGTGATGGTATGTGTGGCTTACAGTTCATAATCTGGTGTTTCCTTTCTGCTGTCACTTGTAAACTTTCCAGCCTATGGAGCCCTTTATAAATCCAACATTTTGAATAAGTCTTAGAAAAAGATTGTCTTGTAACTCTGACAGCAATATGAGACTTGATTCTCTCCAAGAGCATTGCCAAGGGCTTCGTGCATCCTACTGTACATTATCAACTGCCCTCATTGCTACTTTATTAAGTGCCTAAAATCCAGTGGGGTAGTAAGAGTGAGAGTTTCAGAGCTAACATTATCAGGAGAAAAGTCTCACATTTATTAGTCAACCTGCCAGAAAACATTATTTTTCATATCTTTTAAGATGTCACTGATGATCGAGTGGGCATTTTCCTGTATTTTAAGGAGAGTTCATTGCAAAGAATGCCAGCCAAGGGGAAATCACCTTACCCCTATATTTGCCAACAAGAAAACATCACAGCCATCTAGAAAAAAAGTGAGAATCAGAATCTTTTTTTGTATTCTCAAAATTTTTCATTGGGATAATAACTTGCAAAATATGCCTCCAGAGTGTACAAAAGTCAGTCAATGCAAGACTGACACCAGGTATTTTTAATTAACTAACAGGTGATTTAGAAAAATGGAGATCTTTTTATGAGCAGTTAGTGAATTGTTAAAAAGATAATATTGAATGTTGACAAAAATGTTGACAAAATCATATCAATAAGTCAAGTCTAGGGACAATCAATTTCTCTGACAGTATCAAGATGGTTTGTAGAGGACAGTTCTTTTCCTCTCAATATCCAGATATAAAGTTGATTTATAATTAGCACAATGGATTGTGCTTAATCAGTGAATGCTGATAATTGTATACACATGATAAGAGTGAATAGATCTTATTATATAAGTGGATGGCTGGCTATGTTAGACAAAAGTAGTATTAAATATAAAGATTTTTAATGTACACTATATTAAGTAAGACAAGAGGTGAAAAATTATAATAATTAACTCTGCTTAAGGGCATAATTATTGTATAAGGTAGATAATGGGATAAAAAGAAAAGCAACAGAGTTACAAATTATGGTATTATCAAGAGAAAATAAGAATATACTGTAATAAAATAACATCACAAGTGCTGATCATATAATAATTATACACTTAATTTCAGAAAAAAATGTATGTATAGGTGACCCTATTAAATCAGAGGAAAATATTTTTGTGTATATATAGAGAGAAAGCTAGCAGAATTTTCCAGATCACTTGATTCTCATGGGGTGCTCAAAACACCCTGACACCTGCTGGGAGGGCAAAACAGCAGCGCACAGGCAATCCAGGAAGTTTTTGGAGAGTGTTGGGAACAACTTCCTGGTGCAAGTGTTGGAGAGGCCAACTGGGGGCTTTGCTCGCCTTGACCCGCTGCTCACAAATAGGGAGGAATATATGGGGAATGTAGAAACTGATAGCAACCTGGGCAGCAGTCACCATGAGATGACTGAGTTCAGAACCTGAGGAAAGGAAGGAGTGCAGCACAGTAAGGACCCTGGAAGGGGACTGATGGGCAAGATTCCCTGGGAGGTCAGTCTGAGGGGAAAAGGAATCCAGGAGAACAAGGTGTACTTAATCCTCCCCCCCATTATTAAGGGAACAAGAGTGGACCATCCTAATACACAGGAAGACTAGCAAGTATGTAATACACAAAGCCATATCATTCGTTCCCAACTTAGAATTCTGTCTTTTAATATGTTCTCTTCCCTAGAGAAGGTTCTTTTTAGCTCCCATTGGCTGTTTTGATACTTTGTCATTTTCAGTGCATCTTTCTACAGTTTTCACATTTGTTCTCTCATCTCTTCAGACTTCTTCCCCACCACGCCGATGTTGATAGTTTCCATATTTCACTTCCTTGCCTTTCTGACAGGTCAATTTCATTTTTTTTCTTGTGGTGTGCATGGGTCTTATACACATAGATTTTTATCTTCTAAAGTCTATCTAGAGATTTTAGAATATTTGTCTACTTTATGCAAATTTCTTACTACAGATTTGAAAAGCACAACTTTATTTGTGCTGTTAAATCTATCAACATTTCACAGACAGTTTGAGTTGTTTTTAGCAACTCACTTTGTGGTGCTATCTTATTAATATTTTATTGATTATGAATGGCCATAAGGATTTGGTGATTTATTAGTTTTTGATAAATATTGGTTCAAAACAGTTTGGATCTTCTATACCAGTGGTGCCGAACTTTTTCACCCTGAAGGCTGGTGAAGTGGTGTAGTGTCCATCTGCAGGCTGGATCCAGTTCATAGCCTCAGTCTCGTGCATGGTGCTGGGTCATGATTGGGTGTGCGAGGCCAGCTTGGCTGGGGTCTGGTCAGGTGTGGAGGACTAGCCTGGCTGGGGCCTGATTGGGTGTATGGGACTGGTCTGGCTGCAGCTCGATCCAGTATGTGAGGGTGGGCAAAGTGGTGGATCTGGCTGGTGGCAGAACTCCATTTTCCAGCAGCCCCTGCATGTGTGGCTGGGGCCAGTTTTCATGGAGGCCCCAGCAGCAGCCATGCTATGATTATGTGGGGCCAGGGTTTCCATGAAGACCACCCCAGCAATACCGGAAGGGCACGCAGTAGGATGGGGAGCTGCTCCAGGGTCAGACTGGGATCTTGCAGTGGTGACAGCGTGGTTCAGAGGCAGGGCAGAGCTGTGCTCTGCAGCTTACATGCTCCAGGCAGGGGCATGCAGGCAGTGGATCACAGCTCTTCCTTGGCTCCTTGCATTGGTGACAGCATGGTCCAGAGCTGGGGCAGAGCCACAATCTGCAGCCTGAATGTTCCAGGAACTGTCACCTACCCCAGGAGAGCACACTGAACATTGCACATAGTCTGTATGGGGAAGAGGGTGCTTTTTTGGTGGTGGGTGGTTGATGATGGGGCTTTATTGTCTGAGAGGGTGGGGGGGAGGTGGGGTCTGTTTTTTGGCAGGGAGGGGGAGGTGGGCTGTGTGTTTCTGGAGGGGAATAAAGTGCTTTGCATGAAACTGTCCTCAGTGCGGGTGGTGCTGGGGTATGTGTTGTGGCTGGAATGTGGCCTACATGGGAGTGCAGGAGGAGGTGGTCTTCCTGTGTCTCTCATAACTGATGCCCTGGCTCCCACTTCTGGGTGTGCAGCTTGCCTGGGGCCTCAGTGCAGGGGACCTTCACTGCTGCTGCCACCACTGCTGGAATTCCTGGTGTCAGGCATTCTCCACCTGCTGGGCCTCTTCCATCCAAGCCTCATGAGAGAGCTCCCTCTGGGCCTCACGGATGCTATGCAGCACATAGGCTGTGATGATGACCTGGGGGATGTTGGCCATAGTGACCTTGAGACAGGTGGTGAGGGCGCACCAGCATCCCTTCAGGCGGCTGAACATGCACTCCATCAATGCGTGAGTCTGGCCCAGGCACCAGTTGAGAGATGCCAGCCAGGGGTCCAGCTGACTGGTGTAGAGCTGCACGAGCCAGGGCAGCAGTGGGTAGGCAGGGTCTCTGATGAGGAGGGGCGGGACTCATGGCAGTAGCCTACTCCAGGCCCCCCTGCATCAGCTGGGAGGGCTCCACCTTGCCCAGCTGCAGTTCCAGCACCCCTGGCATGAAGTGCCAGTGGTGCTGCTATTAGCTCAGCCAGCTCTTTTAGGATTCTGGGGTGTAGGTTGTCGGGCCCAGCAGACTTGAAGACTTCCAAGTGCTGCAGGAGATCCCTCACCTGTTCAGGACTGATTTCATATAGTTTGTTGTGTTTCCCAAGTCCCCTGGGCCTCTGATCAGGTCAACAGCCCCTGTTTGATTTCAGGAATACCGTAGTGAAGTATACATTTAGGAGCTTGGCTTTTTCATGGGCATCAACTGTGGGCTGCCCCGAGCATTCAGTAGGGGTCCCAAAGAGGCTGGTTGGAGAAGCCCTCTGCAACCAGCAACCAGATGACTTGGGAGTTCAGGAATGGTGGAGCTTCCTTAAGGAGGCAATTCTCACGGCCCAAAAACAGACCATCCCCATGCAGACAAAAAATGGGAAAGGAGTCACTAGATCCACTTGGTTCAACAGGAATATTAGAGAGATTTTGAAAAAGAAAAAAGAAGCATATAAACAATGGAAGAATCACTCAGCAACCAGCGAGGAATACACCTGTATCACCAGGGCCTGCAGATATGAGGCAAGGAAAGCCAAGGCAGGCATGGAAATCAAGCTGGCATCTGTAATAAAAGACAACAAAAAGTCCTTCAGATACATAGGGAGCAAGAAAAAGTCAGGCTCCTGCCATATCTGCCTTCCTGAAGTCCTGGAATGCTCTCTGATTTCCCAGTCTTATGCTGTATGGTGAACCTAACCAGGTCATGATTGCTATCTCTCAGAGTACCACCAATTCTTAGGTCACCTATGATGTCAACACCTTTGGCCAGCACTATATCCAGGGTGGCCTTACCCCTGGTTGGCCCTTCCACAACCTGTGTCAGAAACAGGTCACCTGCTGTGCAGTAAACCAATATAACATTAATTGCACATGTAGATGCTTCCCTAGTGTTTTCAAATTTGCTTCTCACTTCCACTTGCTCAGGGAGAGCAGGGTCTGAGGGGGAGAGGGGAAGGGGAGAGGATAATGGATGCAGGGGCAAGAAGTTGGGGAAGGCAGAGGGCAAAGTGGCTATGTAACTCCTTACATTTATTTTACTTGCTGTAGCAGTCTTGTTTAGCTTATAACATCTTGAGGCTACTACACTCTAATATAGCTACTGAAGTCTAGTATAACATGCCAGCTAGCAAATTAAGATCTATGTAACAATTTCCATTTTTCAGTTCTTCATCGCCTTTTGATTGGGTGAAAAAAACATTTTGTAAAGAAGAAAGGCCAAACACCATTATACTTTATTTCTCAACATTATGAATTATACAACAGTTGTCCTAAACATACAGAGTTGTATTATATATTTGGCTTCTTTTCTGTAAGGACAGACATTTCTTTTTGCCAAAAGTGACAGCTGCAATATTGGCAAGACAGATAGACATGCTGTTCAAAGATAAGTTTTATTTCTATACTTTTTGTGTTAGGGTTTCTGGCAGTTGGTTTTGAGATTTCACTGATGTCATCATAAAACCACAAGTGTTATAAAAACATCAACTTTGAAGATGTACCAACAATAGTAGGAGGAAAATTGTAAGGAAAATGTCCCATTAAATGTGTATCAGAAGGAAACAAGACAAAGAAGTGTTCTATAAGTCAACAATGGAGAGATGAGTTTTGTTGTGCAAGGTCCTAGGCAGTGAAATTACTCTCTCCCCCTTTTTTTCTCACTTGCAGCTCTGTCTTGAAGCCTTTTGCAGTCTGGGGTAACCAGAAAATTGGACAACTAGCTGAAATATATAGTGGAGTCCTCTTATGGATGTTGAATTATGCAAGGCTGAAAGTTCTGCAGCAGTAATTTTGGCTTAATACAAACAGACACAATTTGGCTCATTTTGTGGAGAAATTATAAATGAAAACTCTGTTTTTTCCTTGTATGTACCAGCAAGCAATAGTTAATGGATTTTCCCACAAATATTAAAATGCATCATTTGCATTTGGCATGAATTATCCATTATATAGCATAAAATTTTTATCTGAATTTAAGAATTCCCATTACATATTCCCAAGCATAAACCTAGTACATGCATATGTGAATACCTGAATTTTAACTTCTCTAGACAGCAGATATGTAATCAATAAAGAATTTGTTTCTAGTTTATGAAACTTTCATTTCAGAGGAGGAAAGGATCAGTGGATATGTCAAAATGGTTTCCAGACACTGATACTGAGAAATGTAATGTCTCTACAGGAACAGAAGAACTGCCTGAGGGTTTGAGAAAGCAGAACAATATTCTGCACTATGTATAGTTTCCAGCAGTCCCCAGATCCAGTGAGGCAAATTTCTTGATCTTGAAGGAGGTTAATTACTAATCCTTTATAATCCCAAAGCAGCAGACTTCTTATTATAATGCTAGATCATATACCAGCATGTCCCTTATCTAACGTGACTGGCTAATTATTAAAATACTCCATTTTTCTCCAGCTGTTGTATTCCTTGGTAAACAAATTGCTAAGTTCAATTGGCTTCCATTTGTACTTCATTGCTTCATGACAGCAAACACTCTACAAAAATGAGCTGCCTCAGGGTGTTTATAATCTCCAAGGGCAGGAGAAATAAATGTATGTATAATTTCTCAATCTTTTTTATATTAGCTTCCTCAAAACCCAACTTGTGAGGAGATTTTAGTGCAAAACATTTTTTTTGCAAGGAGTAAATTTTAAAGGTGCACACAGTCCTGGTATGCTGCTCCCTCAGCTTCATTTCAAGTGCAGTTCTGCTGCAATGGATTCTGCAAATTGTCTTCTGATAAAATCAAGATAATTAAAAGGTCAAAGCAAGGACAATGAGCACAGGATATCATTTTAGTTTGATACAGCAGTTCATATAAAGCTGGTTTAATCACAGTTAAAAAACAGACCAAAACTACAATGTGCTTGAATATTTGATATCTTTCCTTGACTTGTTCTGTGAAAAGGAGATTGGGGGAAGGGGACAGGCAAGAAGGCAGGGAAGAAATGGGGGAAAGTATTATTGGGCATGTCTACACAAAACGCTTTACTATGCAGTAGCATAGTTTACTGCACAGTAAGCGTGCATGTCTACATGTGCACATGCTTACTGCGTAGTAAAAATTGCTGTTTGTGAGTAAATTTGCTGCCCATAAATGCAAGTAGCAAATTTACTCACAAATAGTTAATGTGCAGTAACACACATGTAGACACTCCTGCCCCAGGGCTGGGCCACCTCTATGGCAGACATCTGAGCCCTGGGGCACATGCAGGCAGCCTGAGGCCACTCCAGGACTTTGTGTTCCCCTGGGCAGGCCACAGGCCTTCCTGCACACCAGAGCCACCCAGCCACAGGCAGCTTCTGGCCCCTGGGGGCAGCTCCAGCTGCCCACAGCCTACCCCCAGCAGACTGCTTGGAGCCTTCAGGTGCTGTGGGGGATTGCCTCACCATGCAGCTCCTGGTCCCATGCCATGTCCCTCCATTGGGCACTACCGGCAGCTGTCCAGGCCTGGCAGCACAGGGGCAGCCATGTGGAGGCCCAGAGAGCTGGCATGGGAGTCCCAATGGTGTCATCTTTGCCAATGCATGTGCCCACCACCTTGAGCCCCAGCTGGACACAGGAGAAGACTGGTGACCTTGTGGCACTGTGGGGTGAGGCAAAGATGCAGCACCAGTTCGTGTGGGACAGGTGCTGGAATGCCCATCTCTATGAGGGGCTGTCAGGCTGGATGCAGGAGGGTGGGCACAAGTAGTTGGCACTACAGTACCGCATAAAGGCCAAGGCCTTGTGGGCACAGTGGGTCACCGTGACCAACCATAATTATTGGTCAGGGAGTACCCACAAGTCTGTGCTCTTTATGTGGCAACTGACAGCAATCCTTGCACCCAGGCTGCAGCCGTGCTATGTACAGCAGCACCAGTAGCCTGCCCAAGCCCCCATGCCAGCTTGACACCAGCGGTGATATGTCACCAGGGGAGGGACCCTTGGGCCTCCAGCAGCCCATCCCATTGAGCTCCCTGGCTGTAGCCTCCACCAGCGGCTTGGGGAGCCCAGGCCAGTGGCTGCCCCAACAGATCTGCAACCTCAGCCCCAGCCATGAGGCATCACTGACCATGTCATCGCTGGCTGCCAACAGTTCAAGATCCTCTCCAAGGGGGGCCTCCAGTTGGATGCCAACACATCACATCCCACTGTCATAGGACACTGCTTAGAACTGCACACCCTCAGCACCAGCCCTGGCCACATTGTAAGCCCCACACTGTGGGCATGGCCCTCCTCCTCCAGCTCCTTCCCCTGCTTCTGCCCCAACCCCTGGTCATGGCCACCTTCTCACTTGGCCTGGCTGCAGCTCCCTGGTCCCAGATTCACCTCCCCCCCTCAGAGCATGAAGGGAGGTGGAAGACAGTGCAAAACTTTTATTGGGCAGCCTGTGCCCCCACAGGTAGGTGGGCATGGGTCTCTCACACACCAAGGAACACAATACTGGTGGTGATGTCCTACTTGGCTGCACGGGGCAGCATAGGTGACTGAAGGCCGGGGCTAATGGGGCTTAGCTCCCCCAAACTGGGCTGGTAGAAGTTGATCCAGCACCACTGCCACCGCAGCACCGCACCTACTGCCCACACTGTGCTCTGCCTCGCTGCTACATACACAGCACCAGCACGTGTCAGCCCCAGAACAGCTCTATGGGAGGGAGGGGTGAGGTCAGGCAGGCACACTCCGCACCATCCAGCCCCCTCAATAATATTTTTTAGTGTCACTTATGGGGAGCAGGGGCATATAACACAGCCAAAGATAGTCCTTCAGGCAGTGGCAAAGGTTGTGGGGCAGTTTGGGCTTGTCCCCTGCACCATCAAAGCTTAGGGTCCCATTCTAGCATGCACAGCAGGGGCACAGCACTGGCACATGGATGCTGGCCCCAGGGAGGGTGGGGGTGCAGGTAGCTCCTCATACCAAGCATCTGGGAGTCCTGCACCCCCATTCCCCCAACCCCAGGTGCCATGGGCTTGGGAGCAGCACAGCAGAGTGGGTGGTCTGCAGGAGGTATGGGGGACAGTGGGGTTTGGCAGCAGGTGTGGCCAGGATCCAGGTCTGTCCCAGCCTGGAAAGGGGATGGGGAAGCAGCAGCAGACTCCAGGCAGCACCCAGTGGCCTGCCTGCCCCTTGGGAGTAAGTAGGAACAGGGGGCTTGGTGGGCAGCTGCTTGGGCCCAGCCCTGCCCAGCTGACTTACTGTGGTCCCTGGGCAACTGTGCATAGCTGATCTATGATCTGATGCTGGGCAGTACACAGCTCCTGGTAGACAGCATCTTACCTAAGAAATTGGGACACCATCTTGGTGGTCAACTTTATGCTGCCCGCTGCCTGGCCATAGCATTATCTGTCCCCTGGCAACTGTCTGCTTCCCAGCAGCAGACCTCTCCCCACCCCCATGGGCAAAGGAGGAGGTCCTGCACTGCCTCCAACAGCCAGGAGCCCCTGCCTTGGATTCCACCCTGGGCCCCTTGCCACCCAGGCCCCCCACATGGGCCCAGGCTTGCTGTTTGACCTAGCTCTACATGCGCTCAGGTCCAGAGTGGGTCTAGCAGTGGGGCCAGGATTGTATGCTGGCTCTTCTGGCCCTGGACACTGGCTACCAGAGGGGGAGCTGCCCTTGCCAGGGGACCACTGGCTGCTATCACCCCAGGCAAGCCCTGCACCTGCTGGGCTCGCCATGACATATTCACCTGTGGGGGAACAGCAAGAGGCCAGGGTTTTGGTGACCTGTTCTCAGGCTTGCCCCCTAAGGACCCCTACCCCACACCTCCCCATCCTGGCGATGGCACAAAGCACTTTGTAAATAGTTTCCATGGGGAAGAGAGTGTTTTATTGTTGGTGGGTTGGTTTGGTAGTGGGGGGGAGGGGCTCTGTTGTTGTGTGGCAAGGGAGGCTCTGTTTGTTGGGGAGGGCAGAGGAGGGGGCTGTTTGATGTGAGGGAAATAAAAACTTGTTCTTTTGAGACATGTCTGCAGTGAAAATGGTGCTGGGGTTGGTGGTGGTGGGAGGGGGGTCTCTGGGTGGTGGTCCAGGCAGGCTACAGTAGGGAGTGCAAGAGGAGGTGGTCAGCTACTGCCTCTCATACCTGGTGCCCTGGCCCCTGGGGGCAGGTGTGTGGCTCACCTGAGACTCAGAGGGGTGGGCCAGCTGCTATCACTGCCACCACAGGTGGTGCTCTCACTGCCAGGTAGTCTCCACCTGCCATGCCTTCTCTGCCTGGGCCTCATGGAACACAGCCCCACAGGCCTTGCAGATGTTACGCAGCACATAGGCTGTGATGATGACCTGGGGGAGGTTGTCCTTGGAAACTCGAGGTGTGTGGTTGAGGGTGTGCCAGTGTCACTTGAGGCAGCCAAAGGCGTATGGGTCTGGCCCAGGCACCAGTTAAAGTGGGCCTGGCAGGGGTCCAGCTGGCCAGTGTAGGCCCACTTGAGCCAGGGCAGGAGTGGGTAGGTAGTGTCCCTGATGGGGAGGGGCGGGGCCACCACAGTGTCCAGCTGCAGGTCTGGCACCCCCAGTGTGAAGCAGCTGCTCTGCACCAGGGCTGGCAGGATGGAATTATGGAACATGTGGGTGTCATGTTCACTGCCCACCCAGCTGGCACTCACATGCGTGACGGTGCTACAATGGTCCATGATGCCCTGGAATCTCCTCTGGCTATAGTAGGGGCAGTCGCCATGGGTTGGGGCACTAATTAGCACAGCTCTGAAAGCCACTGTGCAAAAAATATTTTTTTGAAATAAATTAAAATACATTATAGTAGATGTTTGATTTTTAGTATATGATTTGGGGTTTTAGTATGTGATCTGGGATATGGGGAGGGACTTCCAGTGGCAAAGGTGAGGGGTTGGGGGAGGGGGCAGGACTTTTGGTCCCAAGATTACAACCAGGGGGAGGGGCACCTAACAGCTTACCAAAACTGATTAAGCAGCCCTCCAGCCTATAGTTGCCCATCCCTGTTTTAGAGTCATGATTCTGGCCAGCGTTTCTCTGACAAACCCTTTTACTTCAAGGAGGTTGTTTTAATCACTTTTTTTTGCTAAAAAATACTAATCAGCTCATGTGCTGTACAGATAAAGGCACAATTTATGGGAAATGAGTATTCAAATGCCTTTTAAGATGGTTTGAAAGTTTTAGGAAGAATAAGTTCACAACAAATTGGCAGAGTGACAATTTTCTTCCAAAAGAGTATCTTAAAATCATCTAAATCCAGAACATTATTTTTAAAAAGTAGGGGTAAAATATATGATTCTACCAGGTATACTCTTTTTGCATTCATGAAGATTTTGTAAGATCACACACATTAGGTCCTTAAACAAAGCCATGAATCTAGATTTGGAACTCCTCCACAGGCTCGGCAGTGCTACGTTGGTTAGCACTACAGAAGAAAAAGACTTGGGGGTCATCATTGACCACAAGATGAACATGAGCCTGCAAT
>NW_017728907.1:28431379-28438514 GCF_001723895.1 Crocodylus porosus | reverse complement strand
CCCCAGCTGACTTCCTGCCCTTTGGGCAGGGGGCTGGACTCGATGATCTCCCGAGGTCCCTTCCAGCCCTAATGTCTATGAAATCTATGTGAGCAGGTTGCACAAAAAATAGTGACAGACAGATTTAAAGCATGCACTGTGGTATATTATATACCTGTAAGCACATTTTGCTCCAGTTATGTCCCTACAACTTTTTTGTGACAGTATAGAAGCTGTAAGAAAATACAAGGTCATGATGATACATCTTGAAATGCTTGACTAGGCTTTAGAGAGACCAGGACAATGCAAAGACTGTGGTTACAGTGCTTTGTGATGTTTAATTGATAATAGTTTTTGTAAAATATAAGCTTTCCTTGTTTTGATGAGAAGAGCATGACAACTGGGGTGGATAAATTGAAAGTAATTCACTGTAGTTTTGCATGAATTATTTAAAGATTTTTTTAAGGTGCTTAGCTCTGGACATTCAGTTTTGCTTGATTCATGAACGTTTTGTAATTTCCATATAATTTTTTAATGGCAAAAAGCAGGCTTTCATTTTAGCAAACTTTATTGGTTGCAAACTTGTGAGAGACCATGACCTGACATTAATATAAATCCAGGCTGACAGGAAACCAAATTATTTTCTCTTCTAGAATTATGTAGTCCAAAAGCATGTATAATTTCATTGCCACTGGATAGAATATGTTAAAATACTGGACAGAATGCTAATGTGTGATGTGTGTGCATGTATGTATGTATGCGTGTATATATATATATATATACTTTTGCAGTTGTTGAATTAGCTGAGTCATTAATTTAGCACAGCAGGTGTGTTACTAATTTTGTTGGAGTCAAATGTTTTGGGTTCCATTTCTGATACTAGCTGTTAGCAACTGATTTATCACAGTGACTGTACATACATGGCTGTGGATGGGTTATTAGGTTGCTCCATTTGGATGTCCAGTACAGTCTTTTATTTTTGGAAGAAGATAGTGCGACCTTAAGGGATGAAAGCAAGTCATACATTTACAAAGTCAAGGTATGTGCTACCAAAAGTTGATCAATACCCTAAAGAACTCAGTATCACTCCCATAGTTTTGTAAATTAATGAGTTACTGTGGGGTAGAGAGGGAAAATGTACTGTAGAGGTCAAATTGAACTGCAAAAGTAGTTTTATTTGAAAAATATGTGAAAAATACAGTTACAAAGGCTTCTGAAAACTGCAAATTTGATCCATATGGTTCATTAAAAACAAAAATACTATTTATAAAGATGACAAAATAGTTAAAGTCACTGTCATTGCACTCTACCCTGAGTACAATGGCACATCTGAATTATCACAGCATAGCTGATCTGCTTTGCTGGACAAAACACACATTGCCTCCTCCCTCCCCGCCACACAATGGTGTAGGACAAGGGGCAATGTGATCTCCCTGCTTTTCCTGCCCAGCCAGACTTAGAGCACAGGTTTGTCTGAGCGAGGGAACCATGGCTTTTTCCTGCTCAGCCAGGCCCAGAGCATTGTAATGTATGTTCACTGCAATTAAGCCGCAGAGTCTGTTACTGCTTTCTGTTGTGCCACTGATTTTCCTTTCATATGGTGTAATAAAGGGTATCAACTTACATTTATTCAAAAAATTTATGGCAGCATAAATGAACACCAAGAGATGTCTGTTTCCACTCACATAGACCAAATTACCTGCCACATCAGTTTGTGAGGTATTCTGGTTCTCTGGGGTTGGCAAAATAAGCCTTTTTCCTGGAAGTGGGGAGTGTGTCTTTACAGTTTAGAATATGGTTCCTGATAAGTATTGTTAGTTCCCTGGGGAAGTCTACAAGGTCTCTTGTACATGTGACACCATTACCATATACATGTGATGAACATGTCACTTTGTGTGACTTAATGGCATCATGCTATACACGTGCAAGAGTTTTGCAGATTTTAAATGAGTTTGCATCATTGCAAACTAAACTACATCTCAATTTAGTTTAGTTTGCTGTGTTGCAAATTGCAGAGATGTAGCTGTCTGCTCACTCCCTGGCTGTGGTAGAGGCAGGTAGGCTCCACTGAAAAAAAAATAAAAAGGATCAGTTTCCTTGCTGCTTCTGCCTTGAGCAGGCTTCTGTGGTTGGCAGGGTGTCTGGGGCCACCCAGGAATGGGCTGGCTTGCCCCATGGGCAATGCAGGAAGGTGGCAGGAGGGTGGCTGGGTTTGCTGCGGGCCAGAGAAGGTGGTGGGGATGGTGCACAGGGCACTGGAAACCTGGGTGGGCTGCTAGCTGGCAGGGTGATACCCCAGCTTGAAGGTGCCTGATGCAACACTTCCCTGAGTCCACTTGGGCTTCCAGCCCCCCATGCACCATCCCTGTTGCCTTGTCTGGCTGCCAGTACACCCCGCCACAGTCCTGCTGCCTCCCTGAACTGCTCCAGGGGCAAGCTGGGTGTACTGCCAGGCAGAGAAGGTAGCAGGGATGGTGCATGGGGCACTGGAAGCATAGGCAGGCTCAGGGAAGCATTGGATCAGGTGCCTCTGAGCTGGGGCAGCACCCAGCCAGCCGTTGGTCTGGGCAGCACCACACCCTGTGCACCATCTCCACTGCCTTCTTCAGCTACCAGGAAACCCAGATGCCCTCCTGCTGCTTTCCTGTATTGCCACAGGGGCAAGCTAGCCCATTCCCAGATGGCCCCAGATGTCCTGCCAGCATCAAGAGCCTGTTGAAGGCAGAAGCTGTGAGGGGCCTGATACTTTTTTTTTAAGTGGAGCCTGCCTGCCTTTCAGCTGGGGGATGAGCTGATGGCAGGCCGAGCAGCCACTGAGCTGCAGGGGGCCCTGGTCCTTCCCTCCATAGCAGTGGCACTCCTTGGGGCCACCCGGGTGGGCTGCTAGTGGGCTGAGTGCTGACCCAGCTTGGGGTCGGGGAAGAGTTGGATTGAGCCAGGTGCTGGGGCAGCAAGATGGGGCAGCACCTGGCCTGCTAGTGGCCTGCCCAGGTGGCCCTGGGGGTGCTCTTTCCATGGAGGGTAGGACCAGGGCCCCCCCACAGCTCAGGGGCCACTCAGCCTGCTGGCAGCTTGCCCCCCTGGCTGTGGGCAGGCCCCTCACTGTAATGTGATGGAAAAATTGAAATGGTGGGTTTTAATTCAAATTCCACTGTTTCAATGTAGGGGCATAGAATAAAACCCTGAGGACTACTGCCCCCATCACATGTACAAGTGCCTCAAGAGAACAGGCTTCTTTAAAATGAATCAACTTCTTAACCAGAACTTAGATGTATATTATCTACCTGTTACGTCACACCACACATGAGTGATCTGGCGAATCAATCTCATGCTTTATCTCAAAACTCTCCACCACCTGTACTTCCATGTGTATCCCGAGTTCTGGCAATAGAGGTGTGACCACATATTCCTCAGCTGCGTGGCACATGCTCAAGGAAGAGAACTCAATGCACATATGCCTCACAGCCCATGTCACACAGCTGAATGGGATGTGGTTGCAAGCTGTTGAGAGCTCTGCATGTTCTGGGAGCTCTGGGAGCTCATATGTGTAGGCTCTGCCTGGAGTCTTTTCTTTCAAGCAGCTCTGGACCCTGCTACTGTTTGCCTTTCCTTTTCCCTTTCCACCCACTGCCCAATTCAGCAGCAGGGGAAGGAGGAGTCGAGTAGTGGAGGCAGATAGCCCCTTGACTTTGTGAAGGCCAGGACTGAGCATTGCTGCTGCTGTTGCCACTGAAACCTACCTGCTACTTTCCCCCTTGTGGGGAATGGGGGGCCGGGGAGGGGGAGAGCAGAAGGAAAGAGAGAGCAGAAATAGACTCTGGAACTGGTTCTAAGCAGGTACTCTGCGCCAACACTTATGGTCTTATTTCTTAAATCTGGGTTTCCCACATCTTAACTTAATGCCCCAATGACTGGGCTATTAGCTATTATTGGATGAAACTCTCTTCTAATATCTTTTTTTTCTTTATTCAGAAATTCCATTTTGGACCAGAGAAGCCTTTGTTTTAGATGAAAGATATTTTTTTCAAAAAGTTTTAGTTTTGGCAAATCAGCATTTTTGATGGAAATATATGTCAGTGAAACAATCTCAATCTAGTTAATTTCCATAGCTATCCAATTTTTTAAATAAGTTTGGGGAAAATGTAAGTTTTTATATGAGATGTTCAGTGTACTTTATCTTTGAGTAATCCACTGAGCAGTACAATGAAAAATATGGGTTCTCTGAATTCTACTATTGCTATTTAATTATTCAAGAGGTGGAAAGAAAATTAAAAACAAACATCTCATTGGGACCTATTAAAGAGTGAGGGAGAAAGAATAGGAAGTATTGGAGAAGAATGAAATTATTGGGAAGTTTTGTAAAAGCAAAATGAGTAGGGAAGGGAATAAGGAGTAACAGTGACGAAGACCAGAGTACTGAGAAGGGATATTTAAGGAAACCATGGTCATGTTGGTAGTAAAGTTAAGCACATAATAAAAACAATAGTTTATTGATATTTCATTTGAAAACATTTGTGAAATTCATGTAGTTTTAGAATCACCAGTTCTGTGAGATAAACAATGAAGGGGAAAAAATAATTGGAAGAACTTGCTTAAGTAGATCAGGTCCATGTCATTCAGCCTGAAAAGCACTACATGAGAGAACTCTGGTTCTAGTTTATCAGCATAAAATTGCCTTTGCCTGGAATCCCCTACTGACAGAGTAGGAGAAACAGATCCTGCACTAATCTCAACCTAGAAGTAAAAGGGAAGGAAGAGGTACATCAAAGACGTGGGGTATGTGTGTGGTAGGACACTGTTGGTACCTGCCACTTTAAAGTCTGGGTTAAGCATCCAGCAAGTGCCTGATGGCAGCAGCCATTTTGAGAACTTAGTATATAAAGGCTGCAGTCTGCTGCTGCTAGCCTAGGCAGAAAACATCACCTAGCTGAGCTGCAGCAGGAACAACTTAGGAGGTAAGGACAAGAGCTTATGGGGATGGCTAGCAGGCTCTTGGCCCTGAGCATGACCTAAAACTGCATTCTTCTGGGGCTGAGTAGCCTGGTGGGGCTCCTAGTGGTGTGGGAGCCCCAAGGAAATGCCAGACCAGTTACCACCCTGGTGAAAGGTGGGTCAGGATGCCTTAATAAACCTAGCTTCCACAACTGGGTGGGTAACCCTACAGTAGGGTCGAGAAGGCAGACCCATGTGAGAGAGTAGGCTACTCAGATGCCTGACTTGAGGCACCCTTGACTGGTCAATGCTGTGGCCAGGACCAGAAGGTCAAAAGGCCAGGGGCCCACTGTGAAGGGTGCCCAGAGCCAAGGGCCTGGGGTTTTGACTGGCCTTGAAGGTGAGGCCAGGGCCTGTGTGGCCAAAGGTCCTGGGGGAGGGGGGGCACACACTTGAAAGGGGGATGAGTGCAGGGAGCTAGGCATCCCAGAACGAGGGCGGAGTAGGCCGCTAGATTGCAGGAATCCAGTTGGAATCCAGACTGGAGGATTATAAGGCCCAGTATGGGGCTGGAGACACTAAGAACTATGTTGCCATCTGTGAGGCATGGGCTGTGGTGTAGGGGAGGTTTGGAGCCGCAGATAGTATCCCCTGGCATCGGGGGAGGGAATGGGTAGCTTCCTGCGTTATACCATCAAGTTATGGGAACAACAAAATTGTGGCAGGCGAGACTGGGCAGACTGCCCATAGAGACAGGTAAGCGGGCCAGCATGAGGCCCAGCCCTGAGAGGTGCCCCGTTACAATGTGTCTTAGAGCTTTGCATGACAGTCTTTGCAATGGCATCTCTTTCCCACTGATATAAGTCCTTTAGAGACCTATGCATTAGGATTCATTTGGTAATTATAGTTGCCAGTGATAAAAATGAACAAAATAAACTACACTAACTGTATACCATGCTGAAGTACTTTGTTGCCTTTTAAAGCTACCAACATCATTGATCCTAGCAGCTTAACATTCTAAAAAACATTCATGGAAAACTAAAAAGCTGTGAACTTTTTTCTTCCTCCTGCTCGTCTTCTCTGTTTTCAAACAAGCTGTCATAATAATGGCACAGTACATGCTCAGCCATATGTTAACAACTTTCTGGAGTTGATGTACTATTTCCCTTGGGTAGCCTGGATGCCAGCATTTGGCATATGCTCAAAAAAGAATCTGAGAAAGGAGGGAGGACATTTTCTGCAAGGGACACACTCACCATAGAAACAATGAGACAGCAGAGAATTTCACATGATTTTAGGGATAGCCTGAGCTTTTGCTTTTGTATATAAGGATATTAGGCCTCAAAAAAGACTTGATTAATTATGGATTGTTTGAGAAATTAGAATGTGCCTCACACAAAGGTTTGTTTAGAGTTCTTAATATTAGGCACCTAACATGTTACACTTAACTCGTTAATCACATCTTAAGTGGTGACTTGGCCACTTGTTCATTCAATTAATGGCAGAATAAAACCAAGAAAAAACAACCAAGTTATTAAACAAAATATTTCAGTGATCGGAGCTCTCAGCCATAGGGGCAATGAGTGGCTCAGGCCTCATTGGGAGCTCTGTCAGCTGTTGGGGCTGTCAGTCACAGGAGTGAAGGTTACTTAGTAGAGAGGAAGCTTGGGATCTTGATCTTGGGCTCCACCTCCACTGGCAACATGGCGTGATGGGATCTAATGCTTTATCTCACAATAATTTCTCTTGCCAGGCATGTATGGCAGAAGGCCCCATGTGTATGTATGTGCACATGGCTGCCAGGCAGCCTGGAGAACAGCTTTCACAGGTAGGTCTGGTGGGGGTGGGAGGAGGAGCATGGGTGACTGGTGCCTCCAGACTCTGGGGGTGGGTCCCCCAGTGGCCACTCACAGCACTGGTGGCAAAACCAGAAGTGCCACTGGTGCCAATTTTAGGGGTAGGGGTAGAGGAGGGGGCACCAGCTTGTTGCAAAAATGCTGCGGTTCGTTTCTTGGGAGGCGAAGAACTCTCAGACACACACTATTAGCAACACAAAAGGTATATTTGCAAATAGGGTCAGAATGAAGACAAAAGACCACACTCTGCCCCCGAGGAAAACTCTCAGCTGGGTTTTATCCCTTCCCTCCTGGGCACGTGTGCAGAAGCAGGAACTCTTACAACTCATTTCCGGTTCATACAAACATATATGAAATGACGTCACGTC
>NW_017728907.1:28429785-28431204 GCF_001723895.1 Crocodylus porosus | reverse complement strand
ATAGTAAATTAGCGAGATGTCCTTGGTGGTGTTTCTTCTTATCAGGTACGAGATACAAACTGTGCAGTTCTAACAACACTCTATTCACTATACATTTTTAATAATATTTCTAACAAGCTGGTGCTTCACTCAGTGCCCCTACTTTCCGGCTGGTGAGGGCCAATCTCAGGTGGGGTGGGGGGGGCATATGCCCCCCATACCTCTCCCTAGGTACTGCTTATGGGGGGGGGTGGGATTGAGGCCCCCATAGGGATGGAGAGAGAGTTGGGAAGGGCTGGGGCTATTGCACTGCCAGGTAGTGCCTAGGGCTTGAGTTCTGGGGCCAGAATGTGTGGCCACCAGCCCCGGCAGGGCGTGAAACAGGGCCATGGGTGGCTCGGGTGTGTGCTACTTACTGTGCACACTCCTGGGGGGACATGGGGGAGCTGTGCCCCCAGATTTATGCACAGGGTGGGGGCAGGAGCCCACTGAGGTCTTGGGCTCCCTGCCATGCTGTCCTCCCTTGGGGCCTCTGTGGCACAGAGGGCATGACCTGGTGCAGCAGACAGGACAGAGCAGGGCCAGGCAGGGAAGCTCCTTGCTTCTGCAAGCCCTGTGTCACCCTGGTGAGTTGCTCCCTGCACTCCCGGCAGCAAGAGTGGCTTTTGTGAGTCAGGCAGGGGCACATTGCCAGGGCAGCACAGAGCTCACGGCAGCAAGGAGCTTTTCTGCCAGACCCTGCTCTGCCCTGCCCTCCTGGGTCCCACCTGTTGCACTATAGAGGCCCTAGGGGACAATAGCAGGGCAGGGAGCCTAAGCCCACAGTGGGCAGCTTCCCCCGCTGTACAGTTCTGGGGGGCATGGGTCCTCCATGTGTCCCCAGGAATGTGTATGGTGTTGGGGAGCCACACCACCCCTGCCTGAGACTATAGTGGGCAGTCCACTTTCCCCCCCTGAGCCTCCCATGGGCTATACTCTGGTTGTGCCACCCAGGTGGGAGGGGAAGCTATGCTCCATGCTTCATTATGCTGCAGCAGCTGGTGCTTTCTGCAGGAGGCAGCTGGGGCTCAGGCAATTCTGTGGGGGTGGGGGGCTGCAGACCTGGGCTCACGGCCCTGTAGGCCTGGCAGCTGGGTGCCCCCTCCAGCAGGGCTGTGGGGGAAGGGGGCTGTGGTTGGAGAGTGAGGAGTACGAGCAGGGCTGGGTGATTGTGGCTTGGGAGTGAGGGGCATTCTGTGATCTAAGGGGGCAGGGAGAGCTCTGATTTTTCCATGATAAAAAACCAAAATGTATAGGTATTTAAAATGTACTTTATTATAGTGATTGAGGCACTGGTAAGCTTTCAAATTCCTTTAAAATTGTAACTATATCAAGAAAACATTGTGTTCAATTTATATGTATAAAATAATGGTGTTTCATTTTAATCACACATTTTGAGGT
>NW_017728907.1:28416841-28429500 GCF_001723895.1 Crocodylus porosus | reverse complement strand
CCAAAAAGCAGGAAGCTAAGGAACAGGCCCCTAGCACAGGGTCGGGCAATTATTCAGGCCCAGTGGTCACATAGGTAGTTTGAGGAGTTTTTGTGGGCTGGGTCAGCTTCCCCCCGCACTCCTGCATTGGAACATGTGGCCAAAACTCCCTTTGTGTGACAGGGCCTTGGGCAGACAGAAAGTGGTGTTTGGGAGTGCCATGGGCAAGTGAGGCCAAGATCATGGAGTGAGGTTGTGGGGTGGTCCCTACCCTGTAGGAGGGGGAGTGGAGGGTATATGTGGGGGTGTATGCATGTGGGGGTATGTGCAGCTCCTGCCCCAGCACATGGGCCTCTGCCTCCAGTTCCTAGCTACCATCCACCCACTCTGCATGCCTGGTACAGGCAGCTGAGCAGGTGGAAGGTCACTGGGAGCTGGAGCCCCATGCACTGGGGCAGGAATTGCCCAGGTGAAGCTCCTGGCTGCCTTCCACCCACTTTGCTGCACATGTTGGGCTGGCAGAGTAGGTAGAAGGCAGCTGGGACCTAAAGCCAGAGACCCACTTGCTGGGGAGGAGCTGCCTGGCTGAAGCTTCCTCCTGGCCTAGAATGGTGCAGCATGAGCAGGACGAGGAGCTGCTGGGAAGAGTGAGGGGAGGCAAGCAACACCCAGGAGGCTTCAGCCACACCAGAAGCAACTCTGCTAAAAGTTGTCCATGCTGGCCAGGGCTGGGCTGGAGTGCAGTGCAGGCTGCCCTGGGCTGGGCTCAGCCTTCTGTGGAGCTCTCCGAGAGCAGCTGCAGGCCAGATTGAATCAATCAATAGCCACCCCCTGCAGGCTGCATCCAATCATTTGGCAGGCCCTATCTGTCCCAGGGGCCATATTTTGCCTACCCCTGCCCTAGCACCTCTTGGCTGAAGGGTATGCCTGAGGCAACTTTGCACTGAGGCAGCTCTGACCAGTGAGCTTTGCACATCTACACCCCACCCCCCTGTACTCTTATGTTTGTAGCACTACAAATGAACACGTGCCCAAGACCTCTGCCTCATCCTTCAAGTCTTCTGTGGTGCCATGCAGCTTCTCTACTACTAATGGATTTTTTTGTAAAATGTGTTTTCAACCCAAAACTAACCAGCAGACACAATGAAGCAGCTAGTAAAATATGAAACCTATCCATTAATTGTAGCCCATCTTACAATTTGTTAGTAACTAATATGTTGGGAGAAAAAGCTTCAGAAAGCTGTGACCTTAGTTGTTAGGAAATCTAGGATTTCAGTAGAATTACATTTCTTAAGAACATCTTATAAATAAACCTTTAAAACTAGATCTTGCCATTTATTGTTAACCCACTCTTCCTTTGGATACTTTCAGGTTAAGCCCTCCCCATTTCCTTAATTTATTCACCCCTCCTACAATGTTACTCATTTTTATTTTAGACTAACTTGTACCTTTGCTACAAACATGTCAAAATATGATTTCTGCCCAAAAGGTATACAATCCTTTAGGGATGGAATTATCCTCGTCAATCTGCTGGCAAAGTCTAGAGCACTTACGTTGTCTCTTCATGCACTCTAGTAGTGATTGTAAGTCCTCTGACACCCTTTAATAATGACTTGTTACTTGAGCATCTGCACAGGAATTATATAGTTATGAATGAGTTATGTAGTGGTTAAACATCCTGTTTTCTTCCCTGTGGTTATTACATTAGTCCTTTATTGTTATTGCATACAAAAGCTAAAAATGTCTGTGGATCATTAGAAAAAGACATGGAGAAAATAACACCAAATATAAAATGCATTTTGACTCCATTAGAAAAAGAGAAGTGATAACTATATTCACCTGGCTGGTAAAACATGATATGATTTTTCATGGACTAGTGTCAACTGGGGCTAGAACTTGCCATTTGTTACAAGGGAAAACACGGTGAACCATTACTTTTTTATTTTGTTTTGTTTTTTGCTGTTTCCTTGGTAAAAATGCCATTCCTTTATTTGGTAAAGATTGGCAAGAAAATGCTTTACTACCATAGGGAGCTTCAAAACACTGAAAGGCCACAGAACTTCTAGGGATAATAAATTCATCAGCCTGCCAAAATGTTGGCGGTATTTTTTGTCCAATGACAAATTTGAAGGATGTAACTTGCCAGCAGGAAGTACACGCACACAACAGTTTATAAGTTAGACCCAGTAGCAGCAGCTGCAACACAGATTTTTCTCAATGAAGTTTTGACCTTCTCAAGGCCTGATGATCTCATAAGTCATTTTTATTTTAATGTCAACAGTGTCTGTCTAAAGCATAGTTCTCATCTGTTCCCAACAGTAGTGTGTAATACAGTTGCTGTTCCAGTACGAGGGGGAAAATAAAAACAGCAGACTTGCATTGAGTTGTACCTTACAGTGTGAATAGTCTCATTATTTCAGTGGTATTTATTTGAGGAATAAAGTACTATCCAACCAGGTAATACATATGTATTGCTTCATTTCCCCCCCCGATTTATAAAGCTGAAATACATTAATTCTAGGATTCAGTCTGCCATTAAGTAAGCACTGGAATCTATCATTTTCATTTAGTATTATGCAGCTAATGCAAGACAAACAGCACTCCTGCATACCTTACACAAAGTAGTATTATGTCATATCAAAGGATGCCTTTTGAAAAGATCACCATCTATGTGTAAAAAGAATTATGCCTGGCAGGATGCAAAGTTTTGTGAGTATCTTGAACAACTTTCCATGGCAAGATCTGAACACTTACTCCCATTTAAAATATATAACTTCATGAATAACCCCTAAGAACTCTAAAGGACCACTTGTGTAGTGAGGTACTGCCTAGAAAGAATAAAGAGAATCAGGATCCTGCCTCAAATGGTTTGATTTTCACCATGAGTGGATCCAGGATCAGATGCAATTGCACTCCATTTGGCTGTGCCATGCATACTTGGTGAAGAGAACTCACTGTGGGTGCACTGCACAGCTGAAGAAGGTGCGACTCCACTGCCCTAGCCTTGATCTTGGATGCCAGTCAGTTCTTTCTGCTCACAGGCACATCACCATAGCTCCTGCTGGGACCTCTCTTTGTGTTACAAGGTCTATGACCTCACTGGCTGGTCAGCGCACAGCCCCTGCTTACACACAGCTCCAGAGCCCATGGGGTAAGCATCACTGCTGCTTGCTCTGTTCCTCCCCACTACTTAATTTTCCAGCAGGGGAAAAAAGGGGGTGAGTGGCTGCTGGTCATCCTCTGGGCTCTGGAGCTACATGAAAGTAGGGCCATTTGTCCCTTCTATTTTTCTGCTGCTAATACATGGAGGAGAAAGGTGAAGGGTGAACAGCAGTGGTGCTCACCCTCTGAGCTCTGGAGCTGCATCCAGGAAGGAGCTCTGGGCTGACCCTGCACTGGCAAGCTCATGAGCTCATAGAGCTCATGGCATATGAGACTCTCTCACTGGGTGTTGTGCTGATATGCTGATAAGCTCAGAACCAAAGGGGTACATGACCTCACTGCTGTGTCCTCTCTGTATCCACCACCAGTTTTCACAAGTTCATTCACCTGAGAGGTCCCTTTAGATTGATTATATTGATCCCTTCCTGGAGGCAGAAGGATAAAAATCTCTGATCATCGTTGTGAGGGAGAGAAGGAGCCTGCAGTATAAACAGAGGGATCGAATAAGTCCTCCAGAAGAGCTCGGTGGGAGCTAGAAAGGGGGTTGCGACCCCACGGTGGACAGGGTTATATCGGAGGTTGTCTGCAGAAGGCTGAAGCAGCCGCCTCGATCCAGGGAACCCCTGGCCAGAGCATTTGTGTTAATCCGTCCATTTCTTTTCTGGACACTCTGAGTGATTTACGAAAACGTGGCTGGGCCAGATACGCGGCCATCACCCGACGGAACGGGCGTGGGTGTAGGGGTGGTGGAGCCCTTTTCAACGCGGGACCCGTGTGACGCCGAGGAGTCTCATATCTGGACGACATGCGCTGGACCATCTGAATCAACTCTACTAACATCAAAGTCGTGGCAGGTGAGGCAAGCGCGTGTAAAATGCCCAACTACAGGTGAGCGGAGACTTGGCGCCTGGTAAGCGGCCCTGACGCGGGGAGGCGGTTGAGGCCTTACCTCGACAATTGTAACTTTTTCTTTTTTTTGTGTGTGTACCTGACATCCCACCTGCACCAGTAATGGTCTCCAAAAAGTCATGACCTCTCCCCATTACTACTGGTTCTTCACCAAATACAGGGTGGTGTGGGAGCAGAGGGAAGGAAAGGGAAAGACACCCAAAATTGTCTTCTTTTTTTTTGGGAGGCAGCCCTCAGTCTTGCCAGATGATTTAAGAGTAGCATTCTACATTCATACAAAGCGTGACAGGTCTCCTCTCTGCTGAGGCATTGCTGCCCTCTGGCAGGCAGTTGAGACCTACTGGTGCCCTCTGGCTCCTCAGTAACCTACCTTGCTTTCAGTGCTGTGCCTTTGATCTTAATCACTATAATTTTGGGAGGCAGTCCTCAGTCCTGCTTGAGTAACAGGTTTGGTGCCTTTCTCTGGCTGGCTTATCATAGGGATACCTGTCTGGCCCAATCCAGATGGATGTCTGCACACCTGCCAGTAGTTACCTGCTGCCTCCCAGGTTTGTCTTGGCTCACCATAGCTTAAGGCCCTATTAGGCCTACACAGGCTCTTGTCCTCCAAATCAGCTAATCAGTCCCAGGTGCTTTATTAAATTCACAGCAGCCACAGGCTCTGCTAGGTCCCCAACTGACTTGGGCCCTTACGTCAAACAGTCTCTGGACCTTAATGAGTCTCACTCAGCCTTTCTTAAGCCAACTTAATTCCTTAGTCATTATGGAACCCAAAACAATCCTAGGCCCAGTTGAGCCCACCAGCAGCTCCAGGGCCTTAACAGTAAAACACTGAATAAGCCTATGCCAAGAAATAACCAGCAACAAGTCTGGGCACTTGCCCAGACTTATTATCCAGCTTGCTTCCCCTCTCAGCATGCTGATACAAATCCCACCACTTCCCTCTTCATTAATTAAGCCACCAGTTAATTTCTCCAGAGCTTAGTATTACACCATGTTTCCCCAGCGGTTGATGGCCCATGGTCAACTCAATCAAACTCAAAATAGACTATGCATTCCTTGTTAGTGGCATTAATGGTGTCCTTTCTCCCCTTTCTAGCCATCCAAGGCCTTGCAGCAAGCTTTTGAGAACAGGAGTATACCTTGCCCCATTATAGAAGAAATAATAAACCAGTTCAAAAATTAAATAAGCTAACCTAATCAAGATGCCTTTCCACACTGTCTCCTTGTCTTCCATAACTAATGGCAATCCTAGCCCTTCCAGACTGTTTGCCTTTCTGTATTCTTCACCTGAGCTCCAACCTCTGGCACAGTCTGGGCCAGACTGCCTGGTTCTGCTCTGGATCCCAGCTTTTTTGCCCCTTGGCTCTGCCTCTTCTAACCCCAGCATTCATTGCCTAAAAGTGGCCTCTCTCTTTCCTTTTCAAAGCTTCCCAGTTAGGCAGGGGTTTTGCGTTACTTAGCAAGCTTGTGGCTTATGACCTTTCAGTCTGCATTTACTCTTTCTGTGTGTAATGTGGTTCGGGGTCCCTGTTATAAAGGGGTTGGACCAGATGACTCCCTTAAATCCTAGAAGTCCACACTGTACCACCCTCCCAAGCACACTGCAGCAGAGTTCAGTCAGCTCAAATGTAGGAAAGAAGGGAAAGCAGAAAATTGAAAATGTGCCAATCCATACCTGCAAAGTATAGGTTCAAGCACTTCTCCCACCAACTTGCCTACTGAGAGGCATGCTGCGCTGGGTGCTCATTCCCACCCCCTGATGTCAGAGTGATAGCATTTCAATACCTGACAGGTGACCAGTCTATCTAGAATGCAAAGGCACTGTATAAATAGACATCTCTGCCTCATGAAAATTGTAAACTAGTTCCTAATCAATGATATTTGGGAATGGTCCGACTATTACATGTATCAATACCCGAACTTAAACAAGAGACAAGTAGGCCTAGCCTGTTGCTGTTTCCTAAGTCAAAGCTCTGTGTATATATATTTATAAGCATAAGTGGGAACAAATAATTCCTAAATGCGAATTAACTAACCCTTTTAGAACTTTTCTGTGTTAGAGGGTGAAGAATAAGTAATGATTTTGAATGCACAGCTTGAGACAATGCTAAAGGAATTAGAATGGGCCCTTTCTGAAAACGAATCCCTTCTAAGAGATCTCAAGGTAAATACCCAGCAAACAAGTCGCATAAAATTCTAATCTCTCTTGCGAACAAGGTGGCCCTTGTTCAGGTAACCATGATACAATAGCTCTTAAAGAAAGGTCCATTCTAACCACTTGGATTAACATGTAGCACCATGAAAATAATGATAAACACAACTGAGATTCTTCTAGAACTCCTTTGTAGAGAAAAAAGATTTAATGAAAAGAAAGAGAGCTCATTCCCAAGAGACTTGCTCACGTAGTTCACCCCATTAATTTCAAATGTGACCATGAGTAAGATGACTTGCATAAGTCTTGCAATTTGATTCCTTTGAGGATTGCTCTAACAAGAGGGGATGAGAAGAGAGAAAGTCAACAGGCTGGAGATATGAACTGATTTGCAATTCAATTAACTCCTTTTTAATATTACAGTTGCAGACATCTTGAAGGATTTCTGTCACTGAGCTTTTTTGAGTGTGACTTTGTGCTTAGCACAAATAAATATTAAGACCTATCTATTCCATTTTGTGGCAATAAGGGTACTTAATACTAATGAGACTATCACAATTCCTCCAGTTTTATTTTCAAATTCTGTGAAAATGTTTTGTCAACTTTTATATTTTCTTTATAGACCATGTAAATTTGTCACTGATGTTACTGATACCAGTATTTCACATCTGGCTTTTAATTATGAAAAGTCAGTGTGTGGTTCCTTATGCATCTGATGTTAGATCAATCTTCAGTATTATGGACTTTATTCTGCTAGTGGTTCCACTGATATCACCTGAAATACACGGGCAGCATGGTTGTGTTTAGTGTTGGTAAGAGAATCATGCAAATAGGCCCTAGTAATTTAAGCCCATTCTCCTACCAAGGCACAGCAATTAAAGGAGGGCTAATCCTACAAAGTATCATGAAACCCTTAGGAGTTTCTTAAATTCTCACAACTCAATTGCCTTAGATAAAAGAGCTTGTTCCTGCCAGAGACATTCCTGAAAAATTGGAAGAAATTGTAAAATGCAGACATTCAGTGGCCTCACTTGCATACTAATCTAGTCTTATCTGGCACACATAATGGCAATATAGTGCAGGAGTATATATATTTAAAATTCTTTCTCATAATATTTGAACATAAAATTCATTAGCACTATTTGAGAAGATACATTAGATTAAGACTGTCCCACTTCTGAGTGGCTGTGAACTGCGTAACATGCAGGGTGTGGCCCTCCAGGCTGTACCTCCATGCCCTGAGGGGTAGGGGCAGGAAAAAGAAACTGGAGTAGTGAGGTGGATCCAGAGATCCTAGTGCCTATGACAGCAGCAGCAGGAGCGTCAGAAGGAATGGCACCCTGTGGGTGACAATTTAATCTCTTGTGGGCCACATGTGGTCTGTGGCCCACCAGTTGTACAGCCCTACATTATATCAAATAAAAAAGTACATAGCTTTTTCTAGGTAAATTTTTGGGTAAAATGTATAGGCTTAAATGCCAGTGCATCACACTGGGCTCCACCTTCCGTGGTACCATAGGACTTTCAAGAAGAGTTAATCCACTGTCACTGAAATCATTGAAAGTTAGAATAATCAGCACCTATCAGAAGGTGCAGGGTCTTCTCCTTAGATTCTTAACTGTTGGAGTGAAAAGAGAGAAGGACTTACAAAATCAAACAGGCCGTTTTTGTGATTCCAAACCTATGACAGATTCCTTTTAACCAATTCATGGACATGGCATTGTCTGCTTGATTGAATACAGAACCGGGAACTACAAGTTCCTGATAAACTCGGGCCCTGTTTTGCCACTGTATTGTTTTGTGGCTTTGGGAAACTCTTAGCATTTCACCACCTGTAAATGTAGACAATAATTATTTTTCTATCCCATTGAAATGTTACAAGGATTATTAAGGGCTGCATAATACCTTTGAAGGTCTATTCAGTCTGCAATTACAGGTTTCCCTTGTCAACCACTGTGGTAGGTTCCCAAAAGTGCCTGTGATTGGCAAAACTATGGTTGGCAAGACAAAAGGCTTATGGGAAAAATGGCAGGTGGTGGGCTGATGGGCAGCCACAGAAAACTGTGTTTACTCAAAACTGTATACCATGGTAGCCAACATGGTACATAGAATATTAAATGTGGATACTGAAAACCATGATTGGCAGAACTGTGGTTGGCAGGGGAAATCTGTACATTGTTTTTGCCTTTTATGTACCAAACAGCATTTGGAAGACAAGGTAAACCAATATCTTCTTTAGTAGCCAAAAGCAATCTTTAGACAAAATCCAGTAATATACTTATTTATAGAGTCAGAGAAGTGGTGTGTGACCGCTGGACTGGGGCCCTCCCCGTAGGTGGTTCGCCTTTGGTGGGGGGAAACGCCACTGATCACACCGGATCGCTACGGGTTTGGAGTAGGTCCCTTAACGTCCAGTCCCCGCCTTAGTTCTTGCCCGCCACGACTTGCTGTTAGGTTCAGTTAAGGACAGTTCGTGTGTGCTCCGCAGCCTGGGATCCCTCGGCGGTCATGTTGCAGGGCTCCGCCACCCCTGCACTCCGGCCTCACTCCACCTTTAGTGCTCTCCCCTCTTTTGTGGGACTGACCTCCTGCTGATGGGCCAGCAACTCCCCTTGGCCTGACCTGCCCTCATAGGATTACTCCTGTGCCGGCCTGCCTCGTCCTCTACTTCCCCCTATCCTGTTTGACCTGACACTGGGTCCCAGCACAGGTAGGGCTCCTACAATATCTTTGACTCTATCTCCCTGAGTGTGCCCCCTCGGCTATTCCTGCCGGGGTACCCCTTTTAACTGGGAAACAAAACCTGCAAACAACTTAAAGCTTGTCCCCACAGCCCCTTACTGGATGGGGCTTCCTATTTGGATCTCCCTGGGTCCTCTTGGGCAATATCTGTCGCTCAATCTCTCCAGTAGCCCTATAGGTTTCTGACCACAGCCGACTGGTGGCGACCTCTGCCCGACGGCACCCTCTCAGGGCTCTTCCGGGTCCTGGCCTCCTCTGGCAGGGTCGTGTCCCTGCACCACTGCCCCGACACTCAACCTGTGAGTCTTGCAGGCTTCGGGTCTGTAATCCGGAAATTCCACCTCGCTGGCTTCTCTGTTCTCGTGGTCTGTCTCCGGCCTCCTTGCCTGCTTCTGCTTACTCGATGCCCTGCAGCTGGTGGTTGCTGCTATTCCCTCCTCTGGCTGAATGGGTTGTGGCTCCTCTCTGGGGCTCTCTGCCCCTCTCACTGGGGAAGCTGCCATCTGCTCGGCTCTGGAGCTCTCTGCTCCTCCTACTGGGGAATCTGCTGCTTGTCCCGCTCTGGGGCTTTCTGCCCCTCTGGCTGAGGGGTTTGCAGCTTGTCCTGCTCTGGGGCTTTCTGCCCCTTTTGCTGCGGGACCCGGTCCTGGTTCCTCCGCCTTCCCCTGCCTTTCTCCCATGGCCGCTCTTATCCCCGCCGGCCGCTCGCTCACGATGATGTCATCTTCCAGCCGCGTTGGTATAAACAAGTGGCAGACGCGCCACGCGGGTTTCTCCGCCATCGCTGGTAAGTCCCATCCTAGGTCCCCGGGACATGGTGATTATCTCATGTTTTCTCTGCCAATTTGAGCATGGCTGCTAGGAAGTGTGAAATAGTGGTGCAGCTGACTACTGCAAAGCATCCCCATCCTGGATCCAGCCTCTGCCCACTGGCACTTACTGCTTGATCTGTACTCAGGTAGGAGACATTTTTCTGCTCTGCTAACAGACTTGAAAGGTCACTTTCAAGATGAGAAGCTTCTTCTCTTTAAAATAGTATATTTCTTCTTCTTCGGATTCCTGAAGATATACATGCTGAACACCTTGCCAGCAGAATAATAAAAGATGAAATATTTTCCAGAGGGAAAAAAAGAGTTCCAAACTTTGGATTCTCTCAGTGTTCCTTCTCACAACTCAACTATGAAGTTCTTAGTTGTTTTTGTGGAATGTTTTACTTCCTGTTCTGCTGTCTTGGAAACTTTCAAAATGTTCAAGCCACTTCCCTGAGCTATTTCAATTTACTTGTGGTGTGTTCTAGTTTACAGTCTTTCCAATGTTATTTAATGCCCACGCTCAGTACTAGAACTTAGGGCTCTCTCTTGACTGTCTGCCACAGACAGGCATTACATTTGTGTTGGCACAAAAAGAAGGCATACCGCCATCAAAGGAATTCCATGTGGAAGAGAACTGGCTCTTCTTCAAGGAAGATAGATTGCTTCCTAGGTCTTCCTCCCCCTTACTAACTTTAATAGCTGTACACTTCTCTCGGGTGTCAAGGACACCCAATATCACATAGTTCTTTTCTCCCCATCTCTCCAGGGGAGAAGGAGGGAGGTAGAACTAGTTCTCTGATGGCAACTCATCTATAAGCAGGTTAAAGAGCCCTGTTGATAGGCAGAAGGGAGAGCATTGTGCTGCATGGGAACCCTCCTAGAGCCTGAGGAGAGCTGCTGCCAGTGAGAATGGCCCCTGGCCACCTGACCTCTCCCAGCCAACAGAAAAGAAGCAATACAAACAATCAAGCAATTCTGTGTATCTACCAAATCCTAGGGCTGTCATCAGAGTTGAAGTACATCTGGCCAGGATGCACGCTTCACTCTGAGGCTCTCTTTTGGGTATCAGATGTCAGCAGTCTGGAGGTGGAATACCAAGGTCCATACCCCCACCATTCCAGTGGGGTGGATGAGATTGACTGGTGGTGTGCCCTCTGTCTATGGTGGCCTCAGGGACCCTTTTGGGGGGTGGGAAGCCTCTTGGGGAGATGGAGGGATGGGGAGGAGCAATGGCGAGGGACTTTTTGTTATTTTCAAGTCTCTGCTTTTGTATTCTCCTTCCCTCCTGATGACTCTTCATCTGTGGCTATCACTGGTTGGTTGTTATACATCCACGTCTTGTGGTGTCAGCATATTCCAAGCTCATCACATGCATACATAGTAATTTGGTCTTTCTGGGCCTTCTCCTAATTTGGTCTGTTTCCCCAAAAGCGGGACTCAGGCCCTCCTGCTCTGGGGCCTTATGAGATAAGGTGGCACCAGCTAACATTATGGAACAGTATGGTACATGCCCCCTTTGTTTTCCAGACTATGTGCCCTTGTTGGCCTTGTCTGTTTCCAAGGTTCAGTGAAACTGTGTAACTGTGACCCAGACTCTTAGAAATCAATTAACCCGTACTGCCCATCCTGAATCATTCTAATGCATGTATATATACCTATAAGCCAATTCTCAAAAAACAAACCTTTAAATACCATTTTCTAAGCCCTCAGAAGCTGCTAACTGCCTGTAGTCAGCCTGTTAGGCAAGGGAGAGGGCAGGGTGTCAATCAATGAGTTCCCTTAAGGGTGGGGCTGACCCAAGAGGAGATTTCCTGCGTAGCTTTCCATCCAGGGGGCTGGAATGTATGTATATACACTCCGAATTCTGAGCTGTTTTTCCAGTGGTAAGAAATTCTTACTGCTAGAAATAAATGCCTGCCCCGATCATAGTTAATAACCATACCATAATTATTCATCATGAATTTGTGCTTTGCTGTTTGACCTAAGTTTCAGTTTCAATCTATGTGGAGATCAATTTCAATCCAAGTGAAGATCATGGAGCACTGGCATTGCCTACTCTCAAGATAAACCTGCCTTCATTACACAGTCACCTGATATTCTGCAACAATAGAAAACACCACTCCATTTTTACCCTGCCAAGTAGAAGTTTGTCTGTCTTTGTGAAGGAGGTTTTCCTATCTTTCCCTACATGCCATGGCAGACAGTTTTTATCACAGCACAGGAATCAGGAGGAATATGTTTATTACATAAAGAGGCATTTTCAATACAAGTGAATACCCAGAGATTCAACAAAAAAGTTAAAAAAAACAAACCCCAAATAACAGCTTCTCATTATACAGATTATATTTACAGCTGAACAGCCAAACTGAAAAAAAGAATAGAATGACAGATGATGTTACTGATTCATTGTTCAGATCATGACCCCAAAAGCATGAGGCATTATACTGTGCTGTCTGGTCACATGTCATGCTGTATCTAGTTAAGTGTGTGTGTGTAAGCATTCAAATGAACCCAGTGGAAATTTACCAGTTTAGCTTAAGAAGTTGGAAGGTCTACCAGAAGGAACCTGTACGAGTATTTTAGAGCCTGGTTACACGTTCTGAAGATAGATGGTGAGCATGTAACCCAGAGCTTGCTTTGCCCCTGTGGATCTGGAGACAGGTGACAGCAGGTATGGCAGGCCAGTAGGGGGCACTCCTGTGTTGAGCCACCCACCTCCCTGCGCCCGACCACCTTCCAGACTCTGAATGCCTCCCTAGGGGCGCCTTATGCTTGGCCAACCTCTCTCCTGGAGCACACTTGCTAGCTTGGGGGTAACATCACCGCCACCACCCCGAGAAGGGACTGCCTCGGCCCTGTGTCCTCAGGGAAACACAGGCCTAATAGTCCGATGGGTACTC
>NW_017728907.1:28402878-28416266 GCF_001723895.1 Crocodylus porosus | reverse complement strand
GGGCCCATCCTAATCAAATGGTTGCAGCTCAGAGATTTTAGTCACAGTGTCACAGGGCAGAGATTTTGGTGAGAAACAAGGTGGCTTTCTGCCACAGCAGGTGAGGGCACAAGTCATGGCTGACTGGACACCCTCTCTCCCTCACAGCTGTCAGGCTGTCAAACAGAAGATTGAGGGTGTGTCTTCTGTCTTTTTGAGCCTGTCCATTTCCCCTCCAGCAGCCCAATTGATCCTTACTTCTCTGACACCAGCTGATGAACTTAATTTTTGTGCAAGTTGGGTGAGTCTGGGAAGGATTGGGTACTGTCAGGTCAGGGCTGGGTGTTGGTGGCTTGGATGCTGACAGGATAGGTATTGCCTGGGTGCTGTCTGGTTAGGTGTCCGTGGGCTGGGTGTTGCCTGACTGCTGCCAGGTTGGGTGCTGGTGGGTCTGGTTTGGGCTGGTTCCCTTCCATGGAGGGGGATGGGTCTGGGGTCAGTGGTTTTGGCAGGGTCTGGGTCAGGCTGGTCCCTGTCAGTGAAGGGGGTGGGGGAGGTCAATGGGCTCTGCTCCCAGGAGGGACTGTGCACTTTTAATACAGGAGGTGGGATCTGGTGGCTTAGTCCCCTCCCATACCCAAACAGTGTGGCTCCCACAGGGAATGTGGCCAACCAACCCTCCTGCCACCAATAGAGATTGGCACTTCAGGTAGGGTGCCAGTAGGGAGGGTGTGGGTTAGGGGGCTCCAGAAACAGTGGGGCTGGGGTCTGTGGGTTCTGGGTCAATGATGGAGATTTGTCAGGGGCTCTGGAAACTATAGGGGAAGGGGTGGCTGGTCCATGTCAATGGAGAAGGGAGGTTTGTTAGGTTCCCCCCTCCATGTTTTAAAGCCTATATCTGTAGCCCAAAGCATGTGAGGCTATGGGCACAGGACTGAAGTGCCATCTGAGGGGCAGCATCTGTCCCATGAATGTTACCAGATTTGCCCATCACTATGGGGTGTGCTCATTTATTAGGAATATGTTTCTAGGGATTCTGTAATTCTATCCATGTGCTGCTTGTGTTACTTGTGTTTCTGTACGGAGCTGTATCTCTCCCTTCTGGAAGTCCTCACCCCCAGTGGAGCTATCTTGCAGGGCTCATTTTCAGTGGGGCTGGGCTCCTCCAGCTACCTAATCAGTCATGCACGTGCACACACACGCACACCCACACACGACATGCCTGACCTGGCCGGATTGATCAGCATGTACAAGCTGACATCCTCCTATGCCAGGAATCAGTTAAGGTAGTGATAAACTGCAGTCAGACATAAGCACACAGGTGAACAGAATACCTCTGAATCTGGCTGGGTGTCCAGCTGATGCCCTCATGGGCCAGCATTCAGTTCATTAGGGCACATCTGAGCCAAACTGGGTCAATCAGCCTGTACAAGCTGATCCCCCTATGGCCAGGGCTCCAATGGGCTGGATGCTGTGATAAACCCTTAACCATTGTTCAAATGTTGCCCATACCCCCTCTGACTTGGTCTCTTGTTTCAGCATTCTCTAACCCAGCAATTGAGTTTTAGTCAATCAAGTCCAGCAAGCTGGGTGCCAGGGCTCCCTCTGGAACACAGAGCTGACAGGTAACATGAGGCACATAAAATCTGACACCCACAGCCCTGCTGGGAGCAGGGGAACATGGAAAATAGCCTAATCCCCAGACCAGGCAGTCCCTGGGGAAGCATTACCCCTGCTCCCCTCCCCTGTCCTTCCCTCCTAGACTGGTCTTGGGAGGAACTGAAGCAGCTGGGCAAGATCCTGCCTGCTTCTCACACCAGGAAGTCCATCTTGGGGTTGAGAGGTGACTGCTTTCTTACACTGGTTCCCAGGCACTAGGCTTTAAATACTACCACTACTGCCCAGCTGGGCAGTGGGGGCAGCATGTAAATTACAGGGGCTGCCCATTGGTTTAACAGCTACACAGCCTCACAGCTGTGGAGAAGTGCTTGGCTTTCCTAGCCCTGTGTCTGGCAGAAGGAGTGGTCTCCTCTGTGACTTGGCTTGAATACTGGTATTTGCCAAGTCATAAATTGGGTACCTGGAAGGGGAGTGGTAGGCTGGAGCACTGCACTCTGGGATGCTGGAGGGCAATGTGGAGGCTTCTACTGGAAAAGTAAATGTACAAGTGTTCCTTCCTGTGGTCAAAATTTCATAAGAGGTGACTTCTACTTTGTGGGATGAAGTGGAAGTTGCTACTAGACCTGTCACTTTTGGTTCAGTAGAAACAGTTTGGACACTTGTACACCTAGGGTTTCTCCCACTGGAACTGCGTTTCCACTGGTAGAAACATAAAACTTGTACACATGCTAAGATTCGGTTTCAGGATGAGAAAGTGTATTTATGTGTGTGTGTCAACATTCACAATGGTACATATTATGGAGAATGTGTGGTTAATTTAGATGGCTGTTGGCAGTATAAAGAAGAGTCAAGCCTATTAACCTGAATAATAAAAAGGCTAGTGGATGTAGACATAGGCAGCATAGTAATAGCTGTGATATATTGATAAATGACAAGTTCTGTTACTGAAGGATAATGTCAGGGATCTCAGGGATACTGTCTCCTTGCTGTTCATCTTCCAGAGCCAAAACCAGTCCCTATCATAATAGCTTAAACATGCCATGGCACCATAGACATAACCCAGCTAGACTGTTCTGGTCTTGCTGGAAACTCCATTTTGCAACTAACACAATCCAAAGAATGAAGCAAAGCAATTTAATTAAAATCAGTTTGTGGACCAATGCAATTTGACATTATAAATATGCAATAATTCAAATGGAAGCTACTACTCCCCTTATCCAGATTTGTGAAGAAGTCACAAAATTTCAACATGGTGTTAATGTTAAAAAAAAGTTTTTGTTCTGGGGTCTTGTTATTTCATAGAATATGCCAAATTATAATTTTCAATTTTAAAAATACTTATGAATTTTTAGTTTTTCCCCCCGAAAAGAGTAGTCAGTTTATAGTTTAATTGTTTTATTAGCTTTTATTTTAAAGAAAGTTGTTGTGGTTGTCAAATATGTATATGAATCTTCTCCCCAAAATGGACATTTCTTTTACGCCTACATGTGCCTAGATAAACAACTAAAATAGTTATTTTTGCGACAAAACCCAATTAGTTTTGAACTATAAATTTTTGCATGATTTGATTTGAAATTGCCAATACTAAACTTACAGAATTGGGGCCAAACCTGTTAAACATTAACGGAAACAGTTATAGTTAAGATTCAAGCTGAGCTGAAATGTATATGGGTTTGCTAACCCTATTGTTTTGCATTTATCTGTAAAGTATTGCTGTTGATGTTACTGCAAAGTGAAGACAATTATTCTTTAATGCCATATATTTGCTAGACCAGCACAGGGCTAGGATTCATAGCTGATTCACTCAATTACTGTTCTCAGAAATGTTCTTAGCAGGATATTGCTTTTTTGCCACTAAAGAAAACTGCATAAGATTGGATTGTATGCAAGGTGAGCCATAAAGGAAAAAAAAACCTCCATGGTTATTGGCTTTAAAAAATATAAACCGTCAATTCCATACTTTATGTTCCTTGAATGTTCTAAAATATATTTTTTTGACTATCACAAACACAGGAGTCTGAAAACAGCAGTGCGATCAATGTTAAATCCATTAAAAAGAATATAAATTGCCTTTTATGTTTTTCAAAACCACAGCTGTGGTTCTAATTTTAAGGAAAAAATAATCCCATTTGTTCTAAGTAAGACAGAAACCCCCCATATATACCACTGGGCAAAAAACAATCAAACTCTGTGTCTACCACTATTAACATTAATTTCCACTGTGGAGATTATATACTTTGTAAACATGTTTCACAAGATGACTCTTTTTAAAATCCTGTCCAAGCAGGAAAGACTATGCAAATAGGATTGTCAGCATTACACCCTCATATGGAGTGGATGGGGTGAAATCATGATTACACTGAAGTCAATGGGAGTTTTACCATTTACTTGAAAAGGATAGGATTTTACTCATGGTAATTTTCTCTTTTTCATGCTTTAATCTTCACAGATCTTGAGGAAAGACTAGTGTAAATGTTCATATATGAAACAAACTCAAATATCCAAATATAAGAATCTAACAGGGCCTTTATATTGCACGTTGGCAAATATTATTTATTATTTTTACTCCTGTTGATTTTATTTTTGAGCAAGCCAGATGTATGTTATGGCACTGTAACCTCATAGACAATTTTGGACCTCTTTTCAATCTCCATAAACATTTAGTTTAATATTTACTAATGTATACAATTCTATTCCTTAGTTTTTATATGCATTATGCTTCATGATTAACAGGGTGCATTGTCATGCCATCCTTACGAAGATTTTACTTTCTATCTATACAGAATAATTTCTTTGTTCAGCATTTAAAATGTGCTGTATTGTAATGGGCCTTGCTACACAGAAATTTTGGGCAGTTCCTGGAGCTCTTAACATCTATACTGTCCACACATTAACACCTGAAACCAGTTTTAAGCACTCTGCTCTGTCCCAGGAGAACAGGCAGGGAAGGAAAGCTCAGAACTGGAGCTAGGGGGTATGTGGGGACTGAAATTTTTACCTTTCAGTTGTCCAGATCCCTGCTTGCCTGAATGTTTGACTGCTCCAAACTCAAGCTAGTATTAACTCTGATCAACATTTGTGTGGTTCACAGTGTAACGAGGCCCTAACAATCATTTCTGAAATCTGTAACTGTTTTGTATCTGAATACACTATACTTCTCAATGGAAAGTGCTCTACCTACAAAATTAACATTGTACAGAGATTTTCAGAGTCCTAGTAATAATTCAGAAAGGCATGAACTATCATTAATATTATGCAGAGTAAAATTTAATTTGATTTTGAGAATTTCTACTAATCCCCGCAGTAATTCCCTTAAAGGGTGCATTTCAATAAGTACAGATTTTCAAAATGAGGAAGGAAGGAAGACAGACTTCTTTTTACTTTTAACTTTTATTATAAGTTTAAAAAAGGTAAAAGTGCAAAAATGTATGCCTCCTCTCAAAATGACCATGAAACACTCATCAGTAATAGAACATCCTTATCACCAGAGATGGAAACTGCCACCCCCAAGTGCCCTCCATGAGGTTATTTAGAACAAGCCATCCATCTTTCATCTTACAGTGTGCCCCCTTGATGGCCCAGTGTGACACAAAATTGTACACATATTTTGCAAGGTGAAGTATCCAAATTTGAAGGAAACTTGCATCTGGATCTGGAAGTATTGGAGGGTTTCATCAGAGCTGGTTCCCTGAGAGCTATTTTTTGCAGTTCTTCAATGTTGTCATTTTGGCCTGGCCCAACAAACTGCAGATTGTGCTCCTTTTGGCCACTCAGTACTGGATGCGAAAATGTACAACCACAGAGAAATTCAAGTCCAGCATGCCAAGAGCAGCTTCAGCTGGAAGCAGTCCAGGAAGGTGTGAAAGAGAATCTTCTTTACCTTTTTCAGTCAGAAAGACAGAGGCAGCTGATGACACTGGGTTTAAGTGATGGACAAAGGTGCCAGTAGCCAGGGGCCCATGCAGCAGCTACTACTGGAAGTCACCAGTTCTCATGGTGATTGACAACTTATACAGGGTGCACCAGGCTTGTAGGTTTACTTTGGTGCTGCTATCACTGGGTACCTCCTTCAGGTCATGTCAGGGTAGGTTGTGAGGTGTGATACATTTTGACTGTCCACATGTATGGTACCTCCACAGACAGGAGCTTTAGTTATATCCCACACTGCTTTCACTGGGCATGGGGAGGGAAATCAGGGTATTGGGCCTACTGCTCTCCTCAATGCCCATAGCTGGAGAGATAGGTAATGATCAAGATGGGCATGGAGCTGTTGTCAGGGAGGGCTTCTCATGATCCTCCAGCATAGCTTTGACTTCAGCTAAGAGGCATAAAGTAAAATGTACAGAATGTAGGCCACCAAGACAGCCATCATTTTGGCAAGAGGGAGGCAAGTAAATTGCAGGCTTTTCCTAGGGTCCAGTATCAAGTGCAAAGAATGATCAGTAGCATAAGAGGGGGTATTGGAGGACCAGTACCAGGTGCTGCCTTTGTACAGGAGGTACAAAATTAGTCATCACTGTAATGGTGCCATGTGCATCATGATTGAATCGCAGCTGCCTTGGGCATGGAGCTGCCCTGCTATGTCTTTGGGAATTGCTCCCTAGGGGAACCAATTTCCTGATAAACCAAAATTTGAAGCAAATTTGGAGTAGGCTTCTCCTAACAGAAGTGGGAAGTTAAGTTGGTACAAGTATACAGCTAGGAGTCAAACCCCTCTTCCTCATCCCTTATCTGTCACATCTTTATGTGAGAGTGATATGGAATCCCAGAAATTGTACCAGGTTTGGGTTAGTGGAGTAGAAAGAGGTGGCATGGATGATGAACAATTTTCAGTATATTTTCAGTAGATGAGTAATTTGCCAGACAATTCCTAAATACATTAGGGTATGTATTTATGTACTTTTGGAGCCATTTCAAAAGGGGGATGTTTCAAAGGGTTATACGCTTTTATGTTCCCACCATTATTTGTAGACAAGCACTCATGGTGCTCTGGTGTGGTGCCAGAGGATTGGAAAAGGGCCAATGTGGTTCCCAGTTTCAAAAAAGGAAGGAGGGAGAACCCAGGAAACTATAGGCCAGTTAGTCTTATCTCAATCCTGGGTAAGCTTTTTGAGGGAATTATCCTGGCACATGTCCATGAGGGGCCAGCAGGGGAGATTATGCTTAGGGGCAACCAACACAGATTCATTAGAGGCAGGTCCTGTCAGACCAACCTGCTGGCTTTCTATGACCAAGTCACAAAATCTGTAGATGAGGGGGTAGCAGTGGACATAGTCTTTCTGGACTTTAGGAAGGCCTTCAACACTGTCTCTCACCCCATTCTCATTAAGAAACTGGGGGACTGTGGTGCCAACACCTACACAGTCAAATGGGTTGCTAACTGGCTGGAGGGTTGCACATAGAGAGTGGTAGTGGAAGGGTCCTATTCGACATGGGGGGATGTGGGCAGTGGGGTTCCGCAGGGCTCAGTCCCCGGGCCCGCACTGTTCAACGTCTTCATGAGCAACTTGGACGAGGGGGTAAAAAGCACCCTGTTCAAGTTCACAGACAACACTAAGATGTGGGGGGAAGTGGGCATGCTAGAAGGGAGGACTAGGCTGCAATCAGACTTAGAAAGTTTACAGGGGTGAGCAGATGAGAACAGGATGGGTTTCAACACTGACAAAGGCAAGGTGCTGCACCTGGGGAGGAAGAACCAGCACCATACCTACAGGCTGGGGAACCCCCTTCTCATTGATGCAGAGGCAGAAAAGGATCTTAGAGTCATTATTGATGCCAAAATGAATGTGGGCTGACAGTGTGGGGGTGCAGTCAGGAAGGCCAATAGTACCTTGTCATGCATCCACTGATGCATCTCAAGTAGGTCCAAGGAGGTGATCCTTTCCCTCTATGCGGCATTGGTCAGGTCACAGTTGGAGTACTGCATCTAGTTTTGGGCACCTCACTTCAGGAGGGATATGGACAACATGGAGAGGGTCCAGAGGAGGGCCACTTGCATGATCGGGGGCAGCAGGGTAGGCCCTATGAGGAGAGGCTAAGGGACCTCAACCTGTTCAGCCTCCACAAGAGAAGGCTGAGGGGGGAATCAGTGCCTGTTACAAACTAGTCAGAGGGGACCAGCAGGCACTGGGGAAGTCCCTGTTCCCCTGAGCACTACCAGGAGTGACTAGAAATAACAGTCACAAGCTGGCAGAGTGTAGATTCAGACTAGACATCAGGAGGCGCTACTTCACACTCAGGGCGACTAGGGTCTGGAACCAACTTCCAAGCAAAGTGGTGCTGGCTCCTACCCTGGGGGTCTTTAAGAGGAGGCCAGATGAACACCTTGCTGACCCCAGTACTTTTTCCTGCATGGCAGGGGGTCAGACTTGATGGTCTGCTCCAGGTCCCTTCTGACCCTACCAACTATGAAACTATGAAGCTGGGAATGATACAAATATAGCATAACTGTTCCAGTGTAATGCTGATTCAATCCCTGTTCAAGCTGGCACTTGTGCAGTTAAGTTAGCCCTGTTATAACATTTTGGGTCACTGGGTGCATTTACATGAGACACTTCACTGCGCAGTAGTGTAGTTTGCTGTGCAGTAAGCACATGCATCTACATGTGTGCATACTTACTGCACAGTAAATGATTCTACTTGTGAGTAAGTTTGCTATTTACAAATGCAAGTAATACATTTACTCGCAAATAGTAACTGTGTCAACTGGGAGCAAATCTGATCCTGGTCAGCCCTACCACTAGGGGGCCAGGCTGAAGCTAGCCCCAGGACTCTGGGGCTGGGTGCTTCTCCTGCTCCATGGCTGGGTTGGCTCTATGGCAGCCCCAGCCTCAGGCCCTTAAAAGCCTGCAGGCATTTTGAGCACTGGGGCAATGCAGGCAGCCTGTGGCCACTCCAGGCCCTGTGTCCCCTGGGCAGGCTGCAGGCTAGGTGTACTAGCCTGCCTGCACCCCTGCACCACTGCTTGGCACCACAGTGCTACATGGCTGCCAGGTCCGTACCATCCAGGCCTGCAGGCTGATCCAGGATCCTGCCATGCCTGTCAGCACCCAGGCCCAGCTGCATGCAGCTCCTGGCCACTCGGGCCAGCACCAGCTGCCCACAGCCAACCACCAGCAGCCTGCACGGAGCCTTCAGGTGCTGCGGGGCATTACACTGGGTGCTGCAAGCAGCTGCCCAGGCCTAGCAGCACAGGGACAGCCATGCAGAGGCCCAGAGAGCAGGTGTGGGAACCCCGATACCCTCTTCATCACCAACACCAGTGCCTGCCCCCCAAGGCCCCAACTAGTCCATGTAGGAGACTAGGCACCATGTGGCACTGTGGGGCAAGTTGGAGGTGCAGTGCCAGTTTGCATGGAATGGGTGATCCAATGCCCATGTGAATGATGGGCTGTCAGGCTGAATGCAGGAGTGCAGGCATGACCAGTCGGTATAGCAGTGCCACATAAAGGTCAAGGCTTTGTGGGCACAGTGGGTCACCATGACTGACCATAATCATTGGTTAGGGAGTGCCCAGAAGTCCATGCCCTTTACATGGCAATCTTTCTACTCCTGTCTGCAGCAGCATGGGCAGCCTGCCCAAACCCCAACTCCATCCTGGCACCTGAGGTGACATGTCACTGGGGGAAGGCCCCTCAGGCATCTAGCAGCCCAGCCCACTGAGCTACCCAGCTGCAGTCTCCACCAGCAACTCAGTGAGCCCGGGCCAGCACCTGCCTCAACAGCTTCACAGCTTCATCCCCGGCCATGAGGCATGGCTGGCCACACCACTGGTGGCTACCAGTAGTACCAGTTCCTTCCCAGGAGGGGCCCTGGCCAGGTGCCCGCATGCTGCACTCTACCATCTGAAGAGTCTGCCTAGAGTTGCATGCTGTTGTCACCAGGCAGGACTGAGCAGAATGGCTGGCCACACCATCCCTGGCCATGTGCTAAGTCCTGCACTAGGGGGCAGGGCCCTCCTCATCCTGGTGCCTGCCCCCAGTCCATGCCCCTTCCCCACTCCCTGCCTGGCCTGGCTAGACTCCCCTGGGCCTTGGGTTACCCTATGCAGGGAGTCAGGAGACAGTGCAAAACTTTACTGAGTAGCCATGCCTCCACAGCTAGGCAGGCATGGGCCTCTCACATGCTGAGGAATGCATTGATCACTGCAGTGATGGCCTCAGCTGCAGTGGGCAGGGAAGTGTAGCACAGCCACAGGTAGCCCTCCAGGGAGTGGCAGAGGTTGCAGGGCCACCTGGGATTGTCTCCCATGCCACTGAAGGTGAGGGTTGCACAGATGCTCCTGGGGCACCATTGCGCTCAGCAGCAACAGGGTGTAGTGGGTTGGGCATCCCTTGGTTCATGCAAACAGCCCCTTGGACAGGACCTGGGACACATACAGCAGAGGCACTCTTGGGGAAGAGCACTACTGTAGTGGGGGCTGGCCCTGGTGGGGAAGACGGGGGTGCAGACAGCTCCATATCCTAGTCATCTGGGAACCCCGTGCCCACTGAGCCAGGGCACCATGCACTTGGTGGCAGCACAGTGGCTGACCTGCAGGAGGAGGATGGGGGGCAGCAGGGTCTGGAGCCATGGCAGCAGGTACTGACAAGAGCCTGGCCTGTCCCACCTCACCCTGGGAATGGGGAAGGGGAGACAGGATGTCTGAAACCAGCACCCAGTGGCCCACCTGCCCTGCAGTGTAAGTGGGGATGAGGGGCTTAGCCAGCGGGCACCTGGGCCTGGGCCTGCCTGCCTGCCTAACTGATCTGAGGCCAATCTGAGGCCCTGCCCTGGTCCCCTGCCACCCAGCTCCCCTTCCTGGGCCCAGGCTCTTCTGAGATGTGTCTGAAGTTAGTGTGGTGCTGGGGATGGGCAGGGGGGTCCATGGACAACTGTCTAGGACAGCTACAGTGTCCAGCTGGACAGGGTCCAGATGGCAGCTGAGCAGTGGCAGCAGCCCTGGGATGGCATGCTGCAGCCAGGGAGGTGGTTGCTACATGTGGCATAGCTGGAAAGGCCAAGAGGGCAGTGGGCCAACTGTTGGTTGATGCATTGGGCCAGCAGGGCCAACATGGTGGCCAGCAGGAGCCCAGGGCAGTGGGGAGTTCAGGAGGAGGTGGTCAGCTAGTGCTTCTTGCACATATTTCCCAGGCCCCCAGGGGCAGGTGTGTGACTCACCTTGGCCCTGGGTGGACGAGCTGCCACTGTCACTGCCACTGCAGCTGGTGCTCCCACTGACAGTTGTCCTCTGTCTGCCATACCTCTTCTGCCCAGGCTTCACAAAACAGCTCTCCCCGTGCCTCACATATGTTAGGCAGCATGGATGATGATCCAGGGCAGGTTGTCCTCAGCGAACTTGAGGTGGGTGGTGAGGGTACACCAGTATCCTTTGAAGCGGCCAGAGGCACACTTAACCAGGGTGTGGGTCCGGCCCAGGTGCAAGTTAAAATGAGCCTGGCAGGGGTCCACTGTCCAGTATGGCCACGTGAGCCAGGGCAGGAGCAGGTAGGCGGGGTCCCTGAAGAGGAGGGGAAGGACCCCTCCGGAGGGCAGGGAACAACTACAGGCAGACCTGGACAGGTTGGACAAATGGGCAGAAAACAATAGAATGCAATTTAACAAGGAGAAATGCTGCACCTAGGGGGGAAAAATGTCCAGCACACCTACTGCCTAGGAAATGACCTGCTCGGCAGCACAGAAGTGGAAAGGGATCTTGAAGTCCTATTGGACTCCAAGATGAACATGAGTTGTCAGTGTGACGAAGTCATCAGAAAAGCTAACTGCACTTTATCATGCATCAGCAGATGTATGACAAACAGAACCAAGGAGGTGATACTTCCCCTCTATTGGGCGCTGGTCAGACTGCAGTTGGAATACTGCATGCAGTTTTGGGCACCACACTTCAAGAGGGATGTGGATAACCTGGAGAGGGTCCAGAGAAGGGCCACTCATATGGTTAAGGGCTTGCAGGCCAAGCCCTATGAGGAGAGACTAGGGCACCTGGACCTCTTCAGCCTTCGCAAGAGAAGGTTGAGAGGTGGCCTTGTGGCTGCCTATAAATTCATCATGGGAGCGGAGAAGGGAATTGGTGAGGCTCTACTGACCAAGACACCCCTGAGAGTCACAAGAAATAATGGCCATAAGCTAACAGAGAGCAGATTTAGACTAGATATTAGGAGGAACTTCTTCACAGTTAGAGTGGCCAAGGTCTGGAATGGGCTCCCAAGGGAGGTAATGCTCTCCCCTACCCTGGGGGTCTTTAAGAGGAGGTTGGATGGGCATCTGGCTGGGGTCATCTCAACCCAGCACTCTTTCCTGTCTATGCAGGGGGTCAGACTTGATGATCTGTTGAGGTCCCTTCTGACCCTAACATCTATGAATCTATGAATCTATGACCATGACCACACCCAGATGCAGGTCTGGCACCGCTGGCACAAAGCAGCTGCTCTACCCCAGACATGGCAGGACAGAGCTGTGAAACAGACAGGCATCATGGGCACTGTCCACCTAGCCAGCACTAACATTTTTGAAGGTGTCACGGTGATCCACAAAGGCCTTGACCACAACATAGTGAAAGACCCTCCAGTTTAGTAAGGGCAGTTGCCATGGGGTGGAAGATGACAGGGATGTGGGTTCTATCCAGGGCCCTAATGCACTGGGGGAATCCCAAGGCATGCAACCCTGCCAGCAGCATCAAGGGGTCATGCATGTGGAGCACCATGTGCTCCAGAATGTCCTGGAGGACACAGCACACCTCCAGTACTGCCTCCCCAGCAGTGACCTTGCCCACATCAGAGAGATGGCCCACATAGTGAAGGCTGGTGGGCGTGGCCAGCTTGAGTAGGGCAAGGAGCAGTTGGGTGTCTATGGGGAAGGGTGGCAACATGGTGGTGTCCTGGCACTCCAGGTGTGGGCGGAGCTTCTCCAGGAGGTACCAGAAGGTGGCCTAGGTCATCTAGAATGCTTCCAGCCACTGCTCATCATCCCAGGTGTGCTGGATGACATGCAGTCACCAGTTCTGGCTGGCCTGGTGGGCCCAGAGTGGCAGGGCTGGATGCCCAGGAGGGTGAGGGTGGCTCTGGTGGTAGTGTCCAGCAGCACATTGTTGGCATCCCTGCTGGGGCCTGACCAGCTGGACAGGGTCCAGATGGCAGCTGTGCAGTGGCAGCAGCCCTGGGATGGCATGCTGCGGCCAGGCAGGTAGTCGCGAAATGTGGCATAGCTGGAAGGGCTAAGATGGCAGTGGGCCAACTGTTGGTTGGTGCATCGGGCCAGCAGGACCAGCATGGTGGCCAGCAGGAGCCCAGGGCAGTGCTCATTTCTACCAGGGGTAGGGGCTGGAGCAGCCATAGCATACTACAGTAGAGGTGGTGAGGAGAGAGCTGCTGCATGCTGCCCCTCCATTGTGCACACTTTTCTTGGCCAGGGAAATGGATGGCCAGAGAGCAGGGCTGCCTTTCAAGATGGCTGCTGTCAGCTGGCAGCTGCATTTGGAACTGCAAACTCCCCCCTGGTAGCGGTAGGGGCCCATTGCAGGGCTGCAGGAGGTGGCACCAGTTTGCTGCTAAAAGCAGCAAATCTGCCACCTCCCTGCACGTGTAGACACCTGCCTGGGAGCATTTACTCACAAGTAGTTTACTTGCGAGTAAACCGATCTCAGCTCAGATGCATGTGTAGACATGCCCACTTGCATGGAATTTAGATCCTACTTCACTTGGTAAGGTGTGTAACTCAAAAATGGAGGGGAAAGGGCAACCCCTCTCCACTTTTGGTCCAGTGGCCTAGTCGGTAGGGTACTTGCCTAGGCA
>NW_017728907.1:28394795-28402778 GCF_001723895.1 Crocodylus porosus | reverse complement strand
CTATTGGGCGCTGGTCAGACTGCAGTTGGAATACTGCATGCAGTTTTGGGCACCACACTTCAAGAGGGATGTGGATAACCTGGAGAGGGTCCAGAGAAGGGCCACTCATATGGTTAAGGGCTTGCAGGCCAAGCCCTATGAGGAGAGACTAGGGCACCTGGACCTCTTCAGCCTTCGCAAGAGAAGGTTGAGAGGTGGCCTTGTGGCTGCCTATAAATTCATCATGGGAGCGGAGAAGGGAATTGGTGAGGCTCTACTGACCAAGACACCCCTGAGAGTCACAAGAAATAATGGCCATAAGCTAACAGAGAGCAGATTTAGACTAGATATTAGGAGGAACTTCTTCACAGTTAGAGTGGCCAAGGTCTGGAATGGGCTCCCAAGGGAGGTAATGCTCTCCCCTACCCTGGGGGTCTTTAAGAGGAGGTTGGATGGGCATCTGGCTGGGGTCATCTCAACCCAGCACTCTTTCCTGTCTATGCAGGGGGTCAGACTTGATGATCTGTTGAGGTCCCTTCTGACCCTAACATCTATGAATCTATGAATCTATGACCATGACCACACCCAGATGCAGGTCTGGCACCGCTGGCACAAAGCAGCTGCTCTACCCCAGACATGGCAGGACAGAGCTGTGAAACAGACAGGCATCATGGGCACTGTCCACCTAGCCAGCACTAACATTTTTGAAGGTGTCACGGTGATCCACAAAGGCCTTGACCACAACATAGTGAAAGACCCTCCAGTTTAGTAAGGGCAGTTGCCATGGGGTGGAAGATGACAGGGATGTGGGTTCTATCCAGGGCCCTAATGCACTGGGGGAATCCCAAGGCATGCAACCCTGCCAGCAGCATCAAGGGGTCATGCATGTGGAGCACCATGTGCTCCAGAATGTCCTGGAGGACACAGCACACCTCCAGTACTGCCTCCCCAGCAGTGACCTTGCCCACATCAGAGAGATGGCCCACATAGTGAAGGCTGGTGGGCGTGGCCAGCTTGAGTAGGGCAAGGAGCAGTTGGGTGTCTATGGGGAAGGGTGGCAACATGGTGGTGTCCTGGCACTCCAGGTGTGGGCGGAGCTTCTCCAGGAGGTACCAGAAGGTGGCCTAGGTCATCTAGAATGCTTCCAGCCACTGCTCATCATCCCAGGTGTGCTGGATGACATGCAGTCACCAGTTCTGGCTGGCCTGGTGGGCCCAGAGTGGCAGGGCTGGATGCCCAGGAGGGTGAGGGTGGCTCTGGTGGTAGTGTCCAGCAGCACATTGTTGGCATCCCTGCTGGGGCCTGACCAGCTGGACAGGGTCCAGATGGCAGCTGTGCAGTGGCAGCAGCCCTGGGATGGCATGCTGCGGCCAGGCAGGTAGTCGCGAAATGTGGCATAGCTGGAAGGGCTAAGATGGCAGTGGGCCAACTGTTGGTTGGTGCATCGGGCCAGCAGGACCAGCATGGTGGCCAGCAGGAGCCCAGGGCAGTGCTCATTTCTACCAGGGGTAGGGGCTGGAGCAGCCATAGCATACTACAGTAGAGGTGGTGAGGAGAGAGCTGCTGCATGCTGCCCCTCCATTGTGCACACTTTTCTTGGCCAGGGAAATGGATGGCCAGAGAGCAGGGCTGCCTTTCAAGATGGCTGCTGTCAGCTGGCAGCTGCATTTGGAACTGCAAACTCCCCCCTGGTAGCGGTAGGGGCCCATTGCAGGGCTGCAGGAGGTGGCACCAGTTTGCTGCTAAAAGCAGCAAATCTGCCACCTCCCTGCACGTGTAGACACCTGCCTGGGAGCATTTACTCACAAGTAGTTTACTTGCGAGTAAACCGATCTCAGCTCAGATGCATGTGTAGACATGCCCACTTGCATGGAATTTAGATCCTACTTCACTTGGTAAGGTGTGTAACTCAAAAATGGAGGGGAAAGGGCAACCCCTCTCCACTTTTGGTCCAGTGGCCTAGTCGGTAGGGTACTTGCCTAGGCAGTGGGAAAAATAGGTTCTATATCTCTCCCCTGCAGAGAGGGTTTTGAACCTCCATCCCCCACTTCCCAGATAAATGCCCTAATCACTGGGGTGTAGGTACCAAGACACATTCTACTGGAGACGACGGCAAGGGTATTTCTGCATTTAGTAGTCATTTGATAGACAGCAGTAGAATAGTTTCTGCCTCCTATATAGGGCAGGGATCAGAATCCAGGGATCCCTCCTCTTCATGGCTTCGATGGCTATAAAGTAGTATTTAGAGGCTTGCTTTTGGGAATTGGTTTATAGGTAAAGTAGATATGCATTAGAATAATGGTTCAGGACAACAGCAAGGGTTAATTGATCTCTAAAAGCCTATTTTGTGACCAGGTTTCTTCATGGTCTGCTGTGTCTGACAGACAAGCAACAAGCAGACACATAGTCTAGGAAATTAAAGTCATGTACCGCAGTGTTCCGTAATATGAGAGAAGGTAGTACTAGGTCTCAGTGCCCAACTGCAGGGCCCTTGGGCTTTCCACTTTTGGGGGAACAAATCAAATTAGGAGAAGACTGATAAAACCCATATTAGGATGTGTGCATGTGATGAGCTTGTGATTATACTGACAGGACAGGAAGTGGACAGTATGACAACCACTGAGAGACCAATCAGTGATGCCCATGGATGAAGAGTCATCAGAAGGGGAAAATAATACAAAAGAAGGGATTTCAGAGCAGCAAAGGATCCCCTAGAGGGGGGCCTGAGGCCAGGGCCACCATGGATAGAAGGCATACCCCCACTGGGGGAGGGTGGGCCTCAGCCACCAACTTCCAGGCTGCTGACATCTGACATTCAAGAAAGAACCTCAGAGTGAAGCTTGCATACTGACCAGACATACCTTGATTCTGATGACAGCTCCAGGGCTAGTAGATATAGAATTGTTTGCATTATTTTTATCTGCTATCAATGTATATCAATAAAATCTGCCTATTATTGAATTGAGAGGCTCTGGTCAGTGTGAGGGTTTGGGCCCACCTGGAACAAGGTATCTGGATCTTGAATCCGGTGCCAACATGCTCATCTCAATTCCTACCTTCACATGCTGAACTCCCTCCAGCTTGCTGATTTCCTGATTCCTCATATCCGTCCCTCTTTGCTGCCCAGAAGGAGGGAGGAGCTTCAAAAATGGCTGCAAGGAGGTAACTAGTTCATAGGCAGTCAGTCTGAAGGGAGCATCCTAGGTTGGGGGTTACAAGAGTCAACTTAGGTATCAGTTCAAGCCTAGGATATCAAGCCAAAGATCAAGATGAGATCATGGTCAAGATAAATGGGTTAATCCAGGCTGGGAGGTCCAAGACAGGAACAGAAGCAAACAGGAACAGACAGGAGGGTCCAAGCCACAGGTTCAGAACAGAGTCAGGTTTAGGCATACCAAGTGGGCCAAAGACACAACAAGGGTATCTGTTGTCCAAACAGCTGTCTGGTCTGATCTTATATGCCAGCCTGGATGGAGTCTAACCCTGAGGGATGACTCAATCTGATTGTCTAATTACCTTCAGCTGGGGCATTGGCTCCTCACAGAAGCATGGAAAATATTCTCAGCAGATGTTATACCTGCCAAAAAATGAATGTTCAGAGATTCTTGTGGGGGAAGCCTAGAACTTATATCTTTCACTCCTTGGGAAGGTTCCCTAATCACTGGACTATTGGGCTACAAGGTAGGTGGTCTTGCATCCCCCAGTCATTATTCACAGTCTTTCTGAAACTAACTTTTCCAGGATTTATATGGACTTTATATGGACTTTACACATCTGACTGGCTGGAACATGTGTAAATGTCCATGTGTAAATGAAAGTGTAAATGTCAAGAGTGGGTCTTTCTGAGCATGCTCAGAACTGCATATAGAGATTCTAAACATTATTCAAAATTTCATGTGAATGCTATTTATCTTCTAAAAGAGGACCTGGATTTGGACTTTGCTGTCACAAACTATAGTATTGTTTGTAATATTTCTGCATTAAAAACTGATGCAATAATGTCATGTGTCTCAATTTCCATTATTAGCTTGTACTTTGGGAAAGAAGGGGTTAATAGTGTTTAGAAACAGACTTGGAAACAGAAAAGATGAGCACAGAGGGGAAAGGAAGGGGATTAAAGTCCCCACTGCTGCTCCTGCTGTGCAGTCTGCCCATTCTGGTGTGGGGGAGGTATGGTGGCCATGCATCCTGGTTTGGCTGGGACACTCCAGGATTCCATAGCCTGGTCCCACCTGGTTGTTCAAAAGTCCAGGGCCAGAGTCCACTGGGGAGACAAAGTGGCATGGTGTGCCAGGCAGGTGGCCAGTCAGGCACCACTGCTTCTAGGTCAGATCAAGGCAGGGGGACTGGAGCAGGTGCCACCCTTCCCACAAGTGGCATGTCCTTGCTCCTGCATAGGTGCAGCAGTGCCTGCCCAGTCACCTGCCCAGAGTACCATGCCACTCTGCCTCCCTGCCAGGCTCCGGCCAGGAGTTTTGGCCAACCATCTGTGACTGGGCTATGGAATCTTGGAGTGTCCTGGCCATTGAACTCCGCATGCCTCTGGAGGCTGGGGGGGCACAGCAAGGTGGTGGTATTGCTGGCGGCAGCAGGAGCATGGCAGTGGTAAGCAGGGAGCTCCCGCAGGCAGCTGCAGCTCTGTCAGCAGCGGGGGGCAGCAGTTGGCAGTCATCTGCAGACTGCCACACTGGTGATGGTGGCCAGCGGAAATCGCAGACTGCCCACAGATGCTGCTGGGGGTGTTGGCGGTGAGGGGGAGTGGTGGTGAGTGGTGACTGCCTGCAGGCTCTGCCAGCAGTGTCTGTGGTGCCTTTTCATAGGGGGTGCACTGCCAACCTCAGGGGGTCACCTGTGTGCATCCCCTATGCATCGCCAGTGGTCCTGGACAAACCAGGATACATGGCCACTCTAGCGGAGGAAGGCTGGGGGCTGGGGTGAATCCCCCCCCTACAGCCCAGTTAGCTGCTCCTGCACCCCACTTTCTGAAATCCTGGATCTGGCCAAGGTCTAATCAGTAGTGCTACCCTTAAAATCGATAAGCTCCAAATCAGATTTGAGCCTGATCAAGGTAAAAATCAGCAAACAAAAATACATTATGCTTATGCATATGAAAAATTAGCAGGTGCTAGAACCGGCAATACACCTGAGATGAAATGTCTTTGCAAGCCTGTTAAAGATTTACTTTTTCCTTATGGCAAGACATTTGTCCTGGGGTTTGGAACAATTCTCATTATGCTAGACTCTAACATTTCATTCAGCTATGCAAACTGAAAGGGAATGAATAAACATTGACTAAGAACAAGATGGGTATTTTGTATTATCATATCAGGCAAGCAGGAGACACAGAATGTTGCTAAAATAATTATTGTTGGCATTTCTGCATGTATATTAGAGATACAAATGGGAGGAATTGAGAAAGCGCAAACTAGAAATTTCTACTGTTTAACAGCAGTGGTTACTGATGCTTCTAAATCTTTTTAAAAAGCATTCTTCACATTCTTGTTGCTCTTGGAAATTTTTTGCCTATGTAAAAGTCAAGGCGAGGTCTAAATTAATGAAACTATTAAATAATTTTGAGTTTTTAAATTTTTCCACTGTTCTTGCGACTATATATTGGCATATGTCCCATTATTGGAGACACCCTTATGTTTCAAATTGTTGAAGTATTATTACTTGTTAGATGTTCTTAAAGACATTTGTGTTAATTTGACATGGCTAAATTAAGAGGATTGGAAAGCTTTACAGTTATTCTGTCTAGAATGAATTGTTGTATAATATTTGAATCAGATGAAAGCTTGACCATAGTCTGTTAGTCTAATGAGGGATAAAGGGTGAAATTGAATGGGTAACTGTGGAAAGGGAAATGCTTCTACTTTAAATGTAAAAATATGATGAGATGACAATGTTGGGCTAATTTTTGCTCTTAGTCTTATCCATAGAGCAGAATGCATTTAATGGATGTAATTTTGATCAGAATTTTTATTTTTGGGAACAACATATAACAGCATTGTCAAATGGTGTAAAAGTCTCTTTTACGTATTTGGTACATGGTCAAAAGGTCCTGGGTATGACTGGAAACTGCATCTGACTGGAGGGCTTGGTGGCAATGTGGTGGGGCTACTCATGGTGGACTGGATTCTATAAAATATCACAATGTTGCAACCTCCAGAGTATGGCAAGTGTGGGGAACCTAAAAACCCTAGTCCCCCATTACACTGTGTATAGTCATTGGTTGGATAAAGGCTAAGGACATTATCTTGGCACAAACATGCTCTTGCCAAGTTGTTAGGAACAATTCTTATCTGTTGCTCAGTGGCAGAAACTTCAACCACTGATTCACTGAACATCTGGACTTGGTCTGGTCTTTGGATTCTGTCTCCGTGGTCTAAAGGCGGGGTGGGTAGTAGGTCTTGGACAGCCTCCATTCCTCCATCCTCTAACCGAGGTGTATGCATCAAAGGTCTTGGTGTGATGGTTGCAGGATTCTGTACAAGCAGGTTCATCAGGCACCTGAGTAGGCTTTTTACACATACACCATGATCCAGACCAGGTGTCACCAACCCCCGGCATGTGTGCTGAGCATGGCACATGAGGCCATTTTGCTTGGCACGCCATGGCCAGCCCCAGCTCTGGGTAGCTGCTGCCAGTGATGAAGCTTGGGCTGCTCCCAGCAGGGCATGCAGCATCCCAGCTGCCTGCTGGGAGCAGTCCAGGCTCCCGGCTGGCAGCAGTAACTCAGAGCCAGGGCCAGCTGCAGCCAGGAAGCTCCATACAGCTGCACTGGGCTCTGGAGCCCAGGCATCAGCTCTGTACTGGTGTGTGCATGTGCTTGGAATGTGCAGTGGGGGAGGAGCCTGAGGCAGTGCAACCCCAGTTTTTCCCCTGCGCCCAGTACGCACCTGGTGACTGGGCTCTGGAGCCCAGTGCAGCTATTTGTAGGCAGCCTGGGCTCTGGGCAGCTGCAGCAAACAGCAGGAAGACTGCAAACAGCTGTATCAGGTTCCATAGCTCTGGCATCAACTCCAGGCTGACTGTGCATACACCTCAGGGCAGACTGATGCTGAAGCTGTGGAGTTTGGTGCAGCTGTTTGCAGCCTGGCTGCTGCATGCTGCAGCTCTCTGGCTAAAAACAGCTGCACTGGGCTCCGGAGCCCAGTCACCAGCTCTGTACCAGAAGCAGGGGAGAATCCGGGATTGCGCTGCCTCAGGCCCCTCCCCCACTGGCCTCTCCTAGATGTGTGTGCATGTGCTAGTACAGAGCTGATGCCTGGGCTCCAGAGCTTGGCGTAGATGGTTGCAACCTTGTGGCTGCAGCTGGCCCCAGCTGTGGGTAGCTGCTGCCAACTGGGACACCGGGCTGCTCCCAGCAGGCAGCTGGGACACTGCAAACCCTGCTGGGAGCAGCCCGGCTCCAGCAGCTACCCAGAGCTGGGGTAGCTGCTGACAGCCACAGAGCCTGGGCTGTGGGGCAGGGGCTTTGGGTGGGGGGCAAGGGGCACAAGTAGGGCATCTTGCCATGTACCACCTGCCCTCATTTTGTTTTTCTGGCATGCTGGCACTCTGGCACCTTCCAAGGTAGGCATTATGGTGTTTTTCAGCACTCTGGCCAAAAAATGTTGCCAATTCCTGATCCAGACGATTGACAGTTGCCTACAACATGGGCAATTTTTGACAAAGGGCTAGATCCACAGTGGAAATTCATTCCCATCAGCAATATGGGGTGCTCGATTGAATTAAATTATTTTAGAAGACTGATTTGAATTTTCAGGGAATTGGGACTTTAAATAAATTTAATGCTAGATGTTTGGTTATTTCTTTTTGGCAGAGGGAGGTAAAAATAACTGTTCCAGGAGCAAGTAGGCTCCGGAGCAGTGAGAGATGTGTGGGTGAAGCCCGCTGCGCCCCCACTCCCCCGAAGCCCCCCAGACACCCCCTCAGCAGCCGCAGAGCCCCCTGCCAACCCCCAGCACAGCCGGAGGTAAGCGGGCTCGTGGTGGGAAGGGG
>NW_017728907.1:28388301-28394784 GCF_001723895.1 Crocodylus porosus | reverse complement strand
TTGGGCAGGGGGCTGGACTCGATGATCTCCCGAGGTCCCTTCCAGCCCTGATGTCTATGAAATCTATGAAATAGGAGCCACTACATCCCAGAAGGATTCACCACATAGGAGGGTAGAGGATATGCTCCAAAGCCTTCAGTTCTTCCCCTGTGTTCTGCTAATGGAGGACAGCTTTAAGTTGTTGAAATTATTCCACTGTGTGATAGGACAGGGGTTGTCAACTGGGGGTACATGTACCCCCGGGGTACTTGGGAAGGCCCTATGGGGTACCCAGGGGTGGGCAGGGATGGGGTGCTGCCACTCACCACCCCATGCCACTGCCTCCCAGGTGCACGGCTGGGGTGGGGCAATGTGGTGCCCCTCTGAGGGCCTCACAGGTGCCAACTGGCTGGTTGGATGTGGGGGAGGGGAAAGTTTGCATGTGGCGGCAACTGCCACTGCCATCCACCACCTTGTGTCTCTGCATTTGGCCCTGTGCCACCTCCCCCCCCCCGCATCTGGTCACATGCCACCCCCCCACGTGTCTGGCTGCCAGGGATACACTTATTAAAAATGGTGGAAACCTGCTGTGATAAGAACTTTTCCATAATACTGTAGTCAAACAACTTTGTCCCATGACTGCCTTGGCCTCAATTCCTCTTCAGACAGGGCTATATATTTCATGTCTGCATTGGTACCTTGTGGGTGAAATTGATTTTTCAGTGGAACATGAAAGAAAAAACCCAACAATGTACCTCTCCAATTAAAATAAATGTGAGTTAGGTGCCCATGTGCTTTTGAAACAACCCTATTATAAGCAAATTTACTGTCAACCAGTGGCATATAATCCAATTTAAGTAATTAAAAATCAGTATGACTCATGACTGACTCTAGTTCCCAGTGCTTCAAAATTCATGTTGACCTTCTCCCAGATAAAAAGTATATGCAGTACTGTAACTAGGGTGAGGTAATTGGAGCAGTGGCCCCAGAGACTGACTTGGATGGGGAGGCAGAAAAATACCGCTGCCACTGCAGTGGTGCAATTGTGCTGGTGGCATGGCAGCAGCCAAAAGTCAATGCTACCCCTGTGTGTTCCAAGTAAGTCTGGCTGTGTTGTTACACCTTTGAGTAAATATTAGTATCTGGTCATTATGCTCCTCTTAAAATATTCTCTAGAGTGCTTGTTGTATAAATATTAATGTTATTGCCTCGTGTTGTCTTAGACTGTTATCATTTGAAAGTGAAAAATGAGGCTGTCCCTACGGTTATATGTAGTAGGCAACTGTTGATCCACTGAATGATAGTGTACATGTGAGAGGTTTAGTCAGATGCCTAGAAACTATGAAACTATGAAACTATAACATGTACAATACTGCTATAACAGTGTTTGGCAAAAAATGCAAGAAAAATGCAGACTGGTTTGAAGAGCACTCTGAAACACTTCTACCACTGGTTGAGAACAAAAGAACAGTGCTAACCAACTATAAGAAATCTCCCAACACAATAACCCTAGAAAATTTGAGAAAGGCTTAAAGAGAAATGCAAAAGAAGGCTAAGAGATGTGCCCAAGATTTTTGGCTGACACTGTGATGATATTTAGAAAGCAGCTGGTATCAGTGACAGTCGTGGAATGTATGAAGGCATCAAATGAACAACTGGTCCAGTCAAGAAGAAAACAGGTCTGCTGAAAGATTTAAGTGGAAATGTCATTACTGATAAACAAAAACAACTTGAGCATTGGATTGAACACTATGGGTGCGTCCAGATGATGCATGGGAGTGGGGCACACGAGCCCTGAAGGGGGGCAGGGTGGTAGGCCCTATTGGGGGCCATGTGGCCCCTGTTGGGGGGCTGTAGCCTTTGTGGAAGGATGTGGCCCCTGTGGGAGGGCTGTAGCCCTGTAGGGGGCAGTCTGTGAGCTGTGTGGGGAACCTGCACCCTGCAGGGGGCAGGGGACCCACCCCTGCTGAGCAGCTGCTCCCCACTGATCCACCCACACACCCCACGGCTCCCCACATCCTTCCACAGCCACCTCTTACTCTTCCTACCCCGCTTCTGCAACCCCACATCCCCCCAGCACACATCCTGCATGCCCAGCTGCCAGACAGAATGAGACCTGCTGCCAGGAACAGCTGTCCACACATCCTGGTTAGTGAAGGGGTCAGGGGGAGCTCTAACTGCTCTATGGTAAGAAAAGCAAAGGCAAACAGTAAAATATATAGGTATTTAGAATTGCTTTTATCATGATAATGGAAATACTGGTAGGCTTCCAAATTGCTTTAACACTGTAGATATATCAATAAAACTTTGCCCAACTGATCTCTGTCCCAGTCTCTTGCATTCTCTCTCTCTCTCTCGCTCTCTCGTGGTCTCTTGTTTTAATTGTGCAGGAACATGGATTTCAGGGTATTTTACAGAGTGACTTCGGGATTTTTTTCTGAGGGATTTTTCAGTTTTCAAATAAGGAACACCAGAATTCCTGCTAGGGAGGCAAGTGGCAGGACCCTAGCAGAGAAGCATGCTCAGAGCTAGCACCTTGGACACAGCTGGAGGTAGCTGACCTCCTGGCCAGCTGGGGACAGGACGACATGCTTTGACAGTTCAAAGCAGGCCACCACACTGGGAACATCTTCTGGGCGATAGCTGCCCAGATGGCTGGGCAGGGGCACGCATGGCAGTAGTGCTGCACAAAGGCCAACTCTGCAGCCACAGCCCACTGGCAGCTGGCCCAGAGAGGCAGACACTTCTACTGGCTGTAGTCCCCATCTGGGCCTGGCAGGCATACAGGAGGTCACAGCCAGGCAGCAACCCCCACTGCCAGACTGCTGCAGTGGGTAGAGGGTGCAGGGAACTCTCAGGGCTGCTTCAGCAGTCCAGCTGGCACAAGAGGTAGTGTCCCCAGGTACCAATTGGCTGGGCCTCAGAAGCTCCTGAGAGTGAGTAGACTGAGCTACTTGCCAGGGCAGCTTTTTACACTGCTGGGACCAGCACCTGTGCTGGCCCCAGGCTCTGTCTCCCCATGGCTGCAGATCCAGGAGGAGCCAGGCAGGATTATTTTGCCCCAGGTGGCACAACTTGCACCACACCAAAGTGCATGTCCAGGCATGTGCACTGAGGCTAAAAGCCCTGGCTCAAATTTGCACTGCTTCTATTTGAGCTGTTGCAAGCACACATGCCTGTATGTGTGGATGTGCCCTGTGGAATTATATACTCCAGGAAGATTGAAATCAGACACAAAGAACTTGAAGGATTACCACAGTTTGAAGTTATGATGGATTTAGACAATAAGCCTATATTAGAAGATTTTCAGAAAGTCATTAAAATTGATTCCTGAGAACAAGGCATCCAGCAACTGTTTGCCTGCTGAAATTTACAAATGTGCCAATGACAAATTACTTCAAAAGCTTCATGAAGTTATACTGCCCTGTTGGAAAGAGGAAATGGTACCACAAGATTTCAAAGATGCTTGGTTTGTACAATTATACAAAAAAGGCAGGGGAGGAATAAAAGTGACTGTGAAGAGCAGTGACTGTGACAACTATAGAGGTATTTCCCTGCTGGAAAAATTGTCAATTGCATCATACTCCTTAGGCTGCAATCTCTAGATGTAAGAATCTCTAAGGTCATATGTAACACTACTTCTAACCAACAGAAGACATGAAAACATTGTTATTCATATAACTATACATTAAAAGTCTGATCCCCTTTCAATACAGTTGTGCTGGTTTATATGAAGGACCCAGCTCAAAAGTTCCATTGTATTTGTCTGACAATGGTTTTATTACCTTTATAAAAAATACAATTTTAATTTGTCATTTTATTTAAGAACTTCCACCTACACACAGTGAAATGAAGATGATTGACTGGACAATCCTGATTCCTATGGGAAGGCAGAGTATATAGAATTATACACAAGAAATAGAGTCCTCTGTGTTAGGCCTAACCCTTAAATTTCTTTCTTTCTTAGGTTTTGACCACTGTGAACACTGGCCACTTGCATCTTTCTTTGTCTCAAATGCCACTCTAGACACACAGAACAACCAAAGATCATTTCTTTATAGTATACTGGGGGGCACAGAGAGCTCTTAATGTACTTTTTGGTACTGCAAACCCTTGCTGTCAGGTTTTAGCCTCAAATATGGAGCCTCTGTCTGGCCAACACATTTGCTCATCCCAGCCTGCCACCCTACAGCTAATTGCCTAGGTTGGCCCAGGATGATCTCAAGGATGGCCTAACTCTCTGCCCACTTTTTGTTACTGGAGTGGTTAGCTGGGGTCAGCTGGCCCTCTACTGCTTCCATATATAATAAACCCATGACCCAGAACAAACAGTGTCTGGGCAATAGGCTTCAAATGGATCCCAGACTGCTTTGCTGTTCCCTCTTGCTTGTGCTCTTACTGTTCCCTCTTTGATATCTCAGCTTCTTGAACCACCTTGTGCTCCAACTTCTCTCTCTGCTTGATCTCCTGACTCAGTTTGTCCCTAGATTTTGCTAGCTCTTCCTGATCCCATGTGACTTTTTCATTCCCATAAGTGGCTCCAGACCTAGACATCCATGATCCAACATAACACTTGCCTCTAACTGCACAGAGGGTAGTCTGATCTGTGAGTCCTATGGGATTAAGTTTTCAGAACTTCCATGAATACACAGGATTTAACATTTTAACCTGAAGTGATATTCTAAAATACACAAGCAATAACAATCAGAGCAATATATTCCTTGTAATGCTTCATTCAATTCATTTTCCTTTAAATAGGGGAAAAGGAACTCAAACCTTAAATTATTAGTTTCACATTGACTGCTTTTCTATTATCTTTCAAGTATGAATCATGAAAGTATTGAGCTTACTGTAATGATTAAATTCATTATTTAGTGTGTGGAAAACTTGTAAATTAATTTATAATCTATGCCTTAGTGAATCAGTACATGAACCTGAAATATAGACCTATGAGATAAAAAAGTAAATTATCAAAAGGTCTGAGGTCCAGCCTTCAAACTGTTAATTGGGTAGTTGGAGACTTAGATAACTTTCTTTTCTTAACATTTACTGTACTCAAATATAAGACAACCCTATATACAAGACAACCCCCTAATAATTATATTCAATCTATGGAAACATTATACATTTGTTATAGTCTTCCGGGTGTAGAATATAATTATTGGAGGTTTGCCTTGAATTTCTCCCTCTTTCATTACTACATCAGGAAAAATAAATCCATGGGGGGGGGCAGGTGGACACTTGCCCTCTCAACTTATTCCTCTTACAGCATCTTGCCCCCCTTACTATCAGAGCCTGCTCTCCCTGAGCACATGGAAGTGAGAAGCACATTTGAAAACACTGAGAACATCTACACATACAATTAATACTCAGCAATAAACTGTGGTGCATATTGCACTGGAGTTTATTATTCCCAGGCACCATGTTTGCATGTGTACTTAGGACCACAGCACATTGAACCAGGTTGGAGCAGCTCTGGCTTGCAGGGGACTTGAAGGTCAGCCTGCCAGCCTAGGGCTGCTCTGACCCAGATCAGTGTGCTGTAGATGGACTGGTTGGGGCACAAGGGTGCTTCAGGGCAGGGCTAGGTGGGAGACAGCCCCCACACTGAAGCATCCTTGTGCCCCTGCTAGCACCACCAGCGTCTACATGTGCACTGCTGCAGAGTAAAAAGCTCCTCCATAGGATAGTACTTGTGTTCTTCTCGTGTCTCTACATCACATTTGATCATTTTTTTACACATGTTTATGCTCATTTATTGTACTTGCAAGATTTTTCATTATACGTGTGCCTTTGAGCAGCAGACATTGTGGCAGGTGTTGCATAGTCTGAGGCTCTGTGCTGGACTCACAAGTGGTTGAACCATAGAGTCATAGATTGTAAAGCTGAAAGCAACCTTGGAATATCATCGGGTACAGCCCCCTGCACCAAGCAGGAAAGATAACTGGGGGTCAGGTGACCCCAGTAAAGTGGCTGACTTCCAGGAGTTTGTGGCCATTAGTTCTAGTTTTCCTCTTAGGTGCCTGGTGAACAGTAGCTGTCTAAGCCCTTGATGTACTCCCCCAGTGTAGCGGTAAGCTGCTACCAGGTACCTTCTCAGCCTTCTTTTCTTCAGGCTGAAGAGTCCCAGATCCCTCAGCCTTTCCTCATATGGCTTGCCATGTAAGACTCTGATCATACAGGTGGCTCTTCTTTGGACTCTCTCAAGCTTATCCATGTCCTTATTAAAGTGTGGTGCCCAGAACTGGACATAGTTCTCCGGCTGTTGTCTCACCAGTGCTGAGTAGAGCAGAAGAATCAGCTCCTTGGTTTTGCTGGAGATGCATCGATTGATGCATGCCAGAGTATTATTTTTGCTCTACTGGCTACAGCAGAGTACTGCTGGCTCATACATACTGTGGTCTAGATTCATAGATTCATAGATTCATAGATGCTAGGGTCGGAAGGGACCTCAATAGATCATCGAGTCCGACCCCCTGCATAAGCAGGAAAGAGTGCTGGGCC
>NW_017728907.1:28323970-28388290 GCF_001723895.1 Crocodylus porosus | reverse complement strand
TACTTATATTTACTGCAACTTTGTTCCAGCCGGTCTCCCCTCTTATTCGTAAGAGGGTGAGGCCAGGTGAGTGAATAAAACAAATTTTTATTTTACCTTATATTTACTCCGTAATAACTTCTACCACTAACACCCTATCTCAATGAGCTGTTGACCAGCTCTGGGACTTAAGGAGTTGGCAGCTGCACCTAGCCCATCGGGTTAGAACGCAAGGGCTTACTTTGGAACCCCGTGAACCAACAGACATCCTACAAACTTATTATAGAAAACTAACAACTTACTCTAAGTCATCTACTTGTGCCAACTCGGCAAACCTCGAAGGCAGTCATAAAGCTACCTCCAATCCCACCCCACAAGCTGCTCTGTAAAGCCCGTGGCTCCCCAAGCGGTGCCGGAATCGCTAGCCCAGCATTCCGCCACAGTAAGGATTCAACTGCTGAAATGTACATTTTTTTTCTATCAGGTATTTTCTTCAGCCTCTCATTCTTTATCTGTAATTGTGTGTCTGTGGGTGTGGCATCAAGAGGTTGAGTGCTGATGAGGAAGCTCCTGCGTGACTTCAGACATTCGTGTGCTACAGGATGGTAATAGATCAGGTATCTCACACCTTCAGTTTGTCTCAGTCATTGTATCCTGCTGGCCACTGCTCTTGTGATGTCAGGTGGAGTGATGCCAGCCAGCAGGTCTACACTGTTTAGACTGGTAGGCTTCAAACAGCCTGTAATACACTGGAAGCTATCATTCAGAATGGGGTCAAAGTGCTTAGCATGTACAGATCTCTTTCATACAGGCATGCATACTTGCTAGAGGAAAAGCTGGGAGTGAGAGCAGTGGTTCAGATGGTTGAAGAGTTAGTTCTCCATTTTGAGTTAGTGAGCTTATGTAGAATGTTGTTCTGAGTGCTCACCTTTGCTTTTGTATTTATGATGTGTTCTTTGTATGAGAAGGTTTGGTTGAGGGTAACTCCAAGGTAAACTGGATTTGGGCAGTGCAATAGTGCGGTCCCAGACCATGTAAAGTTGAGCTGGTGGTTGACCTCATGGTTTTTCAGATGGAAGGTAAATACTTGTGTTTTCACTGGGTTGGCATATAGTTGGTTTTCATGTAAGATGAGATTAAACCAATTAGTGCCTTGCTTAGGGATTTTTCAGCATGGTCAAAGCCAGTGTTTTAGGCTAGTATGCATGGGTCATCTGCATAGCTGAAATGCTTTGTTTCCAAATCAATTGGTTTGTCATTCGAACAGATGTTATATAACAGCAGTTCAAGCATGTTTCCTTGGGGGAGGCCGTTAATCTGTTGCCTTCATCTGCTTCACTTCCCATCCAGTTTGACAAAAAATCTGTGTCTCAGGCTACATTAGCCAAATCAGTTGCAAATTCTATTGGCTAAGGAGAGCTCAGTCATTCAGGTCTGTGTGGCACAGCCACCAGCAAGTAACTTACCACCCAGACCATTCAGTGTGGGTCTTCAGATACTTCCAAATACATGGCAGCCATTCTATGTTCAAGCCCCAAGGCTAGAACCCTTAGAGTTTATATGCCACCTAGTCTTGCTTGACCCTCGCAGGCATACCTGTCTGCAGTGCAAAAGTTAAACTCTAATTTATTTAAGGCTGAGAAGAAGGAGATGTTCTAAAGTCATATAACTCATTGGGCTAAGCCCCAGCAAAGTCAACAGCATTTCAAACCATGGTGACCCCACAGCTCAGCACTGTGCAGTATGTGTGTGTACTCTAGATACTCCCCACTCCCACACAAGAACTGTGTCCTAATTGGCCCTCCATTGATGACTGGAACTGCATGTTCTTGTCACAAGTTCTGGGATGCTCCAAAAATGTATATGCAGATCAGGAGCAGGGTAACCTGGTCTGGCTTCACCGCGTTGAGGGCAGGGCCACACTAATCATATGCAACAGGTTGAGAGAGGGGGCAATGGAGGGATTCTGGGTGAAATGTTTGGGGCCCCACTTGGTGTTGTTTGCTAGATATTTAAGTCTGGTGAAAAAACAGAGATAATTGAATCAGTATGTTTTCCCATTAGTATGTTTTCCCAATATGGGCTATGTGTTTTGTAGTTATATTTAGTGATAGCTACTTTTAATCAACTTCATAGTTGGTTTCACTTACTGAACATATACTGCTTTTGGCAGCAGTTTAATGTGATAGACAACATATTTAATTAGGTTTCCTTGTATGCAAATGCCAGGCAAGGAGATTTTTTCCCCTATGCTGAATGGAGAGAAAACCTACTCTTACATTTGAGTAAATATAGTATTTTCAAAAACAATAATGGAATATTTCCCAATGAAAAAATAATGACATGGACCCACTAGTAAGCATTCTGCATCTGATTCAATAATTACTGAAATCAGTGGAAGTCTTTCTATTAACTTTAGTGAATTTGACTCAGGACTCATCAATGTAAAGACCTTTACTGTAGCAAAAAGTCTATACATCTTATTGTACACCAACAGAGCTCTTTTGGGGCAAAGCATCCACACCAGATTGGGGCAAAGCATCCACCAGAAGACAGACGGGTGATCCAGGCTGAACTTGACAGGCTCAGCAAATGGGCGGACGAGAACCTGATGGTGTTTAACACCGAAAAATGCAAGGTTCTCCACCTTGGGAGGAAAAACCTGCATCCATAGATACTTCTCAAGCAAATCCCGGGACGTCATTCTCCCCTTGCTCTCGGCCTTGGTGAGGCCACAGCTGGAGTACTGTGTCCAGTTTTGGGCTCTGCAATTCAAAAAGGATGTGGAGAAGCTTGAGAGAGTGCAGAGAAGAGCCGCATGCATGCTCAGAGGTCAGGATAACAGACCTTATGACGAGAAGCTGAAAGCCATGGGGCTTTTTAGCCTGGAAAAGTGCAGGCTCAGGGGTGACCTGATGGCCACCTATCAGTTTATCAGGGGTGATCACCAGTATCTGGGGGAACGTTTGTTCACCAGAGCACCCCAAGGGATGGCGAGGTCAAACGGTCATAAACCACTGCAAGACCGTTTCAGGCTGGACATAAGGAAGAATTTCTTTACTGTCCGAGCCCCCCAGGTCTGGAACAGCCTGACATCGGAGGTGGTTCAAGCACCTACATTGAACACGTTCAAGAGTAAACTGGATGCTTAAATTGCTGGGATCCTACGACCCCAGGTGACTTCCTGCCCTTTGGGTGGGGGGCTGGACTCAATGATTTCCTGAGGTCCCTTCCACCCCAATGTCTATGAAATCTACTCTTGTCCCACAGTGTGTATTTATACTCCTCAGAGTATCTTAGATTTAAAAAAAGCTCTGTAGCCTGCCCAGAACATTAAGAAGTATGCACTTATAAATGATGTGCAAGTACTCCAACGTAAGTTTATGGCTCAGGGAAAAAAGAGAAAAAGAAAAAAGAAAGAGGCTGCCATTTTGTGAAAGCCACCTTTCACTTACTGTGACCAAGAGAAGATTCCAGTGTCTAAATAATGTTGGCTAAGAAGTAAGTAAAGAAAATCACTTATTGATTTCAACAACTGCCACTGCTATTTGGATATGAAACCTTCACTCTAATGATTGCTTCTTGAAAGAGGTAAATCAGTGATAAAGGAAGGGAAGAAAGGAAAGAGTGGATTTGACCTTCATAGCCTTTACCAAAATAACAAGAACTAGGTAATAGTTTAGAGCCAAATGCTCTTTTCTTTTCTTTTTTGATGAAGGGAGGTCTAAAACGCCTTGGCTGTGAGGAGGAGAGAAGGGATATGAGGAAGGGGTCTTGGATATACTGTAGAGGACATATCTACACACAAAATTAACATGCCTGAATAAACTCCAGCACCATTCACGCCAGAGTTATTGCTTCTGGATGCCATGTTTACATGTGTACCCAGGACCATAGCATGTTGAACCGAGCCTGGCTCAGTGTCCTGCGGTTAGCCAGTAGGCAGCCTCTGCACTGAAGCACCCTTGTGCCACAACCAGCCCCATCATTGTCTGCACATGCATTGTAGTGCTGCAGGACAGTACTTATAAACATAAGTACTAACCCATGGTTGAATTTACTGCAGAGACTTTACTGCAGAGCTAATGAGGCAACTCTGCAGTAAACTTCTCATGTAGATTCACTCAGATGCTCTTAACTCAGTCCTCTGCCCCATGGGAACCCCATTACAGGACTCCATTTGTAATGATGATTAGACAAGGGAATGAATAAGGGATTGTTGTTCTCCAACGTATTCCCTCCATCCTCTCCAGAAACCACATCGGGACTCCAGGTTTTGTACCATTTTATACTGTAAGCGCATCTACATGTGCTATTAATGTAATTTAGGCTTACTGCACAGTAAAATAAGAGCAATAAGCATTCCCCAGGAACACATCTACATGTGTGCCATCTTGGGCACAGATTTGCTCCTTATGGGACTAGGCAGGTACAGGCCTGTTCCTGCCTTGTTCTGTCACACTGCAGCAACCAAGGGCAGCTGCAGGCATTGGCCAAAGCTGCCAGGGTGCCAGGGGGCTCCGAGGGCAGGCCTAGGCTAGCAGGAGGCTTTGGGGGGGAAGACTTGGCCTGTCATGGGGCTTGGGGGGCAGGCTCAAGCTGGCAGGGGCTTCAGGGGGGCAGGCTCAGCCTGGAAGAGGCTCCAGAGAATCTCAGCAGGTTCAGCAGGGGGCTGCGGGGTCAGGCTCAGGCTAGCATGGGACACTGTCCCAGAAGCCTGTGGCCAGCATGCCATGGATGCTCCCTGCCCTCACCACTTGCAGCAGTGGACAGGGAATCATGTCCATGAGGTGCTTGTGGGTCATCTCCTCATCCTCCACCCCCTTGCACTATGGTGTCTGAGTGGCTGTCCATGCTCACAGGGCAACCCCAAGATCACAAATACTATGGAAAGTTTCAAGAGACAGTATTTATTTCCTGTTCCAACAACAGACTCCCTTCCCAGCAACAGACTGCCTCTTTCCATTCCTGCTCAACAACAGACCCTACCACTAACCCCACCACTCACCACCAATAAAGTACCCTCTTCCCTGTGCAACTATGCACAGTGTGGTGTGCGCTCTCCTGGGTGGGGAGGTGCTTATGGGGCAGATCATGAGGAGAGGTGCCCAGCACCCCAGCCTCTTGCCACACCATCACAGATTTGGATGCTGAGGCAAGGCCAGTGGACTGGGGGCCTGGACAGGGGTGAGGACAGTTGCTGTCTAGACTGTGCAGTCTCCTCCCCCTTCTCTCCTATGGGGTTGGGGCCAGTAGGGCCCATGTGTGGTGCTGGCCCTGCTGTGGGCAACATCCACTCAGGGACCACATGGTGTCCAGACAAGGGGCATGGGGTGGCCCTGGCAGGGGGCCTAGCCACCAGGAGTCCTGCTCAGGAGCAGGGTTGGGGGGCCTTGGCTGTTGCAGATGGTGATGCATGTAATCCCAACCCATTAGGGGGCTTGGTACTGAGCCACAGGTGGTGACAGGGGTCAGACATGGCTAGGGCTGGAGGTTGTGCTGGGGATGGCTGCCAGTGGGGCCAGGGCTGGGGCCAGAGGCTGGGTTGTGAGCAACATGAAGGTGTCCAGCACTCAACAGTCCTCCTCTGTTGCTTTCACTGCCCAGGTCACCATGGTAGTATCCTGCTCCTGGGCCCTGAGCATCCACTCAAGGAAGGCAATGTGCCTCTACTACAGAGTGAGGAACCTGTCCTGGAAGGCATGTGGTCCTCCCCATCCCTCTTCAGCCTGAAACCTATGCTTTCCTGCAACTTGCACCACTGTCAGGAGGGGTATCTGTGCATATGCTATTAGTGCCTGACCTCTGCAGCCAAGGAGGAGATTGCCACTGCCTTCAATGAGTTTCTATGCATGTAACAGGTCCTTGGCTGCCTAGCTGGTAGGGTGTTGGCTGCTCAATAAAGTTCTGCACTGCCTCCCCAATCCCTGCATGTTAGAGGGGGAAACTCTGTGGGTAGGGAGAAGCTCACCCAGAGAGGGAGGGGAGGGGCAGTGAGGGGAGGGGAAGTGGGGCCCCACTCCCCCTGTGTAGGGCCTCTGGCTCCAAGTGTGCAGCCTGGGGGCAGGTGGGTGAGAAGGCATGGGCATGGATGGCCAAAACACCCCCTTCCCCTGCCCCACCCCAGCCCTCTTCCCTCTGCGGGGCTTACTGGATGGGCATAGCAGGCAGTCGTGGCAGTCTGAGTCTGTTCCTGAAGGCAGTGGCAGGCCAGGGGTCTAAAGGCCAGGTTGAGACAGCCAAGGAGCCATCCCTGCTATGTGGATGAAGAAAGTCCCAGCCACATGGCTCTGGTTCAAGCAGGAGGCTGGTCTCGCTAACTGGGCTCAGATTTGCACCCAGATCAGTGTCTACATGTATGCTACTATGCAGTAGCTACTGCATGGTTAATCTGCTACTTGTATATACAGGTAGTAGCCAAACACACGGTAAACTAATTTACTTTGCAATAAATTCTGTACACATGTAGATGTTGACACTTTATTGTGCAGTATATTAGTCTACTGTGCAGTAAAGCATCTTGGGTACATGCATCTTCTTTCTCTCAATACTTTGAGAAACCTATTTTGGCATTAAGGAAATAAAAGTGCACAAAAGTTGTGGATTGGGCTGGCAAGGGTAACAAACCATACCTTACTATACATCTGGAGAAGTAATGAACGTTGGCCTTTCTCCCAACACATCTCATATGGGAGAAACGAACCAGAAGCTATATCAATGTCCATCTTCCTGTCCAATATTTGAACCAAAGAACTCTCTGGGAAGACACACTTCCATTGCAAGAAAATAAGCTGGCAAAAGTCTAGATTGCAAGAAAATCCAGTTAATTAGAAATGGATTTTGTTAGATAAAACAGTGATTAAACCTGAATTTGATCTATTTTTGTTTGCTGTACTGCACTGTAATTAAGGTTTAGAGTATAAAAATCAAAATGAATACCTGAAGTATTTTCTTCCTTTTGACAATCTAAAGCTTTCCCTTTTATTGCCTGTTTACAGCTACTGCAGAACTGCAAAACTTTCATATTTCGGTAATATTAAGTATATTGTTGAGGGAAGAAAAGAGCACAGCTTCTCTCTCTCAGGTAGATGCTGAATAAATATAGTTTTTCATAGATGAAACATGACATCAAAGATCTCTTAACTTTTCAAAATATTTTGAATGAAATCTTGTAAAGAAAGATATTTTAAGTGAATGCAGCTACATTTTTAGTACAAAAGATGAAAAAATGGAAATATAAGACACATCTTTTTCTAAATATTCTTAAATAAATACGTCATGCTGTGTGACTCCTCTCAGTATAAATTTATAGGCAGTTCTACTGTCTGAGTCTATATTATCACAATTTTTATAAAATATACAATAGAAAAATGCTGCACTTATATAAGGAAATGTGACTATTTATGTTAAACACTTCTGAGAAGAAATACAAGTCTGCTACAGTAACAGTCAAAATTACAGTTTCGCCCTACATAGCCGTCTGATATAGTCATCTCAGGTAGCCACATACCACATAAAGCATGCTGACTGTGCTAATGGAGTACATAAAATAATCACAAATAGTGCTTACACAGTGAAGTCTTGAGTGGACTTCAAAATTAGTATTTTTATAGTAATTAACCTTTAATGAACTTTCTTTTTCAATTTATTTAATGGGAATTTAATTGTGCAGTTTAGAGTATTTGTTTGTTTACCTGATGCAAATAACATAGATTTTTAAGTCATAAGATTATAGAGTCATATGTTTTAGAACAGCCCTGTGGGCTGAGTGAGTGGTACAAGGTTGGTTGGGCTACAGACGTACCTTCTCCTCCTGATCTGCCATGGCCTGACTCTGTGTGTCGGCCCAACCCCACACTCCAAATGCAGCCATTGGTCCAACTTGACTGTATGGTGGGCCAGTAGTAGGCAGTCTGGTGTTGAGCCACCCTTCTCACTGTGTGTGACCAAAACCAAGCTTCGGATGCCTCCCGAGGGGTGCCAGCTTTTGGCCAACATCCTTCCCAGAGCATACCCACAAGCCTGGGGTGACCTCTGCCACCACCCGAGCTCCAGTCTCTGTTACTGCCACTTGGGGTACACAGGCCCTGTAAACCTAGGGGTTGCTTAGTCCCAGAAAGTTATATCTGGGTGCTTCTTATAGCCTGAAGCATAGAAAATAGCTTCCCTTAGTTAGCTGAGCAAAGGGAGCAGAAAGGCTTGCCTAATCCCTCTCAAACTTTTACTGCCAGGCTTACTCTGATAGATAGCTTTATTGACTAGAGAGAGAAGGCATAGGGAAGGAATACAAACCAAAAAGAATATCTGAAAGAAAACAGCCATGAACAAAACAGTATAAGGGGCTTGTTGGCTCTTTTAGTATGTGTCTAGAACACTTAGATTTAAGCTACTAGCTACAATTCAGATAAGTTACTCACAGTAACATCCAGAGGATTCTGGAGGAATATGGTTTGATTTTGTGTCAAGAAGATGTCTGCTCCCCCCTGCACCCAACATGGAGGGACCCTCTTAAATAGCCCTACTGACCTCATCACTTGGGCCCAATCAGGGACAGGTGGTATTTGACGCTGACCAATGAATTTGAAAAACATCAGCATTACCTATTGGAGTGGCATTGGCTTAAGCCTAGCCCCCATGCTGTGTAGTCAGAACTCAGAACAATGATGAGGTTACATCCACCCCTGCTGACCTGAGCCAGGTCATGTACGCAGCAAACAACCAAGTTGGCAGACATATGAGAAGACAAAGAATGAGAAAGAAGAAAAGAAAAAAGAACTGAAGTGAGGGAGCAGAGCCACAGGCTCTAAAAGTTCTTTGTTACAGGCTGTTATATGGCCTGAGGGGCAATCCACAGGGTCCAGAAATTTGGTGGCAGGGGAGCAGTGCCAGTGTTAATTCCTGTTGCAATTGCATAGAGCTGTGGTAATTAACGTTGCCACCACTCCCCTGATGCCAGTTTCTAGACCCCTCAGGAGCCCCATGGCTGAATGACATGGCTCCATGGACTGGATCTAGCCGGAAGGCTGTAGGTTGAGGATTACTGTTTTAAAGTATAATCTGACCTCTTCAGGCACTGAAGGACTAACTTGCCTGATTCCTAAGCAGTCAAGAAAGGAATGGAGCATTTCTCTAGAAAATGAGTGCACGCTGACTCAAGACAATCTTTTTGTTACATTTTATATTTAATACCAATATATATTTTGTTATTACCAGGAATCTGGGTTTTCTGTTCACTGAGGAAAAATGCAGATTTTTTTCCTTTAATGGATATTCTTGAAAGGTGGCTAGCCTTGAAATCTCATGAGGTTCAATAAGGACAAATGCAAAGTCCTGCACTTAGCACAGAAGAATCCTATGTACCACTACAGCCTGGGGACTGACTGGCTAAACAGCAGCTCTGCAGAAAAGGACCTGGGGGTTACAGTGGACAATAAGATGGATATTCTTTCAAGGCTAGCCACCTTTCAAGACTGCCTGATGCTCACCTTCTGAAGAAAATCTTCTACGGTGAACTGTAAAATGGAGTACGCTCGTGACCATTCAGCCTGGAGGTCATCAATTCAGAACAGAGCACTGGCCTTCAAACAGTAACACATGGCAGAACCAATGAGGAAATGTGTGGCCAGGAAAACAAAAACCTCTCATACTCAGTCCTCATCGCTTTCCTGCCCCTGCTGCAGAAGATCATTTAAGGCAGAGATTGGGCTTATAAATTACCTATGTACCCATACGACCTAGCCTCCACCCCTCTCCTTTCTCTTTCTTCTCTTTTTTTTCTCCTTTTTTCTTTTTTCCCTCCCTGTTTCTTTCCATTTCTTTTCTTTCTTCTCCCCACTGCTCCCCGGCACTGGATGTGGCTGTCTTTGCCCACGAAGGACTACAACACACAAAGATAGATATGATGGATATGAGTCATCATTGGAGGGCCAGGAACTGGGCAGTCACTGCCAGGGCCAGGGACTGGGGCAGCCATAACATGGGGACGCAAACTGGTCATGGAGAAAGCTACTGTGTGCTGTCTCTGCACTTGCTACACTTTCTGCTGAGCAAGGAAGAGGCTGGCCAGAGAGCAGAGTGTGGGCCTGGCTTTTAAACATGCCCACCATGTTCTGACAGCTGCAGCTGTAGCTGGAACCTGAAGCTGCCCTCAGTGGCCTCAGGGGCACATTTAAGGGCTTCAGGGGCCTGGGAGCAAATCTTCTTCCTAATCCCTGCATGTGTAGACACCTACCCAAAAACCCAAACTCTGCAGTATCTTACTGCACAGTAAATCTAGGCTGCAGTAAATGCATATGTAGACACACCCTGTATCTATTAAACGATATCAGATTTGTTAACACAATATATACAGCTTCTTTTTCTGCATCTTGGGAAATATTTATCAACAGTCTTCATTTTTCACCAATGTTCAGAGCATTTGAAAACATTTCTAATACACACCTGCATTTTATATTCCCTACCTTTGTTCTACCGAAGTTTCAAGTTACACTTAGCAAAAAACTGAAAGTTTTTCACATGGTTGGATCTTGCTGAAGTTCTTCTGTATGAACTTTTATGAAAAGCTTTAAAGTAGCTTCTTCAATATCCTCTTGACTCAGGAAGATTAAAACTAAGTTTAAGAATCAGCAAGTTATTTTGTTGTTAAAGAATGAGCCAAGAATCATAGCTTATGGTTCTTTCACGAGCATAATCCCTTATAGCCTTTTTTCCCTCTATATATGCACAGAGTTGCTGATGACTGAATGAAAATAGGATTTAATGGGATTTAGTAACACTTTCAGTAAAAAAGCCTGAACTTAATACAAGAGCTCTAGTGGGAATTCTTGCCCAAAGATATTTTTAACTATTACCTAAGCAATAAAAAGTATACACGGTAGAGGTCCAACTCCGAAGTAAAGAAAATAAGTATGATACATTTATTCCTAAATTTGATTTCAGTGTTCACATTAATAGAATCTGGAATACCAAACTCACAGACACTAAGCCCATGTTTAGCCTTCTCAAAGCTTTGTCACATCTGTCCTTCCTCTTGCTTCTGACTTTAAAGCACTGTGAATTTGTGTTTGCTGGGCCTGGCAACACTGAATGGTTTTAACCAGTACTTTGGTCAGCTCTCAAAAATTATGAAGCAGCTGTCAGCTACAGGCAAGGTCCTTTGAGGACATGTGATAGCTTTTATTATACCAACTGAGTATTTGGAAAAATGTTCTTAGCAAGCTTTCGGGCATAGTTGCCCTTCATTAGGCATAAGGAGTCTCTGCTGGTTTGAGACGCCAATGAATGAGAGATGCTAAAAGCGTGGAGGGACATCAGCAAAAATGTAAATAGGTAGAGATAAAAGTGTAGCGATCCCTCCACACTTTTAGCATCTCTCATGGATGCATGTCTTGTTGGGATCATTTGACCCCAGCAGACTTTCTGCCTATGGCAGGGGGCCTGTACTGGATGATCTAATGGGGTCCCTTCCAGACGCTAATGTTTATAAAATCTATGAAATTTATGAACTTGGCTTCAGATCTGGTGTCGCAATCTTCAAATACCCAATTCCTGTTTCAGCACACTAAGGCAATTATAATGTAAGCCTGAAACAAATTTGCTTTGGTGAGTTGTTTTGATGCTGGAGAACCAGGTTTTAATAAACGCCCTTCTGGGACACACACTGACCCTGGATTCAATCAGATGCACCTTTGAAAGACATGCCCAGAATGGTTGGAGCTGATGGGCACTCCTGAAGGCATGAGAACATCCTGGTTATGTGTCTCAAAGGTGTCTGCTGCTTGACCACTGAGAACAGACTGAGATGGTCCTAAGGTCAACTCCCTGACTGAAAGTGGCTTTTTGTTTTACTAGCATTTTTATGTGAAACACCCAGCAAAGATCTTTTGAAATGAATAAAGGGATAGGGAATGAGTAAACATGGGGGAAAATGTCCCTTGTCTTGGATTTGAGTATGACAGTTGTGGGGGAGGGGTTGGGGGCAGGCCAGAGCCACAGCTGCTGCCTGCCTCCCACTGCCTCTGCCCCTCTGCCCGTCTGCAGCCTTGGTCCCACTGTCTCTGCCACAACACTGCTGGCATTAGTCAAGATGGATGCTGAAATTACAATTCATAGACAATCGATGCAAGTCACCTATATATGCTGCAATTCTTTCCTCTGGCAACTGATTTCACTGATTGAAATGGAACCTGTGAATGGTTTTGGATGCATTGGTGCAAAGTGATATTTTAGCAATTTGAGAATCTTGTGGTATGATATGGTACGGGGTTTGCCTGGGGACACAAGGGAGCAAATATCTAATATCAAAAACTGAGCCAACGACGCTCAGTAGAACTGCACATTTCTGGTTGTCAGTAATCTTACTAGCTTTCAGATAAAAGTCTAGCCAATCAGCGTAAGAGTCATAGGTGGACAAACCTGGCTACATCAAATTCTTCAGTGTGGCCTGAAGTAGCTATATTGAGTAGAGAGCAACTACACAGGCTAATATATGGGAGGAAAAGAATTGAGGCCCCTTCTCACTTGCTACATGGATCACTGAACGTTTATTTTCTTTTGTTAGTTTGACTGAAGCACTAGAAGCTTTCCTACCCACTGGGATGTCATCCTTGTCACCAGTGTTGTGTATCTGTGGGGTTCTTGTCCCAGAGAGATCACACAAGGAAGAACAGGGGAACCATCTTTATTAACAACTACCATTTCCTAATACTGTATGGGTAAAGCAGAACGGCAAACAGGAACACTCAGTAATGCAATTCAGGCAGTGATCTCTGCTTAAGAGTGCAGAACATACATACAGACACTCAATTATCCATACCAATCCTTAAGTCCTTTTCAGAGTCCCTGATTGAGGGCACAGTTCCCCATTCTGCAGGTATGGCCTGCATTCCTTGTTCCTAGGTATTCACCTTTTTATTTGACTATATTAGAAAGCATTTTTGTTTGACTGAGCTTAACAATCAAACCAGTCCCATCTGTGTGACTGTCTCATCTTCATCATTATTTATTAATGTTTATTTTATTAACAAATTTTATCAGCAGTAATTTCATATATGCTCTAGATCACTGATGAAAATATTGAAAAGTGTCAGGCATGGTGTCAGTCTCTACAGTGTTGATTGGCATTGATTATCTTTCAATCTTTTAATATATTATCAACTGAATCCTCTTTGACTGGCTTATAATTTCCCAGGACAATCTGTTTGCTCTTTTAAAATTAATTCACATTCACACACTTTCAGGCTTCTGGATTTTTCCTGGTATTCCAAGACGTAATAGTAATTAAGATCCAATATTCTTTGACCTCTCGTATTTTGACAACTCTTGTGGCAGCAAAACACCAACCACTATTGTTTTTACTGGTGGCAGGTTAGATTGTGTGACATGGACAACTATGTAGTTTTAGTAATAGGTTAGACAAGGACTTGTATGGGATGGTTTTGAAACGGATGATTTTGCCTGTTGAAGGGTTGGACTTGATGACCACTGGAGGTCCATTCCTGTCCTATTTTCTATGATTCTATGATTCTATCAACAGATCTGGGATCTCCCTAGTCAGGTTTCATAGGGTACAGGTTATCTGGGCCTGCTAATTAAAAGTGTTAACCTCTAATAAAAGTTGTTTAGCATCACCCTTGCATAATAACCTAGCCATAACTAGGTGAACTAAAGTGACCCCTCCATATGACCTGGACTAAATATATGAAATGCTCTCTCAGCTGCTGAATAAACCTTTTTGTAGGGGGCTCAGGCTCGTTAATAGATTGGGCCCATTGTTGCCAGTGAATATTATTTTAACTGATAATGCTGATTGTTGGATCTGTATAATATTCAAGCATGACAGCATATTTGTTTGGGAATGTATGTAAATGCATGCTAATTTAAATGGGTTATTTGGCAGACTAAAGGAATCCCTATTTAGTAGCAGATGAACAAGGTATCCGAGAGGCATACAAATTAGAATAATATTATACGAAGTCTGATTAACTTTTTGTGGACCCAATGTAGCTGTTTGCTCATTGTTCAAAATCTGCACAGTGAATTTTTCCCTCTCTGCTACATCATCTGGAAGAGATCAGGTGGCAAACATGTAAAGACTCACTTCATTCATACAACTATTCCAACACATGCAGTAATTGTATAGTGTCATGAGACTTAGACAAAGTGCTAATTAGTCCTGTTAAAAATCATTCATGCTTGATCTAAGTCCAACTGTGAATGATGTGCCATAGAATAGGTGATTTACATAACACGTAATAGACTATGGGATTATATAAAGGAAGATTCATTTTACATTTGAAGTGACTAAGGGGGTGAATTATAAACTACCAAATGAACCTTAACTGAGAATTCTTTTGGGTTCTGCAGATTCTGCTGTTCAGCCTTAGCACATTGTTACTGTAGGAATATGTGATTTCAGTTCAGGCAATGCAGGTGTTACATCTAGATTTGGAACAATCTACTGATGGAAACACACCATCCATCAAAGTGCTTTTGTAACCAGAAATGAGCACTCACCTAGGAAGAATTGCAAATGGCTGCCCACCTTAGAAATAAATATTATGAATTTAAGGCCACAACATTATTTTTTTTAAAGACAATTTTTGGTCTCTATTTTGATTTTTGACCTTTCCCTGCCCATTCCCAATGTGAGTGATATTCAGTGTATCCTATCTTTCCAGCTGTACTGTGAAATCTGATGTTGGTCTTTTGGTGCTGCCTGTTAGGGCTGTGTGAAGTGTCTGTGGCTGATTCGATTCAGAGGAGATTTGGCCTGATTTGGGGACTGAATCTCTGAATCCGAATTGAATCGGGAGACCAAGTAAAAGTTCCCAATCGATTCGAGCCATCCAAATCAATTCTGAAAAGCTTCAGAAAAAGATCCGGCTGATTTGGAGATTCAGCCACAGAATAAACAGGAAGCTGACAGCTGCCTCCAGCTGGTAAATCTGTTGGGGTTGGGGGAGGGGGGAGGGAAGGGGTGTGGGGAAGGGAGGGATTGGGGCTGGGACTGGGACAAGCTGCTCAGTCAAGGCAGGGGGCGCATTACTCAGGGAGGGTATGTGGGGGGTGTGGGATGCGGGCATGGCAGTACTGGGAGCGGGGGCTATGTCCTGCTGTTGCTTGGAGTGAGCCATGCCTGCATCGCACCCCCCATGCCGGTTGGACAAGAGGCAGCAGGGAAGAGCCCCCATTTCTCCCTCTGCTGGGCCAGAGGCAGGCACAGCCAGAAGAGCTGTGGGAGAAGCCCTCATGATTGCCTTGCCCGGCCCCATCCCCCACCCAGCTCTAGCCTCCTGGCACTTAAAAAAAAACAAAAAACCCCACTTTGGCTGCAGAAGCAGCAATTGGGGCCTCTAGGTGCTTGTGGCAGAGCCCCCACATGCAGTGCAGGGCAGCAGGGATTGTCCCCCCTGCACCTGGCACCTGCAGGGCAGTTGCTGTATGGCAGGGGTACAGGATGGCTCAGCAGGGTGCCATGTGCTGTCTGGAAGCTGAGGCAGCTCCACAAGACAGCCAGAGCTCACAGTTTGATTCCCCAGCTCTCTGGTCATTCCTCCAGCCCTTCCCAGGGGAGCGTGGCCCCCAGATCTGCACACAGGCTGCTGCTGACAGCTGGGGAAATAGCCCAGAGCTGCCACCATCCCCAGTTGGCAGCCTGCTGTCATCTTGCATCAACCCAGCAACCCCCCGGAAGAGCTGGGGGAAAGATCGGGGAGCTGGGGAATCGAACCAGGAACTGGGAGAAAGTTCAGCTCCCTCTTTGATTCCTCAGTCCCCAGTTCAATTCCCCAGCCTAAGGTTCAATTCCCCAGCCCCTGGTTCTATTTGCCTGGGAGCTTGGGTGGCTCCACATGTCAGCTGGAGCCCAGCACCACTCAACCCCAGTAGCCCCAGCTCCCAGACAGTGCACGGTGCCCTGCCAAGCCACGCTGCACCCACGCCGTGGGGCTGCTGCCGTGCAGGTGCCAAGTGGTGGGGGGGCAGGGCAATCCCCACTGCCCCCTGCTGCTCTGTACTGCATGGGGTGTGGGGTGAGGCGGGGCTCTGCCATGAGCACCCAGAGGCCCCAGTCATGGCTCCTGCCGCTGGTGAATGTGTGGCTTTTTTTTTTTTTCAAAGTGACAGGACTAGCCTGGGGCCAGGCAGGGGATGGGGCCAGGCAGGGCAGCCATGGGGGCTTCTCCCATGGCTCCCCCCACCCAGGGATAGGCAGGCACAGCCAGAGGAGCTGTGGGAGAACCTGCTGTGCCTGTCTCTCCCCAGCTGATCTGAATCTTTGAATCTCCCCAAATCAGCACTGAATCTTTTGAAGCTGATTCGGCCGAATCAATTAAGGAGAGTGATCCAAATCTCCAAATCGAATCGCTGTCCTCTGAATTGGCCGAATACGAATCAAATACTTCCCTATTCACACAGGCCTACTGCCTATCCCTTACTGCCTCTTCTGCTTATCCTTTGTCCAGCTTTCAGAAGCATTCCTGCTACCTCCAAAGCAATCCTCTTCTCAGAGTCCCTACTTCAGTTCTGCCCCCTCAGATTGATTCTGAACATTGGTATCTTCCCTGTGTCCACCTAGCCCCATTAGTCCACACTCAGTATCTCAAATCTAACTGCAGCCCACTAGCAGAGAGAAGCCTGTGATCAGAAAATGAATCATAAAGGTCAAGAGAAGAGACAGTGCTGATTGTTAGGCAAAGATAAGCCTAAGAGAACATGGATCCAGTGAACTGGGACCCAATACAGCTGCTTGGTAACTTAAATAGGAAAGTAGTGGTAATAAGGTTTCTTTGCTCTTAATTCCCTGCAAAGATTAAATGAAACCAATAAAGAGGCACACAAACATATACACACAAATCCCAGCAGAAGATAGGGTAGCTTTTCTTGTTGTTCTGTGGTTTTCAACCTTTTGAAAAGGTTGAAAAAGCAGGCTGAGAAAAAAAAAATCAGAGCCTCTAACTGGTTCCTGCTTGCTTTGTTAAAGATCTGAGGTACATTATATAATAAGAGGATCCTTTTCTTTTTTATGAATGTATTTGCCTGATTGAGTTCAGATAACACAGTCAACATTATGGATACATCAGGGCTGAGATACTAGATGTGGGTAGGCACAATTAAAAATACCCCTCCCCTGGTCCCTTTTCATATGGTATTCCAGAAAAAACAAGGGCTATTCAGGTATTTGCCCACAAATTATACTGTTTGAGGATGCATACAGTGGTAGCTCATTAGTATTCAGCACCCCTGCTACAATGTGTAGGAGAAAGGAGGGAAAGAACAAATCCAAACCAGAGGAGCTAGAGAAAAATAGAAAGTACTGAAAAAAAAAGCATGTTGTTAATTGAATTGGAGAGGAGGAGGAGGGCAGTGACAGCCTGCAGTGCTTTGTTTATGAAAACATTCTCCAAGTGATCCACGTCTTTCATGAACAAGATAACTGTACATAGTACCACCCATCCTATATTGCCAGCACTTCATTTCACGTGAGATAAGTCATTAATGAACAAGGTTTCAACTAGCTATGGTCGGCAAACTACTAAGCATCTTTAACTGTTCTCATGATGTCATTACTGCTGATTATCTGCTAAAGTGTTTCCTAATTAAACTATGCTATAGTTTTCTTGCCTCTCACAGCCTTCTATCCCAAGTCTAAACAATGTAGCTGGGACAACACCTTTCAGCAGAAATACATGTAGTAGTGATCCATGTCACTTTCAGATGTGTCACAATGATGACAGAAATAGGCTTCATTTTGAGAAAACTTGGAAGATGTCTTAAAACTATGCCCAGTGATATCCAAAGCTTTAGAACCTGCAAAGCTAGTTGGAAACATGGAAAAAACAGGTTTTTCTTAAGAGGTTTCTCAGGAGGGGTCACACCCGTCCACAGATCAACCACCCTAATTAGGGGGTTGGACCCATAAATCATTAGATTCTTAAAGTCTCATAAAGATTCTTTATGTTGTATTTTGGAGCTTCTTGTTGATTTGTATCTCCCTCTGGCATAGGTGCTTGTTTCCCATTTCCACATTCATTGAGAAAGGTTCCTTTGACTCTGCACAAGCTCTCATCCCTTTATCTCTTCCTCTGCCCATTGCCTGCCCCCATCCTCAGTGTGTTCTGCCTCTGGAATGTCATCTCTGCTCCTTCTCCTGTAATTCACTCTCCCTTCCCTGGCCTGGAATGAACAAGTAGGGAGCAGCAGGATTCTTTTCTCAAAATGGATGTCACAGGAAGTAATTCTCTTTGCTTACAGGAAAGGGTAGGAAAGGAGAAATACAGCTGATAGGCTTTTTCTGTGCCGTTCCCCCTCCCCCCCCCAGCATATCCATAAGAAAAGAACAATGCCAAATTGCCTAGCTGGATCTTCTTGTGGTATCACCAGACTGACTGCGACCCTGGCTTAAATTCTGTCATACACATCAGGGATGTTGTTTTTCATCCATAGGGAGCAGGAAGGATTCCACCCTCCCAGCCCTACCTTCCATTTCCATTAATTATTCTGGCTTGTTTTTGTCTTTCTCTGAATCATTGGGCATTGACAGCTAGCAATAGGCATGTTGGGCACCATCACACTTCCCCTCTTGCTCCCCAAGCCCACCCAGGGGCACACACTAGGGTTGTGGGGGGAAATGGCATGAGGAAGAGAGTTGACTCATTTTAATCAAATGTGAAAACTGTCAAAGTGTTAATCTGTTTACTTATTTAAAAACTGTGGAATGCTTCCACTCTGGAACTTGGAAACTACTTCTCAGTTAATGTTGAGAGAGTGGGGAAGGCGGTGGGAAGCCATGGGGGCTCAACTTAACAAACACAAAACCTTGGGATGGCAGGGGGAATGCCATGTGTGAAATTGATGCCCCTCAGTTTAATTAAATATTGCAGCTGCCTGATTTTTTGTGTGTATAATAAATGAAAACTGTGGACTTTTGCCTGCTCTAGTATTTAGACCCAAGCCCAGGGGGCTGCCTATCTTTGCAGAGGCGGGGCTGCTCCTCTGCAGTGGGACCCAGGTCCATAATGGCTTGGCCTGGCAGGTTGGTGGTCCTTGCCCCCCTGTTCTGAATGCTCTCTCACCCTTCCAGGACTGGTTAAGAACCTGTTTTGGGTCCTGCATCTACACTGGAGAATGCCAGTGGCCGGGGTAGTGAGTTGGCTCTGGATTCAGCAGCCGAATCTCCAAATCCGAATCGCCTTGGGAGACCTACTAAAATTTTCGAATTGAATTGGAAGCCTCGGAGAGATTCAGAGATTCAGCCATAGACTATACAGGCAGTGTCCTCAACAACACCAGACACAGCTGTCCCCAGCTGGTAAGTCTGTTGTGGTGGGCATAGGGGGGAGGGAAGGGGCATGGGGTTGGCAAATCAACACCCTCACAGCAAAGGAGGGATTGGGGCTGGGGCTGGGACAAGCTGCCCAGCTTGGGTGGGGGAGTGGGACTTGGGGAGTGGGCTTCACGCCACTGCATGGTGCCATATGCCACTGGTCCAGGAGCTGCTGTTCTGGTGGCTGCTTTGGCAGCTCTTGCCACTGGTCCAGGAAGGCATGGGAGTGGGCATGTGCACCATTCAGGATGTGGTCTGGGGCCAGAGAGGGAGGCGTTAAACACACCTTCCTCTGCTCAAACTTTCTGCTAGTTGTGACTGTGGACTACAAATCCCAGAGGCACCTGGAAACAGGAAGAGGAAGTGATGAGCAACCCTGCAGAGTCCTGCTGCTGTAATTTTGGATTGCAAATCTCAACTTTGGGACCAGCAGGAAGAGGAAGCAAACACACAGCCTATTTGCCAGAGAGCTGTGTGCTAGCACCCCCCCCGGCTTTTGGCCGGAGCCACTGCAAGCATGTGGCTGCGTTTCTTTAAACAAAGATAAATGTCTGGTCACTTCTGTTTCAGTTTAATCTCTGCAGTTTAGATTAACCTGCAAAGACTGAATCAATTCAGCCTCACGCTTTTTGACCATCTGTACTTAGCTTAAAAGTTCAGAAGTTTCTTTTCCTATTCTGCTCTCAACCAGAACTTTAGAAGTTGGAGCACAGAAGAATGTACCCTTTTATATGATGGGGGAAAGAAGGGATATATATATATTTTTTGCTCCCTTTATGTAAATGTAATGCTCCCCTCAGGTTATCTGTTAGATATTTTGTCTTAATGGATACATTTAGAACAAAGGGATTGTTAAAGGAACTAAATGGGGAAAGCAAACCAGTAGTGCATGCGCGTGCACACACACACACACACACACACGCACACACACACACACACACACACACACACTTGCCCCTACCTAAATGTAACAAGGCTAAAGATGTTCCCCAAGGCTAAACCTGAGATGAAAGGGGAGCCTAAACTTTGAAGATGGTAGCCAGAGGAAAGACGGGAGACTGGGTAAGCTTCAGCAAGATCCAACAGTCTACAAAGGAAGTAGACAAAAATAATGTGAACACAGTATCACTAGGGTCATTTTCATGGGAGATAACTGGGTTGACAGAGATATGTGAAAGCTTGCAAGGAAAGATTAAATGTGCAGCAAAGGGAAATTCATATAGATTTTCATTTTATTCCTTTATTCTTCATAAAGGGAAAACATACTTTGTTTTGGAGGTCCTATTCTGAAGTATTTGAACCATTTTCCTGTGTCCCCCTGAGGGTACAAAAGTTCTCTTGGGATAGGTTCTTTCCTATGAATAATTTAACTAAGTAGTACCTTGCCTTCTTTCATAGCTTTATTTCTGTTTGGGTGCAATAAGAAACCTAAATCCCCACTTTGCTTTTCTTCTTTGCCTTCTGGAGTCTTTGAAAACTTGGGTATACGCCATGAACATACATTTTGAAACATCAGTGATTGTGGGTAGATACTGCACCTTTGAGGTCTGAAGAATAGTAGCTGGTAGGTTTGTTAACTGTATGCCATTACTGTTGAAGCTGGCTGAAGACTTAATCAGGGAGACAACTGGATACAACTTTTAATAAAGACCTGATGCTGGTGATTCCCTATTTGTGTTTCGGGTTATGCAAATATTTCTTGTTACTATTACTCTGATCCAGTTCATTTAAAATGCATGTCCTATTTGTATCCAGAGACAAGTTTGCTGAGTGTGTCCTGGATGAACAGCTGTTTTGTGTCATTTAGACTCCTGCCAGATGTGCAGGTAGAGGCGCGATGGGATCTGATGTTTAATCCACACAATCACATTTCCTGTCATGTGGCATATGCATGGCAGTAGGTGTGATGTGGGATTGATCATTGGATCCCATCATGACTTATTACTGATGCAGGGGGTGCCTGAGATCATGAGCCTGGGCTTCGCCTCCACTAGTAAGTAGAAATTCCTGTGGGTGTAAGCCCCGTCTGCTGATAGGGCGTATAGCTATGGGAACACATGGTGCACCCCCTATGGCTTGGTGCCCCATCAGCTGGTGGGGCTCCCAGCCATGGGATGTACTTGACCATACATTCAGTTAAAAGTGCCAGAAGAATCTGCATTATATATATATATATTGTGGAATAACTTTGTGGTGTATTCTATGTTTTATGGAGGCATTATTTACTTTAGTGTTTGGCCATGTTACAACTTAAGACATGATTGGGCATGTCTACAAGAGATGCTTTACTGCACAGTAGAGCAAATTACCATCTACACATGCAGAACTTTACTTCACAGTAATTTGCTCTACTCGGCAGTTAATTTGCTATCAGCAAATGCCAATAGCAAATTAACTGCTGAGCAATTACAGCATAGTCAGGCACATGTAGATGGCTGACTGGGAGCAACTTTGCTCCTGGTCAGTCAGGCAGCAGGAGATGGTAGATTGCAGGGGGTGGGAGATTGCTCTCTGTCCTTGAGAGCTGCCTGTTGCTGGGGTGGTGTCCACCACTGGAGCCAAGGGGTGAGGGGTCAATGTCCCCTTGCCCCAGCAGCAGGGAGCTTCCAGCCCAGGCTCCATGATTGTGATCACAGACCAGGGTCTGGGAGATTGCTCCCTGCCCCTGGGAGCTGCCTGCTGCTGGGAAAGGCTCCACTAGGAGACCCCAGGTAGGAACAATGCCTCCCTACCCCAGCCATGATCACAGATCTGGGGATGGGAGCTTCCTGATGTGGGGGGCATGGGGACATTGTCCCTGCTTAGGCTCCAGTGGTAGAGTCTTCCCCAGCAGCAGGCAGCTCCTGGGGGTCAGGGAACAATTTCTCAGCCCCAATCAATGATTGCAGAACTGGGGTGGGGTGCTCTTTGTAAAGGGAAAATTCCCTGCCCAGCATAGAGCTGGCTGGAACCTGCCCAAGACTAAAACATTTCCCAGCCAGTCCCAGGCTGTGTGGGGAAGTTTGCACATGCAGCCTGGGGCAGGCTAGGAACTGTCCTTTTTTGGGCAGTCCTCAGCCAGCTCTGGCCTACACATTTAGACTTCCCCATGGAGCCCAGGGCTGGCCAGGAACTGTCCTAGTCTGAGGTGGGTCCCAGCCCCTAAGCTTCTTCCTAGCCCCACTGCCATGATTGGGCAATTAAGACAGACATGGGGCTTGGAAAGAGCTTCAGGGGAGGGGTGGATCCCAGGCCCCTGCCTTGATCTGCCAATGGGGCAGCTAGCAGTGAGCCCCCAGCTGGACAGGGATTGCCTGCCCAGCCAGGAGCTCACTGCTAGCTGCCCCACCAGCAGATCAGGGAAAGGGGCTGGGACCTCCCCCTCCCCCTCTCCCTCCTCTGCAGCTCTTTCCAAGCCTCCTGTCCTTGAGCTGAAGCTAGAGATGTATTGAAAAAGTCAACAGAAGACTGTGGCATTGGTGCCATCGTGAAGGCTTCAGATTCTTCGATCACAGTCCAGACTTCAGAGAGAGGCAACAGTTTGTTGGGAAAGAATGGCCTCCACCTTGCTCTGATGGGAAAGAAGCTCTTCTTGGCCAGAATAGCTGACCTGCTTGATAGGGCTTTAAACTAAGATCACTGGGGGACAGGTGGAAAATTACTAGTGCAAGCCCTGCAAGTGACAACCACAGAATCAGCTGGTCAGGTAACACAACAGAACTCACTCCTACCCTGCCCAAGGATGAGACTCTTCTAAGAGGATAAGGAAGCCCAGGACTTCCGGTGGCAGGCTTAGCTGCCTGTACACAAATGCCATGGGCATGGGGAGCAAACAGGAGGAACTGGGCTTTCTGCTAAGCAAAAATGAATATGATCTCATAGGGATAGCAGAGACCTGGTGGGACTTCACCTATGACTGGACCAGAGGTATTGATGGCTACATCTTGAACAGGAGGGATCATGTTGCAAGGAAGGGTACAGGTGTAGCTCTCTATGTGAAGGAGCAGTACACTTCCCTACAGGCAGAGATTGGCACCCAAGAAGGGTGACTTGAGATCCTCTGGGTTAGAACACGGGGAGAACATGGTGAAGGGGAAAGAACTGTAGGAGTCTGTTACAGACTTCCTCAGCAGGAGGAAGAGATTGACCATGAATTTGCTAGGGAATGGGCAGAGGCTGTATGCTCTCAGTGCATGGTTGTTATGGGCAATTTCAACCACCCTGACATCTCATGGGAAGAGCATTCAACCAAATCTGATCAGTTACAAACTTCCTCACTTGCATTGGTGAGCTCTATTTGACTCAAGAACAATAAGCCAACAAGAGATACGGTGCTGCTGGATCTGGCACTAGCCAAAAGGGATGATCTAGTCAGTGACCTGAGGGTTAAAGGGAAGCTTGGTGACAGTGATCATCAGTTGATCACTTTCTCTTTCTAACACAAAGCTGGAAAATCAATCAGCACTTCAAAAATTCTTGACTTTAGGAAAGCTGACTTTCACAAGCTCAGAAGGTTGTTTGCTGAGGCCCTGAGAGACCATGATCTGACAGGGAGGGGAGTTCATGATGAGCGGTTGCTCTTTAAGGATATTCATAGTTTCATAGTTGGTAGGGTTGGAAGGGACCTAAGCAGATCATCAAGTCTGACCCCCTGCCATGGGCAGGAAAGAATGCTGGGTTTGGTCAAACAACCCTGGCTAGGTGATTATCTAGCCTCTTTTTGAAGACCCCCAGGGTAGGAGTGAGCACTACTTCCCTTGGAAGTTGGTTCCGGATCCTAGCCGCCCTGACTGTTAAGTAGTGCCTCCTGATATCTAGCCTGAATCTACTCTCAGTCAACCTATGGCCGTTATTCCTTGTTACTCCTGGTAGTGCTCAGGGGAACAGGGACTCTCCCATAGCCTGCTGGTCCCCATTGGCCAGTTTGTGGATGGCCACCGCATCTCCTCTCAGCATTCTCTTGTGGAGGCTGAACAAATTCAGGTCCCATAGCCTCTGATCGTAGGGCCTGCCTTGCTGCCCCCTCATGGCCCTCCTCTGGATGCTGTCCACATCCCTCCTGAAGTGTGGCACCCAGAACTGGACACAGTACTCCAACTGCGGTCTGACCAGTGTTGCATAGAGAGGGAGGATCACCTCCTTGGACCTTCAAGCCAAGGTGAATCTGATTGTAAAACACAAGGAAAGTCAATTCCAGCCCATAAGAAAGGTAGCAAAGGGGTTGGTAAACCCTCTTGGCTCAGTAGGGAACCTCCTGACTCTGAAAAGAGAAGCTTATAAGGAATGGAAGTAGTAAACTACCACTAAGAAGGATTATGCAGCACTGGCCGCCGTTATAGGGAGTGGACCAGAAAAGCCAAGGCTGAAACCAAACTTAACTGGATACTAGAATCAAGGACAATAAAAAGTCCTCCTTCAAGTATGTGGGAAATTGGAAAAAAAAAACCAAGGGCAACATCAGACCCTTGCTGAACCAAATGGGGCAACTGACAACTGACACTCAGGAAAAAGCTAAACTCCTCAATGATTACTTTGTGTTTTTTTTCCATCAGCTTAAGGGTATCATCCTGCCTGACAGGATGCAGGACTACCAGGGTAAGGGCGATCATACATCTATAACTGATGAAGATCTTATGAGGGAACAACTTGAGAGGCTGGACATCCACAAGTCAGATGACTCAGATGAAATGCATTCAAGTGCTAAAAGAGTTGGCTGACATCAGAGCATGACCAATGGTGATGATATTTGGGAACTTGTGGCACTCAGGAGATGGCCTGAAGATTGGAAGAGGTCCAATGTGATGCCTATCTTCAAGGAAGGAAGGAAGATCCAGGGAACTACAGGCCAGTTAGTTTGACCTCAATCCCTGGAAAGATCTTGGAAAAAAACATCAATGAAACCATCATCAATAGTCTAACAGCAGGCAACATTCTGAGAGAGAGCCAACATGGCTTTGTTGTAGGTAGGTCTTGCTTGACCAACCTCATTTCCTTCTATGACCAGGTGATGCATCATCTGGACAAAGGAGAAGAGGTTGATGTCATATATTTAGATTTCAAAAAAGCCTTTGACTTGGTGTCCCATGATCTTCTCATGATAAAATTGAGGAACTGCCTTATGGTCCAATGGTTGAGGAACTGGCGCTGTGGTTGGACCCAGAGAATGCCAGTTGATGGAACCAAGTCAACTTAGCACATGGTGATCAGTGGCATTCCCCAGGTCTCGGTACTTGGACCAGTGCTCTTTAATATATTCATAAATGATCCAGATTCATGTGTCAGAAGGAGACTGGTTAAGCTCACAGACGACACAAAATGATGGGGAAGTGTGGTCATGTTAGAGGATAGGCTGGCAATTCAGGCTGACCTGGACAGGCTTGCAAGGTGGTTGGATCAAAATCTGATGACAGAGAAGTGCAAGGTGCTCCACCTTGGGAGAAAAAACCCACATCATACTTATAGGGTTGGCAGTGCTACACTCACTAGCACCATGACTGAAAGAGACTTGGGAGTCACGATTGACCACAAGATGAACATGAGCCACCAATACGATGCCACAACCAGAAACGTAATTAAAACTCTGGCTTGCATCTACCAATGCATCTCAAGCAAGACCTCAGAAGTCATTCTCCCACTTTACTGGGCTTTGGTGAGGCTGCAGCTAGAGTAGTGCATCCAATTCTGTGCTCCACACTTTAGAAAGGAGGTGGAGAAGCTTGATAATGTCCAGAGGACAGCCATGCATGTGATTCGAGGTTAAGAGAACAGGCCTTCTGAGGAGAGGCTGAGAGCCATGGGACTCTTCAGCCTGGAGAAGTGAAGGCTCAGGAGTGACTTGGTGGCAGCTTATAAATGTATAAGGGGTGTGCATCAGGAACTGGGAGAATGTTCATCAGGGTACCCCAAGGAAAGACAAAGTCTAATGGTTACAAACTGCTGGAAGACTGTTTTAGACTGGACATAAGGAAAAATTTCTTTCTGTTCAATTCTCCAGAGTCTAGAATAGATTCTCTGTGGAAGTGGTATAAGCACCTACTCTGGATACCTTTATGAAATCCTTGGATGCTTATTTTGCTTGGGTGATCTGACACCAGCTGACTTCCTGGCATTTGGGCAGGGAGCTGGACTTGGTGATATTGCAAGGTCCCTTCCAGTCCTAATGTCTATGAAATCTATGTCTTTGTAGGCTGGGAGCTCCTGCTGCGAGGGCAGGGGGACACTGTCCCCATCTGGGCTCTGCCATTGGAGCCTGCCCCAGAGGAAAACAGCTCCCAGGGGCAGGAAGCAATCTCCTAGCTCCCTCCAAGAGACAGCTGACTCCTGGCCCTGTGCTCCCTGCCAGCCCCTGGGCTAGCACCCTGCCTACTGCAGGGGGGAAGAACATGGTGGGAGTTGCCCTCTCTGGGCTGTGCATGTGCAGATGCCTGCCCAGAGTGGATTTACCCCAGAGTATATTTGCATGTGTAGACGCATCCATTAACTGGTTAATCATGCCTTAATGTAATGTGTGGCAATAGCCTTGGAAAGGGAAGTCTCATATCAAGGGCGTATACTGGGCCTAGGTCTTGGTTCAGATTCTCATCTAGCTGTTTAAGCCAGTCTGAGGGGAGCATAAAACTCCTTTGCCCTCCAACCTACATAATCAGTGTATCAATACAGAGTTTGCTTAAAGAGTAGTGCACTGGACTATATCATCATCCCTGACATAAGTGATATAGCTATGCCATGGCCTTGATCTATGTGCATGTGTACAGGGAGGGGTGGTTAGCTGAAGTGAAGTGTACTGTGACTCATATCTGTTTCCCAGAGATAAAAAAGCAGCTGCATTACAGTAGTACTGAGGGTGCTTACATTTACATGGCTCAAAACAGGACCTAGCTCAAAACAGGGCCTAGCTCCGCTTCAGCTCCAAGGCCAGGAGCTCAGCCCAGAATGCCTCCTCCCAGGTGATGTCCTCTGCTCACCACCTGTCCTGGCAGGCCAAGTCCTTCTCTCCTCCCAAGTCTTCTTCTCCACCTCTCCTCCCAGGCCAAATCCTCTTCCTGCCAGGCCTGAGGTTTCCTCCTGCTCCTTGGCCACTGCCATCAGCCACTAAAGAAGGAGGGTCTGGTCTTGCATGTGCCTCTAGCACAACTGCTGCATCTGGAGGACCCCAGTGATGAGTGACAGCATCTCTGCTGGCCGTGGTGGCCTCTCCAAGATTCTGGACCTGCAAAGCCATGAGACAGAAGTCTTTTCTGAGAGTTTGCAACATTTCAGAGATAAGATATTCTGGGCCAGAGGCTGTGCACTGCCTGGCCTCAGATTAGAGGTTGGCTGTGCACAAGTACACAAGCCAGGCTGGCAGGCTTGGGCCCAGGTGGCTTCTGGCCAAGCCCCCTATCTCTGCACACTTGGCTGGGGCTGGCAGGCCTCTGAATGCTGGCTGCAGGCAGCCTGTCTCCTCCAGCCCATTCCCAGGGTGGGACAGGCCAGACTCCTGACAGTACCTGCTGCGATGGCTCCAGACCCCTCTTTCCCCCACCCCATGCAGGCCACCTGCTCTGCACTGCCACCCTGCCCATGGCATCTGGGCTCAGGGTGCATAGGGATCCAAGACAACTGGGACAGGTGCTGCCCATGCCCTTGCCCTCCCTGCTGGGGCCCTCTTTGTGGAAGCACCCCAAGGCCAGCCCTCTACCACACCACTTCTGTGCTCCAAGTGTACACCTGCTGCATGTGCCCTGGGAGGTGCACAGTGATCTGTTTTTGCAGGCTGGGGGTGCCCAACCCACTATGCCCTGCTGCTGCTGATCCTCATGGTTCTTTGGGCACACCTGCATTCTTGGTATGGGACCATGAGCTATCACTGTGCAGGGGTCAGACCTGGGCTGCCCTGCAACCTCCACCACTGCCTGGAGGGCTACCTGTAGCAGTGCTACATGTCTTTACTGCTGAGGAGAACATCAACTCTGGCATCAGTGCCTTCCTCTCCAGCCCAACTGTGGGGGCACAGGCTGCTCAATAAAGTTTTGTATTGTGTCTTGCCTCTCTGCGTGCTGTGGGAGGGAACCCAGGGCCAGGGTAGTGCAGGCTGGCCAGACAAGGAGTGGGGGCAGAGGCATGGCCTGGGGTCAGGGGCAGGGGCAGGGGTATGGGTGGGGAGGCCCCTCCACAGTGCAGGGCTTACCATGTGTCTGGAGCTGGTGTGGCTGGTGGCTTAGCATATGGCTGCACCTGGTGTCCTCAGCATGTGGGGTGTGGTGTGCAGGTACCCAGCTGGGGCCCTGCCACAAGGAGGAGCTGGTGGTAACAAGGGATTGCACCCAGTAGGGCCTCATAAATATGGGTGTTGGAGCATTAACTCCACTCAAACTGGTGCAGCACCTCTACCCAGCGGGACATACAGGGCCTGCAGTGACTTCAGGCTCCCTGGTGTGTGTGCCCCAAGACACAAAATGACTGCAAGTTTTTATAGCCTGCAGTCAGGGGCTGCCATAGAGGCAGCTCAGTCCTGGAGCTGGAGAGACTCCTAGGCTGCAGCACTGCGGGTAGCCTCAGACTGGCCCCCTAGTGGCTGGGCAAATTTGCTGCTGGGTCATGTCTACATGGGTGTTACTGTGCGGTTACTAATCACACATAAATTTGCTACCTGCATTTACAATTTTAAGCACCATTAAGGGTTTTTTTTGTATGCAGTAACCATGTGCATGTGTAGATGTGTGTGCTTACTGCACAGTAAACTAGGCAACTGAGCAGTAACATGTCTTGTATGGATACACCCACTGAAAACTGGAAGTGACTTCTACAGAATACCATATTCTCTTGCAAACTGCATCCTTCCAAATAAAAGACACATCTTGTTCTAACTGAAGAGACAGAGTACATTTTTCAGCAATGGGAAAAAAAACTACAGTGTTAACCCTTCCACAGCTGCTGCTGAATTGGTAGCAACTTTTCGATGCTCATCCAATAGCCACTGCTAGTTTGGCAGTGTCTGTGAAAGGGTTAGCAATGTATCTCTGACCTTCCCTTATTGGGGCTTGCTTCCCTGCTTAAGCCACGCAGCCCAATTTTGGAGGGCTGATATTTGGGGAGAGCATGCATGTGGTATGCAAGTAAATAAGGCATGCAAAAGATGGATGGAAGAAGACTCACATGACTCCATTCTGTTCTAGAAGAACTGTGAACAGCAGCAAATGTAACTTTTAGAACATTTAAAAGAAGTCATCCACTGTAAACTCAACAACACTCACAATTCTCCTATTAAGAACATGTCATCTGTGAGCAGAGGTAGTTAGCCAGCTTAATCTGAAGTCAGGCAGAAGGCAGGGCAGGGTGGCAGTTTAGACACTAACTTGTTCAGAGAGGCTTAATATTTTTAGGTGACAGCCAGCTTCAGCAAGTGCTATAAATAGACATGAAGAGAGCAGAGGTAATACACAGAGAGGAATGAAATAGTGTTTAGTCTGTTTCCCAGCCCTCTGCCCATTAAAAGTGCAGTTGTCAAGTAACATAAACCTTACTAATGTGAGAACCTACTTTGCAGACCACAACACAAAGCTTAAAAATAGAAATCTGATTAAGAGTCAAGGTAGGAGTAGGAAAACTGTATATGTATGTAAAAGTGGTATATTCAATTTAACACAGAAGCATGGGATTGGAAACAACAGGTAGATTTACCCAGTGGCCATAGAGTCCTTATAGCTCATCTGTTCTCTGGCTCAACTTCTGAGTCTGTAAAGTGGGGACATTAATTTCCTTACTCCAGTGGTGTAATGGGGGTGGGGAGAGGGCAAGAGGAACATCTGCCACAGACTCCAACTTGGGGAGGTGTGCAAAAAAAAGTGCCTGCTCCTGGCAGCTGCATGTTCACATTTGCGATTGCTGCAGCAACTGGAAGGTGCTGCTTTCTCTTTTTCCCAGGTGCTTGGCTTCCTCCCTACACTGCTGTCTCACTCCCTGGTATCTTGCAATACTTTCATTATCACCTTTACAGTGACTTGGGACACTCAGATGACAGGCACTGTAGAATTGTTAGGTATTCTATATTCTGTTCTCATTAAGAGCTAAAGCTTTTATCCTAGGTACTCTCCTCTAGAGTCACTTGTTTCTTGAAGTGCTATACTGAGAGTGATTGTTTAAAGTAGCCATTAATCAATAATTTCCTCCAAGGCAACAATGAGCCCAGTCTGTCCAGATGAAGAAACTCTAAATAAATGGCTTGTCTGCATGGTGTGACACAGAACTGGGACTTCACTAGAAAGGCATAAACACCTTTGACAGGAGGCACACTCAATTACCATGATACCTGATTGCCTGAGGACAGAACTGCTGTCGGCCACCTTGGGGATGGGATCCATGTGCCAGTATTTGGTGAAAGATGATTCTAATCTAATTTCTCACTATAGCTGATATGAAACAAAATATGTGCTTAAAATAAATAAATAAAGGAAAGAAAGCTCTCTCAAAACTGCTTTAAATCACTCCTGGTTACCACGCCATGATATACAATCAGTACTGCTTGCAGGCAGTTTTACAGTCACACTGGAGCTAAATTTTACATAACTGGGAAAATAAATTTCAGCCTCCTCCAGATGAAGCTCACTAAGCAATAAATCTCCTTTGCAGTTTTGAATTCCATCTAAACTATCATTTGCAGTTTTGAATCCATTAAAATTCATTCTACAAGATGAGCTGGGCTGGAGCAGATGTAAGTGAAGACGAAGATTAATACAAAACCAAAAATCGGACCCAAAAACCCAATGGAGAAAAACAAAGCATTGAAAAAAAAAAGGAAACCTGGAGAGGTGTGTTGGAAAGGGTGTATGGTGGCGGGGGAGGACGGATGGGGAAGAGGGGAACAAAGAGAATGGTTTACTTACAGCAGTGATTCTGAACCAGAGTAACCTAATATCCCTTTTTAAGGGTGTAACAGCACCCATCACCAATGCAAGGAGGTGAGTGCTTTCCTTTATCTAGGTCCCAGCACATGCCCCACCATCCTGCAGACTAGCAGTGCCCATGGTTGCTCCTCTGGAGGTTTCTGCTGCTGCCCTCTTCTGCTTCAGAGCGGCTTCTGTGCTGGTGACCCGCATGCTCTAAGCAGGACACTCTGCTACAGGTTAGGTGGACTTGGGGCTGATGGAGATGTGTTTTTCAACCTGGGTCATCGATCTTGTTTCCCAGCATCTCCTTGATTCCCAGAGCTCCTAGAAAGGGACATGGGGGCAGATGACTCCACTGTGGCAGGGACAGATGGCTCCAGTTGCCAGTGATACCCTGGGGGAGCACCTTTGGAGACAGAGACTGTGTTTGCCCCTTCAGGTACAGGCTGAGGGCAGGGAGGGGACACCTGGTAGAAAGAATGCGGCAAGGCAGGAAGAAGTCCTGCCACCTGCCTCTGACACCTAGCATTAGCTAGATTAGTAGTTCTGAACTGGGGTACTACTAAATTTACAAATTTATCACTAAATTTATACAGGGTTGCCTTGAGGCGAAACAGGTAGAGGATCACTGAGTTAGAGTTTAGCACATTGGAAGCTATAATAGAACTGTGCATCATACAGTATGGGGCAGTCTACTTTCAATTGCATTAAAACAGCCTGCTCCATTATAAAGTCATTTCCTACTTGAGACTGGTCCCACACTTTCATCCTGTTACATAAGTTGCCATTTTACATAAAAATTACTTGTGCTCTGTTTCTTATTTACCTAAAACCCCCTTTCTACCCAGAAAAGATTTTGGCATGAATGGGTGCCTTAGAAGAGGAGAAAAAAAATCAACAGCAGTTTCTGTTGATAGTTGAGAACCTACTTGTTGCCCCCCACTACAATTTGCCCTGCAGTGGAGTGCTAAGTAGCACTGTACAGAGACAGCACATGAAGCACAGGCATGGTAGACCTCCCAGTTTAGGAGCAGTGTCAACACCATAGTGTGTTACTGCATATGCTAGTAAACTCTGCCAAGGGAGGGTCTGCACTATCCACTTGGTGCATCAGGCAATGCTACATTGAAACACCCAATGCATGATACCTTCCAGATCAGAAGGAACACAACCACTGCCAGGGCTGGATCCGGTAGGTGTGCAGTGGTGCACTCACTCTTCCCCTTTGATTCCTTCTGCCAATGTAGGGAAGACAGCCCTGGCTCCTCACTGGGGTGGCAGGGGGGAGGGTGGTTGTAGGACAGCTAGCATAGCTCCTTTTGATGCAGTGCTGGCTTCATTCTCTGGGAAGGGTGGTATAGGGGCATGGTGTAAATATTGCATGGACAGCTGGGAGTGACAGCATTACCTGGTACAATTTGTGTGTCCAGCTGCTGCTGAAGGATGGTCATGGGTGTATTTAGGATTCTGGGTAGGGGGTGCAGGTGGTGTGGTACATCATAACATATAGCACAGCACATAAGTTTCTCCAGTTAAAGACATACTAGAAGCTTTACTAATATGCGAGTGGACTAGTACTGTATTATACAATTTTATATCAAAGCAAAAACAGATATAACTATTGGAATGTGCACTGCTTTGCTGGATTATATATTACATATTAAATAAACACAACTGCCTGATTAGAAATGCTGCTGTCCATCCTGACTGGGCAGTTGGTTTTGAAATTTGTATGGACCAGGAATCAAAGGGACGTGCAACTGCATCCCTATGGATCTGCTCATGAGGAACCTAGTATATGTAGGGTTTAAGGTTTGAGAACTGATTTGAAGGGAGCACTGGACCAGGGGCCAAGACTGGACTTGGGGGGAATGGAGCCCCCCTGCTCATGGGTCCACCCTGGATTCCCTCATAACCCTGCCAGGGTAGCTGCGGGGGGGGGGGGCTTCCTCATCTACCCCCTGCCCGACCCTCTGGACAGAGATGGAACACAGCTGATGGCTTGGCTTTGCTGTGGCTGGAGCTCATGGAGGGGGGAGGGGGAGAAACAGAACCCCCCACTCCACATGGCCTGGCTCCCCCTGAGAACCCAGCAAGGGTAGTTGTGGGGGTGGCAGGCATTGGGTGGGGTGGTGCAGGGCTGAGCCAATCTGGTAGCCTCCTGGGAGGCTGCTGGAATGCCTTTGCCTGCTGGCCAGGGCCAGTGCAGCCAGGTTTGAGCCCCACTCATCCAACACGCCAATGCCTGTTGGGGTCAATGGTGCTGTAACTCATGGTGCATTTTGTAAAGCGCCATGAGTTAGCGTGCCTCCCCATTAGGCTGCCTAAACATCTGTAGGCACCCTTAGATACCTAAGAGTTCACATAGACTACTGAAGGACTGAAACTACTTGACTATCTATATGAAGGAGTACCAGCATTACAAAGAGTGGGTTTCTTTAAGACCCCCACAACGCAACGCAACATAACACAACACAACACAACACAATACAACACAACCCATTTCTGTCCTTTCATCTCACAGGCCACAGTGCATGCTCTAACACTACACTTTTGGGGGTTTTGTTTATGAAGTCCTCATCAAAATACAGTCTAACAAGGCCAAGGACTCCTTCTTAGGCCATCCTGTTTCTTCCCCAGATTCCCAACAATTTTTATCTCTGAACTATGTTGTCAACCCAGCCCTTAGGCTTGCAGATTCTTGGCCAGCCACCACCTCTCCTCTGACTTAAAACCAGAGTAACTCTCTCTCTCTTTGTCTCTTGTCTGCAAGTCTAACAGAGCTTGCCCCCTGATTAGGTAAGGGACAATTTCCTGGTAAACTGTTTCCTTGCTATACCCAAGTCTGGTCTCCTGACCACCCCACACGTGAACTTTAAACCAGATGGATACAGCAGAAGAGGAAAATTATATTCCTTTAAAAAACCATGGGTGCAGATGTTCTAATGTCCCTCTCATTGCAGGTCTATTTTTAAGAGGGGGAAGGTGGAGTCATATTCTTCACTGCAGTTCTGGCTGCAGCCTCAACTCCCAGTGCACTGGCCAGTTCAGCTGACCCTGTAAAGGACTGCACCAAGCTACTCCCACTTTGGCCTGAGCAAAATGGGAGAAAAAGAAACAAACAGAATTGCATGGAATTGCTACATTCTTGCAAAAAAAGTGCTTTGGCATATTTAATAGCCAGGTGGGTTAAGGGTCAAAACCACAGTTCTTATCTCTGAGGGATCTGAGGGATGGTACAACAGAACAATTCCTTCTTAGTAGGGCTGTATCCAGAGGAGATGCCATAGCATGGTTTCAGCTCACCTTTCTGACCACACTGTGGAAGCAGCATTCAGAAACTTTTTTAAAGTCCCCAGAGCAGATAAAAATTCACCCGTCTTGGCACACCTTCCTATCCCTCTGGGTTCAGCAGTACCTTCCTTCCTATTTCTCCCCTCCCCTGTCTTCTGCTGCTGCTGTTGTCAGCCGACTTGGGGGTGAGGGGGATGGGAGGGTTCCAGAGCTGGGCAGGAGCTGGAATCAGTTGGGGACAGCAGCAGTAGTAGCAGTGAGTGGTTTCCTCCTCTCTGCCCTGTACCCTGGGCATTCCTTGTCAATTCAGGAGGAGGCTTGGGCATGAGCAACACATGCCCCTAGTGGCTGGGAGGGGCAGGGTGGCAGGAGTGCAGCGGTGGTAAGTGGGAGCTCCCACAGATGCCGTTGGCACTGTTGGCAGCCGTGGGGGTGGCAAGTGCTGACCAGGGGGCAGCGATCACCTGCAGATGCCACTGGCAGCATCACTGACCAGGGAGATCAGTGACCACCCGTAGACACCACTGGTGGTGGCGGGGTGATGAGCAGCGACTACGTGGAGACACCGCTGACAGTGTCAGTGGTGCTTTTTTGTAGGGGGTGCACCGCCACGCTCAGGGGGTGCAAGTGCACCCACATGCACCCTCTACACATCACCCCTGGGGTTGGGGGAAGAAGGGGGAAACTTACCCACCACCACCATTGTCCAACTCCTTGTGCAGCTGCTTCTGCAGCCCCAGCTTGAGTGAAGCAGAAGTGCCTAGGACAGTATGATAGGAATGGGGTCTCCCTTTCCTGTGCCTAGAGGCATAAGTACAGAAGGTGGGAGGGAGTACAAGTAGTGAGAAGGTCCCAGAGCATATAGGGGAGGGGAATGGGTACCAAGAGTGTGTTGGGGGATTTTTACCTGATTTGGGGGCTTTAAAAAGTCCCCCCATGCTGTTTCCCAGGCAAGTTCCACCCATCCTGGCAGGCGGAGGAGGCTGCAGCCACCCTGGGAATTCTGATTACTGTTTCCACACCTTCTTTTTAAAAATTCTGGGTCCACCTATATTCTCTAGCATTATGCTGGGGCATTGTTTTCCTACAGCGGAAAGAAGGAACACTGTCTCTGACAAAATCATATCCACCTTCCAGTTGTCTGATAACTTGCAAGTGTCAAGCCCAAAACTCAGCTTGCGACATCTCTTGGAAATCCCTATCATGACATACTGCTGGACAACATAAAATCATCCTGTATGTTTAAATAGTATTTATTGTGTTTTTTCTACTGAAATGCTCCATTTGACAATTCCTGTCCCATGAGCAAAGTAAGTCCCTAAAGTTTGTTTTGAAAAAAGTTTATATGTGGTATGACAAAGGAATGCATACAAATAAATGAAAAGATCATATATCTTATGAGAAGTTAACGAAAATATATATAAAATAACACAAAGAAAGTATGTTGGAGTACAGGAAATCAGGATCTTGGGTATAATTGTAAGGAGAGAGAATCATTTAGGGGAGAACTTCAGGAAACAACTTAGAAGAATCAAGTACAATGGGGAAGAAGGAACTGTGCCAGAAATGGATGCTACATTTGAGCTGAATATCCTCTAGACAATTAAATTCCTGCCAGGCTTCCATGTCAAAAGTCTCTGTTTCCATAGGGGAAGCAAAACGCAGTTGAAGATGAAGATGATGCAACCATTATTTTCCTTTTTTCTGCTATGAAAAATGGTTGTCTCAGAATAACAGGAGTGAGAGGGAAGCCATAATTTCTGGGTCTGTTTCCAAATCTCCTATTGAGTGACCTTCAGGAAATTACTTTAACCACTCTTGCCTTTAGTTAAACTACTTGTGAAGTGAATATGTAATAAGATCTGCCTACCTGAAATTTTATGAGGCTTAATGAACAGATAAGTTATTGATAATATATTAAAATAATTGGCTAAAATACTATAAAAAGTATATAACATTTACCATCATTTACTCAATATATAATTCCCTACAGTTTTATTTATTATTAATTATGTGCTCTCACTGCTTTTCTAAAGACAACCCAGGCACCAAAATGAAAAATGTTTCATAAGAAGTCGGGAAATGCAATTTGTCGTTTCCCTTTGAAATTCCTTTGTCATCTTCATGACAATAAGGTAAGTAGTTTGCTAGGAAGTCATGCAAACACTTTAGCCCTTTTATTATGTGAACACATTGTTATTATAACAACACACTTATACAATTGGAGGTGTCTTTGGTTGTGTTACACACAACATTTTTTGGCTGGGTGTCTCAGGGCATCTATACACATGGGAGCATATTTGATTAGCACACGTTGGAGCAGTCTTGTATAATCAAATCTGCTGGAGCATGATAAGCCTCAGCACCGTGTGTATTCAGTGTCCCCATGGTTCAAAATGGCAGTGGGGGTGCTTTAACTAAAGCTTGTTCATTGAGCTTTGCTTAAAGTGCCCCTGCCACCTTTCTGAAGCATGGGACACTGAAAATATGAGGCACTGTGGGCACTTTAACTATGGTGGCTCCTGCGAGCAGCTTTAATTAAAGCACCACCACCACCATCACCCTGGAGCATGTGTAAAGATGCCCTCAGTACCTTGCATTCAAAAGCTTGTCTAACTTTATTTCAGCCATGTAGTTGTTCCAATAAAAGATGTCACCCATAACAATCCTTGCCTCAGGGCTTGTTTACTTTTGAAGCCAGTCTGGTTAAAATCACATGGACACATTTATGTCAGGGTAAAAGTGCTTATATTGGCATAGCTTATCGTGGTTCAGGGACAAAAATCCTGATACAAAAATTGAAATTTAATCTGGTAACATTTCATCTATGCAAAGTTTTTTATTGGTATAACTAGGGGCAGGGCTGTTCCTGTGGGGGTGGGGGGGGGAGAATTAAGGCAATCACCCTGGGCCCCGCACTGTGGGGGGCCCCATAGAGCCAGGCTGAGTGGCTGCGGTGACTCCGTGCTGTTGGCAGCTTCACATCTGCCTGCTCGGCACCCCCTGCACCCCGCTGCTGCTGCTGAATCTGCCACTGAATCCACTGCCTCCAGCCACTTGGCACCCTCCCCCTGCTGCCGAATCTGCTATCAGCATCCTCACTTCTGGGGGTGGGGCCCCGCACAAGCTGATTTGCTCTGGGCCCTGCACCCTGCTTGGGTCTTCTCTGACTAGGGGTACATCTACGTCTACATCTGGAGTCTTCTTTTTCTTGTGTATGACTTTAGAAAGTCAGCTTCTCCAACCATTTAAAAGATCCATGAATATTACTTCAATCTTTCAGACCGTTCAATCCCTCTGGTGGATCAAAAAATGGGCTGTTTGATCTCCTTTGCCACAGGGGCATGATGGTGAGTTTGTAAGGCCCATTTTATGTATGATTTTGTTGAAGGCTCCATAGCCTGATAGCAATCGATTCAGATTTACCCATGCCTTACATGGGAGTTTATGACCAGGAAGGTTATGTGAGGATGGTAGTTGTGTGTAGTTGTGTAGTGGGGTGTGGTTGTTATTCCATTGCTCCTTCCACATTCTCTGGGGCCATGCTGATAGTATGTTGTCTCCTGCTTCCTCTATGATGTTTCTGGTGGATATTGGTAGGAGTTTTCTGCTTCTTAGATGTTTCTGAGTTGGGTATTTTTCAATCACGTCATGCACTGAATGGTCTTCCTGTTGGGCTTTGATTGCCAGGTCAAGCAGTATTTCAGACCTCTTGATGTTATGAAGGGGGATTCCTGCCAAGATGAACATGTTTTCCTGTTCCATGTATACTGGGCAGCCACTTATTGTTTGCAGCGTAGAATTCAGGGCACTGTCCAGTTTGGGGGAGTGGGTGCTATTTGCCCACACAGGAAGGCAATGTTCTGCTGGTGCATAAATCATGGCTTATGTAGTTGTTCTCAAGGTAGAGAAGTCAGTTCCCTATGTTGTACAGGCTAGTTTCTTAATCTCTGCTGTCCTTGAGGTTTCTTTGTGCCTCAATTTCTCCAGCTGCTGGTAGAAGTTTAGGCTTCTTTCTAGAGTGACACAGGTAGGTTGCCAGGTACACTGGAGAGTAGTGTAGAGATACCCAAGCTAGCTTGAAATAAGAAAACTTGTCTTTCAGCAGTAATCTAGCTGCTGAAGCCTGGAGCTCTATGTGGACTATTTTACCCTGCTTTAACAACCACTTTTGGTATTTGTCTTAAAATGACACTCTTAACTACAGAAAATCTTTAGCACGGAGTGTCAGACTTGCCATCTCTGGGCTAGATCTGGCTCATGGAGCCACATGTTTTGGCCCGTGGGTTTCTGGACTGAATTCATTCACCAGCCGTAGCCCTGTGCTGCATGTGGCACAGGGGGTCTAGGGCATGGGCTGCATGTGGCATACTGGACTGATGCACTGTGCATCCATCAGTACCAGGTTCAGCTCATGTGCTGTGGGCAACATGTGCCCAATGCTGGCTCTGCATATCGCATGCACAGCAAGCCTTGGGGCCTGTGTGTACTGCATGTGGTGGGAAGACTGGACCCACTACTGGATGTTACACAGGGGGTCAGTCCTGGTCCAGCCCGTAGACTGGCCCAGTGTCCCTCATTCAACACTGGGGTTGACGGAAAACACTCCTGTCCACTGGGCATGTCTACACATGGATTAATGTGCTGTGGTTACTGTGCATTAAGTTTAGTACCTGTAATAAGTACTAACTAAATGCACAGCAACCAGCGGTACTGCACAGTAGCATCAGCACATGCATTTTAAGTGATGCTGATTCACAGTAGATAAATTCTACTGTGCATTAGCCTATTAGCATGGCTTTTTCCATGACACACTAATGCTCAGTAGAATTAGCCTACTGTACATTTAGTGTCTCATGTAGATGCACCCACTATACTATAGCCATAATTTCAACTGTAGGATTGATTAGTTTTAAGACACTGCACTGAAATACACAGAACACAAAAATGAGAGAGGAATTGTTATTTCAGTAAGAATTATTTAATAAAAAATGCAAATTTTGTGGGTTGCTGTCACAAATTTGATCAGATTATCCTTAAGAAAGCACAACCAGCTATTTGGTATGTGAAAAGCAAATAAAATGGATTTTGCTTTTGGAAGCAGAGACTGACCTTTTAACCATCATCCTTTTTTGTATCCTTGTATACTTCTCTGTGCTACTCTGACATCATGGAGTATGCAAGGAAACAAAGACATCTACAGAACAGACATTTTGCAGCAGGAAGAATTCATTGATCAAAAATCATGTTCTACATTTCTAGTGTCCTGTACTCTAATTGTTTTTCTAAATGATTCCAAACAAGCTTGGTTTTATTTGGACTGCTAACAAGTTTCTACAATGTAATTATTTTAATTGACTAGTCTGGAACTACAGATGTAGGCAAAGCTCCACAGGATCTGTTGCTGATGCTCAGCTTGCAAGCTGCTTATGGGCCCAGCAAATGTTGCTGTGGTAAAACTGAACTTTAGCTTTTTTCAGAGAGACAAACAAAGCCATATTTCTATAAGAAGTGGAACATTTTGTGGGACCATCTCTGTCAATTCAATACACATGATTTTTTTAAAAGATGAGGTTTATTGTATATGCTGGTTCTGGGAAAAAATAAAAAAAAATTGGCATCTTGGGCCAAATTCTGCACTTCACAAGAATGCAACACCCAGTCACTTCACTGGTACATGCAGAAGAGTGCTGCTGTGTGGTATATGGCATTGCAAACACATCTGTGGCACCACATAACACATTTAGATGTTCTCCACACACTCATGGGCAGTGCATGCTACTCAAAAGCAGAGCCAGGCCACCTGGAACCATGCTGCGGCTGCTGGCCAGGCTCTGTGTGGCCAAATCACCATTGCTGTAGCCCTGGGAGGCCTCCCAGGACCCCAGGTAAGGCTGCTGGGGCCAAGGTTCCCCCAGGAAGATGTACCACTGCTACTTGTTCTCGGGAACCAACCAAATGTCCATGCTCATGTGGACACGGCCACTGGGGACATCCACACATGCAGGCACATGCACTTGCAGCAGGTCAAATAGCGGCACAAATTTTTGTCAGGGATTTGTGCCTCAGCATACATGCCTGAACATACATTTTGGTTTGGGATAAATTGTGCCACCTGGGGCAAACTGACTCTGTCCAGCTCCTCCTGGATCTTCAGCCAGGAAGAGCTAGACCCAGCAGTATAAAAAGCTATTTTAGCAAGCAGCTCAGGGAGTTTCTGAGGCCCAACCAGTTGGTATCTGTGGACACTAGGCCCTTGTGCCAGATGGACTGTTGAAGCTGCCCTAATTTAGAGTGGCCTCTGTACCCTTTACCCACTGCAGCAGTCTGGCAGTGGGAGCTATTGCCTGGCTGTAACCTGCTGCCACCTGCAACAGCATCTGCCCCCTTAGACCTGTGGCCCCATGGCTGTGGGCCTGCCAGACCCAGATGGGGATCTCACGGCTGCTTGGACTGTGGTATGGACACTGCAGCAAAGCCTTCTGCACGTCTGGGCCAGGTGCCAGTGCAGCGTGGCTGAAAAGTTGGCCTTTGTGCAGCACTGCTGTCATGTCTTCAGGTGCCCTCACCCTGCCATCTGGGCAGCTATCACCCGGAAGATGTGCTTGTTGCAGTGGCCCACTTTGAACTGTTGAAGCATGTCCTCCTGGCTTCAAATGGCCAGGAGGTCAGCCACCTCATCTGCCCCCCAGCTGCGCCCCGGTGCTGGCTCTGGGCAGCCTCCTCTGCCTGGGTCCTGCCACTTGCCTCACCAGCAAGGATCCTGTTGTTCGCTTTTCAAACCTCTGATAAAAAACCCAAATTTTTCATTAAAATACCTAAAATCTATGTTCTTCCATGCTTAAAATGAAACTCCACTGTATAGAGAGAGATAGGTTGGGCAGTGTTTTATTGATATATTTACAATTTTAAAGACATTTGGGAGCCTACCCCAGTGATCCCCATGCTGTTCCTGGGAAGTGCTCAACTGGGGCTTAGGGACTGGGCTGGGCAAGTCCCATCTGTTTCAGGCCAGCTTCCCCCTGCACAGGCTGCTTTAGGAAGGCAGGAGGGCTCTAAGTCTAGCTCTGGTGGCCTCTTCTACCCAGAGCAATCCCCCATTCTCAATCCCCATCTCTCTCTCTCACACACACACCCCTGCTGCTACCTCCACCCCCACCCCCAGCCCATCACATGCCCCAAGTAGTTTCTGGGACCAGGAGCACCCCCCGCCCCCCAGGCTTGGACCATGTGCTTGGACACTGCTTGGCCAGGCTTGGACCCCAGGCTTGGACACTGGTGTGGGCACAGGACAGAGCTGCAGTCTGGCAGTTGCCCCTGCAGCTCCCACCAGCAGGTCCCATCCTGACTGGCAGCTGGGCATTCAGGATGTGAGATTTGTGAGGGGATGTGGTGTTTGGAGGAAAAAGGGTGTGGGGGTAGGTGTGGGGTTTGTGGGTGGATGTAGAATTTGTAGGAGTGGTGTGGGATTTGTTCCAGGGTTCGTGGGTGTGTGGTTCATAGGGGTGGGGAAACAGTGGGTGTGGGGGACTGTGTGGGGTTTGGGGGACTGTGGATGTGGGGGAACTGTGTGGTGGTGGGTTTTCTCCTGTGGATATAGGGGGACTGTGTGGGGGTGGGTTTGGGTGGGTTCCCTCCCACCCCTTGCATGGTGCACAGCCCCCCCCCCCCCATCATTATCATCATCATCAGCAGCAGCAGCAGCAGCAGCGGGCCATCAAGACATTTATGGACAGCTCCTGGCAGAGGCCCCCAGTAGCTGCACATGGTGCATGGTGCCAGCCCTGGCCCACTGGCATATGCCCTCAGGTAGGACTGGGCTTGCTCTTGCTGTCACCCAGGCTCCCACCATCACACACAAGAGCTGTACGCCCTTGGGCCAGGCCAGGTCCTGACTCCATATGCCCCATGCACTACTGGGCTGGGCCAACTCCATGGAGGCAGTATCTTGCCCCACTCAAGGGTGCACTGCTCTTGCATGTGGTACTGGGAGTCCAGGAGCCCAGATGAGAGTTAGAGTCTGCCAGGGACTGTCCTCAAGTGCCCTGTTGGCTTGCTACTGCTGCTACTGTTGCAGGGGGGCTGTGTGCCATGGGGGAGAATGGAGGCGGGGGAGCTGCCCCTCCCACAGTCTCCCAGACCCTCACACCCACAGTCCCTCCACCCCCTTGTCCCTACTTACTGGAGACAGAGCCTGGGTCTGATCCAACACCATAGCCTTGCCCTGCTCCTATTTGCTCCAGCACTGAGGCAGCATGCTGGAGCAGCAGGGGCATGTGGCAGGCATAGAGATATGGTGGCTGGGTGCTAGAGTATCTAACTGGCAGACCCAGTCTCCAGTTGCTTCAGGGCACACTCCAGGAACGTGCCCTGCACAGGCTTATTGTCTTTTCTTTTGATACTGGGACTTTCCAGTATCAAATTTAGAGTCTGTACTTCAAATATCTAGTGTGATGAACACGCTTTCCTACCGTGCCTCTTGTGGTGCCTTAAACTGCTTTCAGATGCCGCAACAGGCAAGTGCTCGATCGTCTGGATGCGGCCTCTGGGAGCTGAGCATGTATAATCAAAATAAGAAGGTGCTCCTTGCATTCAACCCTTTTTCAAGCTTGTTTGACACCTAAAAATGTGTTGTTTTCCAACAAAAGAATGACTGTAGGAAGGCTGGAACCCATCTTGCAATATCTATAAATTCCACCAATTGAGACTTCATTGAAAGACTGCAAGGAATCTCAGATTGAAATTGCTAATACTCATGAATGTCATAAAAGACTGATGATCCATTCACAGTTTTAACACAGTTATGCATATGAATGTTTGAAAACCCTATGATGGAGAAGAGTATTTACTGAAAATTTAGAACATCTCTGTTTATTGAATCAGTCAAAAATCTAAATTGCAGTAAATAGTTGTTCCTTTTATCCTCTTCTGAATTTGGTGTTCACTTATATAGCCTCATCATTACAGTGCCTGAGTGGTTTTAAAGTAGAGATAAATATTAACAATCTTTAATCTAATTTATTTGTAATTGGTAGAAGAAATAGCTTGATTAGGCTGCACTTATTCTGATTTCCTGTATGCCTATTTGTGTGTTTCTGCAGAAGAACTATTGAGACACAGCTCACTTGAAGAAATGGCCTTTCTATTTAACTATGGAAACTGGTAATCCCTGGTGATTATTATCTCCTGTGGTTGAGTTCCACAGTATGGTTCCAGCAATTGTGGAAGCTGTGTCTTCTTCACCCATAGTAGTCTTCTAGTGATCTGGATTTTGTGGTTGGATGTGACTCTCTTGGGAGGGTATGATCACAGCAGGAGAAGACATCACTTTAGAAATTAAAGTCCAACAGTATGTGTCATCATACTGTGATTTTGATGACTAAACCTCAGTATCTCAGTTCACATCCCATGTATAAGGCTAGTCAACTTTTTTTCCCCACTTGACAAAATACATTTTGCTGCACTTCCTTCACATTCACATAGCTATCTGTGCTGCCCACACAAAAGCCACACTAGAGTGAATAGCTACTAATCAACTCTAGAATTTTTGCTTTCCTGAGCAACTACTCAGTGGGCGCGTCTACATGAGGCGCCTTAATGCATGGTGGTCTATTATACTGTGTATTAGCATGTTGCAGCAAAAACCATGCTAATGTGTTAATGCACATTAGAATGTATCTACTGTGTATTAAATATTATAGAAAACCCATTCACATTTGCTACTGCGCATTAGTGCAGGCTAATGCGCATTTATGTAGTACCTCATATTAGAGATAGTAAACAATGTGCAGTAGCAAAGGCACATTAATGAACATGTAGATGTGCCCAGTTGGTTCATAGGAAGGTCTAAACCTGAGCATGGACTGATTCTAGTAAAGAATTTATAAGCAACTTACAGGCAGAAATTTGTTTACCTTTACCAAAAATATGCATCAAGTATGTTGAATAACAAGCCCATTGGTACAAAGTGCCGTTTGTTTACAGATTGTTCCTGAATATAACAGTTGAACCAGATACAAGTTATTTATTCAGCTCGAGTCATAGTTTATTCTGTCTAGTTATCATCATGACAAATTATTAGGTAACAGGTTTATTTAGTCTGTGACTGACTATTTGAAATAGAAAAGATGCCCTGAGTCTGTGACATGGCATCACAAGAGTTAATCTTGGTTTGCAGTAATTTGATACACAGCAGTCTTGATTCTCAATACAGTAAGGTTTTTTTTTTAAAAGATTATATTTCTTGAGATGTGTAGGTTGTAGTATCTAGTTCTAGAACAAGTTGATGTTTACCTCAGATAAAAACATGATATTATGATTCCTAAGGAAAAACTGGTTTTATTTGTAACCGGTTAATACAAATAAAAATCCATGACTACTGAAAAGCATATTCATAAATAAGTCTTTACAGCCCTCTTTGATTGCATTCATATCCTTCTGTGTTTGTGCCCCACAATGTTCTAGCATATGAGGTCCTTTCCTTTCCCATGTCCTCGTGAGGTATTTAGCAGAATTTGTAGATTTGTTGGAATCTAGCAGGGTGGCTGTGAGTGCTTCTGCTATGGCCTTGGACTCTTGATCTCTGGGCTCCCAGACATTTGCCCCAGTGTCCATGATACCAGAGCAGAGTGCAGATGAGGTTACTGGTGGAAATGTTTATAGAAAGAGGAAATCTTTGTGAATGTTTAAGACTATCTGAAGAAAGAACTTTTTGGATTTTTAATGGGAGAATTTGAACCAAAATTTGATTCTAAGAGTTGTGTTTAGTCAGTCATACAACAGAAAGATACCAGGTGACCCACATGTCTAGTCAACACTGGCAAAAGTTATGTTGGTGAGACAGTTGGAGTGTTGTTGTAGCTGTGATGGTCTAGGAAATGTACAAGAGATAAGGATTTTTTGGAAGAGCTGTTGAGCAAGCTTTCAGTAATTAACTGTCCATTGGGCATCAGGTGCCATTGTCTTAGGCCTGAGAAAGGATACTTGATGCTTGAAACAGCTCTCTGAACTATACAGTTGGTCCAATAAATGATTTCAGAAAAAATCCTTGCCTCTCAAATGTTATGTTTGGAATCTGAACACTTTCAATGAATGTCTCATGAAAAACTGCAGGAGAATTTCTGAAGGAAAGTATCTTCATGGTCCTCTAGGTTTTATTTGGCAATCAGGTTTCAACATATAGTTGGGACTATGAGTGATTAGGAAGAAATCAAGAGAGACCAATAATAACCAGTGAAGACCATCAGCTACAAAATTAAAGAATTCTAATGAGATCCAGAATTTCTACTGCTTTGAAGAGGAAGGAGCATGGCATAGGGAGCACCTGGACTTGAAAAATCTGTATCCTAGAGATGTAGGCCATAACAACATTAATGCCAGCCACTTCACTACCACTACTATTACTGAGATTAATAGAAGAAAAAGTTAACTATATTACAAGCTCTCCTGGTCTAATTCTTCAAGAATGTGAAATACATTTCATGGCTAAACAGAAACAACATTTACTGTGAAAAGAGTTTTAGATTTTGACAGGGATTCAAATGCTGCCAGTGGTCAAAATTGATTCTTCTGAAAACAATTGTGTGTGGAGGGTGGGATACATGGGAGCTATTTGTATGCTGAGAGATGCAGCCTTTTGCTAAGTGGGGAAGAATCAGGGAGAGCTATAAAGCAAATAAGTGAAATGGATCCTTCCAATTAGAGTGGCAATGTATAAGGAAACAAAGAGGTCAGAGCAAAACAAGAGATAAAAAGAAAGGAGAGCGGAAACAGGTAAGATAAAGAGTGGTAGCAACTGGACAGTTTGAAGGGACAGGTTGATGGTGATCATTTGCCAGAATGTAGCATTCATGTGTAAGGAGGGTAGACTAGCCAAGGTTAAAAAAAATACCGTCACATGTTTGAAACAGATCTGAAAGCTTCAGGAGCAATGACCTATTTGCCACATTAAAATTGACCCATAATCAGAACTGCAATTAAGCTTCAATATATTTTATAAAAAATAGTACTTAGTTTACTTTCACATAAGTGAAGAGATACAATTGCACAATGGTGGTTACAATGGTAGAAATACATTTAATCGATAAAATGTTTGCGAGAGATTTAAAAACTTACTGTACAGCACCGCATCTGAAACTGTATGATGGCAAAATGAATCATATTCCATTTCTAAGTAAACCAAATCCCTACATCTTTCAGTTTGGAACAAATAATAAAAATGATGCATTTTATGCTTCAGATTGCTACCAAAATATTTCCTGATGTTGAGCTATAAACAGATTTTAAAAAATGATAAAAGATAAAAAAAAAGACATTCATGCATTTAAGCCACCATTCATCTCAGACTCTAATGTAAGGCATATCATAATCTTTTTAGAATTATGTCTTTAGCCACATCCACATAAACCTTCTTTAGTGCTTTTTATGACAAGGTCTTGACAGACCTTGCAGATTCATGAGTAAGGATGCTTGTATTTCCAACAGGTCATTTTTGACAGGCCTAGCCATATTTGGAACACATCATACAGTAGAAAATGCTTATTTTCTTAATGAAAAAGAACATAAAGAAAAAGAAATCCTGAAGAATGCTTTAGAGTTTATCACAAATGACACTGTTTTGAAGTGGGAAAAAAATAAAGTTTATGTGTCATCTTCAGTCTTAATGATGTGAAAAAGGGTGACATTGAATAGGACCTGATGTCCATTGTTCCAGGCATAGAGAGCTCTGTCTCTAGCATTGTAGTCAAGCATGGATATATGGAAGTACTGATTATGGAACGGAATGTCTGTATACTCGTAAGTGGAGGTTTTTGTGGAATAAGAGTAGTAGACCTTCGCTCCTGTCAAATGAGAGTTGGTAACATACAAAGTTCCACAGATCATGAAGGATTCCCCAGCACTTCTCTTTGGATAGCCTGTGTTCCAGCTCTTCATCACTTCTAATGTATCCTGGTTTAGTTGGCTAATGACTATGTTGCCTGCATTCTGGTTGGTGGCATACACAGCCCAGAGACCAATTTCATCTGCCATGAGGTCAATATCAGAGAAGCCACCCCAAGTATAGGGATACACATTGTGAAAGCCAGCATACTCCAGGCTACGCTGTGCTAGCACCCGACCTGTGTCAAAGCTGTATTTTATGATAATATTGCTCTGATACTTGTTGAAATAGAGGGAGCCATTGTAGACAACATGATTGGTTCCAGCCCACTTAAAAGGAAGGTTGTATGTCCTTGATTCAGCCCCACTGACAAAGTCTGCCATTGATTTGTATTCACGGACAATTTTATTATTTGTATAACTGTCCATGTACCATACCTGAAAGAAAAATAAAGAATAGAGAGTAAACTCCTAAAATAGAAACATTAGAAGATCATGCATTGAACATATATTTTAAAAAAAGTTCCAAAAATCCTATGGCAGTATCAGTTACCAGACTTGCTCATAAAGCCTACAGAAATACAGAAAGTATCCATATATGTTTCCTTTTGCAATGAAGCTAGAATTCTTGAGTTAAACTCTTTTAGTAGGGAATGACCTAGCATTTTTGAGAAATTTGCTTTCAAATTGTTCTGATTGAATGAGTTTCTGGCTTAGGGGGCTCATTAGTATTGTCATAATGTGCCCAGATCCTGGAAATCCCAGAGGTGGTGGGAAAGTGGAGTGGGAAGTAACTTCTGAGTTCTGCAGAATTAAACCTAGTTGAAACTTCATTCAATAAATAACTGTCCTCTTTGGGAAATGAAACATGCCCAGAAAATGTTGGGTTTTTTTTCAGATGTTTCCATGTTTTTGGTTCCTGTCACAGGGGCACTCAGGTACCCTGTTCCTAAGAAGGGAGAAGACCAGCTGCCAAGCTCCAGGGGCAGCTCAGGTGCCAGTTGCTGGGGCAACCGGGTTGGTCATGTGGCCAGAAGGGGGCAGGGCCGGGCCTTTATAAACAGCCCAGGCCGAAGCCTAGCCAGCAGTTCCCTTCTGGCAGTCTGAGGGGCAGGAGCTCTGCAGCAGAGCTGAGCGGATGGTTGAAGCCTTACCACCCAAGCAGCTACAACATGGTAAGGGTGGAAAGAACCTGGGCTGGGAGGCCATTGTGAGAGAGCCAAGTGAGCGTAGACCCTATGTTATAAGCCAAGAGGCTTCTTGTTGTTGTGTTACAGCTGTTTGGCTTTTGGTTCTCTTTAGTTAGTGTTCCACTGGAGGGCTGGGTGAGGCTGTAGAGGTGTGAGGAGGCCTCATGAGAGCTCCCCAGTAAACTGGGGGTTCCTGGTGCCTTGCGGGGTACAGCGAGTGGTGACAGATAGCCATAGCTGTTTGCCCTGGTGTGGGGTGGTATTAAGGGGTGCTGACCCCAGCCCCAGAAGAGGGTGAGTGCACGGAGAGAAGCCCCAGGAGAGGGTGAGTGCACGGAGAGAAGCCCCAGGAGTGGGCAGGGTGCATATTATTGATAGAAACCCCAGTAGGGGTGCTGACTGAAAAGGATCCCAGAGGGACTCCCAGTGTTGGGGACTCCGAAGGGTCAGAGGGGCCAGGTCAGGCTTAGGCCGCCTGAGCCCATTGGAAGGAAAAGGACCTGATAATGTCCAGAAGAGCAGTGAGGCTTGGGGCATGCTAAAGGGGAGGTAGGAGGCACGCATAGCTTATAGGGCTGGGGGTGCATCAGGTCACCCCATACGGAACGGGGAATAGTACAAGCATTGGACAGTGTCCAGGGTGATAAGTGGCAGCTTCCCTTATAGAACCATATACCAACAAGACGTGGCAGGCGAGAAAAGAGGGTGCTGGATTGCCCTAATTGGGCACTGCAGGGGGCGCTAGTGGGATCATGGCCGCTCCTGCACCCCACTCCGTGACAGTTCCTATATATCATTTCCTTCCAGTTTTTCGCATCTCTTTTATTTTACCCCCACTTATCTCCCTTTGATGCTCTTTGACCCTGAAAGGGGTAAAAAATAAAACATAAAGAAAAACAGTAGCTTTTTTGTTTGTTTTCCTTGAAACAAAGTTTTCAAGGAACATACTTAGGAAATTCTAATAAACTGAAACTGAACTAAAATATAGCCAAGTGCCATTCAAATATTAAGCTTATCAGGTAAGGACTTGGATGAATCTTATTTACAGCCAAATACTAGAAACATCTGTACCTTTACATATATAGATAAATTCACTAACTTCTGTGGGACTGATTATACAGCTACCGTTTCTTGTATAAGTGTTTAGTTGAACTGGGTCCTTATAAAAATTACCATTATAGAGGATATAATGGAAAACAATAATTTTCTTTCAATGGAAAAACATGCATTCTTTTTGACATAGTTTAAAATTAATGAAGTTGCCTACTGAATTTTTTTTCTGAGGATGATTTCAGGAAAATATGTTTTTTTTTTCTTTCTTTTTCTGAAATACGTCAAAATATGAAAATGCAGAGAACACATTTAAATAAATGCTAGCATGTAAAACCTGCGGTTCAATGCCTCTTTATAAAGATTCAAACCACAAATAAAACACTCAGATTTATACAAGAGGCTCAACATACTCTGTTATTTTTCTCTGATGCTAAAGGGTCTGTCATCCAGGCTCCAAATCGGGTTCCAGATATCTTGACTGTAACAGGGCCTGTAATTTTCATCAATTTCCCACATGCTAGAAAATTAGAAAAACAAAAGGTGGTCAGTGAAATCTTTTTAAAATTCCAGCATGGACCAATCATTCCGATTAATCTCAAAGTGAGTCACCTTTAGTAAAAAACCAAGAATTGTAAGCAAACAATGGCTTCACGGTGAATAGGGGCTGGGTTAGAACAAAAATGTCATCCTCTGAGTCTGAATGCTTAAATTTTCACTAGTCAAAAGGAATACAAATATAATTTGGTAAAAGTAAATACGGATTTTGAAATATAGTTATATTTAAACAAAATAAGATTAAGTAAATACAGGGGCTGACCTCAGAGGCCCAGGGAACCACTTCTTGTACTATGTTCCTGTAGTAAACGGTGTTCATTGCAACACTTACATAATGGAAAAACTAAAGAAGAAGAAAGCTATTTTTTATCTCCAGAGTGAACAATCTTTCATTATAATACCATTAATTTCAACCTAATAAACGATGTTTGGATTATGTAAACACGAAGGTGCAGAGCCATAAATTGGATACTCTTACTCCCATTTGGTCTAAATTTTTTTTTGTGAATCTGGACCTAATAAACGTTGCTGGTCATGTATACCAACTAATGTCTCCCAGTGCAACTCAGCATTCAGGCTTCTGGAGTGGATTGAAAAACACAAAGCCAAAATATAACACACTACCCCTACAGAAAGATGTGACTTAGTCAACTTACACAACTTAGACCATACCTGATAAATATATATATTTTTTATTTCCCTACCTAGTCAACTTAGCTAGTATATCCTTCAGAGGAGTTTTGGGAGTAATAATTCATTAGAATATAGCAAAATTGAATATGCTGTAAATAACTGACATAAAGGGATTTCGGGTTATAAAACTGTCATAAATGTAAAGTATTTAACAGAAATCACCATTGGACCTTATTAAACCCTGCATACCAGATACTGGTAAGAAAGCAAATGCATAAATTATCCTGGAACTGTGGCAACTTCAACTGACTTCTAATCTACCCTTGTTAGAGTGTCTGAGAGGAAACAATGATCTTGAATACTGACTTTTCTGACAATATAAAAAAATCTATATTTTAGGGGACATTAGTAACATGCCTATTACCAACAAGCCACACGGGGGATTTGCTTTACTGTGAAAGAACTTAATATGAGAGAATGGTGTAGAAAATTAAATCAACTAGCAAGTTAAAGTGGGGCAGGGGGAAGTCGGGGAGATATTCCAGATGAATTAACGTTTTGGAACATTTCATGATTGTTGTTGCTCCTGAGAAATATATGCTTCCTCCTTACATTACTCCTTTTTTATATAATGTAATCAAGCTGGAAAAGAAAGAGGAAAATAGCATCTGTAAATAAAAAGGTTAGGTATATATATTTCAAAATTTTGTACTTTATTTCACTGACAAAGAACACACCGTATTGTAGATGCCTATTTTGTTCAGTTATAATAGGGCTAATGTTCTGATGATAAATCAGAAGCTACTGAAGAGAATTCAATCCATGGCCAGGGAAAGGAGATATAAGGGAAATACCAAATATGAACTGAGGTCTTCATGAACAGTACATTCTCTCTTTATACTGTGTGGGCTCTCTTCAAAGACAGCTTTTGTGCTAGTGAGGAGTGCGATTGCTAATCATGTTTGTCTTACAAACAAACTGCGGAATCTGTTGAAGGCATATTGAGACTACATATTGATAAGAAAATAACCCCTTCCTGCCCCTCCTTAAATAACTCCTCTTCTTTAACTGGATATAGTTTGTGATCATCTTTCTTTTCAAGATGTACGACTCATTTCATACATGGTTTGAATCCTACCCTCCTAATACAATCTGCAGTTCTCCATTTTGAGAAGTTGAGAAACATACCCCAATCAGATCAAGTTGCACTTTAATTTTCTTAGATGATCTATCAGCAAATAGTTTTGCCAGGAAAGGATATGTGCTGAACTCATAAACCCTATGAAATAGTATTAAAACAATTTTATTTTAGAATAAATGAATGGAAAACATAGAATGCAGAAGGAATCAGATGGTAATTAATCACTACACACATCATGTTTAGTTGCTGGCCTTTCTTTTTAAGTAAGAGGCAAGATTACAAGGTGAATGAATGAAAAAACCCCACGATTAGTACCTAATTAGCATCCATCAAGAATTGTGTCAAAATTATAACTAAAATATATATTTTATATGAGAAGAACTTTGAGTTTTAAAACACATGGTTTTTAAAAAAAACTGGTGTGAAATATAAGATAAGAAGAAACAAAATACCACCTCCTGACCTAAAATGTAGCTCTTGAACTTAAAAAGTAGCTGCATGTCAGCCTGCAAGGAATAAGATGCTGTTGGAAAACTTACCTTTCAAGAACTATTGTGGGCTATTATCAAAGAAGAGAAAGAGAGTGAATCTCTCTTAGGGCCTTGTTACACCTTACACTGTGAGCTTCACAAATGTTGATTGGTGTTGGTGTTAGCTCAAGTGTGGAGCAATCACACTTCAACCCAAGAGGATGAGGCTGAAGTTGGTTGCATATTCCCACTGCCTTATGCCCAATTCCTTATTCCCAGTTCCAGGTTTGGGAATAAGGAACTGGGAATAAGCAACAAACTTCAGCCTCATGCTCAAAAATCAGGTCCTAATTTAAGACCATATACTTAATACAGTAGCTGGAGGGGTTGTCAACTGGAAGCCTGGAATGGCCAAACCATGCTTTGGGCTGGGCTGGACTGTGGTCTGGGTTCTTTGAGACAGTCCTCCAATGGCATCAACAGGAAGCCACTGAGGCAGCATGCTGGAGCAGCAGGGGCATGTGGCAGGGCTGGGGGTGGAGGGGCAGGCCACCCCTTCGATGTGGTGGTGGTGCAGGGTGCTGGTGGTGGGGATGACAGGGTAACCTCCCCCCCCACCCCCACTCCTGGCAGGTAGCGGCAGCGTGGGGTGGTGGGTAGCATTGTTCTGTTCCCCTGCCCACCACCCCCATCATTAGTGATGGCAATTTGCCAGTTAATTAGTAAATATGCATAGCTAATGAAATTCTCTCTCTTTAGGATGCATAATTCATTAATAACAAGCTTTTATTGGATCTAGATTAGCTTTAAAAAGAAACTGGGAACTGAGAATAAGAAACTGGGAATAAGCAACCAACTTCAGCCTCATCCCTGCAGGGGCCCGGAGGACTGAAAGGTAAGAATCCTCCCCTTCCCCTAATTTCTGTTTTGTCCCTGGCTCCCCTTTTTCTCTCCCCTACCATCTTCCCTGCCCCCAGGCATTGTCCCTGCTGCCCTCCCCTATTTTCTTGTGGCAGCCTGCACTGTCTGTCCCAAAATGCAGGGAGGGAAGGTTTACCCAGCTTGCTCCTCTGCTGCTGGCCTGCTGCTCTTTGTGCTACGTCTGTCCCAGAGAACAGCAACAGCAGTTAGGTTAACTGATTGTGGGTCTGGGGAATATGTGGGTCATCAATGATTTGTATCCAAGTAAGATGCTGTAGTTTTACAAAGTGACTATCGCAAGAGGAATTTGCTAGACAGCCACCTAATAATACTGAAAAATTGACAGAAGCTCTGGTGTCCGTATAATTCAATGGAGATTGATTCTATAAACTGGGGGAGCTGTCTCCCTTTGTGTTGCCCCTGTAGCAAATCTCAGCTTTCCTCGTTCTGTTACTGATAATAAAAGTTACAGAATGTGTTTCCATGTGAATCATTTTGTGTAGGCAGTTTGATAAATCAATTCTTACTATTTAGAACCAATTAGGGACATTATTTACAACCTTTACCCACCATAGCCCATTTTCACTTTAGAGATAACTTTGGATTCAGAGCAGCAGTTTCCAATATGGTGCACATAAATCTATTTTATCTCTAATACAAATCTTCATGTAATAATATACAAATCACACTGCTGGGTAAATGCTCTGCTGGATGATTTGCAAGAAGAGCGAAACCACCAGTGCCAATGAATACTTCAGTCGTGACTTCAGTCTTTTCACATCCTTTAGAACAAACTCTTTCAACATAACCTCCTCCCAGTTGAGAGACACTATACAGGGACACAGGGCTAGAAGGGATGTCCTGGGTCACTGGTTCTATTCCTTACTCTTACAAGCAACTGTATATATAATCTGCTTCATAAAATATCTAAAATTCATCTTTAAGATGAGTGAGGTTCCCCCACCATCACTCCAACTGGAAATTGTTTTCACTCTTCTTTTAGCAGTCAATTCTCAACCCATTGACTATATTACACGTCTCAACACACGACCCTTACTCATGTGAACATAAAGGGTATGGCATGTACATTTAGAGCTTTCAGGAGAAAAACATTTAAAAACATCAGTAGATGCTAAACTCTAGTTGTTACATGTGGACAAGCTGGGAAGAATAAAAACTTAGCAAAACTATTCCACATATAACAACATATGAAGCAATGTTAAAATTGGAGTGGTTTTGCTATATTTGTATTGTTCCAGGCTAGTTCACATGTAACAAAACACAACAGATGCTGCCCTTTTGAGACATTTCCCTTTTGAAAGAACTCCAAATGTTCGTGTGTCCAGACCCTAAACAAACCTCCTTGCGTTCCATTAAAAAAAAGATTTCTTTGTGTATGATGGGAAGAATACTGTTACAGTTTTCTGTAAGAGTATACTGAAAGAGAAAGAGAAAAAGAGAGTTAAGTCTTAATTTGCATATAGATTATGAATGTAGAAGGAGCAGTCCAAGTTTTGCTCTTGTATGGTGATATCTGTATCCAGTATAAGCACCAATGAGTAGTTTGAATTCAGAAAGAACTGCTGAGGATGACAAAGAGGCCTCAGAGCACATCTTGTCTAAGTGGTGAGATTGATGGATCAGCTCATACTATTTAGAACTACTTAGGACCACCACAGGTAACCTTCACAGCAGACAATTACTCTGAGACTTCAACAAATCAACTGGCGTGTTAAGTAGTGATTTTGAGTATTGAGTGAAGCTCTGGGCTGATTGATTCAAAAATTGTAAACCAGAGAAGGAAAGTAATTCAGGACGTATAGCCCCTACCTTCTCACTGCAGTTCCATGAAACCCACAAACACTAACCCAGCCACAATTTCCCTTCCCCCAAGTGTTGGTTAGAATATAATTAAGGCATGAAAAAATAAACTGACTCCCTTTCTCTGCAACAGAGTATGATGACTAAGAGAAGACTAGAGGGGACTTCTAAGAGAAGACTTAGAGGGGACTTGGTGGCAGCTTATAAGTATATATGGGGTGCACATCAGGGGCTGGGGGAACATCTGTTCACCAAGGCACCCCAGGGGAAGAAAATGAATAAGGGTCAAAAATTGCTAGAGGATAGTTTTAGATTGGACATGAGGAAAAACTTCTTTGTGGTTTGAGTATCCAGCATCTGGAACAGACTTTCTCCAGAGGTGGTACAAGTGCCTACTCTGGAAATCTTCCTCAAAATGTCTGGAGGCTCACCTTGCTGGGGTCATCTGACCCCAGCAGTCTTTCCTGCCCAAGCACAGAGGGGCTGGACCTGATGATTTCGTGAAGTCCCTTCCAGCCCCTAATATTTACGAATCTATGACATAACATTACTTTCCTTCTGTCTTTCTGTTGGAATCAAATTCTAAAAAAACATTTTCTTGCATGTAACATTGAAGGCATAACACACGGGCAGAATTGGTTCTGTATATGCATGTGCACTAAAAGATACCAGGCAGGGGTGGATTCAGGGGAGGGAGCAGTTTTGCAGTCACATATTTCCTCTGATTCCCACAGCTGGTGTAGGGAGGAGAATCCTGGCTCTTTGTTGGGGCAAGGGGAGAGTGGCTGTGGGTAGTGTGATTTCCCCAGGCTCTCTCTGACACAGTGGTCACTGTAGATACCTACTTCCACTCTCTGGTCAGAGGGGGTGGGGGAAAGGGTGGGAATATTGCATGGATGCAGCAGCCTTACCTGACACAGCCTGGGCTCTGTACACTCTAGATGCTATCTAGCTACTGCTGCTGTGGGTGGGCATGGGTGTAAGTTCCTGCTAGGGGATGGGAGGTGGTGGTAAATGGGGCACAAGTTGTGGGAGCTGATTTGGAGGGGCCACCAGACTGAAGACTCCTGAGAAACCTTTGCCAGAGGGGAGGAGGTCTCTATTCAGAGTTCTGCAGTCTTCCCTCAGCCACAACAGCCAGAACCTACACCCACACCTATGCTACAGCAGCAGCAGCTGGAGTGCAGGGGGCTCAAACCATGTCGGGTAACATCATCTCTGTTTATGACAGGAGGTCAGGATGCTGTCAGCACCCCCAGGCTGCAGGGGACACTCAGGAGGGCTGGGCAGGAAGCAGGTTCAGGAACCCACTTGCTATTGCTGCTGTTCCCAGCTGAATCATAAGCAGTGTGGGGAGGCCTGGGACTGCTCCTATCCCACTCCAGCTGGGTGTTGTGGAGAGTAGCTATGTGGGGTACCAGGCCCAGCTGGGATGATGGCAGCAGCAGCATGCAGATCCCTCTTCCTACCCTGTTCCCAGTACGCTGAGGACACAGGGACTGGGGAGACGAGTAGTGAGCAAGGCCAGGAAGTGGGACCCAGCTGCTGCTGCTGTTGTTTCCTGCTGAACCCACAGCTGAAGCTTCTGGGTTGGCAAGGGACACCTGATGGGGCCCAGCAGGGAGCAGGAGCAGGAAAGAGGTACCAACCCAACTCTTCTGCTGTCCCTGGCTGAGCCCAGAACCTTGCACAGTTGTTTCCCGTAGCTGGATGCTCCAGGCCTCTGGGGGACACCAGAAAGCCAGGCAGAGATGAGATGCAGGAAGGAGGGATGTTTCACCATTAAATCCTGATGGGCCATGTATGGGGGAATCTCAGACCTGTTCTTGCCTTGCCCTAGGCATGGGGTGCAGGGAGCAGCAGAGCAGGTGCTATGTAGTCTGGGAACAAAAGCAGTGGTAGTGGTGGTGGGCAGGTTTCTCTTCCTTGCCTCTTTCCCTACCTGGCCCCAGTGTCCCTTGCCAGCTCGGGGGCTCCAGCCATGGCTCATCCCCAGCCCAGGGTGTGAGCAGTGGCATCAGTGGCCTTTGCTGAATGTCTGTTTTCAAAATCCTCAATCCACCTCTGGTAGCAAGCACACTTTGTGTGGAAATACTGTTGATGATTATAATTATTTAAATATGATTATTCAATAATATTCCTTATGAACTTCATACCATGCTTCGTTACAAGCTATTAAATAAGTGAAATTTTCAATCTATTTGATGTTAAAATATTAATTTAAAAATGTTAACAATCTGTCTGTATTTTCCCAACTCTGATGCATCATAGCACAGTAAAATTTGAAGCATGAGGAATGTTTTAACAGTATAACTCAACCTTACTCTTGCCAATTCGCAAATGTAGTTTTCTATATGTTACAAGTTATACCAATTTTCTACTTTGAGAAAAAAATGCAAACAGGTACCTTGTCTTGACTACTTATGTGTAAAATAGATCTAATCTCAAGTTCCATTCTTATCTTCAATACAAGATCTTACAATTGTTTGTTTGGCTGCATTAGAATTGATCTCGCAAGCTGAAGTTGCTTGCTAGATAATGCTGATCCTAATGTACAGAAAAAAACAAGCATTGTTCTCATAAAACTGCTGTAGTGTGTCAGGGCAAAGTCTGGGTTACTTTTGGAAAGTCATCTTTTCCACACAAAACAAAATATTGCTGTATCTCATGTCTTGTATTACAGGTTGCTTATATAAAAACAGTATTGCTCATGGGCAGAGGCTCTGTCCCAGCATCCAGGCCACACCCAGGGAGTACCATTTATATCAGTGTGGGGAGACACAGCACCTTTGAAAACAAACTTACAGGGAATGCAGAGGAGCTGTCTCCTACTGGTCTTCAGGGAGAATTAATGCCTGTAGATGTGGTCTGCAGAAAAGTTCCTTTTTTTGTGGCTGAATTCATTTTCTGATAGTTTTCTGCAGTGCTTGAATGGGAGACACTAATGCAGTTCAAAGACTTTCAGATGTGAGAAAATTACTGCAGAGATGGAGGAGCCTCCCCTCACACACAATATGAGAAACAAAATTTGGAGGGGGCCTTTATTACCAGTACTCTGCTTGGACTCCATATGTATGTAGACCAGGTAACTCGGTATATACTCCCTTTCTCCAAACAAAGGGAATTGTTAGCTGCAAGGGGTGCTGTGGGGGAACTACAGACGACTGAGTTTCCTTCCATCCCTATAGAACCAGGCCAGGACAGTCAGGGGACTTAATTATATACACATTTATTTACATTAACTTATCACAAGGAAAAGAAACATGGATATAAACAGATGTATGTACTCTCTCTCTCTCTCTCTCTAGATATAGATATAGAGAGAGAACATCTGTATATATCTATGTTTGTATATATAAGATATCTAAAAAACCCTACAAACAATACCCTCTGGGTGAATGCCATAAAACCTTATACCAGCGCTCCAGATGCAGGTAAGTCACGGGTAAGTATCTGATCTGAAACAGATAAACCCCAAAATAAACATAGATAGCCAACAGATAAACTATAGATAAGTATGGGTGAACAATAAATAAGCCACAAATAAATGCAAATAAACAACAGGTAAAATAATAGCAACAGGGGGTCCCAGCAGAGCCCTAGGACACTAGGACTCTACTCATCTACTAATTTACAACATGAGAGTTCACAAAATATAAGACATGACACACCATTTATGGTGCAAGAACCCCAAAGATAAACTCAATCCCAAGGGGATACCCCAATGCCCTTGGGCTTTCCCCAAGCCCTACAAAGAAGCTGGTAACTTTAGGGGGGCCTCCCAGTGGGACCTCCCCTTTCAGGAGCTCTTAACTAACTGGGTGGGGGGGACTGCCCCCCCCTGTGGGAATCCTCTTTTCCCTGCAGCTCACAGCTCCCAGGCCTGGAAGGTGGCCCTTGTCCTCTGCGCCAGGCTGCTCTCTTGCCTGCAGTGGGCTTCAGCGGGGAGGAGAGGGGGGTTGCTGTCCCCTGGAACAGGGCTCCTCCATGCAGGGCTTTTGGAACCTCTGGCTCTGCTCTGTCTGCTGGCTTAGTACCCTGAGCACCGTCTGGCTCCCTGGACTCAACCTTTTGCTATGGGTTGGAGGCCTGGGCTACCTCGTGCAGCACCAGACTCGATCCACTCCCAGGCCCTCTGTGCAGTGTCTCCTGCACCAAGCTCCCAGCCTCATTCTGGGGGTTGAGGACCTGAGCTGCTTAAGTGCTCCAAATGTCCTACTCTGTGCACTGTCCTGTGCACCATGTCTCTGGCCGTACGCCAGAGGTTGCACCTGAGCCGCCTCATGCAGGTCCCAGGGTCTGGATGCCATGCGCCGTGCTGCGCACTGAGAACCTAGCTGCTGGAGCCGTCCGCCGTTCTCCGCTGATGGAAGTCTTCAGGGGTGCTTCTGGGCTACTGCTTTGTCCTGCTGAGCAGCTCTTCTAAGCCCTGCTCTTCTCTCTTCTCTGTCCCGGATGTGTTCCATCACGCTGGGCATGCAGCTCATTTTCTATGCTCTAGGGATCCACCCGTGAAGTCTTCTGGACCTGAGTGTTTCAGTCTTCAATCATGGGCTCCACCAATCAAAACAGCAAGATTTCAAGCCTGGGACTCAACCCAAGCTCCAAAAGGCAAGCCTGCTACAGGTGCATCTACATGTAAAATTAATTTGACAGAGTAAAGTTTGGTGCAGTTCATGCTGGAGTTTATTGCTCCTGGGCACAGTGTTTACACATGTACCCAGGACTGCAGCATGTTGAGCTGAGGTGAAGTGGCCCCAACTGGCAGAGGGTCCAGGGGGTCAGCCTACCACCCTATGGCTGCTTTTGCCTGGCTTAATGTGTGGCATAGGGGCTGGTTGGGGCATGACGGTGTTACAGTGTATGGCGAGCTGGCAGGCAGCCCTGCACTGAAGCACCGTCAGGTCTCAGCCAGCCCCAGTCACAATCTTACCAGCATGTGTCACCAGGTATGTGCATTGCAGCAGAGTAAATAACTCCACCACAGATTAGCACTTGTGTTGGGCAGTACTATCCTATGGTGGAGCTAATTTATTCACCTGGGCCTAATAGCACTGCTTCTGTAAATGGTGATGCTTTACTGTGGCGCTAATTAGGTAACTCTGCAGTATCCATTTCATGTAGATGCACCCCATAAACCAAAGGGAGATTTTACATATTGACACTGCCAGTTCTCGTCCCTGCTTCCAACCCTTTTTTTACTATGTGGTCAGATTAAAAACTATACAAAATAAAACAAGTCAATAATAAATCATAGAATGGGAAAAAGTTTCCCTTAAGGTAAGAATATAGAAGAGTTCTTGGTCCCCAAACCCATTAGATATATTAGGTTTTTTATTTCCTTTGAAAAACAAGATGAAAAGTGAATTCTCCAAAAAGGAGTCCTGAAAGACTACTAACTGCCTGGGTGGGCAATAAAAGAAATGATAGAATTCTCCCAAGCTATGCCTCTCTGTCAACTCCTCCAAAATGAATGGCAGACATTAGCAACTATTTTAGAGACACTTGTATTTTTCACAAAATTTTGTTAGTTGAAAATGCCTCCTTTGTAACTAATAAGGGACCAATAGTAATGTCTTGATAGTTAAATGCTGTCTGCTCCATAGATTTATCCAATACTAGTATCTCTTGGTGATATAGCTGTGAATATGTAAGTAGAGATAGGAAAAATGAGAGACTAAGAAACCATCTTCCACATTAATTTTCTACAATAGAAGAAATGGCCAAGAATGGCCTCCCTCCTTCTCTCCCTCTCTCCCTTCTTTTTGCTTTGTTTTGTGGCAGAATAGATGTGAAATACTTTATTGCCATATACTGATATTATTGCTTCCAAACTTTGGCTACATTACTTCTACCCTTCAGTTCTCTCACAACAGAAATACAAGACAATAGTGAGATTTTTATTTCCACCCTAGCAAATATCAGAAAGTTCTGGAATACTAATGAAAACAACGTTTTGTGAGATTTCCAGTTTTGTTTTTTAAAACAAGTATATTCAGGTCCATTTAGGAAGGGTTTTTCAAAAGCTATGAGTGATGGCTTACCTCTATTTCTATTGACTTGAATAGAGACAGCTAGGCAGAGGCTGAGCACGTTTATAAGTCCTAGCCTTAAAAGCTTATACGAGAGCAAAAAGCCAAAGCTTTTAGTGCTTATCTAAGTGTGATTGCTGTATGTTTCTTTTATTCCCTCTCTGGCCATGTATCATTTGCCTTCTTTCTCATATTAGTGCTATTCTGTTTACTTCATTATTAGAGCCGCTCGTGATTTACAGTCATGGGAATTAACTCATTAATTAACTAGTTAAAAAGTTAAAAACCTAAAGAAATGGCTAACTTTTAATATTAATTAGTTACATTTTTCAGCTGTCAACTTTTAACTTTAACAAGTTAAAAAAAAAAGGTTAACTTTAACTTTTTTAAAAATATAGGTTAAAAAAGAAACTCCAGCTTTCCCAGAGTTTTTCCTGACACAATCACTCTTTAGGACTTACATGGAACAATATTTCTTTATTGAAACTCTAGGAGTTTTTGTTTGAGAGACAGAGTAGTGTGCCATCCTATGAGATATGGTCTCTTAAGAACTACAAGTCCCAGAATTCTTTAGTTCATGCTGGCATTTTCTGTGCATTTGCAGAAGTCAATGGGGCAGCCAGTTGGCTGCATGAGAGGGAACAAGCACAAACAAGCAGAGACATTGATCCCAGTAAGAGTGGGAGCAAGTAGTGAGGATGAAGAAGATGATGACTTTTTTGATTTTAATGAAGATCTGAACGAGGGCCCAAGAAGTTGAGCCATGAATGGCGCATGCCCCTGACAGCTGGGGAGGCATGGTTGTGCTGGCGGTGGTGGGAGCATGGCAGTGGAGAGCTCCTGCAGAAGCCGCTGGCACTGTCGGCAGCGGGGGGGGAGGGGGTGGTGGTGAGCGCTGACCAAGGGTCAGTGACCACACGCAGACGCTGCTGGTGGTGGGGTGGCAAGCGGTGACCACCCTCAAGTGGCGGCAAGCGGTGACCACCCACAGCTTTTAGGTGCCTTTTTGCAGGGGGGGCACCCCCTACACATTGCCTCTGAGTTAAGCATTACTTCCCATCTGTGAGAAACCTAGGCATGTCAGTAGTAGTCAGTGCTAATTTTCATCATGTCTATGTGAATATATGGTATATTTTCTAGGAAAACAAACAAAATATGCTATCCTACCATAATGATCACTTAAAAGTTTTTATAAGGTTAAATTTAAGATTTATTATTAAAATGAGGTTAACTGAATACGTTTAGGGAATTAAAAACCCTAACATTTCTAGTAACTAGTTATCTGATTTTCCTTTTTGTATCTGGAATACATTCTGCGATGCTTTTTTATGAATACAGCATTTTAGATATTTATTTGGATACTAAACACAAATCTGAATTATCAGCAACAAATAAGGCAGGAGGAAGCGAATATATTTGTCAATGTGTCCGCAAGCAGCTTCCAAGTACTTTAGTTGTATATTTCTATCCTAGGATCAAATTTGTTATGGGATTACTTTGCAATATGGCAAGATGGAGCCCCAGTTCTTCTTTTACTTAGTTTATTTATATCTATTATCCTGCATACCCTGAAACTAGGAAATGTTGTGGTTTAGTGATTATAGCTTGATACTAGGAAATGCAAGGTTGGCATTCTGTTGTTACTCTGCCACTGACTCAGTGTGTAATTTCTAGGTCATTTATTCTCTGCATGAAATGGGGTTCATGATATTTATCTCCCTCACAGAGTACTGAATAGCTTAGTATTTGCAAAGCTTTTCAGAATCTAAAAGGAAAGGGGCTATAGAATAGGAAAACATAATTATGTATGATAAATAAACTAATCTCTTGTCAGCACTCACATCTCTTTTGTCTTTGATATAATGTCATTCTCTACACAAGCTATTCAACTGTCCTGGTCCCAAGCAAAAATATTAGTTTAAAATTTCACCTTGATTCCATGTTACAAAACAACAGCTAGAAATGTGTCCAGTATCTCGTTTGATTGTTTTTCCCATATTTCACAGACATCCCTTGTGTGAGAGAATATTGTTTTACTAGACTAAAAGAATGCTAGAAAATAACACTTAAAAAATCTGTCATTATTAAATAGCATTAATGCACAGTAGCTAATTAAATGAAGATAATAAAAAACAGCTTATTATTAAAGTTGCCCATATATACAAACATTTCATAGGGCTTATATTATCCTATATGCATATGACTTTCATGAGTGGCAGCCAAGATTCAAGCATACACACATATAACTTTTATGCGCATACAACCACAGTTTATATAAGCACAGCATATATGTGCTAAAAGGCATGCTTTTGAAAATTTGAGCTACATTTTGTCAAGAGCTTCAAAATGCATTTTTCCTATTCCAAGTAGAAGGAACGAGTTTCTGTCATCATGGGGCTGTGGAAACATTAACTTTCAGTGAAAGTAAAATGATTGCTTACGGTATGCTAATGAATGTTGCAAGGGCTGCCAATGCAGATGGAAGATCACTTTTAAGTCACCAGGATTGTATAAATAATGCATTTTATTACAATTATATTGTTGAAAAACACCTGCTAGGGAAAAGAGGGCAAAATAGCTATTACACATGCTGGCTAGATAATTATACTACAAGGCTCAGAAGAACTCCTGTAAAGATTCAGGCCCCAGATCCTGGGGTGCAGTGTGACTCTTTCATCTTGCCCTTCCATAAGATTCTAGTCCTAAGGGCTAGGGACAGACATTCAAAAAGCCAGAGCCTGAATTGATTCAGTCTTTCCAGGTTAGTTTAACCTGCATAGAATCATAGAATCAATGAGTCGGAAGGGACCTAGACAGATCATTGAGTCCGACTCCCTGCCATGAGCAGGAAGGAGCACTGGGGGTGGCAGGGGTCATAAGACCCCAGCCAGGTGTCTATCCAGTCTCCTCTTGAAGATGTCCAGGGAAGGTAAGAGCACCACCTCTCTGGGAAGCCTATTCCAGGCTCTGGCTGCCCTTACTGTGAAGTAGTTCTTCCTAATATCTAACCTAAACCTAAGCTCCCTCAGCTTGTGGCCATTGTTTCTGGTGACTCCAAGGGGGGCCCTGGTGAGCAGACTTTCCCTGAGTCCCTGCTGGTGGCCCCTGATAAAGTTGTAGGCAGCCACAAGATCCCCCCTCAGTCTCCTCTTGCGGAGACTGAAGAGATTCAGGTCCCTCAG